>NW_026294525.1:10086096-10768596 GCF_007827085.1 Peromyscus californicus insignis
AGATTGCATGCTTCGGCACGGATGACCCTGGAAACATTATACTACCTGAAAGGAGCCAGATATAAAAGGACAAATTGTATATGATTCCACTTATTTGAAACATCTAGAAGAAGTAAATTCATAGAGACAGAAAGCAGAATATAGCTGCCAGATCTGAGGGAGAATTATTTAATAATAATATGCAGTTTATATTTGAGATAATGAAACCATTCTGGGAGTTTGACAAAGTGTCACTCAATGTGCCTAATGCACCATAACTGCAGGTTAAAAGGCATTAAAATGACAGGTTTTATGTTCCTATACATTTACCACTGTTTTTCAAAGATCACACAAATCAATAAACTTGGACAACTGGGAGAATGAATGGCTCTCTGTATCCTCCTCCTCCTCTGGAATGAGCCGTGTGCCACTGCACTAATTTTGGTGCCTGCCCTGGATCTCACTCTGTAGACCAGGCTGCCTCTGCCTCCTGAGTGCTGGGAGTAAAGGTGTGCACCACCCACGCCTGGACTCCCTCCCCCCTGTCCCCGCCCCAAAAGGTGAAAGTACTTTAAATAGAGTCCTGCGTGAGAACAGAGGCAAAGCCATAGTCACTTTCGACTTGGGCACTCTGGGAGGTTAAACAGACATGATCTTGACTCCAACTTCAAAGAAACAAAGAAAGGAGAAGCCTGAGCTAACCGACCTGGTCGAGTTTAACCCAGTTACACTGAGACCTCTCAGGCGCTTAACTCTGTACCTATTCCGGGGATAGAAATCAAATGTCTCTTTGCACACATTTAAGTGCCCCATTCACTTTTCTTTAAAAAGAGAAACAATCAGAACACCCTTGGCCCCATTGAGTCCTCTGCCCAACACTCTCTTGATCTCAATAAGCCAAATCTCAAGAGAAAGGACTCTCTCCTCAGCCACGCTGTGCCCACAGGTAACTGGCCAAGGACACTTGGAACCGCTGACCCTGCAAGCTCTGTCTCCCTCCTCTCCTGCCCAGGGAGGGCATGGTCCCCACCTCTTCCTTTTCAGAGTGCTTTCCCTGCACACACATCCTCCCTCCCCCTCCTCAGTGTGAATGGAAGTTTCCTGAAGAGGCTGGATTTATGTGAAAGGCCTGCATACTAAGCTTTCACTGACTGGAATCCTGAGTGTGGAGAGGAGGAACGTAAGTGGTCCCAGCCAAAATTATCCTGGGCCAATTACCCTAACTTCTGTCTCAGACCTAAGGTTCTCATGACTAATAGATAAACCGCTCCAAGCACATCACTTGAAGGCCCAATACACCCCAACAGCTAAACCTACAGAAGCCCCCCGCCCCCCAGCGTTGCTGCAGCGGCTCGGGCACTCCCAACAATGTATTTGGAAAATGCATTGATTTATCACTTTCCTTTGTTCTGTGACCAAAAAAGCTCATGTAGTTTTTTTCCATGGTGAAGATAGAAAATGTCATTCGGGGTAACTTGAATCCAATGTTCCAAGGTCACAGTCATTCATATTTGTCTGCAAATAAACTATTTTCTTACTCCCTTTAAAACAAACTTGAGGCCATACTGTAGCACCAAGTTCTCCGGGTCCCTCTGCCTCTGTACACACTCTCCCTATGGACTTCATGGGCCATCTTTATAGTGAAGAATCCGGCTTACTTTTCAACTCAAGGTTTTTCTCTCAGCTTTAGTCTCATGAATTGCCTATCAGATTTCCATATGCATGACTCAAAGGCATCTACCCAAGGACCTGTCACCCTGTGTGAGGAGCTGAGAGAGCCTTAAAGTGGACGTGTAGAGGATGAAGTTCTGAGAGAATGTGCGCTGTCTGAGACGGGCGCAGCCATGGCAAGGATTCACGGGAGTGGCAAGCCTTCCTCGCCAACTATCCCAGGGTGAGGCTCAGAGGGGCTGCAAAGCCTTCCTCGGATCTGAGTTCAAATGTTGACAGTGTGTGCAAAAACTAGCCTGTGACTTCTTCCTCCCTCAGCTAGAGACCCCGAATCAAGACCAGCTAACTCTTCCCTCTGTGCTATAGATGATAACCAGATGTGCGATGATAACCAGATGTGCACTGTTGAGTTATAGCTGTGCCTCCCTCGGAGCATGCACAGGCCACTTGACCCCAGCTTTTCCATGTCCATGTGTCTGGTTTCTCTAGTGTCTGTCTGTTCTTTCTCCTGCTGCCTTAGTCAGGTTTCCAGGACCTGCAGTAACCCTTGCCTCAGCACTGGGAGTTGCCCTTCCCAAAGCTACTTTGGCCCCCTCCCTTTGCCCCCTGCAAGGCTGAACCTCTCCCTTTCCCCTCTGCAAGGTTAGAACCTCTCCCTTTGCCCCCTGCAAGGCTGAACCTCTCCCTTTCCCCTTTGCAAGGTTAGAACCTCTCCCTTTGCCCCCTGCAAGGCTGAACCTCTCCCTTTGCCCCCTGCAAGGCTGAACCTCTCCCTTTGCCCCTGCAAGGCTGAACCTCTCCCTTTGCCCCTGCAAGGCTGAACCTCTCCCTTTGCCCCCTGCAAGGCTGAACCTCTCCCTTTGGCCCCTGCAAGGCTGAACCTCTCCCTTTGTCCTCTGCAAGATTAGAACCTCTCCCTTTGCCCCTGCAAGGCTGAACCTCTCCCTTTGCCCCCTGCAAGGCTGAACCTCTCCCTTTGCCCCTGCAAGGCTGAACCTCTCCCTTTGCCCCCTGCAAGGCTGAACCTCTCCCTTTGCCCCTGCAAAGCTGAACCTCTCCCTTTGCCCCTGCAAGGCTGAACCTCTCCCTTTGCCCCTGCAAGGCTGAACCTCTCCCTTTGCCCCCTGCAAGGCTGAACCTCTCCCTTTACCCAGCAATGTAAGTTCTCTAGAGAAACTGCACCTAAATTATTAACAAATTAACTGCTAACTAATCTTTCATTAGATTTACTGAGCTCAGAACAGCTGATGACCTTCAGATTGTACCAGAACATGCAATGCCTCTCCTTACTCCTCAGTTCTGTGCCTCAGCTAACACAAAGCATATACACTACTATGGTGTTTAATTTGCAGGAAAATAGTTTGCCTATTTAAAGAATATAGGAACTGGCTCCAAGGAGAACATGGGTTAGTCAGATCCTTCTGGCCTGATGAAAAAAACAAAACAGAAGACACACACTCTTCAGCACATGGCCTTCCCACCCACTGTCCCACAGTAGATTTCTTTCTATATAAAAGCAGCGTAAGCCCCGGCCCCCCATGGAGCTTTGAGGATAACAGCTCCTCCATCTTCTCAGTACCCACCCTCCAACAGAACGAATGTCCTTCCCACCAACCCCTGACTTCTGAGTATTGGCTTTTGAGCGGTAAGCAGCCTGGCACTGGTCTAGGAAGACTTCCTCAGTACTCCACCATAAAGTCCACTGTCCTGAACGTGCCCACTCTAGATGGAGCCTCATCAACACGCCTTACAGAAAAACCTCGAGGCTATTAGTATCACTTTTTACTTCTCTCAGTCTCTTCCCATCTATTTCTAGACAGATCTGAGATCTGCTCACTTCTCTCCATCCCATGTCTCAGTTCCACAGTAAGGCAGCATCCACTCCAACTGTCCCAAAAGGTTCCTCCGGCTGCCTCACACCTGCCGCTTCTCACGGACTTCATTCTGCAGCCCTGCAGCCAGAAGAGTCTTTCTGCTGTCAAACTGAGTGTGCCTCTCTGGAGCAGACCCTTCACTTCCTCAAATTCCCAGGACACAGTGGCTGTCAGTATCTACCCATTCACTAAGCTAGGTCTGAACACTACTAAACAACCTTACAAATATGTTAAACATATTCTAGTCTATGCAGGCCAGGCCAGTCCATGCCTATTAGCGTAACTAGGAACACCCTCCTTTGCTCTCCAAAGTTTCCCAACTTGTGTGTGTGTGTGTGTGTGTGTGTGTGTGTGTGCGTGTGTGTGTTTATGTGGTGTATGACCACCCTGCTCCACACATCTCTATGGACAGGTACTTAGCACTCATTCTTACCCTCAAATATAAATCCCAGACTCACTGAACGATCTTCAGTTCCATAACCACAGCATGCCTTCTGCCTCTGGACCACTACACATCTCCCCTTACACCTGACTGATCCCTACTGACCTTCCAAGTTCAAGCAAGATGTCATACATACATAGGGAGCATTCTCTGACCTCTGAAGTGTCAACTGTCCTTCCTACGGACTGCTTCAAGCACTACTGCCCTGTCACTAGTAGTGCTTACTTAGTGTCTGTGTGTCTCACCGGGTCTCACTCCACCTTGATCAGGGCACACTTGGTACAGCAGGCATTAAAAAAGTGGGTAAATAATTAATCCACCTGCCACAGAGCACAGTGTCTACTACCTACACTAGATACCTGGATGGTTCAAACTAATAAATTGATTTCTACTTCCAAATTACTCTAATCTAGTTCAGCTTTCAAAGAACAGAAAGTAGTTTTCTTAAAATGAAAACCTTCATTTCGGAAACATCTACTTCCTCTCATAAAAGAGCCAAAAGCCATTATTTCAACAAGAAATCCTAAAACTCTTGAATTAATACATTGTTTTACTTTTTAAAAAGCCAATGCTTCAATTCCCAGCACCCACATGGCAGCTCACAACCGCCTCTAAATCCAGTTGCCCAGGATATCTGAGGACCTTCTGGCCTTCACAGACACCAGGCACAAGTATGGTACAGAGATGCAGGGGATATTGCTCTGTATAAATAAAATGCTGATTGGTCAGTAGCCAGACAGGAAGTATAGGCGGGACAAGTGGAGAGGAGAATTCTGGGAAGTGGAAGGCTGAGAGAGAGAGAGAGAGAGAGAGAGAGAGAGAGAGAGAGAGAGAGAGAGAGAGAGAGAGAGAGACGCTGCCAGCCCCCGTGACGAAAAGATGTTAAGATACCGGTAAGCCATGAGCCATGTGACAACTTATAGATTAATAGAAATGGGTTGATTTAAGATATAAGAACAGTTAGCAAGAAGCCTGCCATGGCCATACAGTTTGTAAGTAATATAAGTCTCTGTGTGTTTACTTGGTTGGGTCTGAGCAGCTGCGGGACTGGCGGGTGAGAGAGATTTGTCCTGACCATGGGCCAGGCAGGACCAGGAAAACTCTAGCTACAGGGAACATCCATGCACATAAAATAAAAAAGTAATACGTTTCTGGGGCTGGAGAGATGGCTCAGTGGTTAAGAGTACTGGCTGCTCTTCCAAAGGACCTGGGTTCAATTCCCAGCATCCACATGGCAGTTTCACAAATGTCTGTAACTCCAATTCCAGGGGATCTGACACCTTCATACAGACATATATACAGGCAAAACCCCAAAGTACATTAAATAAATAAATAAATCTAAAAAAGAAAAACCAATGCTTCTCCCATACATTTGTGTATGTGTGTGCACAAGCATGTGCACACAGGTGTGTGTTTTGAGTGCATGTGCTCTATGTATATGAGTACATGCTGGTACCTGTGGAGGCCAGAGGTCCACACTAAGTGTCTTCCAGGATTGCTCTCCACCTTATCTTTTGAGTCAAGGTTTCTTACTGAGCCTGGCTCCCACCGTTTGCCTAGACTGGCTGGGCTGTTAGTTCCAGGAACCTGCTTGCCTGTGTCCTCACCCCAGTGATAAGCTTACATACGGATGGGTGCAACCACATTTGGCTCTTGACAGGGGTCCTAGAGTTCCGAACTCAGGTCCTCAAGCTTTGCTTTATCTCTCCAACCCTCCCCTACAAACATATTTCCCTTTTCTTTCTTTAATAATCTTTGTCGTCGTCGTCGTCGTTATTTTTTTCGAGACAGAGTTTCTACGTTTAACAGCTCTGGGTGTCCTGGAACTCACTTTGTAGACCAGGCTGGCCTCCAACTCACAGAGATCCTCCTGCCTCTGCCTCCCAAGTGCTGGGACTAAAGGTGTGCACCACCACTAGGCTATACTTCTTTATTATACTTCCTAACCCTCTCACACAGATGGAGGGAAGACTTTTACCCCAACAGACTTGGCTTTTTTGTTTATAAAGGCCACCATAGTCAATTTTAAACTCTATATTCTGATAGGATGTTACATGGTTGCTAAAGTTGATGACCAGTGTGACCAGATGAAGTCAAGGGAGCTGATCTGAGTTCATTTTATCAATGAACATGGACTAGGCAGTTGATGTAGCCAGGTTCTGTTCTAGGAGGGACAGTGGTAGAAGCAAACAAGACCCCTTCTGTTTGCAGGACATTTGATCACACTGCGACATTTGGAGACTGTTAATAAAGTTAACCTTGCACCAGGGGGCGGAGTCTACAACAGGCTGGCAGGAATTAGCCATAGAGATTTGAGGACCCAGGATACAATAGAGAGGCCCAGGAAGAAGTAGAAAGATTCACTGGCCTTTTAGATCTGGAAAGCGTGGAGAGGGAGGGTCAACTGGTCGAACCTCAGAGGCTTTCTTGATCTATCAGGTTTTTACCCCAATATCTGACTCCTGAGGTTTTTTTTTGTTTTGTTTTGTTTGGGTTTTGGTTTTTCGAGACAGGGTTTCTCTGTGTAGTTTTGGTGCCTGTCCTGGATCTCGCTCAAACTCACAGAGGTCCGCCTGGCTCTGCCTCCCGAGTGCTGGGATTAAAGACATGTGCCACTGCTGCCCGGCTGACTCCTGAGTTTTTATTAATAATAGAACAATTTAGATAAATGCTTCATCTTTCTTGCCAAAGAAGCCTTTGTTTCAATGCACCAGCTAATTCCAAGCTGTGGGAAATTATTTAAAGACAAGTGGTGTGACCAGCCTCACTCAGGAGGGCTAAGAAAATAAGGTCGCTGAGGAGGTATCGAGGTTGAAATCTACAGAACGAAGGAGCTAGCTACTGAGAGCAAAGAAGAGAAGCTGTGAGGCAGGAGGGCACCACTGCACAGTCAAGAGCTGCACAAGGCCGGTGTGCCAACAGGAGGGCACCACTGCACAGTCAAGAGCCGCACAAGGCCAGCGTGCAAACAGGAGGGCACAACTACAGAGTCAAGATCCGCACAAGGCCAGCGTGCCAACAGACCAGCAGCCACACACGAAGGCACACTCACAGAAGTTATCATTTTATTTATAGCAGGGACTCACTGCTTTCTATGCAAATGATGTGGCATTCAAAGAACAGGGATAAAACACACTGGAAGGCAGCGGTGGGCTGTAGGACTTGAGCACTACTAAAAGCAGATGCCATGAGTGAGACACGGTGCAGTTCTTCAGCCCTCCTGCCCGGCCAGCCGCAGAAGGGATGATTCTCGGCAGAATCACCTTTGTCGTGGAAGCTCAATAATGAAAATGGCTGAAATTAATTTTTACAGTTAGAAAACTCTGTAAGAATATCTACAATCTAAGAAGTTCAAGTTTTCCAGAGATTTATAATTCTGGACAGCCTGGCCATTTTTATAAGCCTCCTTTTTTTAGTGTTGCGCTCTCCTGGGTTTCAGTTACAGATTGCAAGCCACCATAATTATTACGCATCTTCTCTCCGTAACTCTGGCTACCGTCATACCCACGACTTACATACAAGGCAAAGGACACCGAATACTCCTTTCTAGGCCTTGGCTTTTTGGTTGTCTCTTTCCTCCTCTTCACCCCACCTCAGCATCACAGGTGTGTAGGACCACTCCCGGCTGCAGGCTCAGTCTGCTGCAGGCTGAGCCTGCTGGGACCACAGCCAGGGTCTCACACGTGCTAAGAGAGTGCCTCCTGCTGAGCTGCAGCCCGGCTCAGGCTTCCTCAGTTGTTAGTTTTTCCCTTGATTTATGGAGAGTGGGGGTGGAAGCTTGACACTGCACATACTTGGAGGTCCCAGGAGGGAGTCTGCTCTCCTTCCACCACCCAGGACCAGGGCACTGAACTCAGGTGTGGAAGCAAGCATCCTTACCTGCTAGACAGCTCTGTAGCCCAGGCCTCAGTTTTCAACAGGAAAAGGTTGGGCTAGAACAGATGGCCTGTAAGTCCCTTTCAGTCTACTTCAAGAGTTAAAGTTAAATGTCTTCTACGACAGCACCTGAGACAGCCCCACTAAGAGAGCTGTTCAGACGCCATAAGGACACCTGTGCTTACAGTCACCTGTGTGAACGCACGGAAACTCCTGCCATGAAGACTACGGGATCTGTCCTAACGATGACTGCAGCAGTACAGGTCTCCCTAACCAGGATTTATTTTTATCAGTACTTCCTCTTTGGGGCAATTTCTCTTCTAGAGACTCTTCTAAAGTCATGTAGCTAATCTGAGCCCCACCACAGGACTACAGTTGGTTTTGACTGCATCACACAGTACGTAAGGGATGGTGTAAGAAAGACTGCCCAGGAGTTCAGACAGCGCTGGCGAGACCACTCAGTGGGCGCTGGCACTTGTCACCAAGTCTGATGACCCGAGTTCAATTCCTGGAACCCACACAGCGAAAGGAGACAACCAACTCCCACAAGCTGTCCTCTGACCTCCACACACGCACTGTGGCATGGGTGCATACCCCCATAAATAATAAATTAAATGTAGCAAAAATTTTAAAGAGAGAATTAAGTTAGAAGAATAAAGCATAATCTGAAGAGCTTAGTTTTTTTTTATATAAAAATGGGAAAATAAATCACACCTGGTCCTCCAAGCAAGCAAACAATAGAGAGAAAAAGGTTATGAGTGTGCGCTCCTTACAGACAAGGACAGACGAGCCAGACAACCCTGAGCAGGGCGCATCTAAGCAGACACACCTGCACAGCTCGACGTGCACCTGATCAGATTTCCCCCAGATCCCTTCTGTCCTGCCCTCAATCCTTCCTGCAAAGTGAGCCCTGCCGAAGAACACCAAAGATAGGCAAGGAGCGGTGAGGTGACGCAAGGGGCGGTGAGGTGACGTGAGGGGCGGTGAGGTGACGTGAGGGGCGGTGAGGTGACTTAAGGGGAGGTGAGGTGACTTGAGGTGCGGTGAGGTGACGTGAGGGGCGGTGGGGTGACGTGAGGTGCGGTGAGGTAATGTGAGGGGCGATGGGGTGACGTGAGGAGCGGTGGGGTGACGTAAGGGGCGGTGAGGTGACATAAGTGGGCAGCTCGGCACACCAGAAGCACCTTGTGATGGCAAGGCCACTCCTCTCCCAGAATAATCAACAGCTCATCCAAGGGCATAGAAAAACACTTCAGGAGATGGCGAAACGCAAACAGCTTCACCCCACACCTTTGATGTCAATCATCCCAAGCTACAACCTGGCTCCATGAAGATCTCATGGGACAAAATCTTTCGTCTATCTGACCAACTTTTGTGCATTGATGCTAGAGGCTCTCTCCATAAAGCAGCCACCACGTCACACCTCAAAAGCTACTGTGTCGGTATACCCGAGACCACGTTCAATCCATTTCTCTGGAAGTGAAGAACCTCCACGGTTCAACCCTCCCAGTTCACTCACCCAGAACCCCCCACTAGAGCAAACACGGCTGAGGACTACAACAGTCACATTCCTTCTTTCTTTACTGCCCCTCTCCCATGTTGTTAGTTTCCACCCCTCCTTCTAGTAAGTAACAGAGGTGACCTCAGATCCACCTTGAGGGAGAGATCGAGGACATAATTAGTCCAGGGAGCAGTTAGTAGGAGGAGGTGAGCTGATTCTGTATTCTTTACTGTGTGGTGATCCTCAGCACTACCCGCTCAGCCTCTCTATAAAGGAAATCACAATGGGATCCTCAGCCCAGAGTGACGACTGCTGGGAAGCAGTGACGCTGGAACTGCAATCCCGACTGTCTGATGTGATGAGGAAAAGTCTGGCCTTTCCCAGCTATCCTTCCACAGTCACTCTCGACTACATCCACATCTGCTCCACGAGCCCATGCAAACACACAGGAAGAGACGTGACTCTGGAAGGCGAACACGGAGGAAGATTTACACTGCACTGAAGGAGACAGCCCTCCCTGAGCAGAGACCGAAGCGCTGTGGGGAAGCAGTAAGCACTGCGTAGATTCCGTCTTGGAGGTCTGAGCTGAGCCCCTGCTTGGGGTTTAACGTGGCACTGTAGAAACGGTTTTGATTTGTCTGAGTTTGCCTTCTTACAAACAAGGGCAGAAATGACGTTTGGTTTGCTTTGCTTTTTCCTATCCTCACCAGAGAACCTAATTACTTCACTTGCATTATAAACAATGAACAGAGGGTGAATCGACACACCCAGATTATATCTCGTCACCACCAGCAGAATAGATTCTCTCAAAAATTAGACTCCTCTTATGTGTAGGGTGGAATGAAAGAAAGCCTCCAGACAGTGTAACTATCCAGTTACCTATAACTATTTATGCCTGTAAGACTACATTTAAAGATGTATGAACTATTTTCCTACTTATAAAATATTATAGAAAAATGATACCGTCACATTACTTTAAGAAATTATGTCACTGATATTTCAAACACAGTTTTCTAAGGCATCTTTTGATTGAAAATACTTATTTTTAATTATTTTGTAAGTGTTTGCTATGGCTTTAGGACATTGACAAGCTCAAAGGAGGTGATCAAGTTACAGAACTAAGTAACAAAACAATACTCAATTCAGTACCTGCCCTGATCAATTCTTTCCAAGCCAAATCTTAGATTCTTAAGAACCATAAACTCTAACCTAAGCAATCTGGGGTAATCAGCCACAAATCTCAAAACAGGACTCATTGCTGGTCTGTGGCACAAGCTCATAATCCCAGAATATTGGAGACTGAGGCAGGAGGCTGAATTCTTGAGGTCAGCCTAGGCTAAAAAAAAAAAAAAAAAAAAAGACTCACTCATAGAAGACTGTCATGGAACCTGTAATTCACATTAGCAGTTTATCAGATGCCAAGGTGCACTCCACACATTGCAGGATACACGGGAATGCTGATCTTAGCATGTAGAACACGGGAGTAATTCTGATCTCACCCATGGATCACGTGCTTACAGAGAGCCAGCGGGGATAGTTTCTAAGCCAGTTTATACACTTGTACTTAGGACTGGAGCTATGCGTTTGAATTACTGCAAAAGATGATGAAATGAGTGAAAAAAGCAACTTTAAAAAATCTAAGTGGGGCATTTTTAGGAACCTTCAAAATAAATTGCTAAAAAGCTAAGTATAACCGAGACAACAGTTCAGACAGATGGGTAATAACTTCTGAAACTCTAGGATTCTGTGCTCACAATGATTCGAAATGGCCTTCGAGCTCTTTACAACCCACTAGAGACAGAAGCTGTAGGCAGTGCCTTCTGAGTGCGGGTTCTACAAACAAGAATGGCAACCCTGGGAATGCTCACAGGGCTCCCCGGCAGATGCCGGCTACCCAGGCCCTGGCGAGCACACGATGTGCATGCACTGACTTCAAATGAGATGCTCAGTGCTTGTCTCCACCTCCATGCTTGTTTCCATCATTCTGTAAACAGCTGCCGCCCCACCAGCTAGAGGGGAACGCCAGGCCCATCTCCCCCTCAGCTGGGATCAATCTCACTCCTCCACTTCCCTCAGCATCCTCCTACTGCCGTCCCCACCTGAGCTGTGGATCAAGAGCAGCCTTGTCCCGTGAGGACTTTAAGTGCACTGAAGTGAACAAGTTAGTATGCACAACCCACGCAGGCATCTTAAAGCCTCCAGGTGAACAGTGCCGTCTTTAGATGATACTCACTGACTGTCAGTTGTATGAACTGTTCACGTTAACTTAAAAACAATTTGGTCTTAATGATCACAAAGCAACATAAACACAGAGAACAATCTAGGCTGTGTTTACAAGGCTGCGGCTCCCACCTTTCGAAGGGTTCTTATGAGAGGAGAGAGGGGTAAGAAAATATCAGATAGAAAGAGAGACCTAGCCAATGAGAAAAAAGACAGAAACACAGGACAAGCTTTGGGAGGGCCTGGGTCAATACCCAACAGCCTCGTTCTTTGCTGAAAAGGGCTTTTTATAACATGCCAAAGGGAGAGGCAAAAGACCTCCCCCTTACAAGATCAAAGCACACCATACGGCCAAGTGCAGACCCTTCCAAACACCTGGTAACCATGCCCGTGGTCAAATCACCCCATTACACAGCCCTGCTGGGTAAAGCAAGCCCAGATTCTCTGACCCTGAATAGTTTCCCACTAGGAAGCCTCTGTGGGCCCCTGCACAAGGCCCATTGTTAAGACCAAATATTTGCTACTAAGGCTTATTATTAATATGTAAATATAATAATGGGTTTGATTGTGTATTTTTGGAAAGTCTTTACTTTCATATATATGTATATATGTGAAAATATATTCTATGAAATAATGTCTGAAATTTCTTCAAAAATAATGAGGGAAGGGAAAAATGCAAGATGCAGGACTGAAAAAAAATGAAATTGTTCAGGAGCTGATCACTGCAGCTGGTAGGTGGTCCATGAAGGTTCACTATACCTTTCTACTTTGGTCTGTTGAAATATTTACAAATAGCTACAATAAAAAAAATACTGAAGTATGCCAAAATGTTTAGATAATATATAAACAACTCACAGGCATGGGAGTGTTATGAAACTCCATAATATACTTCAAACAAACAAACAAATCACTGAATGACCCACGGAAGAACAAAGATTCATTGACTCGCAAACTCTTAAACCAGGATGATGTCATTTCTTCTGAGCCCAGGGGAACATTCCAACCCAGTTCTTGGTACTCCAGCTGCTTCTGACCCTGCTCTGTTCACGACTGGAGGCTTCAGGAGTCACACCAGAAACCAGCTACAGCAATATGCAACAGAAGAGGAATGCAGCCAGCCCTAACTGATCCTGCCGTGTGGAAATCGTTCACTTCCTATCTGGGTGGACACCAGTGAGGTCAGGATGACAGACCAACCTGGCTATAGGCCAAAGGGGTGAATGGTCCAATGGGTTATGTGCATCCGCATGTCCAGGAAATGACAGCTTCTATCTGGCTTTCATATTCACCTACTAGATAGATTCTTATTTCTTTCAACAATTTTTCAACTGATTGAGATACTCGAGGTATAAAAGGATGATCCTCCAGCTCACTCTTCTGAAGCTCCCTGATCCGCTTAAATACAGCAGTAATTGTACTGGATATAATCAATTAAGTTTTAAGAAGGAATTAAAGATTTCAATCCAGTATCAAAGTGAACACAGCAGGACCAACAAAGACAAACACAAGAAGAAGAAGAAGAAGAAGAAGAAGAAGAAGAAGAAGAAGAAGAAGCAGCAGCAGCAGCAGCAGCAGCAGCATAGGAACCAGTCACCCGGGCGTGGTGAAAACCCTCCAATAGTTTCACGTTGCCAAATCAATGCAAGGCCCCAGGCATGGCCTACATAGCTCCCTACTGACTTGGCCCATGGACAATTCTGTGCCTCACCGGACACTGGCCAGACATGTACACCCGAGGATAACACCTTTCCTCAGAGCTCTGGATGACAGGACCACTCCTTCGTTCAGGTCTCTGTCACCTTCCTGTGGACTTCACTGCCCACCACATCTCACACTGTGTATTACGTACCTGCCTCTTAACACGTGCACGCTCCTTTCAGCCCCTCTCTCCTCATTCACCTTGTTAACCGGCCATCTCTCCCAAGGGAGAAAGTCCTGGGGGCAGGGACTTTATTTTATTTTATGTGCATTGGTTTTTTGCCTGCATGTGTGTCTGTGAGGGGTTCAGATCCCTGGAATTGGAGTTACAGACAGGAGTGAGCTGTGATGTGGGTGCTGGGAATTGAACCCAGATCCTCTGGAAGAATGGCCAGCACTCTTAACTGATGAGCCAACTTTCCAGCCCCCTGTGGACAGCAGTTTGATAAATTGTTTTCTTAGATGCTATATTCCTTACATTTCAACATTCTTTGGCCCAGTAAGTGCTTGATGAAACCACTGAAAGAGAGAAATGGCATAATGACTGACCACCATGTGCTTTTCTGTGAACTCGGTGTATGGTTCTGCTCTACATACAAAGAACGGTATTAGAGACCAGCCTGGCCCGGAACGCACTACAGTAGAAGGCGACCTTGAACTCTGATCTCCCTGACTCTACAGCCCTAATTAACGTTAGGACTACACTAGACTTGACAACTTGTGGTTCTTAGTTGGGAGTATGGATCCTATGTTATAGTCTATGTTTATAATACTATGAAACACCACAACCCAATCCTAACAATCATTTCTCACTATAAAGTAAGCCCACAGGGGAAATTTCACTTAGTTCTTGAGATTGCTTGGTAAAGAAAATACTTTAGTAATGTTGCTTTCGATCTTTAAGGCGGGTAGCAGCTACTTCTGCTACTTCTCCTCCTCCTCCTCTTCCTCCTCTTCCTCCTCCCCCTCCCCCCCTTCCCCTCCTCTCTTCCTCCTCTTCCCCCCAACCCTTCTCTTCAACCCAAACCATCAGCGCCACTATCCTGAAAGATGTGACAAAGCAGTCTTTCTAGTCTGGGAGTCTAAAGCCTTTAACCTAGACAGAAAACACCTCTGAGGGTTCTGCAAAAGAGGGCGAGCGGCGAGCACAAAGCCTTCTCTCTGCCTCCTCCTGAAACTCCTAGAGGCTGGAAAAGGCGGCCGAGGCTTACCGGCCGAGGCAGTGGAGAACAGTCAGATCACTGCAAACTTACAACTGGCCTCTGGCACCCAAATATATTGACAACTGGTGGACAGCTCCTTCCTGCACGGGGACAGAAAGTACAAGCCATGCAGAGATCTGCACCCCACACACCATGGAACCAGCAAATAGCTCCCTGGTCCTCACTAAAGGAGGGCAAGTGGACAGAGCTTCTCACCTAAGGAGCGCAGACTAAAGAGCAGGTCCTTGGAGGGTTGAGGGGACTAGAAGGCAAGACAAGGTCCTACTTTCAGGGTCAGCTGTGGGCACCCCGAATGTAAAGACCTTCACCCCCAGGCTAGGATCAACCTGGGGGCTGAACAGATTATAGTCAACTTTCCCAGTGAGAGGGAGACAAAAATCTGTTGCACATTTTTATAGAAGAGTAGTTTTCTTTATCAATATATTTCTTTTTTTTGCCCATCTGGCTTGTGCAGATTCGCACCTGAATCCGCTCCATTCTGTGTACTGTGCAGAGGAGGAAAGCGAGTCTGCTGTACTTTCCTGCAGCACACTAACTAGACTCGTCAGGACCAGAACCCAGGCTCCTCGTCTCTGTGCTACTCTGCCACTGCTCTACTAAGACACACGATTATTGCATTCTGAAGACATTAAATCTTTTTCTTTTTTTCCCCTAAATACAAAATTCAAAGGAACTCTCAAACGTAAAAGAGTTTTTACGATATGGCTACAATTACTACAGAGGACAGCAGCAACCTCAAAGTTCATTCCGTGCATACAATGCCCCTCATACAACAGCATTATGTGAAAGTATAATTCACTGAGAAACAACACTAAAGGTAGTATGGTGTCATTAGTATTTGTGATGGTTTGTGTTGTCAACTTGGCAGGATCTAGAATCAGCTAGGAGACAAGTCTCCTGGCATACCTATGGGATGCCTTTGGGTGTGCCTGTGAGGGGTTATCTCATAGGTGGGAAGACCTGCCCACCGTGGGAGGCACCATTCCCTAGGCTGGGATCTAGGACTGTATAGAAAAGAGAAAGCTGCACAGGCATTCATCTCTCTCTCTACTTCATAATCATAGACGGAATGTGACTAACTGCTTCCAGTTCCTGCAGCTTTGACTCTGCTGTCATGATGGACTGTACCCTTGAACTGTGAGCTGAAATAAATCTTGAACTGCTTTTGTCAAGGCATCTCATCATAGCAACAAAAAAAGAAACTAAGTATTTGTGAGTCTGTGCATCACTGTAACATTATATACTTCTGAATAACAGTATCAAAATGAAAGACAATATGGCCTGTAAATAATGACTCAAAGATCTGAAAACCCACTGGCTGAGAACTCTTTCCCTAGAGAATACTTTCTAAGTACCGCAAACCAAGTAACAACATATAAACACAGCAAGCACTCTCAGGAAACTGTGGAAATCCAAAGGAGAACTAACTTTAACCATTCCTGAACACCATGTCCCTGCCCACAGGGAATTGGGAACGAGCCAGGGCGTTGGACTATTTATCTGCCACATGCTCTGTACTGGCTCCTGAAAGTGGCCTAGTATGACAAGTCCTGCATAAAATTTTAGAGTCCAACCAGGGAAACTAGACATCGCGCCTTCTCTGAAATCCACTCTCTGTCCTGAAGGAAGGACACTCTACTAAGGAGCACTTTAAATGAGAACTCAGCTCCAGCACATCTCGTTACTGAATGCTGCTCTCTCACCTAGAGGCAGAGAAGCAAGTCTGTGACTCTTGTGAGTACTGTCTCTGCAGGTAATAGGTACTCTAGGACTCAATGTTCAGATATTAAAAATAAGTTAGAAAGACTGAGTCAAGAGACCTCACGTCCTTACATACTATATTTATAATGTCTAAAATGAGTAAGCAGGGTAAAAACATCATGGTTTGAATGACCGTGAGAAAAAAAGAAAAAAAGAATACCAATTGGCAAGTTGTGAAACACACACAGTGTATAATTTTGAAAGCTTGGCGGTAACTCTGTTTTCACCCAAATGCTCACACCAACATCCCCAAAGATGAGATTTACACATATTCCACTCTCTTCACTTTCCAGTGTGCTCCCAGGATACTCTGATCTGGCCTTTATTCCAGCAGGCAGGACACGCTAATACTTGAGCCACCACAGTACTGGAACAGTGAAGTGTAATAAAATTTTCAGGCAAAAAAAGCATACAATCACATGGCCTGTGAGACACACTGCTGGGTCAGCACAAAGGAAAAGCTCTGGAAAACGCCAAAAGGGAGTAAACACAGAAAAACCCTGGGAGAAATACACACGCTAAGCAGAATTTCACCCTGTATCCACGGAACCATGACTGAGCTGCACTTAGGCCTAATGGAGTCAGGGAAGCAAGGGAGCAAACGTCCGAGAGTAACAAGCTGAGGCTGCAGAAGGATCCCAGTAAGAAGGAGAGAGAGACGGGGACAGCAAGGAAGTGACTTCCACAGGTGTGGCACAGGGGAAGGCGGGGCTCCTCCTGAGATGCGAGGCCATGTCTGGGCTGTCTAGCTGGAAGACATGAATGAACACGGGAAGAGGTCGTGACTGTAAGGATGGGGTGACCCAGGGGACTGGACAGACAAACTCTGCCTGAGAAACAACTTTAGTGTAACAGTCAGAACTTCCTGATTAAGTTCCAAGGAAAAGAATAAAATAGCAAACCATACAAGAAAACACAGCACCACGGAGGAGGATGGGCAGAAAGACACCGAGTTCGACGTCTGTTTTCAGACTCAACAGGTGAAAAACTGAAGACATGAGTGACCACACGGACTGAAGCTGAACCAAACAGAACTTCCAACACTGGAACACATCCCGGGTCATCCTCTAGGTCCCAAGCTAAGCACATAATCCACACTGACACTGCAGTGGCCGTCAGAACAGTGAAGACAGGGTCTTGACAACAGGCAGAGGGAAGAACTGGGCACTTAGAAAACAAGGGTAGCCAATGGCTGCTCAGCGACCCTGGAAGCTGAGGAATGACAGGGTCACTGTACTGAGCGCAGCAATGTCAGCCTAGAACGCCCGCCATCTTTGATGGACTGGGAAAATGCATTTCATAAATGACCAAGTTACCAACAACAAGCCTGCATTAATGGGAACCCCAATTCACTCCAAGCAGAAAAACTACCCCAAGGAAGTGTGAAGCTGGGTGTGGTGGTGACGCCTTTAATCCCAGCACTCCAGAGTACAGGCAAAGGACTGAAATATAAGAAAATAGAGTACACAAACATAGGGGCCAATGGTACATCTAGAGAACCATTAACTCTACACAGTGAAAACACCTCATTTCTATTTTATTTAATACTAAGTAATTAACTGATTGTACTGGGAAATTTACTGCAGTTATATATCCTTAGGTCATTTTTAAAGTCAGAAAGTATGATATTGAGTAACTTCAGACTTTAACTTAGAAACATTAATAGACTAACGTTCTCCACTTGGGGAGAAGAGACATATAACACAAACCCTCCAAAAAGCTAGGGCTGGGGAAGGCAGGGTTAGCATCCCAAACCCTGAGAACTGATAACCCTCAATCAGCCTGGAAGACAGTAGTCAGGAATAGGTAAATATCAGGAAATGTCATCAGGGGCAGACAGAAACCCCTAGTACAAAGACAGCTTGGATCAAAAGACAAAAGTCACTGAGCGGTGATGGCACACCCCTTTAATTCCAGCACTAAGGAAGCAGAGGCAGGTGGATCTCTGTGAGTACAAGGCCAGCCTGGTCTAAAGAGCAAGTTCCAGAGCTTGCAGCCAGGGCTTCATAGAGAAACTCTGTCTCAAAAAACCAAATAAATAAATAAATAAAAATAAAATTCAACCAATATTTGCGAAATAAAAGCTAATGAAGTCAGATTAACAATGGGAAAAATAATTAAGGAAAAAACGCATCACTAGCAATAGAGGATCACTTCATAAAGACACAAAAGTGTAATCACCTGAAAGATACTATTAAGCTTTGAGAAACTGTTTAAGCTCATGATTTTATTTATTCTTTTGTTTTATATCTTAAGTTCATTTTCATAATTTTCAGCACTTCATACCTAAGCATGCTGTATTTATAACATTTCCATCCTTCCCTCATTTCTCTCTCTCTAGCCCACCCACTCTGACTGATTTAGATCTCTTCTTCTATGATTATTATTGTTACTCATGTGAGCCTGTGAGCGCACACACACCCCCACCTGCGTACATTTACTGTGGCATATATACATATCTTTAGAGCTGACCACTTGAGTGAGCCTCGGTAACCTGTCAAGGGTCTTGTCCCTAGAGAGCCTTGATTCTCCATCCCTCAGCAGCCACTGAATGCCTGGAACTCTTCCCTGTGGGTGGGGCCTGATGAATTCCCATCTGCAATGGTATGTTGACTGGTGTGGTCATTATGCAGGCTGTTTGGGCAATCAACTTACTGAGATGTCTGGGTAAGGCTTCCTATAGTGTCCAGAAGACACCAAATCACAGCAGGCTCCCTGGTCCTCTGGCTCTTATAATCTTTCTATCCCCTCTTCTGCAACAGCCCACCATTCTAGTATTTCCACCAACTACAAGACTATAAATCAGTAAGGATAGGCGTGAACAGCATATTTAACAAGTTCAATCCAATGGGCATTCACTAACTACATACATAGAGAATTGATAGACCATTTCTGCACACAGAAAACACATTGACCAAATTGCTTCCTAAGTATAAGCTTAGTCTCAACAAATTTCTAGCTACAGTACTGGTTATAGCTGTGGAATAATCCTTCCGTACACTGTGTGAATATAAATCACTATAGTTGGTTTAATAAACAGGCTGACAGGCCAATAGCTGAACAGGATTAAGTTAGGTGGGAAAGCCAGACCGAGAATGATGGGATGAGAAAGGGTGGGGTCAGAGGAGTCACCAGTGAGCCGGAGAACGAGTCGGACATACAAAATGGGATAGAGGTAAAAGCCGTGAGCCTTGGGGCAGCACATAGAGTAATAGAAATGAGTTAATTTAAATGTAAGAGTTAGCTAAAAACAAGCCTGAACTGCTGGCCTAGCATTTATAATTTATATTAAGTCTCCGAGTCAGTTATTTGGGAAGCAGCTGCAGGACAGGAAAACTCTGCCTACAGGTTATCAATGAGATTCCCTAATCAATGCTTTCAAATGAGAAATAATCAACCAAAAGATAACAGGGCAATCTTAAACTTTTGGAAGCTAAGCACAATGTTGAGAACTCACGAGTTAAAGACTACTCTTGGAAGTCTCAAAGTGTGAGGCTGGTTTCAGCTTTTTAACACCCTAAGAATCAATTTTTCATGTAATCATGAGTAGATCCACTGTATTTCAAAACATTACTAATACCTAAATTGCGGGTATAATTTTTGCATTGTGCACATATACTTTTAAAGAGGAGGTTGCTAACTTACAGTTGGAGATGAACTATAGCTTTAATAAGCTATAATGTATGAATCACTGTGTCACTAGACCATCACTGACTCCAGGGGCCCACAGCACCCTGAAGGAGGCAGCCACCAGCTATGGAAGCACATGTGATTGGCAGCTGGGAAGGATGACAGGACCCTGTACCGGAAGATGACATGAGAGGTTTCTGGGAAGTGATGCTAAATCCTCCCGTGCACAGAGAAGGCACACGAGAAGTAAGGAACAGCATATGCACCACCAGGACTTTCTTGACAGGGTCTCACTACAAAGCCCAGACTGGCCTTGAACTTAGATCCTCCTGTCTCTCCTTCCCTAGAGCCAGGATTATGGTGGGCACCTCTACATCCTGCTGAAAGCTACCAAGTTTTAAGCAGTTAAAGCCAAGCTATTATTTCATTTTCAGATGATTGTTATAAAGGCAAAACACTAAAAAGTCTTTGCAAAACTGTTACACTTTCCATTTCTTTCTCCTTTACTAAGAATTATTTTGTATGTCTGTCTATTGTTACAGAATCTCTCCCTGACTACACATATACAGATACTTATGACATATAAAATACTGTTACACAGAAGTGGTTAGGAAGCATCTCCTATACTGCTTTTTAAAACTATACAAATGAGCTAGAGATGGTGGCAGCTGCCTGGTCATCTCAGCACTCAGACGCAGAGGCCTGCAACCTCTGGGAATTTAACTTGGTCTCCAGAGTGAGTTCCAGGCCAGGGAGGGCTACATGAGACCTCCTGTCAAAAATAAAACAACATTAATGCCCCCCCCAAAAAAACCATTAAAAAGTCTTGTGTGTGCACACGCACACATGCACGTGCATTTGTGTATGTGGTCACACAGGTTGCCTTCCCTGCTCTCCATCTTATTTTTTTGCTCACTGACTCAGACAGGCTGGCCGGCCAGTGAGGCCTTCCCAGTGGTCTAACTACAGGTGCAAGCTCTTGGATTGTTTTTTTTTTTTTAACTTGGATTCTGGAACCCAGGTCCCCATGCATGTGCACTTTACCGGCCAAGCTAATCTCAGCCCCTCGGCTTTAATTCTTAAGACTCTTCAGGTAGGATCTCTATTACTCAAATAAAGAAGACTCTGCTTAGAAGAGACGACAAGGTTGCTCTCTTAAACTGCTCCCAGGGATGTAGTCCAGGGAAAGAGCCTCATCTCCTCCCCAGATCTCTCATGTTCCACACTCGCTGAATTCAACCAAAAGCTGTGTAACACACATGTGTAAAGTCAGGTATGGATCTGGAAAGTGAAGTGGGAAGGGAGGCATCAGGCTCCAGAACTTTATTACTCCTATAAAGTGACCATGTAAGCGAAAAAGGATCCAAATCAATTAGCCAAGATTAATTCCAGTATGGAACTTACAGCTAATCATATGGATCCAGGTCAACTCCCACTGATTATTTTATGTTCATTTTGACATAATAAAGATTTGATCTCCAATTCACTGCTTGATTATGTCAGAGCATGATCTGGGGAGACTTCTAACAGAGGTCAGACAGGAACACTCCTACAGCCAGTCACTGTGCTGTTAAAGGAGACACTACTGGACTCTCTCTCGGTGTACTCAAGCCGAGTTCAGCATTCTACTGAGGAAAGACGAGAAACAAAACCCGGATGATCCCTCTAAAACGTAGTTACTGATTATCTGTCTAGCAATGAAGACCTGCCCAATTAAAGTTCTAAAAGATTTCTTTTTTCTATTATGACTCTACCAAGAGCTCTTAAAGGTCATGAGATTCAGGATGACTAGAGAGATGGCCCAGGTTAGGTTAAAAGCACTGGCTGCTCTTCCAGAGGACCAGGATTTGGTTCCCAGCACCTACACGGCAGCTTACAACTGTTGGTTAATGCCAGTTCCAGGGGATCCAATGCTCTCTTCTAACCTCTTAGGCACCAGGAATGCATGTGGTACACAGACACACCTGTGAACAACACACCCATACACATCTAATCATTTGAAAAAACCATGCAACTTCAGAGGTAAGTGTAGATTCAGGGAAGTACATTAAGAACAATGAAGATGAAAACGATCTGAAGAGAATACCATTCTCCTGTCCACTGTACAGCAATCCCAAGCACTACCTCAAATGTCCAGATGATGCATTTATTTCCTGAAACTTAGCTCTTACAGCAAAAGCCCGAGGACCACTTGAGCTTAAAACGTCATTAATAGTCCATCATCATGACTACTAAGTACATCTGACCACATACACGATTAAAGGAAGGAAAGGAAAAAAAGCCAACTGTTGGGCTGTAGGAAAGGGAAGGGGTGTGTCCTGGGGCTGGGACAAGAGGCAATGACCACTTGACTCTGGAAACAACTGGAAAATGAGACTTTGGTTTGCCACAAGAACCATCTGGGAATAGGAAAGCCAGAAAACTGCAGGAGGCTTCCCTTCGAATGAGAGCTTCCCAGCCAGCAATGGTCGGTCACCCAGTCCACATGGGAATGTGCACCTCCAGGAACTGTGATTACCAAGTGGGGAGGGGCACCGTGGCCAGGAGAAGTGGAATTTGCCTTCGGAGAAGGAGATAACAAAGCAGAAAATGCTCACACAGGGCGTGAGACTTGTGTTCAATGAGGTCACAGGCAACTCGATTTCAGTACAGGGGCAACTGTGCTTTTCCCCACTGGAAGAGTTAAGTTCAAGCTTCATCATGAAATAAACTTTTCATTAAGCATGTATACGTACATATTAGTTGCTAAGCTAAAATAGGCATGCGCGAGTCAGACTGGTAAAAACTGACCCCTACAGAATAGGGTTTATGTCACAAACCACTACCAAGGCTGCAAGATAACTATGTAATTGGATTTGCAATTTCTGAAATGTTTGGCAACAAACCTCAAAATCAAATTTCCTTAGAAATCTTTTGTTTGAATTAGGTTTTCTTTCCAACAACGTGGTCACAAAATCAGTATATTAAAAAGGTGGCCAGTTGGCTCATGTCTAATAAAACCAAGCAACAACACAGCCCAGATATACTAACAAGGCAATTATTCCAACAGCAGCAGTAGCAAGTTCCCTGGAGAAGCTTCCTTTCTGTATAAACACTCCACCTAGACAGATTCAGAGAAGTGAATTTATCTCGGCCCCAACTTCAACAGACTTAGTGATATCAGGCACTTCTGATCTTTCAAACTCCTTAACATTTTTCTATATAATCCTTCCATAAACTCCCACCTTGAAAAAAAAAAGTTTTCATCAACCCAGAAGTAGCTTAGATATTTCAAAAATAAATGTGGAAAGACATGCTGATGTTTCACATAATCAAAATTCTGCGTACAGGTTAATCCCACACATCACGGATCCATCAGGGGTTCACCTATGGTGCTTCTCTCCCCAGGTCCTCATTTCCAAGGTTCTGGCTTTTCCCGATGGCTATTTCATCCCCCAAGTAACTACTGAAACCATACAAGAAAAGGGAACCGAGGAAACAAATTTTTGCAGACTCAGATAGCAAAAAACGGACTGCCAATTTCACAAACAGTAACATAAAATAAGCAAAGCAAGACTCCTGGCCATTTACCAAGCAGGAACCAAAGTTCCACTAAGCAATTCGGGCCTCGGTCCTTTTTTTTTTGTTTTGTTTTGGTTTTTCTTCTGCAAGCAAACACGTCATCTAAAAGCACAGTCATTTCCCTCTTGATACTTTATTCACTCCGAAAACGTCCCATTCAAACCGAAAAGACAGCAAAACAAAAGGAAAAAATGAGAGACTTGAAGGCAGTGGGCGCGGAGCGCGGCTCCCGGAGGCTGCAGCGTCCTCCCCGCCGGGCTCGGCCCCCTCGCGCGCGGGGCCGCGGTCCGGAGGAGGGAGAGAGGCAGGCGCCGTGCGGCAGCCTCGGGGCGGGGGCCGCGGCTCCGGGGCTGCGGGAACTTTCCGTCCCGGGGCGCCCGCCTCAGCCCAGCTCAGGTGCAAACTTTGCAAAGCCGCCTCCCGGGAGGAACCCGACCCCCGGCGCTGCTCCGCTCCGGTGCCCGCGGCGGCGGCCCGGGGCCGCGGAGACTCGCGAGCGACCCTCCCGGGGCTCTTCGGCCTCCCTCGGCCGCCGCGGAGCCGAACGGCCGGCCGGGCCTGCGCCGCGCGCCCCCTCACCTTGGTGGCCATGGCGGGCGGTTCCCGGGCCCCGGTGGGCCGGCTGGTCTCCCGCGCCGCGGAGCTTCGGCCCTAGCCGGAGGAGGAGGAGGAGGAGGGACGACGGCTGCGGCTGTGGCTGGCGGCTGCGGCCCCGGCGCGGCGCGGCTCTGCGCGGAGGCTCCGTCGTCTCCGCCTTTGCTCTCGGCGCTCGGGCCCCCGCGGCTCGGCGACTCCCGCCGCCGCCCGCGCCTGCAGTTCCTGAAAGTCCCCGGCTGCGCGGCCCCCGCCCCCGCCGGCCAAGCCTCCCATGGACCGCGGCGTGCGCGGCGCGGCCGGCGGAAGCGCGCCTGGGGCCTCGGCCGGAGCCCGGCCTCCTCGCCCGCCCCGGCCTCCGCCCCGACCCCGCCGCCCGCGCGCGGCCCAGAGTACGGGAGGCCACGGCGGGAGCGGCGGCCGCGGGGGTCGGGCGAGCGCCGGGGTCGCGGCCTGGTCCGCGTCGAGCCGTTCGCGGGGCGCGGCGCTCAGCCTCAGGCCCGGCTCGCTGCGCGCGGGAGGAGCACGACGATGGTTCTGCCCTGACCCGGGAGCTACCCGCCTGGGATCCCCGGGCCACGGCGGGGCGGCGGAGGGGTCGGGGTGCTTGGGGGGCTCACTACCGCGAGTGCCACATAGACAGCCAGCCCGGGCCGAGCCATGACTTCCTGCTCCCGGGCTGGGAGAGCCTGCGTCCTCCATGGAGTTTCCCCAAGGCTGTGATCTGGCCTGGGCTTCTGGGCCTGGATGCTTGGGGGGGGGGACTCCATTCGGAGATGACCCCCTTCTGTCCTTCGGATCATTTTTTTTTTTTTTTTAAAAGAAATGCCTCAGAGGTTTGAGGGCACAACAGGTTTCCTTAAGTGGAAAGAGAAGTCGAAGTTGTAACATCTTTAATTCAGAGGAGTTTGTCCAGAGTTGAGTCTCTATGGGTTTTATTAATAAACGGATGACTTAAATTGAGCAGTGAGCTTTTTCACAAAAGATGCAACTGGAAGATTTGC
The DNA here is from genome assembly GCF_007827085.1 of Peromyscus californicus insignis. Taxonomy (NCBI): domain Eukaryota; kingdom Metazoa; phylum Chordata; class Mammalia; order Rodentia; family Cricetidae; genus Peromyscus; species Peromyscus californicus. Next base: position 10,111,131 of record NW_026294525.1, read on the forward strand.
CTTAATTGTATTTTTATTAGGGCTATATCTTCTAGACAAATAAGACTCTAGAACTCCAGGAGTTGGTATTTAAATTTAATGTCAATTTTGTGGCTTCATGGACTGGAGGTGGTAGAATGAATGACGAATATGTGTGAACCCTGAGGTTTGCTCCCCAGCACTGGGAGAAAAATTTTTTTTAACTCCCCAGAGTTTGCTAGTTACAGCCGATAATGGAGTTTAAGTGGTACTATAGAGTTTTCTGTGAATGTGTGTGTGTGTTGAGCTCATGGTCAATGTTACAGTCAACCATGGTAATATTCTTAATTAGTCGCGTGTGTGTGTGTGTGTGTGTGTGTACTCCTGGCTACTTATATCAAGTTGACAAAGGCTAGAGTCATTTTGGAAGGGGGAACCTCACTTGAAAAAAGTGCCCCCACCAGATTGGTCTTCAGAAAGTCTGTGGTGCATTATCTTGATTGATGAAAGATGTGGGAAGGCCCAGCTTACTTGGTGGTGAACCATCTGGGCTGGTGGTCCTGGCCCCTGTAAGAAAGCAGGCTTAGCAAGCCATGGGGAGCAAACCAGTAAGCAGTGTTCCTCCATGGCCTCTGCACCAGCTCCTGCCTCCAGATCCCTGTCCTGAGTTACTGCCCTGATTTCCTTCCAGGATGGAAACTGTGATATAGACATGTAAGCAAAATAAACCCTTTCCTCATCAAGTTGCTTTTCATGGTGTTTTATCATGTCAATAAAAACCCTAACACACACACACACACACACACACACACACACACACACACACACACACACACACACTGGGCATGGGTGGATACATGCATATAGCTCATGATATAGCTCATGTGTGGAGTTCAGACAACTTCTTTTCTTCCACCATGTGGGTTCTGGGGATCAAACTGAGGTGATCACGTTGGGCAGCGGGTGCCTTTAGCAGCCGGGTCATCTGGGCAGCCCAAACGGTTGTCTTTCTAAGTCCAGGAAAAGGAAATCCATTGAGAACCTTTTTTCTGCACACTAGACCTGAAGCCTCCATCTCACTAAACCCTTTGAGAACGTTATTATCTAATTACTTACAATGATGAACAAATCATGGCTCAAATACCTTACCTGAGATGGTACTACAAAATTGAAAGTAACCATAGCCCTGGGACCAGCAGCTTCTAGGCATGAATCCTTCTGTCAGACTTGGGCAAGTTAGGAAAGATATTTATCAAAGCATTTTAAGACCGCATAGAAAACACACACACACACACACACACACACACACACACACGCATACACACATGTTAATAGGACTGTCCCAATAAATAAGGTACATGAAAACAAATTAAGTTCTGAGAGGTTCATAAAATAATACAATTCGTCCTTTATCATCACACATTCCCATCCCTGGATCCAGCCAGTCTCAGACTGGAAATAGCTGAGAAGGAAAATTATGTCTGCACTGTACAGACCTCCTTTTCTTGCCATTATTTTCTAAACAAAATCACAGCTATTTACCTATCATCGGCACTATAAATGGTTCAAAATATATGGGAGGATGCATTAAAGGTTCTGTGGGAACGCGATGCCATCTTGTGAAGGGACTTGAACAGTTTCAGAGTTTATGCTCTTGGGGAGTCTGGTACCCATCCATCACCCCTGGAGAACAAAGGCAAACAGTATTTTAAGAGTATTGCCAAAGACGAAAAAGAGCACTGTGTATAGTACAATCTATTTGTGTGAAAAAGTGTGGAAATATGTTGTACAAGTCCAGAAAATTCTGGAAAGTTTAACCAGACCCCACTGGCCATGCTAAAAATTATTTTAATGCAGAAGTTTATAAAGAAATATTTAATTTTATGTGTGTGAGTGCCAGAGGGGGCATTGAACCCGCTGGGACTAGTGCTACAGAGTGTTGTAAACCACCATTTGTGTGACTCGAACCTGGATCCTCTGGAAGAGCAGCCAGTGTTCTTAATCACCGACATCTCTCCAGCTCCATTTTAAGTTCATAGTTGTTTGTTTGTTTGTTTTTGTTGACAAAAGGTTTCTTCTGTAGCTCTTGTCCTGGAACTCACTCTGTAGAGTAGGCTGGCCTTGAATTCACAGAGCTCTGCCTACCTCTGCCTCCTGAGTGCTGGGATTAAAAGCAGGCTCCACCACCATCCAGCTTAAGTTCATATTTTTTTAATAAACAAGTTAAAAAAAACTCACCTTTTAAAACTTGATACACAAGTAAAAACTTGTTCTAAAAATGTTTACTTAAGCCGGGCGGTGGTGGCGCACGCCTTTAATCCCAGCACTCGGGAGGCAGAGCCAGGCGGATCTCTGTGAGTTCGAGGCCAGCCTGGGCTACCAAGTGAGTTCCAGGAAAAGGCGCAAAGCTACACAGAGAAACCCTGTCTCGAAAAACCAAAAAAAAAAAAAAAAAAAAAAAAAGAAAAAAAAATGTTTACTTAATAAACAAGTAAAAAACACTGACTGCTGTGTAAGATGCCAATATTTGAACTCAAGGAACACTAGAAATAATGAATTTTCCATACTTTTTAAAGTTTAAAGCCTGGATATGCCACTTTGCAGCAACTCCACATGCATGTTTTGATGGGAAGGTGCAAAGTCCGAGGGTCACAACTGGGAAGACAGGTCTCTCTACAAACCTGCTTGTAAGTTCAACCTGGGCACGGGGCACCAAGTTTCAACTTTTCCTGCCTGTTCCAATTAGGAAGTGTCTCCCCAAAGCTCACATGTTAAAGGCTTGATTTCCTGTTGTACAAGTGGTGATTAGATCATGAGAACACTGAGCTAAACTAATTAATGGATTCATCTATTGACAGATTCATAGTTTAATGAGATGATTATGAAGTAGAAATTTCTACAGGTGGTGCCTGGTTGAAAGAAGTAGATCACTGAGGCGTGTTTTAGGAGTTTATATTTGTGTCTTTGTTTTTGTTTTTTGAATAAAAGCTCATGATTTTTTTTTTTTTTTTGTCTTTGTAACAAAAGCAGCTGAGAGCTGGACCTCTTGACCCTTTCTCTTCCCACCACAGTCCACAATGCTCACATCTCGGAATAGACATCACTCTCTCAGGTCTGCAGATGGGCTCCCACTCAGGTCTCAGCACAGTCTGCAGTTTTAGTCCTTCGTGGAAAACGGGCTTCGTCTGCCCACCGTAGCCGCTCTTTCCCGCCATCGTCATAAAACGGCTTTCCCGGGGCATACAAAGCATCCTTGCCTTTCCTGTACTGTTGGTCACTTGGTGGGGCCGGTGCTTGCCACGTTTCTTATAGACAGTCAGGTAGCAGGTGGGTCTCAGGAACGTTCACCATGTCTGCTGGAGCCGATCAGTACAAGGGAAAAAAAAAGCAAGGTTTTATGGTACCCACTTCCTGGCACCACAGTTGCATCATGTGCACCTGGCAATGATGTTCTGCCTTATCATAGGGCCAAAGGAATGGAGCCAACTGACCTGAGACTGAAACCATGACTCAAAATGAGTCTTCTCCCCTTTTAATTATTTCGGGTATTGGTAACTGTGACAGGACACTAACACACCACGGGAATGACTTCTATATCCCTGATTTCACTTTTTAGATTTAACTATGGAGAACTGGTAAACAGTATGGGGGGTCCTCAAAAAAAAATGAAATAAAATAAAAATAGAACTACTGTATGATCCAATAATCTCACTTTTGTGCATATATCCAAAATTTATGTCTCAGAGAAATTTCTGCTTCTATGTTCATAGCAATTCATATATTCAAAAGATGTGAAACCATCCAAATGTCCATCAATAGATGATACTTTAAAAATTAAAAAAAGATGTTTTGTCATCTGTGACAATATGGACGAACCTGGAGATCATTATGCTAAGTGAATTAAGCCAGAACAAATACTGTATAATCTCACTTTTTCGTGGAATCCAAAGAAGTTGAACCCTTAGGGACAAAGTAGCTATAGTAGCTCTTAAGAAGATCACCAGGGGCCTGGAGAGGTGAAGATGCGGAACGTGGGTCAAAGGGTATAAAGTTTCAGATCTGCAGGAAAAATGCCTTCTGGAGATGTAATACCCAGCAGTGTTGGCTTGAAGGAGAATGGCCCTCATAGGCTCATATGTTTGCATGTTTGGTTGGTGCACCTTTCTGGGAAGCATTAGGAGATGTGTCACTGGGTATCTTTGTGATGTTTCTATTGCTGTGAAGAAACACCATGACCATATAGCAACTCTTACAAAGGAAAAACATTTAATTGGGGTGGCTTACATTTTCAGATTTAGTCCATTATCATCATGGTGCAACATGACAGCATGCAGGCAGACATGGTTCTGGAGAAGTAGCCGAGTGGCTTACATCTTGACTTGCAGGCAACAGGAAGTGGTCTGTCTTACTGGCTTGAGCATATATGAGACCTCAAAGCCCACCTCCACAGTGACACTCTTCCTCCAACAAAACCACACCTACTCCAAAAAAGCTACACCTCCTAATAGTGCAAATCCCTTTGGGGCTAATTTCTTTCAAACCACCACATTCCACTCTCTGGCCCCCAAAGGCTTGTGACCATATTATATATAATGCAAAAAAAAAAAAAAATGCATTCAGTCCAACTTCAAAGGTCCCCATAATCTTTAACAGTCTCAAACTTATTTAAAAGTCTAAAGTTCAAAGTCTCTTCTGAGATTCATGCAATCTCTTAACTACAATCCCCTGTAGAATTGTGGCTCTGCCTCTTCTTCAGGATCATTGGTACATTAGTCCATGAGGGAGGAGGAAGCAGAAGCAGGGAACAGGGTTCAGGCAGCTGTGGGTATGACGGAGACAGCCCTCTGGGAGATGACTTTGGTGAACCAGCTCAACTTTATTCCAGAGTATAAGGAATATATAGGATTGGGAAGCCTGGGAACAAACCCTAATTTGCATTAAGTGGCATGCTCTATCATAAGGCTTCGGATATGACAGCAGGGTTCTATAGCAGAGCTCCTATTACAAGTCTTAGTTACCACGTGTGTAGCAGGAAAAGGCTTCTAGCAGGACACTGTGCCAAGGGTCGCCCTAGAGATAAACCAGGCATCCAGGCTTAGAGACAGCCTTCAGATAAGGTCAGTCCTCTGGGCCCAGAGACATTCTCCAGATAAGGACAGGTACAGAGCAGGAAGTCTCTTGGGGGCGGGGTGGGGGGTGGGGAGTCCCCATATCATTGAACTCTGGAAAAAGCTGCCAGGACAGCAACTAGCAGACTAGAACCTCTGACCAGCAAGGCCTTCCAACATAAAATCGAAATAAAAAAGATCACACACTTCCAACATATAATGGTACAGGACATATATTACCATTCCAAAACATAGGGAAGGGAGCACAGTGAGGAAATACTGGACCAAAGCAAGACTGAAAACCAGCTGGGCAAATTCTAAACTCTGCATCTCCATGTCTGATGTCTAAGTGTTCTTCAGATCTCCATCTCCATTCAGCTTTATTGACCGCAACACACTTCTCTCTCTTGGGCTGGTTCCACTCCCTGTTAGCAGCTCTCCTCAGCAGGTATCCCACGGCTCTGGCATCTCCAACATCTTGGGGTCTCCAAGGCAATCCAGGCTTCAACTTCACAATGGCCTCTCTAGGCCTCCATTCAGGGATACCCCTGACACATGCCTGGCCTCAGTGGCTTTCCTATATGCGGAGGCAAATTCCATATTCCATTTTTTCTAGCCTTAACTCCAGAACCATGTGGCTAAAGCTGCCAAGTTCTGTTGCTTGCTGGGGCTGGAACATGGCCCCCTTGTTCAATTATATCTTCACCAGCTTTCTGTTTTCCTTCACTGTCTAAGCTTGGCAGTCCTTGAACTTGCTCTGTAGACCAGGTTGGCCTCAAACTCAGAGATCTTTCAGCCTCAGCCTTCCAAGTGCTGGGATTAATGGTGTGCACCATCACATTCAGCTCTAAGATTTTCTTTAATTCCTTTTCACAATTTGGAAACTTAGCTGGGTAGGATCTTGCCCTGAGGTCACCAGTCCCTTTATTCCATTTCTTAATCTGTTTATCTTCTTGAACACAGGATTTAGCTCCATTCCACTTCCTGGTGCTCCTTTCCTCTTCAAATATTTTTCCTTGCTCAGCTCGCTCCTTTTCATTATATGCCTTCATTAGAGTCAAGGCTAGTAACCACACAACAGAGTCTATAGTAGGCTGGTTTGAGGATTCCGCTGCCAAGGGAATTATTCCAAAGCTCTTTACTTTAGCCTTGGGCAGCCTTTTTGGACATAGGCAAAAAGCAGCTACATTCTTCACCAAACTATCACAAGAACGATTTCTAGGCAACATACTAAAATTCTTCTCCTCTGAAACATCTTGAGGCAGCTCCCCAACAGTTCAAATCACTCTTAGCACCACTGTCTTTTATGCCCCTACTAGCATGGCCCATCAAGCAGTGCTTAAAGCATTCCCTTGCTTTTATAACCCAAAGTACCAACATTCAAATTCCTCCAAACAAAACATGATCAGGCCTATCACAGCAATACTCCACTCCCGGTACCAACTTCTGTCTTTGTTAGGGTTTCTTTTGCTGTGAAGAGACATTATGACCATGGCAACTCTTATAAAGGAAAAACATTTAATTGAGGTGGCTTGCATTTTCAGAAGTTTAGTCCATTATCATCATGGTGCCACATGGTGCCACATTGGGAGAGTGGTACTCATTGTAAGCTGAGCAAAGGCTTTGTCTCCTGGCCTGCCTTGGTCACCCATTGGCACCTCTTTCCTCCCACTTCTCTTCCTGCCTTTCTTTGAATGTTCATTCTCCTTGCCAGTGCCCTTCCCCGAGCCTGCCCCAGAACCCTGGGCACTGAGCCAGGCATGCCAAATGCAAGCATTTACCCTGCAGCATGAACTCCTGCTCCCATCAGTGGGGACATGGAAGACTAGCAAAGAACCTTGGACTGCACTCGCCGAATGCTTTTGCTTATTACAGGATGACAGTTTGTAAAGGAAGAGCTAGAGCCACAGAGCTTCTCTGTTTGCCTTGTTCCCTTTGAATCCTGTGGAAGGAGAGAGAGAGAGAGACTCCCCGGAAGCCTGTGCTAGGGACAGGGGAGGTGACAGGAAAAGGATAGCCACTGACTCTTGCCCTGGTGGTCAGGTGCGATACTTAGAAGGTTAACGTTTTTGTTTTAACTACAGAAATTAAATGTTTTCCTCATTGTCACTTGTAAACTCTTTGGCTCCAAACTCTACTGAAATGAGATTTATTTTTTTTTTAAAATTAAGATTTTTTAAGAACTTGAATTTTCTTTGATACAGCTTGAACAGTTCAACAAAACAGAAAGTCAGTCCCTGTTGCATTGGTCTTCTCTCATTGGTCCTCCTTCCTTCCTCCAGACTTTTACACTAAGAGACCTGGATTCTGTCACTTTCAAACCTTGACCCTTAAGCATTGTATCTCCTCCACAGAGAGGACCAGGCCCAGTTTCTTGAGTGTGCAGCCTAGACAGCTAGCTGTATGACAGCGTGCTTAAATGAGACCTGTGCACGTTGAAGACACCTAATTCACCTCAGTTTCCTGGACTGCAAAATGAGATTTAAAAAAAAAAAAAAAAAAGGTACCTGCTTCAGGTTGTTACATGGAATACAAAAGATAATTGTGGTGGTTTGAATAAGAACAGCCCCTGTAGGTTCTTTTGTTTGAATACTTGGTTCGTAGTTGGTAGAACTGTTTGGGAAGGATTAGGAGGTGTGGCCTCATTGGAGGAGTTGGGCTTTGGGGTTTTCCCCCAGTATCTCTAGCTCTCTCTCTCTCTCTCTCTCTCTCTCTCTCTCTCTCTCTCTCTCTCTCTCCTTCTCTCTCTCTTCCCTTCAACCTGCAGATCAAGATGTAAGCACTCACTGGCTTCTTGCCACCATGCCTTTATTCTGCTATCGTGGATTCTAATGTTCTAAAACCATAAACCCCAAATTAAATGCTTTCTTTGTTAAGTTGCCTTGTTCATGGTGTTTTCTCACAGCAATAGAAAAGTAACTATGACAGTTACTTTTATATATATCAATGGTAAATATTAGTTATAATAATTCTTATTTCCTTCTCTGGTAAGTCTATGCATATGCTGCAGTCGCTCAGAGCCCAACTAAGTACAGATCAGCTAATGTGAAAGAAATCTAGGACTATGACACTCTGAGGGCTGCTGTGGAATAGGATTAGTGATGCTGGAGGCTTCCAAGGGTAGGGATACTGCTGATGCTGGGACACAGCCTAGATCCAGCCTATGGAGAGAGGGGTGTCTATCCCGGTCTTTGTCCCACTTTGTGCCATGAGTTTACCGGGGCTAAAGTGAGTCTCAGTGTAGTGGTTATCCTGAAATGTCCCCCAGAGTCTTTCTGCATTTGAATACTTGGTCTTCAGTCTCAGTGTTGTTGGGTAGGTTTAGGAGGTGTGGCCTTGTTGGAGGAAGTATGTCCTCCAGCTGGGGGTGGTTTTTGAGGTCTCAGAGCTCCATGCTGTCTGTTCTGTTTCAGGCTTGCAGGTCAAGGTGTGAGCCCTCAAACTCCCAGCTTCTAACTCCAGCTGCCATGTCTGCCACCTGCCACCATACTGTCCCCGCCACTATGAATCCTAACCCTCTGGAACCCCATGCACAATAAATACTTTCTTCTATAAGTTGCCTTGGTTATAGTGTTTTATCACAAGATTGAACAGTAACTAAGACTAGGTGACCCTGAAAATAAACAGGGAGTGCTCCTCATTAAATGTTGACTTGGTGCCTGTAACACCTGTTACAGGTGTTGGAGATAAAAATCCTTGCTCCCTTTGAACTTCAGTGTGCAGAGCGAGGTGGGGACCGTAGATTACACATGTTCCTGGTGCTTTCATAGTGCACTGGAGAAAAAGGAAGCAGATGTTGTTATGAGGACTGATGAGCAGGGGAGCTTCTTTTTCTATAAGGTTTTCCCCGGGTGTTGGCCAGCTGACTGTGGTAGAAACATGGACGGCTTCTCGCTCTGTTTTGACAGAGTGGCCCGGTTGTTTTTCACTTTTGTTGTACTCTGAGCCTCTCTTCCCTTTTCCTTCCCCGCCCTTCTCATCCTGATACCTGGGAACCACAGGGTCACGAATAGGAATAGGCTAGAGTGCGCTGGAAAGAAGTGAAGACTGCCGACAGAGAACCGGGCCACAGTGAAAACTGGGGCAGAGACCGTTTATTCCTGGGTCTGTACTACAGGCTTTGTTGGGTGTGGAAGGCTAAGCTATGAGATGAAGGAAATTTGCGAAGATTGGCCCAACGGTTGGCTTCCCAAGTGAGTCCTCAGCCTGTGGGATCCCTGTTGTATCTTGAAGCTCTGTCCCAGGATACAGCTCTGATGGAACCATTGGGGACAGACAAGAATGAACCTTCAGATCTATATCCAGTGACTGGGCACAAGGAATGAATAATTTGGGACAGAGGACATTTTGCCAGTTCATGTGTTATGTCATGAACCACAGGATACGGAGAGTCACATTTAAAGCTTGAAGGCTCACCTACTATCTTGTTCTGGGTCATGGAAGGTCAACGTTGATGACGTCATCTATTGGACTGATAGAGGCCATTTGCCATTACAGCCACAATTTAGCGGCCCCACAGTGTGACTTACACTCCCTGTCCCTGGGAGCTGAGTTCTTCATCAGACCTTTAATCAGAACTGTCACCCGCTGCTGAATGCTGAATGTAGAACAGATGGCCAGGTCTTGCTCTTGACAGTCTTTGGCTCAAAACTCATTTCCACCTTTTAGCACCTGATAGGTGATGTCCGTCTGTATGCTGTAAGTATGTGTTGCTCTGATTGGTTGATAAATAAAGCTGTTTGGCCAATGGTGAGGCAGAATGTTAGGCAGGACATTCTAACTAGAGAGAGAGAGAGGAAGGGGAAAGGCAGAACAGAGGAGATGCTGCCAGCCTCCACCAAGAGAAGCAAGATGTAAAGGTAGATTTATAGAAATGGGCTAATTTAAGATGTAAGAGCTAGCTAGTGAGAAGCCTGAGCCATTAGGCCATACAGTTCATAATTAATATAAACCTCTATGTGTTTATTTGGGTCTGAGTGGCTGCAGGGCCGCGGGGGGCCGTGGGAGCCAGGCGGGACCAGGGAAACTTCAGCTACAAGTACCTGTGTGAGCTTGCATTCCTTCATGTTGACCCATGTGTACTCAAGTGACTAGGGAGAATCTGTGAACCCTAGGAAATTAGGGGAATGCAAGATATTCTATGGGGGGAAAATCTTGATCCCTCATACCCATTTTTATCATAGTCTGGTCAGGCTGCTATGACAGAATATTATAGGTTGTCTGACTTATGAATAACATACATTTATCTCTTATAGTTCAGGAAGCTGGAAAGTCCAAAGCCAAGGCTCTGGAAGGTTTAATGTCTTGCAAGGGCCTGCTACCTGGTTCATAGATGGCTGTGCTCTCATCATATCTGTCATCAGCTGGCAGAAGTGAGTGGTTTCTCTCCCAGGCCCCTTTCTTAAAGGGCACTCATCTTATTCATGAATATCCTAGTCTAAGCAACAAAGGTCCCACCTCTAAACATTACCGCATTAGAACAGGAATCTTCCAATCTTCTCTTTAGGGAATGCAAACATCCAGTCTACAGCCTCGTGATGGTCCTCTGGGTTTTCTTTGAAGATCAACACTACCACCTTTGCCTGGTGCAGCATTGTGTTCTGACAGATCTTGGCAGTTATCAACAGTGTCCTAACTGGTGGGTCTCCCGAGGGACGTCACGTGGCCATTCTCAGCCCTCTCCCGTGTGTCCTGTGGCGCTGTCACACAGTGCTTCCAGCCCGCTACCAGCATCTACCTAGGTCTGGCGTCTCTTGCTGCCCCATTCCAGTCATTCTTGCCTCTCTTCAGTTGTGTTTTGTCTCAGGCCTGCAGCAGACGCAGTCCCTTGCCTCATCTGCCTACTCCCAATGCTCCCAGTCCATAGAGTTTCCCCAGATACTTTAGCAAATTTTCTGTTCCTTTTAAAAAGTAAAAACCTTATTACCTTTTATTTATTCTGTTCATCACCATGTGCACATCTGTGTGTGCACACACTGTGGCCGGAGGTTGGAAGTCATAAAGCATGTGGGAGTTCCAGGGATCGAACTCTGGTCTTTGGACTTGGCAGCGGTACTTTGACCTGCTGAGCCTTCTCACTGGCCCCAATTTTCACGTTTCTTAACAGGAAAGTTGAGGATGCGAGGAAGGGTCAAAATATAAAAGAACTCTTTTGAGCAAATAAACACATAGAAACTCATAATTTGAGTTAATACTAGCCTCACATTAGTTTCAAGTAGGCAGCGAGTTTAATGAGATACTTTGCAGAAATTTTAAGATTAATATCTTTTAAGTATTAGTAACTCGAGAAGCGGAAGATTCTTAGAAACAGTTACTACCTACCTGCTATCTGCCCATGCCAATGCTTGAAAAGTAAAGATGTGGTTTTTCGGTTGATAGCTGTGTATTCATTTACAAGTGAGATACATACAAGAGCCTTGGCCCAGACCTTTGACGATGATGGTGAGTCTGGCCTGTTAGCTGCATTTTATTTCATTTTATCTTATGCACAAGACGGTTTTGGGGAGACTACAATATGCCAAGAGCTGTGGTAGACAGGTCAACATCATCAAGAACGTACTTTGTGTGTTCTTAGTGCTTTAACTACAAGAAGGATAAGAAAGTACCCATCTCAACCTCGTGGAGACAGCTCTGACGAGTTCTTCCTGCTCACCTAACCAATGGCCTCTCTTCTTGCAAACAGAATTGACCTGTTATGGAGAGGAGAGCCACTGGGAAGAAAAAAAAAAACCACCTGCATTTCAGAGAACCTGTGGTTTGAAAGGCAAAGACGAGAAATACTGTAAAAGCAGAACCACACAGTTCCCACCTCAAACTTCAGCACAGCTGTCCCCACGCTAAGTAGCAGCCTGAGGCCCAGTCCAGACTTGGACCACCATGGCCAATGCAAGCAGCATCTTGTCTTAACAAACGTAATTGTTTTAGGAAATAAAGGACCTGCTTGGTCCCTTGTATAAAACCAGCCTGGTACATCTATAACAGCCTAAGTAGATTGACCTGAAGGAGAAGTGGGTGCTTTTGTGCCCCAGAGCTAGCTCCTTGGGGACTCAGACATTTAAGATCTCACGTGGGTAGCCCAAGGCACCTAATGGAAGGATGCAAGTTTGGTTCCTGGTGGACACAGGTATAATCTGGAGGGCCAGAGTAAAAAAAAAAAATATGGAGTAACAATTGGAGATCCTTATTGAAAGATATCAAGGATTTTTAGATAGCAGCATGAGCACATTAAACCGAGCACGAGGCCTCTTGTCCCTTGCCTGGAGAACGGTACAGGCCTCACACCTGTGGTGCCAGCCCTGGCCCGTGTTGTGCAAGAGTTCATTGTCACCTCTGATGGATATGATCAGGATATGTTAAGAAAGGGTTGATTTAAAGCTGTATCTTGGGGGTGCGGGGGAAGGCATTTTTTAAAAATCATTTTTCGAAGTGAAGGAATGGCTTGGATGAAACTACACTTGAAAACAAACACCTCGATGTATTCCCTGACGTCAGGCAAACCAGGCCTCCTAGGAAGAGGTTGCTGCGTAGTCGTCAGCCGGGCTAGAAAGGCGGGTAGAGGGCAGAGCCTAGGCTTTGGAAGGCAGAGCTGACAGTAGGGAGGATAAGCTGACTGCCCACCCTGGTAGAGAGACCCTCAAGGGCTCCTCTGTGCTTGGTGACATTTGCTCCCGTAAGGATTCCCACAGCGCTGTCCTGAAACGGCTCCTCCCAGGGGCCTGGAATAGTAAATATAATCCACAGGCAGCTATTGGCTCGCCCTGAACGGCTGTGTGAGGCCCAACAAACCCAACCAAAATGCATACTGAAGTTCGACACCGCTGAGCCAGAACGGCTTTATCTGACCTTCCAAGAAGACAGCAGAGAGAGGAACAAAGAAAGGGCCAGACCCAACAGGGCAGGTTCAGGAGGCCTGGGAAGGATCGAGCCATCTGAGGAAGTTCTGACCAAGGAGGTGGCCGGAACGTGACCAATCAGCCATTTGTTCTGTTGCCTCTTCCTTGGTTCTTTCCTGTCTTTCAGGTCACCCCCACCTCAGTGTGTCAGAATACTCACTTTAGTTCTTAAAATGAGATGTGGCCCGCTCCTAGGACTGCAGATAAATGCCAGTGAAGACGTTTTAGGTTAAATTTGCTGTACTTTTCTCTTTTGACAGTATCTGGTGACCATGAAGGGACTTGAAAGACGATTCCTGAGACCTCCTGAGGACCCCAGGATCTGCTGTCCTGTTTTGAGGTGAACCATCTTCCTTGTAGAGCCCTTCTCCCATCGGACTTGGCTTATTTTGTAGCGAGCCCCAGAATTCTCTGGCTTTCAAAGCCAGGGTTAGTTTGTGTGGGGAGAGGCCACAGGGCCTTTCAGAGTTTGCGGGGCAGACGGCTACTGACCCACGGCAGCTACGGCGGCTGCAGATAACCCTGGATCCCCAGCTGTCTGACTGGGTCAGACAGAAACTAGAAGTGAAGGGCCATCACACGCGGGGCTGGGGTCCGAGCTTTCAGAATTCAGCCGGCGGTCTCCCATCCCGTCTCCACTGTTTCCTTCTCTCGCACGCAGATCATCACAATCACTAACAACAGCTGTGTTGACATGGAAGTCCCAGGGCGGTTGTTTTTGTGCTTGGTGATAGGAACTCATTTTCAGTCTCTTAAACAGGGTTAGTCAGCCATCGTTTCGTCACTAAATGAGTAGGCTGTCGTTTCCCCTCTGATCTGCAGTGTGGACTACCTGTGTGGGTGTGGCGCCGGCCTCTTATTCCATTCTCGTGGTGTGCTTTTTATATCTGTGTCAATGTCCTGTTGTTGTAGATACTCTGGTTTGCAAGTTTCTTTTTATCTACTGTAACAGGTAACCCCCAAATTTCAGTGGTTTAACACTTTTTTTTTTTTAAGCTTTGAAGAGGGCTTTGTTCCATACACTCATTTGGGGATTCTGGCTCTCCCCTTCAGTGGTCATCAGCGTCTGGTGACATACAGGAAGAAAATGTTTACTTTGAATTCAAGCAGTTGGCCTGGTTTACTCATAAGCAAGGTAGGAAATGCAGTCTGATTGGATGGCCAGAGGAGAGGAGAAATGAGCCTGGGGAAAACATAGTCTACCCTGATCTCACAAAAGGACCCAAATAAGATGTCAGAATGGAACACAATTTCCCCTAATCTTCTACCTCTTCTTCTTTCTATTTTCTCTTTCATATATTTTAATGTGTTTTTTAGAGAGTCCTGTAGCTTTTGTGGTAGGAAGCTTCTAAAATAGCCTCAGTGGTTCCTATCGCCAGTGCTCACTACCCTAAATGTGTCTCTAGCATGACTGTCAGTAACTATGGGACACAAGAGGACCAACTCGGACTGCGCAGAAGCACCTCTTTAATCCCAGCACTCAGAAGACGGAGGCAGGCAGATCTCTGTGAGTTCAAGGCCAGCCTTGGCTGCATCATAGAGAGAACTTGTCTCAAAAAATATTGTAAAGTTATATCCCTAATATTTTATTCATTTTTTTTCCATGTGCATGTATCTAGGAGTCAAAGATGGTCATAAAAGTCCACGGGGTTGGGTGGAGAGCATGATGCCTTGATGAAGATATTTCTTTACCAAGCTGTATATTCTTGATCCTTTGTCTCTCTCCTCTCCTTCTCTCCCCTCCTCTCCCTTGCCCTTCCTCTTTCCTCCCGTCCTTCCTCCCTTCCCTTGTAATCCTCACGCTTCAGCCTCCCCGAGCGCTGTAACACAAGTGTGTATCACTATGCTTAGCATCTCTTTTTATTCTCAATGGCACTTTTCAAAAGCTACAACTCCTAATTTTCATTCTAGTTTATCACATAATTTCCATCTTATCTAAGGATTAGCATAGATGTTATGCATATACACAATACAAAGATCTCATTTATCTTAAGGCTTTAGTTTTTACACTTAGGTACATAATTCCTTCTGAGCCAATAACGTTTATATGGTTTGAGGTAAAAGATGAGGTTTGACTTATTGCTGTATGGATCACTGTTGGAAACTGTTTACTGAAAGGACTCTTTCATCCCAGTGAGCTACATGGACAACTTTTTTGAAAATTAATTGAGCATGGAATTATGAGATCTGTTTCTAGATTCTAGTTTGTTCCATCCATCTGTTGAACTATGAGCACAATTTTGTTGAACAGTTTTAGATACTGTAAAGATACCTGATAAAGTCAAGGACTTAAGCCTAGGGATTTCATTAAGGAAAAATGTTGAGTTAAAAATTCAATTTCTTTAGTGGATATAGTCTTATTTATATTTTCTTTGTTAGTTTTGGCAGTATGCATATTTTTAAAAACTTTTTTATTTTATCTAAGTTGTCAAATTAATCGGCATAAACTTAATAGAATTCCCTCACCACTCTGGTTTTGTTTATTTGTTTTGAGACAGAGTCTCTCTCTCTATTGCCCTGCCTGTCCTAGAACTTGCTATGTAGACCCAGAGATCTGCCCACTTTTGTCTCCTGAATGCTGAGATTAAAGGTGTGGGCCACCACACCTGACCTGACTCCCAAGTTTAACCTTACCTTACTTTTCCATCTTTATTGGTCTATGTTGCAACCTGGGAAATGTCTTGAAGGTCCAAGAATTGTCAGTTTATCTAATCTCTTGTTAGCCTACCAGTGGAATTTCAGTTTTCAAGGCTTTCTTTTTCCATTTCTAAAGAAGCTGTAGGTATTTTTTTTTTATCACATGGCTCTGTTTTTAAAAGATTTGTTTGTGTGTGTGTGTGTGTGTGTGTGTGTGTGTGTGTGTGTGTGTGTGTGTGTGTTTTCTCGAGGACAAGCACATGCACATATAGGGGTCCCTGGAGGCTAGAAGAGGGCATCTGGATTCTTCTGGAATTTCAGGTGGTTTTGAGCCACCTAATGTGGCCAAACTTGGATCCTCTGAAAGAGTAGCAAGTGCTCTGAACTTCTGAGCCATCTATCCAGCCACAAATGATCCTCTTTTTAAGGATGGCTCTTGTCCCTCTGAATGTGTACATTTGGAGTTTCAATATTTTAGGGGACCCTGGGTTAGATATGCTTTTTTGTTTTCTTTGGATAGTAGAGGAATAGTTTCCCCTTTATTGATAGGAGAGCTTATTTGGGGTCTTAGTTTATTTAAAATTTTAGTTCCAGGTCCTTACTTCCTGTGAATTCATGATTACCTCTCCTGCCTTTGAGCGTTAAAATTGTTGAGAGGTAGTGGTGCACCCCTTTAATCTCAGCACTCAGGAGGCAGAGGCGGGGAGGTCTCTGTGAGGCCAGCATGGTCTAGAGCCAGGGCTACACAGAGAAACTCCATCTCAAACAAACAATCAAACAAACAAATTCTATGTCCAGTGGTGCACACGCCTTTAATCCCAGCACTCAGGAGGCAGTGGCAGGTGAACCTCTGGGAATTTGAGGCCAGCCTGGTCTACAATGCAAATTTCAAGGAGAAAAAACAAAACAAAACAAAAACTAACAACAACAAAAAACATTCTATGTCCATCCTTTGCCAACAATGAGGTAAAAAAGAAAATTTTGTTTAGATTGACCTATATATGAAATTGAATAAAAAACTATAAATACTCCAATTTCCAGATCCTCCAAATATTTTGTTGCCATGATAATCTGAGTATCAATATCAAAAACAAAATGAAGTGTCTGGGAAGTTGGGTCAGAAAATTGAATTCTCCCAATTCTCAGCTATCCAAACATTCTGTTGCCATGATAATCTGAGTTTCCATTTCAAAAAGTGAATGTCTGGCAGTTGATTTACACCATCCACTTTTGACTACGTCAATACAGAGCATTGGCTCAGATGTTATCAGCTGTCCATCTTCCCTCGGTTCTAAGACTGGCCCAGAGTAGCAAACAGATGGATGCTTGATTTGTTTTATATTTTTAAAAATGAGATTCACTCTAGAGTTGTACACTTTATGGGCATTTAGAGAGTAATGTTAAGAAATTTCCTTCATTTTTTTTCTATTGAAAATTGTGAAGCCAATGTTACGCTCTCAGATATTTGCTTCACACATACATTTTTCTCCACAGTTATCAAATACTCTGGAAGGTTTGAGTCATTGTTAGAATTACCTGCTAACGATGAGGGGTTCTGGAACCCGTGGCCTGTGCAGAAACAGAGGGACAGACAGCAAGACACAATAACTTTACCATATGGGGCAGAAAGGAAAGCCAAAGAAAAGAAATGCCTATTTTTTCTTTCTAATGTCTTTCCTTTTAAAAACAATTTTCTCTTTAAGAGCAGCTCAATTTTAGCCAGATGTTCTTGCAACTGTTTATCCGTCTAGTCAAGAATCAGATGAAAGAAATAAACATGATTGTACTAATTGTTGGGATATTGAGTTCCAATAAAATATTCATATACATATATTACACATTTATATACAACCTGAAACTCACAGACCACCAGTGGGATGGGTGCCTGTTAGCGTGACAGGCATTCACCAATCTTATCTCAAGACCAGGCCGGCAGCCAGGGGCAACTGATGTGTGTGTGAAGCTGTGATACCGAGTCCTTTTCTTACACATCTGGGAATGGTCCAAACCGGACAAAGAGCCTGTTGATATAGTCCTCCACAGAAGGACTGGAGAGGTGTGCCTGTGAACACACAACTAGAGAGGGCAAAGAACACAGCATCTGCTGAGGTTCTGAAGTGTACAACAGGGCGGGACACAGGCATGTGAAGAAACGCCTGATCCAGGAAAGCAGGATGAACGCTAGCTTCAGATTTACCTCCTTGGCTAGGAAAGGCCATCTGTTCTTAGTCCCATAGCTCTGTAGTTTCCAACTCTCTGTTGGTTCTTTGTGTTCTTTCTTCCTTGTGGTGGGACACAATGCGCCCCAGAGGGAGGCTGGTAGGTGGCAACCTGAAGCGCAGCTTCTCTGTTCCTCAGAGTCAACATGGGAGGGTCCCCAAGTGAGGAAGGAAATGGAGGAGAAAAGGGCAGCTGGGGTTGGGTGTGAGTCCAAGTGAGGGATGCTGGAACCCGGGGTCGGATGACGGCCCCAGGAATGGAGCGATGTCAGTGGTGACAGGTTGAGTGATTGTTTGGATGTGGGGAATGAGATAGAGGGAGGAGACAAGAGGAAGGCCCGCTCCCTGGCTTGGGTAACTGGGGAGCATGCAATGCAGTTACTCAACATGGAAAAGGCTGGAAATGGAAAAGTACCGGGCAGGAGATGCCTTTGGGTGAAGTCACAACACCTCACTCACTTGACTCATAGTTTCTAAATCTCACAGAAACTTCCTGTGGAGCCTTCAAATTCCTTTGCAAGGAAAAAAACAAAAAAGGTTTTTTTTTTTCTCTTATATATAAATGTAACTGCCAAGCATTTGCCTTTTTAAAAGGCCGTGCCCTTGTCTCCTTCCTGCTCTAGGGTACCCTCCTATGCTCAATTGGTGGGGTGCAGAACCCTGCTTCTCACTTGAGCCTGCACCTCCATTTCCATACTCTCTGCAAACCTGGGGTTCAATATATGTTGTTAGATATGTTGCTACTAAGGACTGAACCCTAGGGCCTTGCAGATGCTAAGTACAGTCTTTACCACTGTTATGCACCTATTGGCTAATGTGTGTGTGTGTGTGTGTGTGTGTGTGTGTGTGTGTGTGTGTGTGAGAGAGAGAGAGAGAGAGAGAGACAGAGACAGAGACAGAGACAGAGACAGAGACAGAGAGACAGAGAGAGACAGAGAGAGAGAGAATCACATATGTGCATATATGTGCTTTGTGTCTTAGGGTTTTTATTGCTCTGAAGAGACACCATGACCATAGCAATTCTAAGGAAGAAAAACATTTAATTGGACTGGCTTATAGTTCAGAGGTTTAGTCTATCATTGTCAGGGCAGGAAGCCTGGCAGTATACAGGCAGACATGGTTCTGGAGAAGTAGCTTAGAGTTCTACATCCAGATCTTCAGGCAGCTGGAAGACAGAGACATTGGGCCTGCCTTGAACTTCTGAAACCTGAAGTGACACACCCCCCAGTGACACACTTCCTCTAACAAGGCCACAGCTCCTAATAGTGCCACTCCCTATCAACCTGTCGGGGCTATTTTCATTCAAAACACCACACATGGGTATGCAAGCATATGCAGGTATATATAAGTGCTTGTAAAAATCACAAGTCAAGGCTGGGTGTCTCCATCTGTCACTGTCTATCTTGGTTTTTTGAGACAGGGTATCTCACTGAACCTGGAGCTCACCAATAACTTAGTCTACTTTGGACTCATGGGTGTGGGACCATCCACTGGGGTGTAGTCAACCTACCAGGTGCCATACTCTTGAAGAAAGATGACTTTCCCTTCTGCAGAAATTATCAATTGTTAATAGCTCCTCTGTAGACGAATTGCTAAACGGTCTTATTAAATAAAAACCCGGAGCCAGATATAGAGGTGAAAACCTGAGAGATCAGGGAAATAGGAAAAGCCACAGCTAACCTCACCTCACCAACTCTGCAGCTTCTAAAGAGCGCTACTTCCTGTCTACCCACACCTATATGCCTTTCTGTTCTGTTCTCTCATTTGCTCTCTCAGCCCAGTTACATCACTTCCTCTTCCTGCCCAGCTCTGTCACTTCCTGTCTGTACAGACCTCCAGACCTCTATGGTTAGTGCTGGGATTAAACGTGTGTGTCATCACACTTGGCTCTGTTCCCCAGTGTGGCTTTGAACTCACAGAGATCCAGACAGATCCCTGCCTCCCATGATAGGATTAAAGGCATGTGTGCCACCATTGATTGGCTTCTGTGTTTACTTATAGTGGCTGGCTTTTTCCTCTGACCCTCAGATAAATTTTATTGGGGGGCACAATACATCACCACACTCCTCATCTTGGAGTGGGAGCTCATGAACTCTTCCATACTCCATAATTTTTTTAAAGTGGGTGCTGTGGATCAAACTCTGGCCCTTATAAGCACTTACTCTACTGAGTCATCAAGCCCAGTAGTTAGTTTTACGTGACAGTATGGTTGACAGGCTGTAGTTGTCTGATATTTGATCAAATGATAGTCTGGATGCTGCTTTGAAGCTATTTCTTTTAGGTGATATCAACATTTACACTTGTAGACTTTGAGTAAAGCACATTGATGTTCATAATGTGGACTGGCCTTCTAGTCAGTTGACAACCTTGATAGAAAAAGATTGAACATCCCCTAAGTAGAGGGGGCTCTGCCAATAGATAGAATTTGGAGTGAGGTGGCAGTACCTACTCTTTCCTGTGTGTGTGTGTGTGTGTGTTGTCCCTCCTGGGTCTATGAATGCACAGAGAAGTGCATAGACTAACAGAAACTCTCTCCAATACTTTCAACAGATAAAGAGAAGGCAGTGTACAGTTCTGGGAGCATTTTGGGTGACTCTGTATGAATCAGTTTGTCCGTGATGTAAATAACCCTTGTCTGATGTGATATCATACACAGATTTTAGACTAGCTTACTCAGAGATGTGCTCTCTGGATATTAATAGGACCTCCTTATAGAAGTGTTGGGGCAATGTGCCGTCTCTCCAGCCTCTCATTGCCATGCTGTTTCACAAACCAAGGATGCAAGGTTCATACCAGTAATTTGCAACCCAGCCACATGTAACCCAGGTTAGTGAAAATTGCCTCACATTTTGTCATATGGCTTCCTCCCCTAATGCCCAGTGCTGTTGCAAGTTCTTATATTTTTGTGTATCCTCATGAGTAAACTAGTGGGTGGTGCAGAGAGGATCGATTACGTCAGCTGTGGAAAACACCAGCTATATTGGCCCCCAACTGCTGCCACGACGTCAGCTAACTCTTCCTCATCTTCCTTCACAGCAGCTATTATGGCTTTAAAAATCTGTATTAGTAAACCTTCTTCAGCTATGAGCAACTGAAAGCAACTTGAATTAGCTTAAATAGAAAAGCAGAACTATCACATAAAAACACAAGAGTTTCATGGAACCCAAGGGTAAAAAATATAATTGGGTCTCAATAGGGAAGTGCAGTTTTAACGACTCTCTGCTTCATGTTTTGATTTCCCTCTGTCATGTCTCATAAAGATTAGTAACAGGTGACATCAACTGAGTGCTTAGTGTATCGCACAAGGACCCTTGGAGAGAGGTATTTTTCAAATCACCTCTACTGTACACGCAAGGAGTCTGTGACAGCGAGGTGGAGGTGCCTGCTGTCCCCCTTAGGTGGTGGCAGACATGAATTTGTGGCTCAGTGGATTGGTTCTGGAGCAAGTTCCCCTAAGTTCTGCATACTGGGGTGGATCCAGATTAGGGTGACATCTCAGAGCCTTCCCTTTGCAGGACCCAGCCGTGGGTGTTTGAACACCTTCGGTGGCAGGGGGAGATGAGGAACCCATTGGCATTGCTGGAACTGAAGAAAACACGGTCTAGGGAGCTTTACAATCTGCTTCTGTGGGAACTTTCCTATTGGCAGTATATGTCCTCTCTACCATTCGAATCCACCCAGACTCAGCCTGCACAGCTGCCTTTGAGGTCCTGAGGCCCGAAAGCTGGGCTGCTGGTTTTCTCCATCCCACCACTGCCTCAGTGCCTCCAACACCCTACTTCCTGTTTTCACAATCTCCATACACTGTGTGAGACACCCTTGACATGACTCTCAGGTTATGTACAGCAGAGCAGAGGCTCATGTCTTTACCCAGAGCCACCTCTTTCCCACAGGACTATACCGCAGCGTTCCCCGTTGTCCAGAAATAAAATTCCCGTCTGTGCACGTGTGTGTGTGTGTGTGTGTGTGTGTGTGTGTGTGTGTGTGTGTGTGTGTGTGTGTGCAGCCACAAAGCTACTCACATAATTTAAAATGCATACAACATCTTAACTATAAAATTAAATAAAAATGGAAGGGAAGTCATTTGTGACAACCTATTGTTTAAAGGTTCAGGCCTAGCTGACCCACACTTAGCGAAATGGATGTTTGCACCTGCATTTATTTTTGCATTAAGACTTAAGAAGACCAGAAACTTCTTTGTGGAAAAAGTACAGAAAATGAAAGAGTGGAGGAATAAGGATAAATAACAGGCCACAGATGTTTGTAGCTGACGAAAGGAAAAAGAGGTAAGACAACCAGAGTCCTGGGTTGTGTCAAAGCCAGTGGCGGACAGTGGGAAACAAGCAGCTGTGGGATTCTCACAGGGAAGCTCCAAAGTCACATGCACACGTAGTGTCAACATGTCTTTGGACATGGAACAGCATCTCAGACAGGAATGACTAGGAATCTGTCTCCTAGACTGATTCCCCTGGACCGGAGTCGCTAGGCTTCGGTGAGCCCAAGTTTTGACAGGAAAAGGATTTGGGGTAGGAAGTGGTGGCAGTCTGCTCTTCCTGAGCTATTGTTGCTTAGAGATATGTAATCAGTCATGAATCTCCAGAGAGCCAGAGAACAACACACACACACAGACACACACAGACACTACACACATACACCACACATACTCACATACCCAACACACACACACCACACACATACACCACACACACTCACACACCCAACACACACATACTTACATGTATACCACACACACCACACACACACACACACATCTAACACACACATTCACATTACACACATTCACCACACACACATGACAAATAACTAAAGAAGGCAAGATTTATTTATTTTTGGTTGTCAGATGGTCTTTTATTGAAATATGTTCTCTTGTTGCTTCTAAATGAGTTAGGCATTCCACTGCACCACTGCTGATGTTGTCTCTGACATCATGAGGGTGGCAGCCATCCACTGCAGCCCACGGACTGCACAGTTCCCAGAATCTCCTTAATAGTTCCAGAAAGTTCTCTGACTAAAGACCAGTGTTGCATCTTGTCTGGTAATGTTGACAGTTTCATCAAAAGTGATGTTTTCACTGTGCTTAATGTTTTTCTGCTTCTTTTTGTGTCTTGGTGGCTCCTGCAGGGCTTTGATGATCAGGCAGAGGCAGAGGGCACCACCTCTTCTGGGCCCGTCTGTTCCGGATGGTCAGTTTTCCTGTCATCCTCAGACATTTCCAATCACTGGTTGCCTTGGCAACGTCATCATCAACATGACATTGGGTTGAACTTGGGTGGCATCATAGAGGTGACTGGTGTCTGATGAACCTGGATTTGGGATGACCAAAGAAAGTTGCATCACAGCCTCCCTTGAGCTGAAAGCAGATTTATTTTGGCTCATGGCTTCAAAGAGTTCAGTTCCTGATCATCTAGCCTCATGCACTTGGGAAGAATACTATGGTAACAGGAGCATGTGTCAGAGGACAACTGTACAGATTATGGTGAGCACAAAGCAGAGATTGTGATGGCATGGGCTAGGAGTCCTCTTCCATCAAGGACTTACACTTGGTAACTAACCTACTTCCTCCAGCCACATCTCCCTGATACCTGGTGAGGACCAATCTTTCGATAAATGCATTACTTGAATGAAAGAGAAGGTGGCGGGAACTGGCTAATGTAACAACAGGGTCTTTGCCTTGAGATCTCCAGGGTGCACCAGGAAGCTGCGACATAGGAGAGCTGGTGATGTAGCTCTAACCCAGTCTAGAGGCTGGTAGGCTTGAGACTCAGGGAGACCTTATATTTTGGTTTGAATCTAAAGAGAAGGAGAAAACTGATACTGCATTTCAAAGGTAGTCCGGTCTGAGGAATTCTGTCTTCAGAGGAGAGGGTTAATTGTCTTGTGTTATTAAGGCCTTCAAATGTTTGGATATATCCCTTCATATTGGGGAGGACAATTTGCTTGACTCAGTCTGCTGATTAAAATGTTCATCTCATTTGAAAACACCATCAGAAACACCCAGGATAACAGGACATCTGACCCAGTCAAGCTGATACATAAAAGCCAGCATCCTGGGCTGGGGAGATGGGGTGGGTAAAGTGCTTGCCATACAAAGGTGAGGACCTGAGCTTGAATCCACAGAAGTTGTGTAAAAGCTAGATGTGGATCTAAGGATCTCTAATCCCTGTGCTCTCACAGTGAGATGGGCAGCAGAAACAGCAGGTCCCTGGAAGCTTGAGGGTCACATAGTGTGGTATATGTCGCAGTAGCTAACAAGCAAGAGATCCTGCCTCAAACAAGGGTAGAGAGTGAGGACCAACATCTGAGGGAGTCCATTGCTCTCTGCTCTGCGGCATGCAAGCATGTAAACACACACATCCCTCAAAAAGAAAAGAAAAAAGAAAAAAGGAGGATAATAAGAAATGTTTCCGACTATCCCGTGAGTGGGGCTCCTTAATAACAACACATGGGAAAACATGGGGGTGGGGGGGTTCCGTGGTATTTTGGATGGAGATGGCTTCTTGGACTCCCACAGTGCAGACCCCTCCAGCCCCTCCACTTCTTACAGGCCGCCAACAGAGAGCTGCAGATTCAGCAACTGCTTTAGTTACGGTTCTCTGTTTTTCTCATTTCCATGAATTCCGCTCTGATTTTATTATTTCTTTTCTTCCATTTCCTTTATCTGACTCATATACTTCTAGTTCATTGATGTAGACACTTGACACTTGGATAATTTACTTTAAGCTTTTCCTTCATCCTAATGTATACATTTAAAATGACAAGATTTTCTGCAACCATTGCGTTAGCTACAGATCATCAATTTGACAGGCCGTATTTTTGTTAGTGTTCGGTTTGAAATGTTTTCTAGTTCATCTTGTGATTTTTTTTTGACTCAAGAGGTGTAACAGTACTTTACCTCCAGATATTTGAGGTTTTTTTCTAGACAATTTACTGCTATTGGTTTCTAATTAATTACTTGTCTTTAATTTTTCTGTCTTTCAAAATATACAGAGACATGTCTGACTCAGTGTGTAGTCTAGCCTGGTATTTGATATCCACTTCCTAAGAATGGCTCCTTTGCAGAGATTTGGTGTGAGGTTTGATTTTTTTCTTTATTTACTATAGTATTTTATTAATTCTAGTTTCATGCTAATGTATTTTATCATACTCACTTTATCCCTCCCCCTAACTCCTCCCATATCCCCATCCCTCTCAGCTTTGTGACCTCTCTTTCCCCCCTTTAATAAACCACTGACTCCAATTTGTCTTTCCTGTATATTCACGGGTATGGGGTCACACACTGGAGTGTGGGCAACCAACCAGGGCCCAAGTGTTGGGTTTTTATAACTGCCTATTATGACAAGGAACTGATTGCAACATTTTGATCTTCACTATTTTGAGGGGTGTGAGAGACCTGCTCCCACTTTTTCCCCCAGGGTACTCTTGAGCAGGGAGAAGTGAGAAATATTTAGATAGAAATATAGATGAGCGAGACAGATAGAAACACAGGATAGCCTCGGGAGGGCCTGGGTCAAAACCCACCAGCCCCTTCTGGCTCTTCTAAAGGGCTATTTATAGAAATTCCAAGGGGTGGAGCAAAAGACCTCCCCCCAGCACAGCCAAGAGCAGACCATCCCAAACACCTGGTAACCATGCACGTGGTCAGTCCATCCCTCATGCAGCCCTGCTGGGTAAAGAAAGCTCAGATCTCACCAGGAAACCTCTGTGGACCCCAACAGAGGGGAGCCTATCAATTCCCTTTTGCTTTTTGGGGGGTCTTTTCAGTTCTCTCAGTTGTTTAGAGGAGTGTTAAGACTTCCAACAGTGAGCGAGGAGGAGCTCTTTGCTGCTGCATTGATGCCATTTTTGTTGCATGCTGTTTGAAGCAATGCACGCTGTCTCTATGTCTTCTGATGCATTAGTCACTTTGTACTCCTAAAATGTGTCTTCAAGAATTCTCCTTACCTTGATGCTTATTTTGTCCAAAATTAATGTTGTCACCTTAGTTTTCTCTGTAGTTACTCTGACCTGTGTGTCCGTGCTTCAAGTGTGTCTTTCGAGAGCGTGAAACGGCCTTGCTCATCTGCTGTTTTTATACTATCCTCAGATCTGTCCCCTAACTGCCACAATCTAAGGTTTCCCTCCTTGAGCTTCCTTTTCTACGTTATTTTTCAGTAAATATCTCAACACTTACATCATATAAAAATAACATTTATTCCCTTTGCCTTTTTTCATGTTCTAGATGTCACCCTAAGTTATCACAATGTATTTCTTTGATTTACCAAGATCCACTTAGGAGGCAATATTGTACAGCTTTCTCTATCTCATAAGCATCCAACAGCAGCAAGCTTCCATACGTGGCTGTTGGGAACACAATGAACTTTTCCTCTGTCATGTGAGAGTCTTTAGCTGTGACTCTAGACATCAAACTGGCAAAAGACAGACCAGCAAGAGAAAAGGAACAACTTGCTAACATATGCATAGTAGACCGCCAGCCACGGACAGTTCAAGGAGCTAACTGGGGCTAGCTGGGACCCTAACACACAACAGGAACTCTTAAGGGAATTAAGAGATGGGTAAGTGCTGTGGGATAATGCTTTTGTACACTGGTTTAATAAAATCTTGATTGGCCAGTAGCTACGCAGGAAGTATAGGCAGGATAAGCAAACAAGGAGAATTCTGGGAAGAGGAAGGGCGGAGTCAGGAGTCACCAGCCAGACACAGAGGAAGCAAGATGACAAGGCAGAACTGAGAAAAGGTACCAAGCCACATGGCTAAATATAGATAAGAATTATGGGTTAATTTAAGTGTAAGAGCTAGTCAGTAATAAGCCTGAGCTAATGGCCGAGCAGTTATAATTAATATAAGCCTCTGAGTGATTATTTTATAAATGGCTGTGGGGACCGCAGAGGGCCAGGTGGGACCAAGAAACCTTCCGACTACAGATAAGTATGGTGCTTGGCTTTTTCTAAGCTGAAAACCCAAGGGAAACTAAAAGCAGAAAAAGTGATTTTACTAAGTGTCATTTACAGACCCAGCGTGGTGCTTGGTGTCTTCTTCAGAGCCACAGGGCTCCTCCAGAAGGGACATGTAGTGGCCTGTGAGTCTCATAACTTCCTGCTTTTCATCAGATTAGGGAAGCCCTGGGAAGACTTCTTGTGGTATCTGTTTTCATTTGCCTCTGGCTCAAATTAACACCATCCTATGACAAAGCAGCATGCTTGGGGGTGATGTATTCCAATCCCCTACACACACAAACACACGCCCCCCCCCCCCCCCCCCCACCACACACACACAGGGCATCACTGCTGTCATGCATTTGACGTCTACTTCCAGCCAACCAGGATGATATTTTCTGCATATAAAGTACAGAATTGGGGAAGTTCTCTCAAGGAAAACAGAGAAGCTGCAGCCTGCACAAACTCCATTATCTCAAGGCTTATTCTTCCTGGGTTACTTACTCATCACTAGAGGCCAATTTTCCACAGTCAACCTTTCCCAGAGAATCTGGTGAGAAACGAAAGCCATCTGGTGCCATCAGTAAACATGCTCTACCTTGGGGAGGCACATGAGCTGGACTAAGGCTTCCTCTGGAGGACAACCTCACAGACCACGTCACAGGACCACATGGCCATCTAGGGATCCCAGCTAGGCTACTGAGAAGGGGTGTGCATGGGACACCCAGTTTTCAGGGCTCTGTGACTTATTTACTGGCAACCTATATAAACTGGTTGAAAATGGGGAATTCCGTTGCTGAGTATTTTCTAACCTTGAAAACCATAAATAGCCTCGGATTAGCCCATCTCTAACACAGGACAGAGCTCAGTCCTTTTGGAGCACCCTGTCATCGTCACAGAGTCCCAGTTACACAGTTGGCTGTTCTGTGTAGACACACAGGGTGGACACGACCTGACAACTAGGGCCACATCTCTATAATACAGGCGAGTAGTGTCTCTAACAGGCCCAGTTTAAAAGGAGTGCTGACATGCTGTGGGTGCCACATTGCCACCAACAGCAGATTTGTGTGTTCTTAAGGGTACGAGTTGCTGGTCATGCTTCTAAACGGCCTAGTCAATGTGACACTGTGGAACACTAGGGTGGCCTGGCTTAGTGAAAAGACAGAGACAAGAGGCTCAATTAAATTAGACTTCCAGGTAGATGATGATGACAACTGTAATTTGTATTGTTACTGCATGCGTATGGGGATTTTGCTTGGAGGTATATCTGTGCACTACAGGTATGTAGTAAGTGCTGAAGGAGGCCAGAAAAGGATATCGGGTCATCTGAAAGTGGAGTTCCAGGCAGTGGTAAATCACCATGCAGATGCTGGGAGCTGAGCCTGAATCCTCTGCCAGAGCAGTAAGTATTCTTAACTGCTGAGCTATCTGTCCAGCCCCGATAATTTTTCTATGAAATGATGTTTCATGTAACTGTTGTAGGGAAAGCAAAGCATGAAAAGTGTTTTCCTGTGACTTCTCTGAAATTCCTATTGAACTGGGAGAAGTGGTAAACCCAACAGGTGACTTCTGGGTCTCCATTGTGTTCTCACAAACTGGACACAGCTCTGGTCCTGCAAGGCCACATTCTAGGCCACATCATCCCATGAGGATGCTGATGAATCCATCTCTGGGAGGACGGAGACACACCCAGTCAGAGGCCACATTCACAAGTCACCTGAGAGTCACTGGCCCATGATGCTCATAAAGTCTTCCTTCTGAGAGCACCTGGGAAAACAGTATTTAGCTTTATCAGCTTCCTGCGGAGTGTGCTCTCTAATTATCCATTAACTGTGCCACTCCTGTTGAGGTTTGCACTGCTTCTTCTGACTTCCTTCTTAGTGGAAGAAACTGAAGAGCCTGACTCCCAGGCTGCCCAGTGAGGCCCGCCAGGAGTCGGGTAAAGCACCAGGCCTCAGTACTCTGAATAATCACAGAACCGCCGGAGGTATCATCATCCCTGACCTCAAATTGTACTACAGAGCTTTAGTAATAAAAACAGCTTGGGCCAGGCGGTGGTGGCGCACGCCTTTAATCCCAGCACTCGGGAGGCAGAGGCAGGCGGATCTCTGTGAGTTCGAGGCCAGCCTGGACTACCAAGTGAGTTCCAGGAAAGGCGCAAAGCTACACAGAGAAACCCTGTCTCGAAAAACCAAAAAAAAAAAAAAAAAAAAAAAACAGCTTGGTATTGGCACAAAAACAGACATGTTGATCAATGAAACAGAATTGAAGACTCAGACGTAAACCCATACACCTATGGACTCCAGAATTCTGATAAAGAAGCCAGAAATACACACTGGAAAAAAGCATCTTCAACAAATGGTGCTGGACAAACTGGATGGCTACATGCAGAAGAATCCAAATAGATCCATATCTATCACCATGTACAAAACTCAACTAACTCCAAATGAATTAAAGGCCTCAACATAAAACCAGATACACTGAACCTGATAGAAGAGTAAGTGGAGAATAACCTTGGATACATTGGCACAAAAAAAGACTTTCTGAACAGAACACCATTAACACAGGCACTAAAATCAATGATTAATAAATGGGACCTATGAAACTGAGAAGCTTCTACATGGAAAAGGATATCATCATTCAAAGTGGCAACTTACAGAGTGGAAAAATATTTTTATCAACTACTTATCCAATAAAGGGCTAAAACCCCAAATATATAAAGAACTGAAAAAAACGTACATCAAGAAAACAACCCAATTTAAAAGTGGGGTACAGATCTAAACAGAGAATTTAGAGGAAACTTAAAGAGAAACACTTAAAGAAATGGTCAACATCTTTGAGATTTCAGCTTATACTATCAGAATGGCCAAGATCAATAAAACAAACAGCTCACGGTTGTGAGGATGTGGAGCAAGGGGAACACTCATCCATTGCTGGTGGGACTGCAAACTTGTACAGTCACTATGGAAATCAGTGTAGTGGTTCCTCAGGAAGATGGAAATTGATCTACTTCAAGATCCAGCTATACCACTCTTGGGCATATAACCAAAGGGCACTTCATCCTACCACAGAGACACTTGCTCAACCATGGTCATTGCTGCTCTATTCATAATAGCCAGAAATTGGAAACAACCTAGATGTTTCTCAACAGAAGAATGGATAAAGAAAAATGATACATTTACACAATGGAGTATTACACAGTCATTAAAAAATGACACCAGGAAATTCACAGGCAAATGGATAGAACTAGAAAAAAAAGTCATCCTGAGTGAGGTATTCTAGACCCAGAAAGACAAATATGATATGTGTTCACTTATATGTGTATATTATCTGTTAGGTCAATGTTAACCAAGATACAATCTGTAGAACCACAGAGTTTAGATATAGAGGGACTGGGGGTGTGTGGCACTTAGATCTCCCTAGGAAAGAGACATAGAATATATAGTTACTGATGGTGGGGAGGGGCCTGGAACAGGAAGATAAAGTAGGGGAGGGGATGAGGGAAGGAATATGGAGAGAGAGACAGCTAAAATTAAAGGCCATTTGAGGGTAGTATGGAAACCTAATATAGAAGTTGGTTCCTAAAATATATACATATATGAAGGCAATCTAAATTAAATCACCAAATAATGAGGGAGATAGAGCCCCATCTGTACATTTCTCATCACCAAATGAAGCTTCCAGTACTAAGAATGGGTTACATTTAATTGAGTTGTTGGCCAAAGGGGTCCCCTTGGAACCCCCAAACAATCCAGGCTATTGCCAAGACTATCTTGATCTACAGCAAGGCCTTATTGCTGAAGACAACATCTACACTACTCATTAAACATGGAGAAGTTAAGACGGTGCCTACATAGAGGCTTCACTCCTATGTTCTACTGTCTTTGGTATAGGAAGGTATCCTGTACACTACCAAAGGAGAAATAAACACCAACCCAGCTACAAAGTGATCTACAATAGTGTCCTGCCTGTAAGACATGCCACAGCAATTCCACCAAGCTTGTGGAAGTTATCAACCAATATTTGATTTGATTTAAGGCCAACTCCATGAGATGGAACCCATAATTGGATGACCAAGAAACAGAAACTAAACAGCTCAGGGACCTAGGGGAAAACCAAATATTATTGTTCTACTAATAATGTAGCGATAAAATGACTCTGCTATATTCATAGATCAGTGCCTTGCTCAGCCATCATCAAAGAAGCTTCCTGCTGCAGTAGATGGGAACAAATAGAGACCTACAGACAGACAATATGCAGAGAGTGAGAGACCTATGAACATTCAGCCCTAAATATGTCTCCATTAAATCCCTTCCTTCAGGGCTCAGGGAACCCTCTGGAAGAGGAGGTAGAAAGAATTTAAGAGCCAGAGGGATGGAGGACATCAAGAAAACAAGGTCCCCTAAATCAACAGGATTGACACACATATGACTTACAGATACCAAGGCAGCATGCATAGGACCTGCATGGGTCTGCACCAGATGGGGCCCTAAATCTAAAAGGAGAAGTGGACACATGCCCCCTCACCCCTAACCCAGACACAGTCTCCAGCTGATAACCACTTGCAAATGAAAATTCAGTTTTCTCCAAGGGAGTCTCACTGGGGAAACTTACTACTCTTAAAGGTAGACTGCCTATGACCAGCAGAAAATGAACTCAAGGCATCTTTGGAGGTTCCTTGTCCTAATATTGTGTGAGGACTTTAAAAAAAATTATCTGATTTTTTAATTTTTATTTTATTTGTATATATGTATATATTTTCTCTCTTTTTACCCTACGTGTCCTTTGGATATATATATTATGACTTATAGTTCTGTTTTATTATGGGATTCCAGAGTGTGTGAATGAGTGGGTCTCTGCGTCTGTACCTGTCTCTTGTGCCTTTTCTTGGGCTCTTTTCCTTCTTGTTCGTTTTGTCTTACTCTAGTGTGTTTGTTAGTTCTGTCTTATTTTATTTTATTATTATACTTCTAAGGGATAACACATCCTGTTAGTTTTCAAATGAGAGACAGAAAGGGGATGGATCTGATCGGAGAGGAGGTGGGGAGGAACTGGGAAGAGTGGAGGAAGGGGAATTAAAATCAGGATATAATGTATGAGAAAAAAATCTATTTTCAAGAAAAGAAAAAGATATTTAGTATAGTGATTTTAGTGGCTATACAGACATTCTTCAAATGATCAGTATCTCACTGGATTTGAAGTTTTAGTAATGCATTCTCTTTTTCCTCACTGAAATACAAGTACAAATGTATTCATGAATTTTCTTTTAAACCTTCTTAATCATAACTTTCTTTTAGATTAAAACTTATGTATTCTATAATATCCTTAGCCAAATAAAACAAATCATTCATTTTTTAAAAGTCTTCTCATTTTTAAATTTAAAAAATTGTTAATTTTTCCATAGACCTTGATTAATTCTTGGAAATTTTTAGTGTGACTTATTAAAGGAAATGAAAGTTGGATAAAGAAAATTTCTGTCTTACTCAAGTAGGGAACCCAAAGCTCATGTTGTTAAAGTGTGTGTCCTCAGTGAGCCGTGTGTGTGTGTGTGTGTGTGTGTGTGTGTGTGTGTGTGTGTGTGTGTGTGTGTATTCTCTATGCTGTGCTTTCAAGAACTTTATTCACAAACTAGCCTTGGCATTCAGATATCAACGATACTAAGGTGGGTCCAGGAGCCTTCTCTGCATGCTGGTCCTGCCTGCCTGGACAAATAAATGCACAGTCTGGAGGCTTTTCATGGAATCCACGGACCATCAGCCAAGTGAGACTTGTATAAACATGGAGAAAACATTCAGCCCTCCTTGGCTACATCAGTAATGTCATTTGCAGGCATATCATAGAGTGAGAATGCAGGGCTACCTCTTGTTCAAAACTAGTAAGTGCTGCAATATGGCAACAGCATACCTTTAAACAAAATGTGGGGCCCAATGATGCAGCAGCTCAGGTCATATGCCAAGGAGCCAGCCTGCCTTAGGAATGTGTTGTGGTTAGGGTTCCTATTGCTGTGGTGAAACACCATGACCGAAAGCAAGTTGGAGAAGAAAAGATTTATTTGGCTTTTGCTTCCACATCATTATTCATCACTGAAGGAAGTCAGGACAGGAACTCCACAGGGACCTGGAGGCAGGAGCTGATGCAAAGGCCATGGAGGGGTGCTGCTTACTGGCTTACCCCATATGGCTCACTTAGCCTGCTTTGTTAGAGAAGCCAGGATCCCCAGCCAAAGATTGGCACCACCCACAATAGGCTGGGCCTGCCTACATCAATTGGTAATTTAAAAAATGCTCTATAGGCTTGCCTACAGCCTGATCTTATGGAGGCATTTTCTCAGTTCAGTTCCCTCCTCTCAGATGACTCTAGCCTGTATCAAGTTGACATAAAATTAGTCAGCACAATTGACTGCTTGCCAACTTGACACATAAACACTTAACTTATTACAATATAACATTTCCTTCTTTGGTTCCTCCTCCAAATCTCTGATTAATAAATATCACAAATATAAAACATATTACAAATGTAAACAAAGTGAGAAATCCACGGAGTCTGCTTAAAGGGTAGAGGAATTTATTAGGGGAGAAAAACTCATTGTACAAAACAGAATTGTCTCAGGTTCTGGAACACTGTTCTGACCATCTGAGTCAGTCTGGCATCCAAGTCCCACTAGGGAGCCAAGAAAGCCCACCTACATGCATTCCAGGTCTTAAGGGTATGGAGAGGCCACGCCCCTGGGACATGTACTTCAAGGTCATAGGCAGGTAGAGCAGTTACCTGCTGCATCTCTAGTGGGTGGTGCTTCAAGGTCATAGACAGAACACCTAACCACTACACGTAAAAATCCTATATTCTTTACCTATGCAAACATTTTAAAAGTTCAGTCTCTTTAAAAATCCAAAATCTCTTTTAAAATCCAAAAAAATCTCTTTTAAAAGTCAAAGTCTCTCAATGTGGGCTTCTATAAATCCAAAAATAAGTTAAATACTTACTTACTCCAAGAGGGGAAAACCAGGGCACAGTCACAATCTGAACAAAGCAAAGTCAAACTCCAACAGTGTAAACAAGCCAATGTCCAGTTATCTGGGATTTACTCACGATCTTCTGGGCTCCTTCAAGGGGCATGGGTCACCATTTCAGCTCCACTCTCTGCAGGACACACAGCTTGTCCTCTAGGCTCCGGCTGACTCCACTCCACTGCTGCTGCTGTTCGTGGTGGTCATCCCATGGTACTGGCATCTCCAAAATGCTGGGGTCTTCAGCTGCAACCGGGCTGCGTTTTCACCAATAGCCTCCCATAGGCTCTCTTCATGATGCCAAGCCTCAACTTCTCTCTGTGACCCCTTCAATTCTGGGCCTTCAATTGCTATTTTTTTTTTGAGATGGCACTGTCTCCAATAACCTCTCTTTTTGCCAAGACCCAGCTGCTCTCCATGACCCCATCTAATGCCTTCAAAACCAGCATCACCTGGTGACTCTTACACTACCAAGTTCAGCTGCCAGTGGATGAAATACAACCTTGTCCGCCTCTGGAACACAGCTTCTGTGTGCTGACCCTGAGGAAACCCTTCCCAGAAGATTTCACCTCCCTGATGCTGGTCACATCTTAATCACAGATAATTGCTCAGCTCCAGCTGACCAGCATTCATTGTCCCAGTAAAACAAAGGTTTTACTTCAAGGGTGCTTGTCCCTTCGTTCATCAGGCCTGACTCTTTAGCCCCAGCTGACCAGAACCATGGGATCTTAATTCAAAATAACAACAATGAAATGGCCCCAGGAGTCTTTTGTTTGTTTGCTTTTCCAAGACAGGGGTTTCTCTGTGTAACCCTGGCTGTACTGGAACTCACTCTGTAGACCAGGCTGGCCTCAAGCTCAGAGATCCACCTGCCTCTGCCTCCCGAGGGCTGGAGTTAAAGGTGTGTGCTGCCGCTGCCCGGCAACCCCAGGAGTTAGTCTTTAACTTTCAAACTTCCCTGGAACTTCACAAGCCAGGCCTCCATTGTCCGCATTTCTCTCCACACTTGTATTCTGAGCTCCCACAGAACAGTTGACCAGCTTTAGAACAATGGCTTTTCTTGTCAAAGTTCTAAAGTCCTAACACAATCTTCCCCAAAGCGTGGTCAGGCCTGTCCCAGTAATACCCCCTTTAGTCTGATACTAATTTTTGTCCTAGTTAGGGTTACTGTTGCTGTGATGAAACATTATGACCAAAAGCAAGGTGGGGAAGAAAGGATGTATTTAGCTTACACTTCCACATCTCTGTTTATCACTGAAGGGAGTCAGGAACTCAAACAGGGTATGAACCTGGGGGCAGGAGCTGACGCAGAGGTCACGGAGGGGTGCTGCTTACTGGCTTGCTCTCATGGCTTGCTCAGTCTGCTTTCTTATAGAACTGAGGACCACCCGCCTAAGGGTGGCCCCACCTACAATAGGCTGGGTCCTCCCCTATCAATCACTAATTTAAAAAAAATGCTCTGCAGGTGTGCCTACAGCCTGATCTTATGGAGGCATTTTCTCATCTGGGGCTCTATCCTCTCAGATGACTCTAGCCTGTATCAAATTGACATAAAATTAGCCAGCAAAAAAATAAAAATGCCCTCGCTGCTTTCAGAACCTCAGCATTTTCTATCAACAAGTAGAAGCTAGAGCTCCAGTTCTTGCCTTACATGTCATCCATCTCCCAGCGACCTCCATGCTGCGTGTGGCCTTGACTTCTCAGACTTTGGCTTCTCCCTCTCCTGATCCTCTGTCTCTCACTTCCAAGCACTCTCTCCTGCCTCCATCTGCTCCCCATCCTGCCCAGCTCAAAGCTGAAGGCCTGTCCTCCCATTTTGGAAGAGCCTTGGCATGTGGCCGTTGATGTTGGGCAGAAGGCACAAGACCTGACTATGAACTTCATCACCTGCCCCTTTCTGCCTTGGTCCCCCACCCCTCGACGTCCTCGACTCCTGCCGTGCTCCCCTCTGTCTCTGCTGGGTCTAAATTGGCCTTCTACCATGCTATTGTTCCAAGAGAGCTGCTCTCTGGCCTCGCAGCTCCAGGCTCTGTAACCTCTGCCTACATCATCCTCTCTGGCTTCATGTGGAGTTTTGGTTTGAATTTGAAATCCTCCATAGGGCTCATGTTCTGAGTCCTTGGTCCCTAGGGCTCTATTTTTTATTTAAAATTTTATGTGTTGTGGGGTGTGTGTGTGTGTGTGTGTGTGTGTGTGTGTGTGTGTGTGAAGCATAATTCTTGTTTAGTGTATTTACTGTCCATGAAAGGAGTGCCTGACATTTATTTGTTCCCAGGGTACATGCATTGTAATAGAATTTTGCAAGTGTTTCTGGTAGAAGGATGGATGAATTCAAGAATTCCTTGTGAATTTAGTGTCATGGAGGGGAACTTTGTTGTCACTAAAGAGTAAGGGAAACGGGTTTGCTGAAAGTCCTATAGAAAGTTCTAAATGATTATGGAATCACAATGTGACTCATCGGACGCCATTTTTCTCACTGAAGATCTCTACTGCTTATGTTGGTATTAGCTATGTTTTAAACACATTTTTATGTTATTTATTTTCGGGGAGGGGCATGCCATACTGCACATATAGAGATCAGAGAATACCTTTCCAGAGTCGATTCTCTCTTTCTACCCTGCAACTCCTAGGAATTGAACATAAGTCTTCAGACTTGGCATCAAGAGTATTTACTCACAGAGCCATCCCACTGGGCCTAACTATGATTCTAAAGGTACTATCTTGGATTACGCATGTCTTAAAATTCTTTTATATTTCTAGCCTATATCGATACACACACATTACTTTGGTCAACAAGACAAACAAACCCTCCTCAGCTAAGTTTACTTTTCAAAGCACCAGGCAAGAGGAATTTGCTGTTGGGGCTCATTTTCTTTGCAAATGTATTTCCTCTAGCTGGAAAGAGGAAACTGCTTTCCTCTCTCTGTTCCGCTCACCATAGAAGACAGGGTGTGGAGAGGAAGTGAGGCAAGGTGTAGAGTGAGAGAGGATCCTCTTAAAATGTATACACATTTTTTTAAAAAAGAAAACTTAGCCATGATGACCCCGAAACAGAGGTGGTGATGATAACCGAGGACACTGCTGCTCACTGCTTTTGGGGTCTGGAATATGAAGAGAGTGAGAGTCTTGCCTTTGACTCCAAGGCCGTGTGCACAGCCATGACTTCTGTCTTCACAGGGTTGTCTGTCCCCAAACACTTTCCCCCTTCCCATTGTATTCACTACCAGCCATATGGGTAAGGAAAAAAAAGGGAGAACATTTTCGAGACGTCTACAAAGTAGACTAGGCAGGGATTGGCTCATTCAGTGAGACTGAGTGTCAGGGACAGGGTGGGTGAGATAAGCACCAGAGAGAGTGACCAGCTGTCCTGGGTTAGCTGAGAGTTCACACGTGGGAGACATTGGCCTGGTGTCTGCACCACTGAGGACTTCGTGGCTTGACACTTGTCAAGGAGGGTTTGAAGCCCGACTCTGGCCTGAAACTGGGAACACAGACCCTAACTGTGTCTGTATTGAAAGTGTGTGTGCCGCTTTAAAATAACCTGAAGAGTGAAGCCCCTTTCATTTTTATTTAAAAATGATTTCTGATTAAAGAGGAAGCAAGATCTTGGTTTAAGTTGGGATTCAGATACATTTGAACTCTCAGAAACTGTTCCCTCAACTTGCGTGGAATGCAAATTTCAGTTCCTTAAAATATCTAAATGAGGTATTAAATATTAAGCAAAGATGACTTATCTTTCTCCATAATGATAACCCAGCAGGAAAATCGCTGAGGAAAAAAACACATGGAAGTTCATACTAATAAAAACACCTCATACAAATGTTAAAGGTAGATATCTGTGTGTGGTGTGTGCGTGTGCGTGTGTGTGTGCGTGTGTGTGTGTGTGTGTGTGTGTGTGTTTGTGTGTGTGAATGGCGTGTGTGTGTGTGTGTGTGTGCGTGTGTGTGTATGGCGTGTGTATGTGTGTGTGTGTGCGTGTGTGTGTGTGCGTGTGCGTGTGTGTGTGTGTGCGTGTGTGTGTGTTTGTGTGTGTGTATGGCGTGTGTGTGTGTGTATGGCGTGTGTGTGTGTGTGTGTGTGCGTGTGTGTGTGTGTGTGTGTGTGTGTGTGTATGGCGTGTGTGTGTGTGTGTGTGTGTGTGTGTGTGTGTGTATGGCGTGTGTGTGTGTGTGTGTGTGTGTGTGTGCGTGTGTGGTATGTGTGTGCGTGGTATGTGTGGTGTGTGTATGTGTGGTGTGTAGGGTATATGTGTATGGTGTGTGTGTGTGTGTGTGTGCGTGT
The DNA here is from genome assembly GCF_007827085.1 of Peromyscus californicus insignis. NCBI lineage: Eukaryota > Metazoa > Chordata > Mammalia > Rodentia > Cricetidae > Peromyscus > Peromyscus californicus. The sequence continues at coordinate 10,149,187 of NW_026294525.1, forward strand.
GTGGTATGTGTGTGCGTGGTATGTGTGGTGTGTGTATGTGTGGTGTGTAGGGTATATGTGTATGGTGTGTGTGTGTGTGTGTGTGTGTGTGTGTGAACCTAAGAGCCTGTGAGTGTGTACAGGCACTATCCTCATTTGGGGAAGTGGCCCGGGCTGGGTACACAGGTCTAATTGTCTGTCGGGTCAACAGTGTCCTCTCTCTGGCTTTGCTGTATCCTTTTCCCTTCAAGGAGGAAAAAGTGTGTTTCCACGGCTCTATGGCTCTCATGCAAGAGGCACAGGTCAGAGTCAGGGCTTTTCATGCCAGAGAGCTAAATACCTTCACTGAGTAGTATGAGAAAGGCCAGCCATCCCAGCTGCTCTTTATTTAAGGGGCTTTTCTGACTTTATCCTGTAGATTACAAAGAACACTCATGCTCACCGGGAAAGAGAGGCCGACAGTAGGAGGATGGTAAGAGCAATGGGAACAATAAAGCTGTCTTTATTGGTCCTTGACACATGCCTGGTGCAGTTGCCTGCATTCTTTATTTTCAGAACCGTCCAGGGAGGAGGGTGAGGCTCTGAGGAGTGGCTGAGTGGGCTCTATCCCCAGGCTAACCCCATAGTGGGAGCTCTTTGCACTTCATCCCACGGTCACTTTGAGATGTCTCTCTTTTTACAATCGGTGAGACAGTGACCCACTAAGGCTAGAGCCCTTGCTAGGTTCACATCCTTGGCTTTCCCAGGGCCAGATCCCACACCCTTGCCACAGGAAACCTCCGAACAGACAGCTCTGAGCCAGTGCCTGCCATAAGCTGCAAAGCTTAGATGTCAACAGTGCCTGGAGTCTAAGCCCCAGGAAAGAGACGATTCCAAGCCACAAACTTGGACTAAATGGGCCTGTTTTAGTCATGGGACAAAAAAAAAAAAAAAAAAAAAAAAATCACCCAGGGCAAAACAAACAAGGAAAAAGGAGACAGAGCCAGGACTGAGCGGAATCCAGGCTTCTGGACCAGCTGGACTGATGGCTAAGAGCTGTGGGGATTTTGTCTTTTGGGTCTGGAGACCAGGTTCCACGGGCGTCGATGGAGGCCATGGACTGTAGGGCATGGATGTGGGAAGTACTCAAACTGACACATTGCAAGTCCAGTGATAGGAAAGACTTACGTGTCCCATTTCATTTTCTAGAAAGGCCATGGAGTGGCCAAGCCTCTAGTCTACAACACATAGACAGGGGCAGGTGACATATGTCAGTCCAAACTCTTGTAATTATCGTAAGCAGGACACACGACTTAGTAGCTGTCCTTGTTTGTGTCCAGAGGTCAGGGTTCAAAACAATTTAGAATGAACTCTTATAGGTACTTCTAGGTCAAACAAACTATGCTACAGTCAGTGCTAAATTAGTGACAAGATACACAACCAATTATTTCTTTCACTAAAAATCTTCTGTAAAATATGCATCTATTGTAAATGCTGTCTTGATGACTGTGATAACTCGTTAAATACAGCTTCTACAAGATTTTCTGTATGGATGATTTAGTGGGGAAATGTGCTCCCAAGCATCTCCTGGGCCCAAGGCTTTTTAAAAAGAGGCTTGATGCACTGAAGGCTACAAACGGGCGTTCCCAGCCAGCATCCCACTTCTATCCTAAGCTCCCTGATGAGGAAATAGGAGTCTTTCTGCAGGGGAGTCAGGAGGGAACACGGGCAGATGTGAAAATTCTGGCTCTTGTTTTAGTATGCTAACTCAGTGTGTTCCAAGTCCTTTCCCTCTGGAAAATTACTCAGCTACATTCAAACGATTGAAAAACAAACAAACAAACAAACAAACACTTGAAGCCTCTCCAGTTCTGCAGAGGGGTGGGGGTGTCAGTGTGGACACATCTGCCAGCTAAGTTTCAGATCCAGGTCTCTGTGGAGGAGAGCAGGGCTGGAGGCTGCCTCCGAGGAACACCCACTTTCTGCTTCTCGCTGGCCTGCGAATTCCTGGCTTTCCTCCTGTCTCCACACACGGACACCAGGCTTCCAGCAGCGTCTGCTACTATTTTGGTTAGTTTGAATTATTTCCATGGAGACGCTCAAAGCCTTGGAATCTGTAATTATCTTTTGCAAAGGCTATTAGGTGCAGCCAGCACATTTTACAGCTTCGTGTTGCAAGGACGAGGCCGTAGGTTTTTTTTGACACCTGGTTATTTCATTCCATACAGTGCAAAGGAATGTCTTAGTGCCATCTGGCCTCCACGAGGATGTGTCAGGGCCACTCCCCTGTCACAACATTCCTGGTTCATTCCTACTACGGAGGCAGATTTTTTTTTTTTTTTTTGTACTTTCCACGTGATGCCTCCACCATGTCAACACATGATTCATTGTTAGCTCAAGGAATAGGCCGACGACCTAGGTAGGTGTTGTATGATACTACATCCTTCTCCTGGGTAATCTTGGTCTTGTTATCAGACATCTGAGGTGGAAATGTGACGTACTGAAACTGATTTACAAAAACCACATACAGCAACCAGTAGTGTTTTTAGCCCCAATGTGGTTACAGCTTACTTCCTCTACACATTTATAACAAAGGCTTTTGAACATGGCCGGGGGCAGAGAGCCAACTTATGGTGGGTCAGAGGGAAGTTCGTTTTCTAGTTACAGCTTCGGCAACATATCCACTCCTTAGCTTTTTTTTTTTTTTTTAAAAGTAAGATTGAAAATTTTACCTATGTATATATGTATGTGTATAAGTCTCTCTATGTGTGTGCCCCTTCCCTCGGAGGCCAGAAGAGGGTATTGGATCCTGTTGGATCCCCTGGATCTGTAGTTTCAGGCAGGTAGGTATGAGCCACCCAATGTGGGTGCTGAGATCTATACTTGGGTCCTATGGAAAAGCAGTAAGCTTAACTGCTGAGCCCTCGCTCCAGACCTGTCTCCATAGTTTTATCAAGGAAAAGCTCTTGAGACTCAATGTGATGGTTGTATTTTTCTGTATCTGTCAGTCATTCTTAGGTAAGAACTGCTGAATATGAGCAGGGCGGTGAATGGAAACATCTAGAAGGGTGCAGGTATAGGAAATGCCACCACAGGCTATTTTAGACCCAGAATTTCAGAGTTAAAACTAACTTCATTCAGTGCATATACAAAGCAAGTATAAATTTGCATTATGTGGGCATGGAGTTTTATCCGGCAACCTTGACGTTTCAGTATGTCAGCGTCTCCAATGAGCCCTGACTGCTGCTTTCCTGCCTTGTCTGCCTTAGAAATCCTGCCAGCCAACATTCTGGCAGGCTTCATAAATACAGTATTTTCAGAAAAAGCAGTGGCGAGGCTGAGCAGCTTGTGGACCACCCTAGAGATCTAATGAGAGGAGTTCTGGATTTGCCAGGGAGCATAGAGAGACCTTGGTCTCGTTTCCTAACCCACGAAGTCTCACACTGCCACAGCTTAGTGTTTTGAGGAACTGTGACTTAGACAGACTGTCAAGTCCCCAGGCATCAGAAGTTGTTAGGGGTACAGGTGGTTTGAGCTGCTGGTGGAATCACCCAGGCTCACAGGCAGGGGATGAGTCATGAAGAATGGATTCATCCAGCAGGGATACTCACCTGCTATTTCTAGGCAGGAAAAGTGAGCCACTAGAGTCATGGTTTCCTGTCTGGCCCACTCCAGGCCATGTGCACCCCTTGGCTGGCTGTTTCAGTAGATCTGAACTGGTTGTCTCCTTGTATGCCTCAACTTGCCTGTGGGCCTTTCTCCACAGTGACCTGTCTCTATCTGTGCCTATCTAAACTGCATGGAGAAGGTCTGGAGATCTATGCAGAAAATGTCTTTATTATGGGCTGGCATGGCCTGGGAACACATGGCAGCTGTCCTCTACCCCTCCTTTCTTATCTCATGCCAGAGGAGCCCCAACCTCCCATCACTGAGTGTTCAGAAGGAAGAAAGGTGATAACTTGTCAATCAATATTGTCTCTATGCCCCCACCGTCACCCTGATTCGGGAAGGACTTCCCACCACAACACACATGGCTTTGGACTTGGACTGGCACCATGAAGAATGAAGAACTGATAGGTATAAGTAATGTAAAGCTGGGACCGAGTGGCCACACACTTGGATGGAGAGAGCATTCCAGCAGTAGCCCTGAAACTCAATGCGTTTATTATACTCAGCATCGATGAAGACATGGGCTAGCAAATCTCGGTAAGCGTCTCTGTAGGAGAGCAGTTTCAGGCTGTAGTTATCTGGGATGAGGAAGCTGTGGTTGGTACTTTCTAAATGCACTGGTTCTAGCGAAGGTCAGCTCCTTCAACATCTATACTCAGACCAGAGGAAGACCTTGCCATTCCCATGGGTCTGAGGCATTGGTGTCTTCAACATGGCTGTGCTTCTCACAGTGCTTCGTCAACGTGACTTGTTTTGCCCCAAAGTGCACAGTCTGCGTGTGGTGGGGGGAGGGTAGGACAAAGTACACCTCCTTGGCATACGCGGGTCAGCGCTCAAGTGCTTAAGAAGAGGCAAGATGCAGGTGAGCTCTCTATCCTGCTGTTTGCCTAAATCAGCAGGTAAAGCCACAAAGGAGGAAGCTGCCTTGGCCCTCTCCCATTAGAGAGGACAAAGGTCGACGCCAAAGACAACTTTGGACCCTACAGGGCCTAGAGTGGCGGCAGGGGAATCAACATCAACAAGCTGTTCTAGCTCCCTTTATCTGCCATTAACTTACTTTCCCAAAATAAAAGAAGCTGTCGCCTTGTTCGGCCACTCTTCTGTATAGCTACTGTTCTTCACAGATGACGCAGTGTAAGCGGCCATTGAAAGCCAGCTCTCGGGGAATTTCTCATTCCCTGGGTAAGCTGCCCATGCCTGTGAGGCAGACACACCAATAAACATCGTCTTTGGCGACAGGGTTCCTCTCCCTAGACGCTTACAAGACTTGTAGAACACGTTAATTTCCCTCCTCATACAGTAGTGAGTTGGAAAGAGGCCAGTGTGTGCTCTGTTTGTTTTATTTTCTGTTTCCTTGGGACATTTGATGAGGTTCTGAGGATTTCTGCCACCCTCCTTTATACAGGAGACATCCAGTCTTCCAAACTGCAGCCGAGTCATGAGAGGAAAGAGACTTCTGGGTACAAATTGTATCTGTCTGCTTGTAAGTGGGGGCAGGGCACTGTCCTGCATCCTGACCTTTCTTCCTTCCCAGCCCAGCACAGGCATCTGGGCTCAAATAGCTACGGTGTCCACCTGTGCCTCTAGCTTGTAAAGGAGAATCCCTGGAAAGAAGCTGTGTCTGCAAAAGCTTACTAAAACTTCTATGATTGGAGAGTTTGGAATGTTGCAGATCCAGAGCCTAATTATAATATATCTTGAGGTATCTTTAGATCACTAAATAGTCATTTCCTTTTCCATCTCCCCACCTAACTTCCTTACTACAGATTAAAAAAAAAAACTTTGGAATACAAACCTTGGAATGTATTAACGTAACAAATCTCTATTTTCCATCAACCAAAGGGCACCAGCTAGCTCCCGAGGCCTAGAGCCTGGATGTCTCCCCTGTGCTGTAACAGCCCACAGTGCTCCCATCAATGTGTTTTCGAAGTGCCTTGATCTTTATTCCATGACTATAAAATTTCATGAAACTGCTTTCATGTAGGAACTTGGAACTTGGGGCAACTTGAGTTCCCGGGGCCTCAGCACTCACGTTAGTTCCACATAAGCGATCTCTTGTCCCCTTTAGGTGAGTGCTGTGTTTCTCCATCAACACTCCCGAGGAAGCTTTTTCCCCCTTGATCCTTTACCCACTGCACGGTTCGGTTCGGTCAGTTTCCCGACTTCAGCTCTCACTCTGATATCTTCTGTCTTTTCCTAAGACACAGTTACTCGCTGTGGAAACGGAAATTCCAGTTCAAAAGCTGTTTCACATGCGCAAGGAGGCTCTCACCGGGCTCTCTCATCCTTGAATCCTAAGGGACACGACTATAAGCGCTCACAGGTGTATCCTCTCTTCAAGGACCTGCCTCTGCTGGGTGCTGATGATAGATAGCCCAGGGTACTGGTCAGGCTCCATTTGACATAGAGAATCGAAGGCTCCAGGTCACTCCTTAGGCTGCTGTTCCTATACCCCGGAACCTGCATTCAGACAACCCTTCCTTACCTTATACTCAACTCTCTTCCAAAAGCCCCTTTTTATGTTTTAACTACCTCCTGCTGTGCAGGGTAGCGCTAGACAATAGGAAAGTGGCTACTCGGAATTGGCTGTCTCTCTCCCAACCGTGGCAGAGAGAGAGAGAGAGAGAGAGAGAGAGAGAGAGAGAGAGAGAGGGAGAGAGAGAGAGAGAGAGAGAGAGAGAGAGAGAGAGGGAGGGAGGGAGGGAGGGAGGGAGGGAGGGAGGGAGGGAGGGAGGGAGGGAGGAGAGAGAGAGAGAGAGAGAGAGAGAGAGAGAGAGAGAGAGAGAGAGAGAGAGAGCGCACACTGGGTGTCTTGATACATGCTGTCCTCTGACTGGAAAAGTGACACATGTCCCCAGTCCTCCAAAAATAAGTTCTCCGAAACTAGCACCACAAAAAGGAACTAAAGAAGAACATGTGTGTCAGCTCTCTCAGTACAGTCAACTGGTTACCTAGAACCGGCCCAGAGCTGCACATCTGGGCTGAGGCAGGGGTGTGCGGGAGGGGCTGCTACTATTGGTTAGAACTGCCCAGTGAAAACAGTAACAAAACCCAGGCCGCGTGGATGGTTTCTTCTTTTTAAATTCTCTCTAGACGGTGTGCTCAGCTCGCCCTGTGTCCTCCTGTCTTTCTGTCCCCTGTGGGCCTTCAGGAGTAGCAAGTGACTCAGACATCAATGATTCATGTTGGCCAATGAATTAAAAAAAAAAACAAACCTAATTTTTATTGGTTTCTGCTTCTCCTTCCCCCAGTCTCCTCCTCCCCCTTCCCCTTCCTCTTCCTCTCCTCTTCCACTCCTCCCCCTCTTCCCTCCTCCTTATCCATCCTCCTCTCCTCCCCCTCCCTCTTCCCCCTTCTTTTTTATAAACCTCACTTCCCACTGCTTGGCTGTCAGGTATCACCTTCCCCATTCTGGTACCCCCATAGCCTCCAATAGGTTTGTGTGGCCAGGCTGAGAGGCAATGGGAAGGGGACCCATGGATACGTTGGGGATCCCTCCTCACATGGGAATGAGGCCCCAAGTCCATCTGCTGCTTTCTTCCCTACCCAGGTGCCGTGTAGGCGACCAGCTACATGTCTACTCTGACTCTGGATTTCTTCTGGGCCTAGAATCCAGCACTCAGTGTCAAGCCAGGAAGCTGGGATCTATTTCCTCTGTGACACAAAGTCCCCTGTGTCCCCACTGGCTGGCCATACCTAGACAGTTCTCTAGAGCCATTAACCAGCACCTCTGAGGTGGGGGGCTATCTCTGCTCCACCCACCCGTGACCGGCTTTAACAGACCGATTGCGATCAGTGCTACTGTGGGTCAGACTTGACTTGAATTGCTGGATACATCCCATGGGGAAGAAGGGGGCAGGTCACCCCAAGACTCAGTTTCAGTGGTTTCCTGTCACTAACAGGCAGCTGTCTGGAAAGAAAGGGCTCTGATGTGTACATTTGCTGATTCTCATGGGATGAACACTTTCACCAAAGCCAATTTCGAGCTATCCACATGCCAGTGAGTAAGTTGGGAAGAGATGCACAGTAGCCTATGGTTAAATAGCAGTCCCTATGCACAGGTAGAATGTATGTGAATAACCTGGGCAGCATCGGCAATAAGAAAGCATTCTTAATAAGGAAGTGATGCACTTTCGCTGTTTACTGCCCTTCTTTTTAACATAGCGTATTCAATTTGTAAGTTTGTACCGTTTAACTTGTAATAATGGCTATGTTATCAACCAGCTTACAGACTTCCTGAGCCATCAGCGCTGGGTCCTCTGGAGCCCATGTGGGTCATTTCCAGCACAACTGCCAGGCCTCTTTGTCAGCCCCATCTTTCCTGGAGTTCAGCCGCACGTCAGTCATGGATTTCAGGAATCCTGCCAGAGAGCGACGTGACTACTGCTCCTTCTTTAGATAAGTCCTTATTTTAATTGGCTTCCGCGGGGACGGGGCTGCCCCCCACCTTTTGGACACTCTACAATTCTGTTTTATTTTGTCTTTGCCAGTTTTTTCAAAACTCTCAAAGACTCCTGTTCGCCTATTGGCCCTTTACCTGTGGAGCTTCTCAGGACGACGACATGATTCCTTCTGGTTTTCTGTTCTCCTTCTTCTGAAGGACAATGTGTCATAAATCCATACTTCCAGGGCTGATCTCACCTTTGAACTCCAGTCATGTGTGTGCAGCTTCCTGCTGCCTAGCAACCCCTCCCAGCTCATTCTTTATCACTTCCCCATCCATGCTCATGCTGACTGCAGCCCGGGAATGCTCAGCATCTATGTGCCCCTGACGCTGGAGACTCACCCCTGAAACTCACTGAGGGCAAATGATGTCACCACCTGCCAGGTGACACAGGCCAGAATCCTTGAGTCATCCCTGGGGCATGCCTCTCCCATTCATTGATGACCACTTAGTCAATAAGCACCTCAAGTAACTTGGATGCTCCCTGTCTCCGGCGGCTTCTAGTCTGCCATTCATCTCCTGGGTCAGCAGAAGCCCCCAGTGCTCTCTCTAGCCTCAGACCTGCAGACTTTGACTCCATTCTCCACACTGCTGGAAAAAGGCTTCTGAAGTCACATTTCTGATGTTGTCATTTCCCTCTTAGCTTTTCCAAATAACATCTGTGCTTCTTGGCATGTGACCTAGCACCTGTCTGCTTCTTCAAGGGCTTCTTGTCAACAGCTTTCCTCAGACACGTGCTTCAGCCACAGGGACCATTCTGCTTTATATTCCATTGCCAATGGTGTTCTTTGGATCTAGAATCCTTCCACCCTACACTGCCAAGACCCCATTCACTTTTCGACTAAATTGGCCTTAAAACCTTAGTTCAGGGACCGCTTTGCCATGATTTTTTTTTTTTTTTTTTTTTTTTTTTTGTGTGTGTGTGTGTGTGTGTGTGTGTGTGTGTGTGTGTGTGAACTTAGCACAAACCAGGGACATCAGGTAAGAGGGAAGCTCAGTTGAGAAAATCCCTTCATTAGATTGTCCTGCAGGAAAATCTGTGGGGCATTTTCTTGATTAATGATTGATGGTGGGGATGGGGGGCAACCCATTGTGGTGGTACCAGCTCTGGGCTGGTGGTCCTGACTTATAGAAGAAAGCAAGTTGAATGAGCGGTAGTAGTTCTGTTTCAGTTCCTGCCTCTGCTCCAGGTTCCTGCTCTGAGCTCCTGCTGTGGGTTCCCTTCCTGAGGAACTCTAACCTGTAAGATGTAACAAACTATTCCCTCCCTGAGTCAGGCCCACCCCCTCCCCAGGTTGTCTTTGGTCATGGTCTTTGTCAGAGCAGTAGAAAGCAAGCTAGAACTGGGCCCAACCTCCATTTTTATTCTGTGTAGACTATGACATCTGGGGTCATATGATAGGAAAATAAATGGTACCATCAAGGCTGCCTCCCACTCGAGGGTTCATTGGCTATGGCCTGGATTTGGAACATTACCCAAAGGCTCCTGTCTTTTAGTCTTGTTCTCCATCCTGGGGTGCTGTTCGGAGGTGATGGAGCCTAGTGGAAGGGACTGAGCCATTGGACGCATGTCCTTGAAGGTATTGGAAACCCAGCCCCCTTTCCTCACGCTCTTTTTTGCTCTCTGGCTGCTGTGAAGTGACCACACTCTACCAGATGTTTGCACCACGCTGTCCTGTGCTACAGCAAGCCCAGAACCACAGGACCAGTTTATCATTTATATCAAAACAAATCTTTCCTACGGATGCTGGGGGTAGAGCACCTCCCTAGCACGCACAAAGACCAGGCCCTGGTGCACCCCCCAGCACCTCAAAACAACAGCATCAAACCCATCTTTCCTCCTTTAGGTTGTTTATGCCAGGTATTTTATCCCAGCCATGGGAAGCTAATCCACCCGGGAACCTACCACAGTCCACACCGAGTGACTCTTCTCTGTCTTGGCTATACTAAACCAGAACACAACCATTCATCTATGAATCTCTATGGTTCTTTGGAAAACAAGCTCTTAAAAGAGAAGCCTGTGTCTTTTGTTACTGTGTCTGTGACAGCAAGGACTGGGTGGAGTCTCTAGGGAGTAGCTTGGTTTGTTGAATGAATGAAGGCCTAGATGGTGACTGACAAGGGCAGCTAGCTCAGGGCAAGGGACCCTGAGAAAGAATCTGAGTCTCACCTTTCTCACATAGTGTGGCTCGGGCCCAATATTCCACAAGTAGCTGCTTCCTGGGATGTATGTGAGGTTGGGATGAGAATGTTGGCTGCTGAGTCTTCAGCACATAGCCATTAAACAATGGCTAACAACACTCTTAGGCATTTAAGCAACTTCGTTTTTCTAGAATTCCCACATCAATGTTCATTATTATAATTGTTTTTTTGACTGTCTGTTTTTTATGAGAAAAACAGTGAATTGTAAATAATACCTTGCAAGAATTTTTAACTGGTGTGGAGGTTGTTTGTAAATTTATTAATGAGCCACAGTTTCATGTAGTCACAGGGAGCTAATGTAACACACAGTCACTATGCTGAAATCCAAGGGAAGGACTATCAGACTTAGCTGGAGTATCTTCAGGGTTCACAGCCTTGTCCCTGTTGACTTATTGGCACAACTTCAGATATATTGCAGAAGACTGTCCCCACGACTTTCGCCCTCTACTGGTGGAAGCAGATCCTTCCAACGTATTTGACTATGTTGCCCTCTCAGGATCCAGCTTATAGCCTCTTGGGCCTAATTTCCGAACAATAATTTTGGTTTGCTCCCTAGAGTATCTAGCACCTTGCATGCATTTTCAGAAGATATCAGAGCACAGATGTGACTCCACTCCTCCAAGTCCACTCTAAGGACTACGAATTCTAGAGGAACTTGGAAAAATATAAGCCAGTACTGAAAATTGAAAGGATTGGATTTGTGTGATGACAAAATTGGTGCCTGGCTTGCAGTGAATGAAGGTGATTGTATCTGTATGGAGCTCTGTGATACATGGAGGACAGAGGCACATGACTGCTAAGGTAACTCTTTCAATCATACCAGCAAGGACAGCTTTATAAGACAGAACGTAACTTGTCTTGGCAGACATTCACTGTTATTGTTTGTGACTGTTGGGGACAGTCTTCTCAGTCAGCTGATATTATGTCTCATCTCAAAGGTCATTCTTGAAACAAAGTCTAGTTTCACAGGAAAAAAAAATCTGGTGGGTGTGACTCACAGAATGAGCTTTTTTTTTGGTTTTTGATTTTTGGTTTTTGAAGACAGGGTTTCTCTGTGTAGCCCTGGCCATCCTGGAACTCACTGTGTAGATTTGTAGCCTCAAATTCAGAGGTCTGCCTGCCTCTGCCCCTCAAGTGCTGGGATTACAGGTGTGTGCCACCATGCCCAGCTATAGACTGAGCTCTTCACTCCTGTGTTCCCCGTGCCACCAGAGATCAGAGCCTGAGGCTTTGATTACTGGAGAGATCTCCTAGGGGTAATTTTCCTTTCCTTTTTGGGAGGTGTGCTGTATGTGTGGTGCATGTGAGTGTGCAGGTGTGTGTGCCACAGAGACCAGAGGAAGCCACAATAAGCCTTTGCCTTATTGCTTTGAGCAGGGTCTTTCACTGAACCAGAAGCTCACCTGGAAGCGCCTTCTTTGGGCTATGGCAGCTGGCCAGCAAGCTCGCCTTTTCTTGCCTGTCTTGACCCCCATTACTGACATGTGCAGTCATGCTGGACTTTTTACATGGGTGCTGAGGATTTGAACTCAGATCCTCATGCTTGCACAGGGAGATATTTCCCCAACACCCCTATGTAGTATTAATCCTAAAGGGTCTTATTAATAAAAACAAATCCATAGCCAGGTATTAGGGTGAATGCTGGAAGACCAGAGAAGCAGAACAAGCCACAGGCACCTCATCTCACCAGTTCCTCAGCTGGACTTGTTTCCTCAGACTGGATGCCTCTGAGTCCTCATCCAGAATGAATCTCAGCTGAACTGCTACTCTCAGCTGGAAAGCTTAACCAACCTTAGTTCCTTGTCCTCATGCCTTAAATATCTTTCTGCTTTCTGCCATCACTTTCTGGGATTAAAGGCTCTTGTTACCATGCCTGGCTGTTTCCAGTGTGACCTTGAACTCACAGAGATCCAGGCGGATCTCTGCCTCTGGAATGCTAGGATTAAAGGTGTGTGCTACCACTGCCTAACCTCTATGTTTAATATTATAGCTGTTCTGTTCTCTGACCCCCAGATAAGTTTATTGGGGCGCACAATATATCAACCACACCCCTAAGGGTAGTAACCTTCAATGTCTGTCTTACAACCACGATCCAAACAATGATGACAGGGGCACTTCTAGGATGAAGAGCATTTAGCTCTACTGCTTCCTAGGAATAAAAACCCCACACCACTCGGAAGTAGTTTCTTCTCAAGATGCAAAACAGTATCTTTCTGACAATTGCTTTTAGATCTCTCATATTCCAGCTTAACAGTGACGGTCACATTATAATCTGAGTTAAACCAAACAGTGGGAAAGGGGCCTTAACTTCCTTTAATCCTTGGGGGGAATAAAAAGGCAAACTCCAAGGTTTTGCCAGTCTACTTTTATTGCTGCACACATTCGGAGGAAAGCATTCACAAAGTCTGGGCAGGTTTTGTATCCCAGACATGTTGTCCTGTCTACCAGAAAGGAGGAAGGATTAACACTCCGGAACTGGAGAGGCCACTAGGAAAAGATGGCTGATGGAGAACCAATCTCTTCTCTCTCTTTCTCTCTCTCTCTCTCTCTCTCTCTCTCTCTCTCTCTCTCTCTCTCTGCCCCTCACCCTGCTCCTTTTCAGGAGCCCTTAGTAGGCTTCATTCTATAACTTGGGGATCAAGGCTAGGGTCCATGTCAACTTCACATCTAAGTCACACACTGGCCAGGAGAAATGGGTTCCTTGGAATGTTTTGGAGAATTCTCTTGGGTTAGCAAGAATACTGGGATGGGCACAGACACCATCTTTAATACTGCAACTAGAAAGCTCGTGTGAGGCTGAAGCAGCTTGCTCTTTAGTTTTAGGCAGACCAGAGACCTTCTGCTTCTCAGGAAAGCAAGACAGAGTGACAATTACACTTGTGTTCTAAATCTGAAGAGCTGCCACATCTGCCACCTACATCCAGGCAGTTGAGGGCTGTGGGGGCCAACCCTCAATTCCAGAAGCCTTCCCATCAGTGAGCAGAGAGCAGACACTCACTGGGTCACTTTCCATGGCATGGCTCCCTCCTGACTCTTCAGAGCATTAGAGAGACCCTCTCGGGGCCCCTGGGCAGCCCTGAGGAGAATAATAGCATCGCCCAGATCTCTTCCTTCTGAACAGTTATTTTAGCCAGATTGAAAGTCCTCTAATTGGGAGTCTGAAGTTCACAGTAAGGTAAGGTGACTCTTGACCTTCTTTTCTAAGCAGCAGCCATCAAGTGTGAGACAGCCGATAGTTCAGTTCCTTCAGGATGCCAGGGCCACCTGCCCCAGACAACAGCTTCCCTGCCAGAGCTTCCTGTGCAGGGCAGCACTTCCTTTCCCTGAGATTGCTGCTCCTTCTGGAAATGCTCTCACTTCCTGAAAATCGTTTCCTGGAAGTTGTAACTGGAGAGCAGTTGGGCCAGCAGAGGATGTTTCCTGTCAGATACGGGGAGCGGGGGTTGTGGGGAGCTTGGTTGGGAGGTTGGCAGGGTCACCCTTGTCATGTGTCCGGCCTTTCTGTTTCAGCTATGTCTCCAGCAGGATGTCAGGCCGTTTGGACGGCTGTCCACCCTCTTTCTCCTCCTACTCGTGCTCTGACTCCGGCATTTGATGCTTTTGACATCGAAGTGTCAGAAGAGCTATGGGGGGGGGGGGGGCAGCCCTCACTTGGGAATTTTGCTTCAGAGCCCATAGGCACCAGGCTGAGCTGGGGTGTGGTAGCACCTTCTTCTCACTGCGGATGTGTGCTCACGTCTGTGGACCACATGCATAATAGCCTCACTGTCAAGAAAGTGCTCGGTTGTCTCAAAACAAGAAGTGTCAAACAAACACAGGCCTGTTTGGTGGGTTCCTGATGGCCACCCCGACTTCCTCACTGTTGTTTATACTCTGTTGATATTCCCCTACCTGCTCTCAACACAGAATGTTAATGACTCTGAGCAATGGCAAGTTTAGGCATTAAAACTGGGCTCATCTCTGGCCAGAGGAGGGACTATAGTGGTCCCTGAGAAAGAATCTTTCCCTTAGCAAAGATGGTCCCCAGTTCTCCTAAGAACTTTGTCGTGGTTGTTTCTCATCTTGGGATGTGGCAAATCTCTGGGGATGGTGAAGTGAAGCATCTCACGGGCATGGGACTTAACCTCCTTGACCCCGTGGAGCTGTTAATTAATCCATGCTCTTGAGTTGCTCTGCTCTTGAACCACTAAATCTTCTTGTTGAATTGAGTCGGAATGTATCCTGCACAGTGTTCCATAGCTCACAATTGCCCACTGCGGTGGCTTGAATGAAAAATTGTCCCCTGTAGGCTCAGGTATTTGAACACACGGTCCCCAGTTGGTGGCACAGTCTGGGGAGGTTCTGCAGCCTTTAGGATGCAGGAACTCGTTGGAGGAAGTGTGTCACTGGGGGTGGGCTTTGAGTTTCTGGGCCCACTTCCAGTGTGCTTTCTCGGCATGTGATTAAAGATATGATCACTCAGTTTCCTGCCCTGGCCGCCTGCTGACACGCCTCCGCTGCCCTTATGGGCTCTCCCTCTGGAACCATAGCCCAAAGAAACTTCTTCTTCCATAAGTCACTTGTCATGGTGTTTTACTAAAGCAAAAAGAAAGTAGCAAATACAACCTTCTCCATAGACTGCTGCATTCCTCAGCACTCAACAGAAGAGCCATCTTCCTGAGTTTTCAGGCACACGGTATTAATGACACTGGGCAGCAGTGTCTAGGACTTATTCAAGTGTAACTGAAATTTGGTCCCTGTTTAAAAAAAAAAAAACCCTACTCCTCACGTGCCCCTCATCTCTGGCAATAAACCACGCTGTGCTCTTTTTTCTGTGAGTTTGACCACTTTAGATATATCATGTAGAATCTTGCAGCATTTGTCCTTCTGCATCTGGGCTGATTTGACTACTCTCAATGACCTCGAGGTTCCTCCATGTTGTCTCATATTGCAGGCTTCCTTCCTGAGGCTAAAGAGTCTTCCTTTCGATGTGCACACACGTTCTGTCTCCAGGCTCCCACCTGACATTTGGATGGCTTCCCTCGTTTGGCTATTTGAATAACACTGCTGTGGACATGGGAGTGCTGGGACCTCTGGGATTCTGCCTTCAATTCTCTCAAGTCAATACCGGGCTGCTAAATCAGATAGTGGTTCACATGTGATTTTCCTGAAGAAAAACTGGCTGTATCATTTTACATCTTTAACAACAGTGTACAAAGGTTCTGATTTCTCCACAGCCCCTTCAATACTGACCGATTTAAAAAAAATAGTCATTTGAATGTGTGTGAGGTGATATGTCATTGTGGTTTTGATTTGTATTTTCCTAACGGTGAGTGATATGGTGAATGTTTTCATATTTCTGTTGGTCATTTAAATATTTTCCTTGGAGGAATGTCAATGGCAAGTCTTTTGTCCATTTTAAACAAAATTATTTTACATGCATGGATGTTTTGCCTGTATGAGTGTCTGTGAACCACATGTATGCAGTGCCCATGGAGGCCAGAAGGCCGCGTTGGATCACGTGGAACTGGAGTTACAGGCAAGTGTGAACTGCCATGTGGTTGCTGAGAACTGAACCTCTGGAAGAGCAGTCAGTGCTCTTAACCACTGAGCCAACCCTCCAGTCCCCCTTTGCCCATCTTAAAATTGTTATTAAGTTTATTTTATTTTTGCTGCTGAGTTGCGAGAGTCCCTTGTGGTGATATATTGTGTACCCTAATAAACTTGCATGAGGATCAGAGGACAGAGCCAGCTACTAGATTAGATATAGAGGTCAGGCAGTGGTGGCACACACCCTTAATCCTGTCACTGGGGACACAGAGCTCTGTCTGGATCTCTATGAGTTCCAGGACACACTGGAAGCAGAGCCTGTCAGTGGTGGCACACACCTTTAATCCCAGTACTGGGAAGCACACATGCCTTTAATCCCAGAAAGTGATGGCTGGGCCGAGAAAGGTGTATAAGACGTGAGGAAACAGGAACTAAGGCAGCTCAGCTGAGACCCTTTCGGGTGAGGACTCAGAGGATTTCAGTCAGAGGATTCGTGGAGCTGATGAGGTAATAGGTGGTGGCTGTGGCTTGCTCTGCTTCTCTGATCTTCCAGCTTTTACCCCAATATCTGGCTCTGGGATTTTTTTTATTAGAAGACCATCTAAGATTCGAACAACAGTCCCTTATGTAGTTTGGCTGTTAACCCCCTATCAGATCTACGGGTTGAAACTACAGTCTCTTGTTCTGAAGGCTGCCTCTCTGCTTCTACTATTTCCTTGGCTGTGCATCAGCTTTGTAGAATGATGAAGCCCCACACGTCTGCTTTTGTTTTTGTTTCCACATGCTTGAGATCATAGCTAAGTACAATGTCATGAAGGTTTCCCTTCAGGTTGGTTGGTTTGTTTTTGAGATTTATTTGGTTTTATTTGATCTGTGTGAGTGTTTGCCTGCATGTATGTTGGTTGGTACACCATGTGTGTGCAGTACCTGGAAGCCAGAAGAGGTGTCAATCCCCTTGGAACTGGAATTACAGATGGTTGTGAGCTGCCATGTGGATTCTGGGAATGAAACCTGGGTCCTCTCCAAGAACAGTGAGTGACTTTACCTGCTGGGCCATCCATTCAGCCCCATTTCCTCTTGTTTCCTTATCGGAGTTTTGCACACTCAGGTTTTACATTTAAGCCTTTAGTCCATTTTGAGCTCACCTTTTGTGCAGTGATTTAAGATAAGGGGATGATTTTATTGCTTTGTTTTTACTATAAAGTTTTTTTTTTAATGCCATTTGTTGCAGAGACCATCTCTTCCCTATTGTATATTCTTGTTAAAGATCAGATGACCAGATACAGACATACACAGGCTTACTTCTCCGCTCTCTGCTCTATCCTGTCTCTCTTTATGCTATTCTCATTTGTGGAGGTTTGAATGAGAAGGTCCCCATAGGCTCATAAGTTTGGATGCTTGGTCCCCAGTTAGTGGAACTGTTTGGGAAGGATTAGGAGGTGTGGCCTTGTAGGAGGAGCTGTGTCACTGGGGGTGGGCTTTGAGGTTTTAAAAGCCCACGCCAAGCCCAGTGTCTCTCTCTCCACCTGAGGAGCAGGGTGTGAAGCTCTCAGCTACTTCTCCAGTGCCATGTCTGCCTGGCTGCCATAATGCTCATGGAGTCACCCTCTAAAACTGTAGGTAAGCCCCCAATTAAAGCTTTCTTTTATAAGAGTTGCCTCGGTCATGGTGTCTCTTCACAGAAACAGAATAGTAATTAAGACGCTGTTTTAACTATTAGAACTTCATAATATATTTTGAAATCAGGAACTGTGTTCCTCTTTATCAAGATTGTTTTGGTCATTCATGACTTAATTATGTGTGTGTGCATTTTAGTATCCTTTTTCCCATTTCTATAGAAAGTCTTGTGGTTGTGGCAGGAATTACAATGAATTTATCAATTTGGGGGTTTAGTATGGGTATTTTTAATATTAATTCTAACCTCAACCATGGATATCTCGTCATTTATGTCACCTTAAACTTCTTGCAGCAGTGTTTTATAGTTTTTCATCTCCCTTGTTAAGTTTATTCCTAAGTAGTTTTTTATGTTATTGAAGATGGATTCCTCCACCTCTAGTTTTTTTTTTTTTTTTTTTTTTTTGCGGGGGGACTGTTAGTTCTTTACCTCCATCTCAGTAGGAGTTTCTTCTAAGGTTTAGATGGTGTCAGTGTCTAAAGCCCACTCTGAAGGGAAAATCTGCACTGATCATGAACAGAAATTCAAGTTGACTAACCTGGGCTCATAGGGGCTCACAGAGACTTAATCAACAACCAGGGAGCCTGCATGGGAGTGATCTAGGACCTCTGCATATATATCATTGTGTAGCTTTGTTTTCTTGTGAGACTCCTAACAGTGGGAGCAGGGGCTATTACTGACACTTTTGCCTGTGTTTGGGACCCTTTTCCTCATACTGTGTTGCCTCATCTAGCCTTCATGCAAAGGGAGGTGCCTAGTCTTACTGCAACTTGATATAGTTGCAACTAAGCAATTGCCATGCTTAGTTGCTATCAATGGGAGGCCTGCCCTTTTCTGAATAGAAATTGAGGAGGAGTGGATGGGGGGGGCAAAGGGGAAGTAGGGGGAGGACTGAGAGGAGAGGAGGGAGGGGAAACTGTGGTCAGGATGTGTGGTAGTTTGAATGTAATTGTCCTCCATAATCTCATAGGGAGTAGCACTATTAGGAGATGTGGGTTTGTTAGTGTGGGTATGGCCTTGTTGGAAGAAGTGTGTCACTGTGGGGTCAGGCTTCGAGCTCTCTTTTGCTCAAACTTCCCTCAGTTTAACAGTCAGTCAACTTCCTGTTGCCTGCAAGCCAAGATGTAGCCAGCACCACATCTGCCTGCATGCCTCCATGCTCCCCATCATGATGATAATGGACTGAACCTCTGAAACTGTAAGTAAGTCACACTAGTTAAATGTTTTCTTTATAAGAGTTGCTGTGGTCATGGTGTCTCTTCACAGAAGTAAGAAGTAGAAACCCAAACTAAGACAATATATATATGAACAAAACTGAGACAGGACTTTAAAAAATGATAAAAAGAAATTCAAGTTGGCACAACTGCCATCATGAACAATTACCACTTCCGTCCCTTCATCTTGCATTCTGCATGAAGCCAGTACTCAGCCCTTTGCATGCAAAATCTTGCTTAGTTATCAGCGTCTTCATGGTGTAAGCATGTCTCATTTTACGTACGAGAAAACTAAGGCCATAAAGCTTAAACAAATTTCTCCAGATCTTAAAGCTCACGTATCAAAAGGTCAAACCAGATTTTAGTCATCCTCTACTGCCATCAACGTAAACTAACTTTCTCCCTAGCCAAAGGAACCAGACACGCCTGAGGCAGAGATGTCTTCCTCTGATTGTGTCACAGGATCAATAGTTGAGTTCCCCAAGGAGAGGTAAAGTTTGACTTCACATCTAGAGGTAATTGAGTATATAAACATACTCATGCGACGTGAACTCTTGTGAGTCTTTGCTTCTGTCTGCTGTAGAACCTCTGTGGGGCTGTGA
Source organism: Peromyscus californicus insignis (assembly GCF_007827085.1). Taxonomy (NCBI): domain Eukaryota; kingdom Metazoa; phylum Chordata; class Mammalia; order Rodentia; family Cricetidae; genus Peromyscus; species Peromyscus californicus. The sequence goes on from NW_026294525.1 coordinate 10,168,480, forward strand.
TGGAGAGAGCTTCCCATCCAGCACCTATGTAAAAGCTTGGCATGGTGCACTTACAGATATGGTGGCCTGTATCTGTCGCCCAAGCACTTTGGGAGAAGGAGAGACAGAAGGATCCCAAGGTCTCAGGGAATGGCTAATGTAGCTAAACCAGCAAGCTCAGGCTCAGTGAGCGACCCTGTCTCAGACAATAAGGTGGAGAGTGACTGAGGAGAATAGCCAAGATCAGCTTCTGACCTCCATATGCTCAGATGGGTGAGAACATCTGAACACACATGTGTGTGTGCATACACACACACACACACACACACACACACACACACACACACACACACATACACACGCACACGCACACACACACACACACACACACACACACACACACACACACATACACACGCACCCAACACACATAATTTAAAAAGCAGCTTGTAATTTGAAGATCAATGGAAAATTTGAGGCAGTGTTACAATATATATGAATGCATGGTTAATACTATCATTGTTGGAATTAAGAAAATAATAAATTTTCTTGGGATAGCAGGATAGTCCAGTGCATAAAGATGCTTGCTGCTGTGCCTAATGACCTGAGTCTCATCTCCTGAATCCAAATGGTAGAAGAAAAGAATTAACTCAAGTAAGTGTCCTCTGACCTTCACATGTCTATCATGGCATGTGTGTGCCGGACATATATTCTCTCTCTTTACACACACACACACACACACACACACACACACACACACACACACACACATACACACACACACACACACACACACACACACACACACACACACACTATTTACAGTTGATGGTTTCTAGGGGAAGGAGAGTCTGCCTTCTTTAGGGGGTGGCCTCTGGTGGGTTGCTCACATGCTAGTGTAGGACTCCAGACTCATGAGCATATGGAGAGTGTGAGTTAGACTCAGTACTTGCTCAAACAAGCAAGCAAAAGGCAAATGAGAAAAGAAAAGAAAATCATCAACAACAGATAAGAACACAAGGTTGGTAGGGAGGGGTGTGTGTGTGTGTGTGTGTGTGTGTGTGTGTGTGTGTGTGTGTGTGTGTGTGTGTGATTCCACAGAGGAGGAAGGGTGTTGTTGGAGCAGAGTCCAAGAATGGAGTCATGTAAGGGGAATTATGAGTGCTTGTGAGGAAGCAGGACACAAGTCTTGTGACCTCAGTTTCTTAAAAAACATGGAATTGAGGACAGGAGAGATGGCTCAGCGGTTAAAAGCACTGGCTGCTCTTTCAGAGGATCTGGGTTCAATTCCCAGCACCCACATGGCAGCTCACAACTGCTTGTAACACCAGTTCCAGGGGATCTGACATCCTCACAGACACATACATGAACGTAAGCAAAGGAAGTTAAAAACAACAACAAACAAACAAAACACAAAAAAGCAAAAAAAAAAAAAAAAAAAAAAAAACCCCATGGGATGGCTCTTGGAATATGCTTTTGTGCCCTTCCCAGATGTAGCAGACAGGAGTGCGTTCGCTTCAGATTACTCATTGCAACTGACTGTTGCTCTTTGTTTACACGCCTCTATGGAGAAACATGTTTTTGCCACATGCAGCCTGTCCTTGTGATTGTATACTTTACTCAGGCGACTCTTCTTAACCTTCAGAGTATAAACTGTCTGATGCTCTGAATAAAGGTGGCTATTGCATGCGACTTTAGTTCGCCTCATTTATGGGCTCCATTCTCCCAGGCCCCACAGCCTCTAGCGTGGTAAACAGAGTGTGGGAGGTGAATCTAATTAAAATACATTATATACATGTATGGAATTCTCAAACAATAAACAAACAGTATTACATTAAAAACAAGAACAATTTCTATTGGGCAGATACACTGGGAGGGTATCTGTTGCACATCACTGGCAGGAAGAATAACTCCCTGACAACAGACTACTGGGCAGACACATGGCTCCTTGACACTTTAAGAGATATGACCTCTACCTCCGGGAAATGGAAATTCAGGACCATTCCTTGTTCACTACTTTATGCCCAGCATTCTCTAGAATAGAGTCCTGCCGGGCCTGGTGGTGCAGACATAATAACTACAGCTGCATAGGAGGCGGAGGCAGGAGGAAGGCTTTGTTTTGGTTTACAGTCTGAGGGGACACGTGAAGGCAGGGGTACGGTAGCAGAAGCATGTGACACTAGTTCCGTTGTCTCTGTCATCAAAACCAGAAAGCAGCTGGGCTATAGAAATCTCAAGATCATTCTTCCTCCCTCCTAAGGGTCCACAACTTCCAAAGAGGGCAGTTACCTGGGGCCTAAGTGTTCAAACACACGAGCTGAGGGGGTCATGCCACATTTCAGCCACAGCGCCCGCACTTCCTCCCTTTAAAGTACGTCTTTCATAGTACTGTCTTCAACTTCCCCAAAGAAGGAAAATACATGATCTTCTAATGGTTTGCTTTTTCCTGGCTCAAGAAAGTGAAACTTAAGTCACCCCAGACAGAGCGGTAATGCCAGACTTTCCAAGTCAACTTTTCCTGGGTTAAAATCAAGCAGGACTGGGATGTCTTTTCTTGGCTCACCAAATCCTAGAGGGAGCAAGAGTATCATTTGCTACCAGGGAAAGGGGGCTGCACCTGTAAAGGAGATTATTAAGTTATGACAAAAAAGAAGAAAAGGAAGGCAAATGCAGACCTCTGATGTAGCCAGACTACAGCTTTAACGGATTCCTGACTGCTGTTACTAATGGGGCACCTGCTGTATACGGGGCTCTTGACACACACAATTTCCATTCTGCTCCTCTCAGTCTATCATAGCACACCCTACCCGTGCACCAGATCCTGGGCAGCAGGGTCATTTGCTTTCTGGTTTGCAGGCCATGTGAGCAGGGGCACAGAGTGACCCGGGGCTTGTCCCAGTCACATAGCTGGTGCAGCAGAGAAACCAGACAATGAGTATTGTTCTGTTTCACAATAAAACTCACACCCTTTTCGGTCTACCCCGTCATTTGGCTTATTGCCAAGCTCATTATTCTCCGTGATGTTAGAAAGACTATGTGTGAGCCCGGAAATGCCACACTCACTCCCACTGGTAACCTCAGGAGGACCAAAGGGAATGAGGTGCGTGTGTGGGTAGCTCTGGGCCTTTCTGTGTTTCCTGTAGCATGGAGGTGACTCAGTGACAGAGTGAGGAGTCGGGGAGTCAGGAGGAAGGGTTCTGTGGGGAGTCAGTTGTGTTTGATACTCACTGGAAAAGGTAACATGGTCAGGCTTTGTGTTGAGTCTTCCTTGTTCTCACCTAACTGGAGAATTCTCACCTAACTGAAAAAAATCCTTACATGTTTTATTACACATCCTATGAGTCCAGTCTCAAAATTATATTGGTGATTATACCTGGAAATTGCACTGATATATTTACGGAGTGACATGAACCACTGGAATCATGATGAGTTCATAGAAACAGGGTGCTATGTGCCCAGGCGCTGACATGAAGTCAGAAGGTGGGTGGTCTCGTCCTTGCTCAACTGCTCAGGGCCTCCAGGAGCAATCAGGGTCATGTGAGAAAAAGAGCTGCTATCATCAAAACTGATCACTCACCGTGTTCTAGGCATTATATTAGTGGTTTTATATTTAACACATAATTTAGTTCTCCTGACCACGTGTTCAGTTTAACCTTTAAAAGATTTAGCCATAAATTTAATCTTTTTAAATTTCAAATTATACATCTTTAAATGTACAATTAAAGCAGATAATTTTGAGGAGCACTTTGGAAGGACAGGCTAAAAATGTTAGAAAAATCCAGTCTCCATAAAATTAACAGCAGGGCTGTAAAAACTGTTAAAATTGACTTTGGGGGGTGCTTGGGAGGTGGCTCAGTCAGTAAAATGCTTCCTGCATAAGTATGACCATCTGAGCTCAGGTCTCAGGATGTACAGAAAAGGCTGGGACAGCCTAAGCCTGTAACCACAGCACGGGGAGGCTGACACACTGTAACCACGGCACGGGGAGGCTGACACACTGTAACCAAGCACCCAGGAGGCTGACACACTGTAACCAAGCACCCAGGAGGCTGACACACTGTAACCACAGCACCAGGGAGGCTGACACACTATAACCACAGCACGGGGAGGCTGACACACTGTAACCAAGCACCCAGGAGGCTGACACACTGTAACCACAGCACGGGGAGGCTGACACACTGTAACCACAGCACGGGGAGGCTGACACACTGTAACCACAGCACCGGGGAGGCTGACACACTGTAACCACATCACGGGGAGGCTGACACACTGTAACCAAGCACCAGGGAGGCTGACACACTGTAACCACAGCATGGGGAGGCTGACACACTGTAACCACAGCACGGGGAGGCTGACACACTGTAACCGCGACAACGGGGAGGCTGACACACTGTAACCACAGCATGGGGAGGCTGACACACTGTAACCATAGCACGGGGAGGCTGACACACTGTAACCACGGCACCGGGGAGGCTGACACACTGTAACCATGGCACGGGGAGGCTGACACACTGTAACCACGGCACGGGGAGGCTGACACACTATAACCATGGCATGGGGAGGCTGACACACTGTAACCACAGCACGGGGAGGCTGACACACTGTAACCACGGCACCGGGGAGGCTGACACAGGCAGATTCCTATTGTTTTCCAGCCAGTCATTCTAGTTGAATTGCAGCGCTCCAGGTTCAGTGAGAGACCCTGTCTCTAAAAAGAGTGACTGAGGAAGATCCTCAGCACTGACCTCTGGCCTCCGAGTGAATATGTACATGCACACTCACTGGAACACACACACACACACACATACATCTCAGAACCCTAGAAAGTAATCTTGCAGGTTCCCAGCAACAGCAAAAGCAAAAAGCTGAGGAACTGTGTGGCATTTTCTCTGCTGCTGTCTTTTTCCTCACTAGGTTTTCATTGTCTCCCTTCTGAAGCCCAGGTTTTGTACAGGCCATAGGCTTTGGAAATCAACTTCAATCTGGTCAACTCTGAAACCATCTCCACCCACAGTGTCTGCATGGGCAGGGTTATTGCTGTGCCATGGTGCCCCCAAATGATGGAGGCTAGAAAGAGTTAAACTCAAAACATACTGATAAATCCTCAATGTCAACACAAATAATAATAGAACATTACAGGTTCACTCCCTCCGTTGTTAAATTTAATGTTTACAAAACTCCAGATAATGGTGAATTATCTGTGAATTACATTTTTTTCACTTTGTAAAGATTCCTGAGATCTACATCTTCTTCCAAAGAATGACTATTATTCCTAAATCAAAGAAAACACTGATCCCAAGCTGTGGAACACGACTGTCCATATTTAGGCTGTCTTCCCTCTTCCTTAAACCATTCTGGGAGCACCCTCATAGACACACCCAGAGGTGTGTTTCCATAGTGATTTAAAATCTGTCAAGTTGGCAGTCAAGATTACTTAACTAGTTAGTTACCACAACTAGCATGCTCCTAGTACTGGGTGTGAGTGCTGCACCCCCACATACACACACACACACACACACACACACACACACACACACACACACAGAGGAAGGAACAGCCAGGTCCCACTGCAGGCTCCTGGGGAAGGGAGGCAGGGTGGTACTGGGAATTGGTTTCTTATCCACACACCAGTGATTCTGACAACTTGCTAAGTGTGGGATCCACTGGTCTTTTAGCCTAAGGTCCTCAACCCATCCCATCCCACCTCATCCCATCCCACCTCATCCTATCCCACCCTATTCCATCCCATCTCATTACATTTTGCTTTGCCCTTGGTTTGCTCTTTTGGAAAAGAACAGCTAATCACTCTCATCTGACCACATTTCTGCATGAACTTGACTGCAGAGGAGTCTGTCTCAGGATGAGCCCAGACGGCTTTGTCTCCTGCGTCTACCTCTCACCATACTCTCAAGTGGCACTGGCTTTCTTCCCTGCAAACCCCACCCCCTCTTTCATGCCAGGCATCCTCCCCAAGGCCCTTCTCAGCTCTCACATGCTGCCTCTGGTGCCCTTTCTCTTTCTGCTCTTGCGTTCCAAGCCACAGCTTCTGCAATGTGTTTTCTACTCTGGCTTTGCAAAGGCAGACAGCAGCAGATATTTCAGTGTCATTGCTGCTGGAGACTGAGAGAAGAAACAAATAGAGTTACATTTTCTAGAGACCATCACTGGAGCTCCCAGTTTCAAGCTTCCCAGCTTCCACTACTGCTTTTCTGGAAAACCCTCTGCTCCTTGGACATGGAGTCATTTGGAAGGACAGAATGCTGGAGCCAGGTGGGCTGACACTTTAATAATCCAGGCCACAGGTTGGAAAGAGGTTCTCTCCTGTGAATGTAAGGCTTTGCTAACTATAATAGTGAGTCTTATTTTGTCTGCAAAGACTGAGGTAGATGCCTTTCATCTTTGGGACAGGCCTTCCTCATTCTTGGTCTTATGCCTGGTTGATCTACGCAAGGAGAAGAAACTGAAATCTGGCATTTACCAACAGCTCTTGGAATACCTTAGACTGCAGACTTAAATATTTTTAATGAAATATAGCTAATTATAGATAAAAAACAAAGATGAATTGTCTCATTGTATGAGATATACGCCATGCTCCGATCTCCCCCAGTAACAGCACAGTGACAGCCGTAGGTAATACTTGACTCCACTGTCCATGCTGTCTGTGTGAGCCATTGATGTCAGGAACACCCGGCTGATGGCTAGTTGAGGCAGGCTCCTTGCACTCAGGTCTAGGCAACCCAGTGATGGGTTTGAGGACCAGGACTCTGTACATTTGGCTATTCTCAGGTGATTCCTAAAAATCTCCAAGTTTAAGAATCATTAATTGAATGAGTCCTTTGTGCTATGGATCTAATTAAGGACAAACAAAGTCATGGTGACCTTATAAAGTAGAGAAGGTTGTCCCCAATTTTAAGCCAAGGCTCAGAGAAGTTGAGTATAGTTTGCAAGGCCACACAGCTAGCAGAAGAGCCAGAACCTCTGGTCCAGCTGCTTTAAAGGTCTGTGCTGATTTCCAAATTGCCCCCACAGTCTCTCAGGGGACCCCGGATGCCCGGCCATTAAAGTGTGCTGAGTCAACATCCAATGGATGTGGTAAAGACTCTGTAGAGAAGCAAGGACAGAAATCAAGGGAGAAGGTGCTCTCTGGAGTTGCAAAATACGGGATGCATGGTGAGGGCATGTGACCTTCACCCACGGAAATGTGAATTTCCAGTCCTATGCTTTCATGCTGATACCACCTGAACAGAGTGTTTAGAGGTAGAACGTTGTAGGCACAGTACGATTTCTGGTTAAACTTTGCTGTTTCCCATGTAACGGAGTCTAGCTCTGGTCCTCTACTTGTGTGGTGTAGGTGCATGTCATGTGGGTGTGTGCACATGTGTATGTTTGTGTGTGATATAGGTGCATGTGCTGTGGATATCACTCTGTATGCTGTGAATGTGTTGCTCTGATTGGTTAACAAATAAAATACTGATTGGCCAGTAGCCAGGCAAGAAGTATAGGCGGGACAAGCAGAGAAGAGAATTCTGGGAACAGGGGGCTGAGTCAGGAGTCGCCAGCCAGACACAGAGGAAGCAAGATGTGAAAGTACGGGTAATCCACGGCCACATGGCAACTTATAGATGAATAGAAATGGGTTAATTTAAGATATAAGTAGATAACAAGAAGCCTGCCATGGCCATAGCTTAAAAATAGTATTAGCCTGTGTGTATTCATTTGGGTCTGAGAGGCTGTGGGACCAGCAGGTGAGAGAGATTTGTCCTGACCGCAGGCCAGGCAGGACACATGAAAACTATCAGCTACATACATGTTCATGTATGTGTGCACCCGTGTATCTGCAGATACATGTGTATGGGCATGCATGTGGAGGACAGAGACTGATCTCTGTGTCTTCCTCAATTGCATTCCGTCTTATTCTTTTGAACAGAGTCTCTCCCTGAACCTGGAGCTCACTGTTTCAGCTAGACTGGCTGGTTAATGAGCTCCAAGGATCCACATGTCTCTGAACCCCCCCGTTGTGGGGCCAGTGTCACAGTTAATAATGCGGATACTGGGGATCCAGACTCAGGTCGGCATGCAAGGCAGACTATCTCCCCAGCCTTCAGCATAGCCATTACAGCAGAGTCCAGAGTCAGGCTGCTTGAGTTCAGTCCTATCTCCTTTAACTGATACGATCTTGGGCAAGTCAACCTCCCTGCTACGCAGTGAGTTTCCTTATCTTTAAAATGAGGAGATCCAGTGTGGGCTACCCAATCCTTACAAATGCTTCTCCTCCCTACATCTAGTTCCTTGGCAGTACCCTCCCACACTGATTCTGATCTTAGCCATGTGTTTTATTTGAGCAATATGAAGGAAGCAGAGGCTTAGGAAATGGACCATTGAGTTTTCTGTCTTGCTGCCTGAAAATGCCAGGACGCTGTATAAGCAAGACACCATACCCTTTTTAAGATTGAAAAAAATTTTAATTGTGTGTATATGTATCTATGGGGTTGAGGTTGTGTCCACCTGTGAGTGTGGGTACAGGCTGAGTCTAGAAGAGGATGTTGAACTGTAACTGGACTAGAGTTACAGTTGGTGGTGAGCCACCTGAAGTGGGTACTGGAAACCTAGCTCTGGTCCTCTGCAAGAGTGGTATGTACTCTTAACTGCTGAGTAATCTCTCGAGTCCGGCAAGCCTTTTATTCAGCTAAAGGGTAAAGAACTAACTGTGTGGAGAGAAGTCGCCATCACTGTGGTCATCTCACTGAGGCCCGCATCAGTCAGCCTCCCTTCCCCCCACTGACCTGTTAACCCCAGTCAACCCCAGCTCAAGCTCAGTAGTCTTTCAAGGAACCTCCATATTAGTCTTCATGACTGTACTGATTCAGACCCACCACCAGCGTTCAGGGGCTCCTGCTCTCCCCAGAGTTCATTTTTGCCTTCTTGACAATGGCTGTCCTAACAGGTACACGGTGGTACTGCTGGCCATTGTCTGTCTTCTCTGGAGAAACATCTGTGAAGCTCTTCCTTGAGGGTGGGACATGCCTTGTCACTCAGAGGGAAATCAGAGTTCTAACTCCAAAAGAGGTGCAGTCCTTACTATGAACCAAGAAAAAAAAAGATAAAAAAAGGGAAGGAAGGAAAGAGAGAGAGAGAGAAAGAATGGAAGTCAGGCATTATGGCTCACATTATATACAGCGGAAGAGCTGAGGCAGAAGGATTACCATGAGTGTAAATCAAACCTGAACTACTCAGTGAGTTCCAGGCCAACCTGAGTTCCAGTGTGAGATTTCATCTTTAAGTATGAATGAATGGATAAATACGTAATAATAAACAATTAGCAATAAGCAATAAAGGAAGAAAAGAGAGAAAGTATGCATGTGTTATATAACACACACACACACACACACACACACACACACACACATATGCAATGATGAACACAGAGGTGGCAGGGGTAAGGCTAAGACATTTCAATGCAGGTCATTTCACAGGAGAGTTGATGGGATCCTGACTACTGGGGGAAGGTACCAAAGATGCTCATTTTTTGCTGAGTGAGCACTGACGACTATTTCTGTGAGCCACCGAGATTATTTTCCTAGCAATCAAATACTACCTATTTTTATTTGCTACGGCAAATAAAATGTGCTCTTCGTAAGATGCCTTGCATACTATGGGTGATGAACCCTGTCTCCATGAAGCTGTCCATCCACAGCATGGGGTCGGTTCAGAGATTTGCTACAGGAACTTCTGATTGACTGTGCCCCGTCTTCCTTGGCACCTGTGGTATGACAGTCCCTTGCCACTCTAAAACAGAGGTAACACTACTGGCAAATGATGGGATGTCACGAGTGTTGGCATCTTGTGGATCAGCTGGAGACAGCTTAGTGTCAGGAAAGGGTCTGCACTCGTCCCCAAGTGTGATAATAAAATACACATTTGTGTCTTTGTCTCAGGCTCCTAACGGAGAGCTCCTAAAAACCTCGATATTCTCTGAGCGATAGTTGAGTACATTGATTACGCTACTGTGATGACTCATGGTCCAGGGTCCCCTAGACAGCTTCAGGACAGGGCTGATCCCCAGAGAGACCACTTGACCAGAGATTGCAACTTTCAGCTCATCTCCAGACCTTTGGAAAGGGGAGAGGGATGGGGCATTGAGTTCGTTACCAACGGCCATGATTCAATTAGCCACGCCTACATGGAGCCTCCATAGGAACTCCTAGAAGACAGGGTCAGGGAGTTTTCATGTTGTTTAATGCACAGAGGCATACTCAGAAAGTGTATGGAAGGTCTGTGGCCCCCCTCCATATTTTGTCCTCTGTATCTCTTTCATGTAGTTGCTCCTGAGCTGCTTTATAATAAGCTGGCAATCATCAGTAAAACACTTCCCTGAATTCTGTAATTTGGTCTAGCAAACCACTAAACACGAGGTCAATGGGATCTTGAGTTCATAGCTAATTGTTCAGAAGTACAGTTGGCCTGGACTAGTGACTGGAGTCAGAAGTGAGGGGTGGTCCTTCAGTCTTCCCCAAGATAGGACATCCGTAATAACTCCGGGTAGCTAATATTTTAGTTTGCTTGAATGAAGGAGTGTCTGAGGAGTTAGGAATTGGTTGGTGTGAGGCAAAAGCCCACACATTTGGTTTCGGACAGAGGGGGATGTCCACTTGAGCACTTACTTGTCCCTGGGGAATGGGAAGCTTCCCAAGGGCAAGACGTCCTTGCTTTTTGCTTATGTTGGGAACAAGGTGTCTTTCCTCTGATCTTGAGTCCTACTGCTCACTTCCTGAATGATGATCAGAAGTTTCACATAAAATATTCATTCAAAGGCAAATTAAAAAATCTGTCAGGTGTCTCCGTGAGGCCAGCTTTCTTGGTCCCTGGAGGAAAAGCTCCCAGGGCTGAACCTTAATGACAGATTTAATGCAGGAGGAAGAATCCAGAAGTGGGAAGCTAAATGATGAGAAACTGTCACGGAACTGACCCGAACAGATTAGCTCACAGCATGAGTCCACCATCGGGCTCAGGGATTATTATTTTTTTTTTAATGTGCATTTTGAAGTACTCTCTTAAGAGAATGTGGTTTCACAAGATTAAGGAAACTTTGAATATCAGAAAAAAAATTTTATCATCTACGCCCCGACAAAGAGTTTTGAGGTAGCTAAAAATACCAAAATACATATAAAATAGGGCAGTGGAAACAGATAAGAGGGAATTGAGAAGTCAGGGCCTGGGATGAGCAGGGGAAATTCAGCATTTTTCTGAAAATTACTAAGGGGGAAGCATGAAGCCCGTGGGGGTGACAGATTGTGTAGCTCATGTTGTCTGACTGAAAAAACCTGCTACAAGTGAACATTTCTCAAGTACTGAATTTTATGGGAATTGTGTGGGTGTGACTTCTCATACAAGGGGCCTTTGTAGACATCTTATCACATGTCAAAACTTCAAACAGGCTGAGAACAGGTGAGCAGCCATTGCATGCAGCACGACCTGACTTCTATTCCTCCTCTCGGGTTTTAGCTCTTTATTCCCCGTCTCACACGGTGACTAAAGGCAAAGAGAACCTGGGCCGAGTGAGTTGTTACCTAATAGGGCAAAGCCGCCAGGCCAGGAGCTGACAGGAATCACCCCCCAGTTAAGTGAACTCGGAGCAGAGAGCGACTCCCCACCAAAAATAATTACAGTCTCAGCATTGTTGGTGACCACAGACAGAGGCAGGCTAGAACAAGGGCTTGTGTGCAGCTTTTGTCTGGAGCACTTACAAGGACAGGAATTGTGGGTAGGGAAGCTGGTTAGCGGACCAAGCTGACAAAAGAAGTGATTTTTCACCTCGGTGGATGCCAGCCAGAAGCGGAAAAGGTAATTACTGGAGAAGCAGAGCTGACCTTTGGATAGCACAGAGAAGAAATTACCCCTGGTGGCTTAGGGTTTGAGATGAAAAACATCATCAGCATTGCTTTCCTCCTGAGGCAAGAATAGCCATGTCACATCAGACACAGTGTTGGGAGGGACCTTGGCAAGGACCCTCATCCCCTGGCAAGTTGTTTCTGACACTGAAGGTCCTTCAGAAACCTGTGGAAAATGCTGTTGTCATGTGGTAAAGGAGTCCTGAGGAAAACTGATCTGTCCTAGAAACTGGAAAGGCTCCACCTACCAGAGCAGGGAATACTTTGAACTTGGAAGATGGGTCTTTGGGGATTTCTACCATAGCCTTATTTTATAGCTTTTTTTTTTTTATAGGTAAGAGTTTAAAGTAGCCAAAGGTGGCTTTGAACTCATTATGTAGCTGAGAGAGACCCTGGATTTCTTTCCCTTCTTTCCTTCTTTCTTTCTTTCTTTCCTTCCTTCCTTCCTTCCTTCCTTCCTTCCTTTTATTCTTTCCCCTCCCCCCAGACAGGGTTTCTCTATGTAGCCCTGGCTGTTCTAGAACTCACTCTGCAGACCAGGCTGGCCTCTCACTCAGAGATACATATGCCTCCACTGCCCGAGTGCTGGGATCAAAGGTGTGTGCCGCCATGCCTGGCTAGGACCTTGAATTTCTGATCCTCCTGCCTCCGAAGTGCTGAGATTACAGCATGTACCACCACACCTGGTTTGTAAAATCCTGGGGGTTGAAAGCAGGACTTGGTGCATTTTAGGCAACCAACCGAGCTACCTCATAGTTCAACGCTCTAGAACTTTAAAAATGTGAATTCTGAAGTGCCCCTTTAAGAACATGTGTGCTAACTCTTGCTCACATTGCATAGGCGCTGTGGCTGAAAGGAAACCGGACCCATCCCTGCTCAAGTGTCCTCCTCACACCGAGGAACCAGGAGGTGACGGTCAGAAGGAACCGCATCTAGAAAGTTCTGTGGCAAAGGATTAGGGGAGAGGCTGGGACGGGGCACCGGGTGCGCAGGGTGGAGGCTGGGGGGCACCAGGTGGGCAGAGTGGAGGCGGGGGGGGGAGCACCAGGTGGGCAGGATAGAGGCTGAGGGGGCACGGGGGTGGGCTTCCCACGGATGAGCACTGAGCAGAGGAGACGAGGGAGTAGGGAAGGAGGGGGCAGGGAAAAGCAGTCCACGGAGTGAGCACAGAGACTGGGGAAACTCTGGAGCCAACCACGTGATGCTCAGACTTGGCCCTAAGAGAAAGGGAGTGCCGCTGTAATGCTTCAGACAGAGTAGGAAAAATAATCTCTTTGACTCCAGCTTGGAGAGGGCATCCCAGAAGGTCCTGAGTCAGGACATACTATTCCTTCTAATGACCGACTTTCCTTTCTCCCCCAGTCAAAGGTGACTCATTCAGAGATAGAGAAGCTGTGGTTCCTATCAGTGAAGGTCGTTCTGGCCTGCCTGGAACCATTGGTAATTGTCAGCAGTACTGAGTGTCCGGGATTGGATGACGCAACGTGCATCATTCTAGCTAGAAGCAGTCTAATTACTGTCACGGAACACAATCAGACCTCCTGCCCTAGGGGTTCCTGACTCTCCTTCCTAGGGACCTGGACAAAGGTAGCTTTGGAGTGGCTGATACATCTCCAGTGATGTCTTTACAGTCCCGTGTTCTTCTGTCTTTCCACACTTCCTCCTGGAGGCTCAGCAGCATCCTTCCTTCAGGTACCTTCTCTCACGGTGACTGCAGAGTCCTCAGTCTCAGAGCTCACCCCTGCATAACACACATCTGGAGGGAGAGACAGTCTCTTCTAGAGACTCTCTGTCTGCATGTCTCTTAGCCCAGGTGGGCCACAGGCTGTTGTTGACCCCAAGCTGTGATAATCCAAATCCAGACTTGACGCCTGAACTATACTCAGGAACTGAGACAGACTCCACACTTGAGGAAGTAGACCGAGGAGGGCCCTGCTGGGGGTCAGTCCACCCAAAGCCTGTGGGCTGCACCAGGTAGAAATGCCTCAGGGAAGGAGAAAGAGGATGAATCTCAGAAGTGCCACCAAGCTGTTCAGCCCAAGGTAGTAAGATAGCGGGGTCTGCTGTTGCTGAGTTTGGGGGAGACTGTGTGGCAGAACAGGAGGGCTCATGATCAGAACAGATTCTCCATTGCTCATTTCAGATAGCAGAGCTTTGTGACCAGGGGCTTTCTCTGGAAGTTTCTGCACCTGGCCCACTATGATTTTGCCCCCAGGTCTCAGGGGAGGATACGTCTCATAGCCTTTGGCTTCTGGGACAAAGGTAAAAGGCTTAAGGACCCTATTTCCCAGTGTATCCCTTCACAAACAGAAGCACTCATTTTTGATCACAGTGGCACGAGAGGCCACCATCTAAGAACTCATATCTGGAACTATAAAATAAAAAAAAAAAGGCTCCCAAGTAGCTCCTGAAGCAAGAACTCCATGCTGGTCCGTGTGCCCCTACAGCTTTGGATTTAGGCTCTTCACTGAAGTAGGCCCTCAGTTACTTGTCTGAGATCTAATGTCTCAAGGAAACATTTACAAGGAGTGTACTGTATGTGAGGGCTCCTGCTAGGAGCTGGGAGGCAAGGTCATTCAGTTACAAACATGCTTTCTTGGTGCTAGAGAGACAGCTTAGCAGTTAGGAGCACTGGCTGCTCTTCCAGAGGACAAGGGTTCAATACCCAGCACCCACATGGCAGCTCACAACTGTCTGTAACTCTAGTTCCAGGGGATTCAACACCCTCACACAAACGTGCACGCAGGCAAAACACCAATGCACATAAAATGAAAGTAAATAAATCACCAATCTGCTTTCTTCTGGATGCTTCTGATCTAGGGAACGAGAGTGTAATAGTTCTGCAGAATAGCACAGGGCAGGAGGGAGTGTTTCTACTTTCCCACCTCAGGAGGAAAGGCAGAATGGGGTGCACATGCTAACCAGAGACAGGCCTGCTCAAGCTGTCACCAGCTGAGGAACGGAAGGTGACACTAGCTGGCTCTCACTTAAGCCCAGTAGCTTTGCTTTTATAGGCTCCTGAGGATGTGTGTACAGCTGTGGATGGACTGCTGACAGCCCTGTGGGTGACCTCAAACCAGACGCCATGGTCACTGAAGGCCCGTCAGTAAGAGGAGACCCGGCAAGGGTGGAGCTCATGGGCTCATGGGGGCAGGCCGCAAGACTGCCGAGCAAGGGGTCTCAAAGTCACTGGACATTGCATTGGCGTTACACTAATGTGTTCCCTCTCTTTGCAAAGAGAAGCCATCAGGGGATCACAGCATAAATCACCTACTGGAGATACCAGACATTTCTAAAAGGGGCTGTTGTGTGCAACCAATTTCATGAGAGCCACTCCTTCGAAATGCTGAAAAGCCATAAATCAACGAGCCTAATGGATTTTGTCCTGTCTATTCAATATCTTCCAGGGCATTGAGTTCAGAATGTAATGCATTAAGGAGGTGTATGTGCGTGTGTGTGGAGTCGGGGGGGGGGGGATAAAACTCTCTAGCAAACCATGCTAGCCTGAATATTTTCAAAGTGAATGCGCTGCCTAAAAGCTTTCCATCTTCCTTGGTACAAGGCCATGGCCGCTTCTCTTACTGGCCACTCCATCACACTCTTACAGCTTGTCTCTTAGGAGTACAGAGAGAACATGAGCAGGAGCTTAGGCCTGGCACTCCAGCTGTGTGGCCTCAGGCTAAAAACAGCAGTTTCGAGCTAGAGTGCTTGTCTCCATACAGTGAACCCAGGGCTCTTTCAACTTTTTTTTTTTTTTTTTTTTGGTTTTTCGAGACAGGGTTTCTCTGTGTAGCTTTGCGCCTTTCCTGGAACTCACTTGGTAGCCCAGGCTGGCCTCGAACTCACAGAGATCCGCCTGCCTCTGCCTCCCGAGTGCTGGGATTAAAGGCCTGCGCCACCACCCGCCCGGCTCTTTCAACTTTTTTACTAGCACATATTAATTGTACGGTATATTGGGTTTTCCATAGATGTGCATAGCACACTTAGATCACGTTCCTTTGACGTAGGGCTTTTGTAATTACAAAAAAGAAAGGTTACAATAACCGGGAAGCCTCTGTCTTGGAGCAATCGCTTCATACCTGGCATCCCTCACAGATGGTAGCTTCCAATTTTGGTCCCTTGCTCCCTCACCCATTGATTCCTGAGGTCTGGATTAAAGGGCAGGAGCTTTGTACCTGTGGTTGGGACAGAAACTATGAAGGAGTCTCTCTGCCTCATTAAACAGCCAATCGCAGGATGACCCACCTCACTGCAGAGACAGGGAAGGAGGGCGAGCATCCCTCCAGCATCCTGGCAACTTTTGTTTTTTTCTTTTAAGGGAATGGCTGGCTGCTGTGCTGACTTGGAGGAAGTATTTTTCAGGACAAAGGCAGAGTCTCTCTCCTCCTGCCTGGAGCATCGGACCCTCCCTGAGAGCATGGGTCAGGATAGCTCTGTTCCCAGGTCCACCCATCTGGTCATGAGGGTTGCTCTCATCATCTGTTTGGGAAACTCAGCTTGGAAAACAAAACAATCATGCAAGATTTCTTCATCCCGTGGCTTTTGAGCCATCAAGCTGCTCATAAATTTGATGTAATTTGAGCTTTTCTTGCAGGCATCACGTGGCAAGGGCTCGTAAGAGCTGGCTAGACTCAGCTGGACTCCCAGCTTTTAGCCTGTCTTGTTTCCCTTGTTGGTGCTTATAGGTCATTGATACAAATCCTTTAGAAAGGGAATAAAAACAGACAGATAAAACTAATATCCTTTATGTCAGTCAATAGCTTGGGGCTTAGAAGGACGCTTAATTCAAAAGAGTACCCCGT
The DNA here is from genome assembly GCF_007827085.1 of Peromyscus californicus insignis. Taxonomy (NCBI): domain Eukaryota; kingdom Metazoa; phylum Chordata; class Mammalia; order Rodentia; family Cricetidae; genus Peromyscus; species Peromyscus californicus. Next base: position 10,185,149 of record NW_026294525.1, read on the forward strand.
ACCGGGACAGTGGCTGAGCGACAAGCATTACGAAGAGAAAGCATTTGCTCACTGCCTCGGGTTCCTTCCACAATCAGACATATGGAGTGTGAACACTCACTTTCTTTACCTTGGACTACAGGGTAGAGACCGAAATGAAACTTTGTGACCTGCTGAACCAGAGTCAAAGCTCTAGCATTTGTGGTATGTATCTCAGACATGGAGAATGACACACAGTGATCTTTCTGGGGTGACCTCAGATCCTTTTGAACCCATCTTTCTAGGTAGTTACTAACACCCTGCCCACACTTGCCTGTCACTCCGCTATAGCTCCTATCCTTCTCTGAGTCTGGACTAGGAAGACAGAAAGTAGAATTGATCATCCAGCCATCATCCCAGAGGTTAGGGGACTACCTGAAGTTAGGGTACACCTCCACAGTCACCTGTGGGAACAAAGGACCTCCCTGTCGTTTTAAAGAAGGCAAAAGAGACACATGATCAAACCAGAAAAAATCCCAGCATGGGGGAGGAGAGGTGGACACGAAGTCCCATCACTAACCAAGGACCCACTGGCATTTGATTGTGGCTGGGTGAGAGAAAGTCACTTTTCTTCAATGGAGTGGCATTTTCCGTATTGACTGCACTCCAGGGCAGGCAGTTGGTCAACACAAACTGGACTCCATGTTTTTTGGTTTTGTTGTTTTTAAAAAAAGAGAGGGCAGAGGAGAGAACATGAAGTTGGGTGGGAATGAAGGTGGGGAGGATCTGGGAAGAGCTGGGGGATGATATTGAATATGATTGAAACATCTCATATGAAATTCTCAAAAAGGAAACAAAAACAGAAGAGGAGAAGGAGGAAGTAGAGAAGCAGTGGCAGCTGACACCCAGAGAAGGAAATGCCTAACCCCAGCTATACAGGGCAGCAACAGGAGCAGTATTCAATAGACTTCCTGTCCTGCCCTGGGGACAGGACTAGCAGACCTGACCAGTCAGGTCAAGTCTGCCCAACATCTACAAACCCTGGGGGAGCAGAATGTTTCTGACGCCTCTAACTTCCTGAATTCTGACAACAGAAGAATCATAAGCTGCTGCTTTGGGGACTCGGAGGAAAGGCAGGGGTCGATTTAAGGACTTGGCTGGATGACAAATGGTTTGAATTGTCCCCAAGTGTTGACCTCTAGTCTAGTGGGATAACTAACAGCCCACACATGCCTAACATTTGGGGGACCTTTGAGGGGCAGAGCATCACACAATTGATCTCATCTCTGTCTTCCCTTGAGTCGCTGATGCCATTTTAAAGATGGAAAAGGCGAGGCTGGCCCATTTAAGGTCATGAAGATGATGTGTACTCAAAACAGCCTGGCGTTAAGGGCTGTGTGGGATCAACACCCACATTCTTTTTTTTTTTTTTTTTCTTTTTTGGTTTTTCGAGACAGGGTTTCTCTGTGTAGCTTTGCGTCTTTCCTGGAACTCGCTTTGGAGACCAGGCTGGCCTCGAACTCACAGAGATCCGCCTGCCTCTGCCTCCCGAGTGCTGGGATTAAAGGCATGTGCCACTACCGCCCGGCAACACCCACATTCTTAACACTTGTCCAGACTTCTCAATGCCAAAGACTTCACTGTTGGCAAACTCATATTTTTCTGGAAAGCCAGAAAGAAGAAAGACCACCCTGGAAAATTCTGAAAGATAATTAGGAAGTCCTATTTCTTCCTGCTGGTAAGTCTGGGGCCAGGTATGGGCCTCAGAGGGGAGCCAGACTCTGCCGGAAGGAGACACATATAACCTGGCCCCCTCGTTGGTGGCTGCCAAGTGTTTGTGCACAAGATGCAATGGTCTTCAGTGGGACTGAGTTGTGTCCCCTGGCATTTGTAGATTGAAGCACCACCCCCATGTGACTATCCTTAGAGACAAGGCCTTTAAGAAGGCAGCAACTCTTAAAATGCCAGAATTAGGAACACCTCCTCATGTTTCTTTTTATAAACAATGTATTTCTTTAAAGACTTCCATCATGTTCCCTGGAGAATTAGGAGCATGAAAACCCCTTACCTCTTTAATGCCTCCTAATCTCCTATATTTCTACATATGTTAAATTTATCCAATACATTGCTTTTCTTTTCTCTTTCTTTCTTTTTTTTTTGATCTAACGTTGTTGTCTGGGTCTTTAAGAGGATTAGCTCTATGTTTACAAAGATTCCTTCTGCCAGCTCCTCTCCATCTTCCTACAACTTGCTCATTTTCTTGCTGAGCAAATTAAGTTAAATAAAAAGTCCCCCCAACACACATACCCCATGTTATACATGTGGGCATGCAGGTGTGCTGGCCTGTGCAGGCACATATGGAAGTCAGAAGTTGACATTGGATGTCTTCCTCAATCACGTCTCCATCTTAGGCTTTGAGACAGGCTCTCTCTCACTGAACCTGGAAATCCTCCCATTTTGTCTACACTGGCTGGCCCACTGAACCCTAGGGATCTGCCTGCCTGTCTCAGCTCCCCCACCCACCCCCGCACTGGGGTTATAGGTTTGAACCACACATGGGTGCTGGGGGCTGAGTCCATGTCATCGTGCTTGCATAGCAAGCGTGTTAACCACTGATATTCCTGGCCCCAGTAAACACCAGATTTGAAAAAGTGCTAAACCCAGAATGTTTTACGGCTCCCGTCACCCTCAGGTAACGTATACATAGTAGTACAGAAAGGCACTTTGTGTCTGCACCACAGCTTAGAGCAGTGCTTCTCAACCTTCCTAATGCTGTGGCCCTTTAATACAGTCCCTCATAGTGTGCTGACCCCTAACCATAAAATTACTCTCATTGCTATTTTTTTTTTTTGTTTTCAGAGCTGAGGACCGAACCCAGGGCCTTGCGCTTGCTAGGCAAGTGCTCTACCACTGAGCTAAATTCCCAAGCCCTCTTGCTGTTATTGTAATGTTGCTACTGCTATGAATCATAACATAAACACCTGATATGCAGGATATCTGATATGTCACCACAGGTGAAAGGACCATTTGCTCCTTGAAGGGGTCATGACCCACAGGTTGAGAAACACTGGCTTAGAGGCCCTCCCTCTGAGAGGGAGATGGTAGATTTGGGGAACCATCCTAAGGTCCCTCAGAACACAGTCCAGGTGCCACTCTCTGCTTGGACAAAGTACAAAAACTACCCATGATTTGGATATCAACTGTTGTTGGTTTTTCTTTGTCTCTTTTCTGTGGGTCTGCCACCCAGCTTCCATATGGCTTACTTATGAATGCCCAGCCTTAGCTTGACTTAGTTTCTAGCCGTCTTTTCTTAACTTGAGTTATCCCATCTACCTTTAGGCTCTGGGTTTTCCCATTCTCTTACTACTGTAAGTCTTACTCCTTTTTTTTTTTTTTTTTTTTTTTTTGGTTTTTTTGAGACAGGGTTTCTCTGTGTAGTTTTGGTGCCTGTTCTGGATCTCGATCTGTAGACCAGGCTGGCTCTGAACTCACAGAGATCCGCCTGCCTCTGCCTCCCAAGTGCTGGGATTAAAGGCGTGTGCCACCACCACCCAGCCTAAGTGTGTAACTGGGTGGCTGGCGCCTGATGTCCTCCTTCTTCTCTGGTTCTCCTCGACCTCTCCTCCCAGATTTCTTCTTCTATATAATCTCTCTGCTCTCCAGCCCCATCTATCCTTTCTCCTGCCTCACTATTGGCCGTTCAGTTCTTTATTAGACCATCAGGTGTTTTAGGCAGGCACAGTAACACAGCTTCACAGAGTTAAACAAATGCAACATAAACAGAAGTAACACACGTTAAAATAATATTCTACAACAATCAACTGCAAGATCGGGGCTCCCAGAATCATCCTTAGGTTTGAGTACTTACTAGAAAGACTTGCAGGGCTCAGGAAAGCCCAACTCACAGATGTACTGAAGTGGAGGGATCCAATTAAGTCAGCAGAGGCAGAGGTGGGTGGGGCAGGTTCTGTAAGAACAACCCCCACCTTTCTGATCTCTCCCAGGAGGGCCATACCCATCTATCCTAGGAACACTGGTGAATACCACTGAGTGGGAAGCTCACCCATTCTCTAGTCCAGGGTTTTGACTGGTGGCCTGTTGTGTAGACATGGTGACTGTCTCTTGGTTGACCTCTATCCCCTCCTGAGAGGAGTTGATACCGTTTGGTATCAAATGGCTCAATGCCCTCGGGTAAGATACTCTCATCAGCCAGAACTTACCAGAGCTTAGAGATTTCCTCTTAGAGTTAAGGGCAGAGGCCAGACCCCTGTTTGGTGGGGGTGATCTTTGAGTGGATGGAGATAGTGTTTTGTGTGGACTGGTGCCAGCCATGAACTGCTTCTGTGCTAGGATGAGGTAAATAGAGACACTGATACACACATTTGGAAACTTCTGGTAGCATTTAGGTGGAAGTACTATGTGTCAGGTGATCTCATCATGGAGTACTATGGCTTTTCTTTTGTATTCCTATTTTTGTTTTTCTAGTAGTTTCTTTTAGCCGTGGTTTAGTGGTTAAGAACACTTGATGATGTTGCAAAGGATCCAGGTTTGGCTCCTGGCACTCCTGTGGGAACTCACAATCATCTGCAACTTTAGTTTCAGGGGAGCCAATTCCCTCTTTGGGCCTCTGAGAGCACCAGGCACACACATGATACACAGACACACGTGCAGGCAAAACACCCACACACATAAAACAAAAATAAAAACAAATAGATTCATGTGCCATGGAGGGGATAGTTCTTAGAAAGCAGAAACTGCTTTTGTTTGATGAAGGTTGGGCAGTCACTGGCCTTGGCTCTGTGCCCACTCTCTCTACAGGTTCCGAAGCCCTTCTGCTTGGTGTGGTTTGGATCTTGATTGATCCAAGGCCATGTGCTGCTAAGGACTTGCTCACCAGCCTGGTGGCATTGGGAAGTGGCAGAATTTTGTAGAGGGGTGGTACAATGGAGGGAAACTAGGTCGTGGGGGTGTACCCCTGAAGGATACGGGACCCTGACCCCTCCTTACAATGGAGGGAAGCTAGGTCACAGGGTACACCCTGAAGGATATGTATGGGACCCTGACCGCTCCTTACACTGGAGGGAAGCTAGGTCATGGGGTGCACCCTGAAGGATACAGGACCCTGACCCCTCCTCTTTCATTTCACTACTTGATCACCTTGAGGTAGGCAGCCTTCCCCACCACATGCTCTGTGCTATTGTGTTCATCTTTGCCAAAGGTCTCGAAGCACTGCAGCCAAATGACCACAGTCTGAGCCTTGGAAACTATGAGCTTAAACAAGTCTTCTCTCTTGTAGGTGGATCCACTGGTTTCCAGGGGCCCTTTTTGTAATATGAGGTAGGGTGGACAGATTAGATCAGTATTTTTTAAAAGTTTGTTTTGGAGATTGATTAGAAAATACTTACGTTATGGCCCAGCTCATTCTCACATAGGCAATCTTCTAACCTTTCTAGTGTAACTTATTCCATCTGACAGGAAGATTATAGTCTGGACCATTAAGCAGATGTTCTGACCCACCCAGTAAGGATACTTAGGTGGGAAAACTGGAGATGGTCTTAGAGGAACATTGGGCAAGATTTCTGTATGTCTTCTGCTGGGGCTGGGGTGAGCCAAGAATCACGAGCAGGCTTGCAGGAGTTGGCCAGGGTGAGTTCTCCAGGTTGACTTGCTTATAACCGATTATTCTTTTCATGAATATGTTACTCAGGGAGTCCCTCCTGCCTTTATAGCTTAGAGTGAAAACCCACAAATGCTTAAAATCCCACATACTCACGGGAGTGCTCTCTGCTAACTGCCACTGTCTCTGTGTCAAGGAGGTAGCAAGTTTGTGATGGACCTATAACTCTCAATCCTTCCCCCTTCCTTGGTCTGTGCCTGAATCTCACTTGAGAGCATCATGGACTTGCAGTGACTTCATGGTCTTGTCCCAGCCTGGTGGACTACCTACCTACTACACTGGTTCCCTGCTGTGGAGTATCTCAGCATCCCAGTGACAGGCAGATCACTCCCGGTGTCTCCTGGTGCCTTATACGAACTCACTGACGCTTATATATATCACTGATTATTTATTGTAGTTCCACTAGTTACCATGGGTTCTAGAAAAGGATGTAGATTCTGCTTGGTTTGTTTTTAAAGGAAATGAAAAGGAAAAAAAAAATTCTACTGGTTCCTCTTTTAGAAAAAAATCACAGCTTCCTACCCATTTCAGAAAGAATCAGCCTCTTCATGGCGGCAATGGGGACTGAAGAAAAGTCCCGAGGGAGACTTAAGTCACAAAAGTCATGGTGGGGAATGAGTGGGGAATCTTGACAGAATCAGGCACCAGCCCTGGCCTTTTACAAGACAGGACATGTAAACACCAGCCCAGGCAGCTGCAAACTCACACTCCCAGTCCTGAAGATGCAGAGTCCCGTGGACAGTAGAGAGTACCACATCCCAACTGGCTGACATGTCTAGAGGGGACCTGGTTCCCTTTGCAGGATGCCTGATCGATACCCTGTGTAGCACAGGAGGTGGGGGGTGCATCCTTGGGAAGAAGGGAAAGACAGAGACCCAAAGTAGCATGGCATGAATTTGAACTGGTGACTTTGTGTATGACAAAGAGGCTCTTCATGTTCACACTGTCAGCTCCTTTCCAGCATGTTCTGGGACTAGGTCTCATCACTCACAAGGGAGGGAGCATCCATGGATAGGGTCTTGCTGGGACTTCAACTTGATCTGAGCTTGGGTACATGAAGAATCCTACCTGGCATTTCAATGACAACGGGGTTAGAACAACCTTTGGTGGCCTCTGAACCCATCTGGTCTCCTTACCTCCAGAAAGCATGTTTTTGTAGATCTGACTTAACAAATTAATTACATTTCAATCCACAGACTAGATCCCAATCAGAAAACACAGGTGCCACGGACAGATATGTTTGCCAACGAGATTTCTCAAAATAGATAAAAACAACCTCTGCACACTGTCTTCTTTTCTAGAGTGGGAGAGAGGAGGGGAGTGAGGGCCAGGCTTACTCTAGCAACAGGAGAGAAGCATCGGTGGGTGAATGCAGAGCTTGCCAATGGAGAGGAGAATGAGTGGCAAGCTGGAGGGCCTTGGCTTGATGTTTTTTCTTTTTTCACTAAATATGGGGGCAAGGTGACCTCCTGAGCACTCAGTTTCGCCTTCTTCCTTGACAACAGAATCTCAAGATCTGGGGTAAAAATGTGTTCAGTGAAAACCTATTCCCTGGTTTCTTGCTCAGCCAGGAGTGGTCATGTGAGTTCACACTGATCGTGGAGAAAGCAGGGACCTCTGGGAGCATTCTCTCAGGGAGCAGGCTCCTTCCCTTAACTCTTCTTCCTGGAATGTGGCTTTGATGCTGGAACCACAGGGCCTGTCTTGTGACCATGAAATGACCACTGGAATGAAAGCCACTTTTTGTTTGTTTGTTTTGTTTTTGTTTTTTCGAGATAGGGTTTCTCTGTGTATTTTTGGTGCCTGTCCTGGATCTTGCTCTGTAGACCTGGCTGGCCTCGAACTCACAGAGATCCACCTGGCTCTGCCTCCTGAGTGCTGGGATTAAAGGTGTGTGCCACCACTGCCTGGCCTGAAAGCCACTTTTAAGAAAGGCAGAATGGAAACAGAAGGTCTGTACGTGCACTAACGACATCACACTGACTCTTCATTGCCTGTCTCTGTGCTTATTTTGCAGGATGGAGAGGAGAGCTTATTTTCTAAGTTGTTACTATTTGGGCACACACACACACACACACACACACACACACACACACACACACAGAGCTTGTATGTTGATCTTTTTCTTCCTACTCCTTCTTGGTCAAGACACTATCTCTCTCATAAAGATTGAAGTTTATATTTTATGTAATTGGCAGTCTTTAAGGAAAGGAGAAAATGCTTTTTCATTCATTTCAGGTAGAAGATCAGTCCTCTATGCACTGATTATCTCATGGCAGGCTCTTAAAGCACATAGCTTTCTGAAAACACGAAAGGCTAAGGCCACCACAGGCTATAGATGGCAAGGCCACCACTGCCTAGGGTCAGGGCTTTGAGTCTATTAAGAGTTTCAAGTTCCTTACCTTTTTTTCATGACAAAATGTTTGACTATCATGAAATATACAGTCACGGTGCTCTGAAGAAAAGGTTAATAAGACTTAAACCTTCTTGTTCTTTTTTTTCTGGAGCCTAAGCAAGATAGCTTATTTATCTAGAATTATTCATTTAACTAGAATTTAAAGGCATGTCTACCTGGCTCTGTCCTGAGGACTCTTTTATCCTCTCCAAGACTTAAAATGTCCAGACAAACTATGAGTTGTTAATTCATACCTCTGTCATATGACACACACACACACACACACACACACACACACACACACACACTCACTCACTCACATATACACACACACACACATACACTCACATACACACATACAAACACACTCCTTCAAGTTGAAGTCATTTACCTAGTTGTGGGATGTTCTGTATGGCAAATGTGTTGCTCTGATTGGTCAATAAATAAAACACTGATTGGCCAGTGGCTAGGAAGGAAGTATAGCGGGACAAGGAGGAGAATAAAGCTGGGAAGTGGAAGGCTGAGTCAGAGACACTGCCAGCCGCCACGATGACAAACAGCATGTGAAGATGCCGGTAAGCCACGAGCCACGTGGCAAGGTATAGATTTATGGAAATGGATTAATTTAAGCTATAAGAACAGTTAGCAAGAAGTCTGCCACGGCCATACAGTTTGTAACCAATATAAGTCTCTGTGTTTACTTGGTTAGGTCTGAGCGGCTGTGGGGCTGGCAGGTGAGAGAGATTTGTCCTGACTGTGGGCCAGGCAGGAAAACTCTAGTTACAATGTAGCTGCAAACACAGTTGCTGTAAAAGAATCTAATCTTCTATCTTCCAGTTATTAATGGTCGGATTAATGCACCAAGCAGCTCTTTTTGAAAATTCGCTGGGTCACATCATCAGAGTCACATCCCATGGCGGTAGAGGATTTATCAACTATTTGTATGTGATGGTTACTTGAGAGAAAAGACACATCATTTACTATTTCAGTGAACACTTACTGAGAGGATGGAGAGACAGGAGAGATGGGCAAGGGGGAGCAGAGAGGAAGGTGCAGAGAGGGGAGGCATTTGAGCAGGGGAAAGGTTTGTGTGTAGAACAAGTGGGTTAGGGAACTAATCAGAAAAGGAGAGGAAGAGGGAGAGAAATGGAGGAAGGGGGAGCTGGATTTCAGGACATGATCCAGAGAATTATATGAGCTAACATGGAAAACAGCAGATGATGTCCTATGGACAGACCTCCAGAAGGTCAAAGAGACCACGGGAAATTAAAATTCATCTATAGTGCTCTTCCTCTTGGATAAGAATATAGTAGGTTCCCACAAGCCAAGCATTCAATGCAAAAACATAAATATCAATTTAATTTAGGCTCAGTTTCAGAATAGTTTTGAGGTATTAGCTAGAACATATATCCAACATTATTTCCTTTGTTTCTCTTCTTACTTAACGAACTCAGTGTGCTGAAGAGTGTCCTGGTGTGGGCGGATACACAGTGACTCCCTTGGGAAAGGTCTGACATCGTATCCAGGTAGACCCCTAACACCTGCGAATGAACTCCAACCTGAAGCCATGGCTGGGAAGCAGGTGCTCCAGGCCCAAAGAGGATGGTGGGTAGGCTGAGCTCTGAACTGGAACATGTAGAAGTCTGGGCTGGAGAGGCCCCTGAAGGCTTTGAAAGGTTCCATCCTGGAGATGTCACCAGGTACTGCACCCAGGACACCTACTGCAACTTTGGTACATTCCTTTCTTGCTGTCGGTCTAGAGAGGGTCCAGGCCCAGGGTGTGAAGCACTAAGGCTAACCCACCCAGGTCTTGGTGAAACATGGCTTGCAGAACGGGGCCTGTATCTTGTTTTGCAGTTGAATGCTGCACCTTTGAATGTCCTTCTACCTTGTCCGAACCCATCGGTGACCCCGGTGGCACAGGCAAAATCTTAACAGACTCAGAGGTGGGGGTCGTTCTGAGAGACTTGCTGAGTGGAAAGAAGTAAATGGCACTTTGCTGGCTCGGGGTAGGATACAGCGGGTAGCTGAACAATCACATCCAAAGCTGGAATGAACAGTTTTCAAGTGGGCACAGCACAACTGCTGATTGCCCCTGGCACAGGCTGGCATGCCATCCTGTCCACTCAGAAAGCAGGTCTGGACCAGGGTGCTCCAGCTAAGTCCAACCTTCAAGTGCTTGAGAGGCCTATGGTCTCTGGAGCATTCCTGAGAGAATGGGAAGCAGATGAAATTGTACCCCCACCCCACGTGTGTTAATGGCCCAAGCCTTAATAGCATAGTAAAATATTCATCTTATTTTTTTCTAGCTAGCATTCTATCGATTGCTAACTCTCTAGAATCATTTAGAAATGTCAAGGTCTACTCAGCCACACTAGATGGATCCAGTTAACGGGAAATGCAGACCACTCACCTCTCTGGGTGATGCTCTGCCCCCCTATCACTGACTAGGGAGCCCCGAGAGCCCAGTCACTTATTTCTGAGAAACAGAGGAAAAGGCTGTGGACATTTTGTGGCCTTTACAATTTCAGTTGTTTTAGTGACTTGTCTCATTTAACCGCTCCCTTGACCCTGAATAGTCTTGATTCATCTTTACCAAGCTCCCCAAACCTCTATTTGATAAATGGTGCCACATATGTATAGAGGATGGGGTAGAACAGGGTAACTGATAGGTATATTTGATTCTCAGTTTCCTTAGGGGATTAGGTCTAGAGGCCCATGGCAACCCCAATCTATGGATATCCAGGTGTCTTATGTAATACTGCACAGGCATATAGAGCATGCACATACCCTTCTGTAGATATCGAATCATCTCTAGGTGGTTTATACCTAACACAGTGTAGTGATATGGAATAGTATTTAGGGGCTATGCCAGGGAAAGGAGTCCACACAATTCAGTATAGATAGCCTGCCCCCCCCCCAGTATTTTCAATTCATGGTTGATTGAATCCATAGACGAAAAGGAGGAGACGGGGGTGGGGGGAACTGTATTAAGGGACTTATCTGTCATGTTATCATTGTGTCTTGGAATTTTTTGAATGGAGCTGTTGGAAGAGGGGCTGGTCACAGGAAATTGGCAACAACTATATTGGGGTATTGGGAATGGCAGGGCTCTAAAGATAAGCCCCCTCCCCCCGACTCCATAGAAACTGGGAAAAGACCAGGCCACACTTGATTTCAGGGTGAGGCTGAGCCAAGATTTCCTTTCTCATCACCCTAACCCTCTTCGGGGACAGGTGGGATGCAGGGGTGGTTGAGAAGGTGTAGAAGGGTCCTTGTGGGGGGGGTCACTTTGTTCACAGGTGGAGCATTTGACTGTGTGTGGGGTTGTTTAAGCAAAGTCCTGCCCTAAATTACAAATAATCAGGGGGTCCAGAAGACTACAAAACAAAAACGGGCTACATATAATTCACCTTCCATTTCTATACTGCCACGGGGTATAACAGCAAAGGCAACTTAAAGATGTCACAAGGAAGACATCTGCAGCCATTTTCAGGATGACTGTGTCGTGACCTGATCGGAACCGGCTCTGTCCTGAGGAAAACTATCTCTACTTTCTTGTATTCATGTGGATTTGATGTCGGATGTGGAGATGGAAAAGGAGACTGGAGAGCGAGGGTTGGGGAACTTCTTGCAGCTGCTTTCTAGTCTGGTTCCCTAAAATGCTGCTTCCTTCCAGATGACAGATGGAGTGAAGCCGCCATCTTATCGCCATCCTTGTGCGTGTTCAGCCTAGAGCATGATCTACCTGACCTCAGGTTCGGCATAGAGCCAGCGTCTCTTCCTGAGGACCGCGAAGTGTGCCTATGAGGTTCTGCAACATTCCAGCATCACATGGAGCTGAGGAGACAGCCAGACAACATCCCTTCTCCTGGGCACCCTTCCCTTCACCTACTACCCATCCTAGCTGCGTGGGTGGCTGTAAGTGCAGAGCAAACCCTGATGAGCCTGTTTTAAAAACAGATCGCAAAGGGGAGGGTGTCGAGGGCTGGGGTCTGTTGGCAAGCTCAGCTGGCATCTAAGAAGCCACCCTGAAATCCCACGATCCAAAGATCTGAATTTTGACTCTGCTGAATTATTCCTCACCAGAGATAATGTAAACAAACAAGTGACTATTTGCATATAAGCTGTTAAGGACAACTGCATACAGATCAAAAAATAACAGAGGAGTCATTTTATTGGCTGTCCACAGGAAGTTCATCACACAGGAGGTGAGGACTGCCAAACAATACAACACCCCATCTAAGCACTGACAGAAGGTTAAATGTCTGCTTGGGGCAGGACGGACCCCCGTAGCCCTCTGCGGCAGGGGACGTCCATCCGCATACAGCTAAGTCCACCGCAGGATGGCATCGCCCACTGGGCTCAGTCTGTCTCTCTGGAAAGTTTCACAAGATTAAAAAGAATGAGAGGAAGTAAAACAGAGAAAGCAGCATTTCTTCTGGAATACCACCACGGAACACATGTGTGGCATGCAAACCCGTGTCTGGTCGGCTTTTCCCTTTAGGATTTTTGTTTTGTTTTGACGAACAAATGGAATGGCGGGTCGATTTCAATTAGTAGCCTTACATTAAGTGCAATTTCAGTCTGGCCACCAGTATCGAGAAAACCTTCCTTGTGTCTGTCCCAAGAGCAGCCGACAGAGGGTGCTGCATCCACGCAGCTTCTTCCAATTCCAGGCTCCTCCTTCTCCTGGCCCACCCGGCAGATTCCAAACAAAATGTCCACTTGGCTACGTCCACTTTTTTTTTTTTTTGTTTGTCACCTGTGTCCCAGGGCTGCCCATGCAGGTCACACGGAGCTGAGCTTTACCAAGCCCCGCACGGAGTCTTCGTGCAGCGAGTCCTGGCTGGCCAGGCCCAGCAAATGCATGGTGCGGCTGTGTGCCAAGGGACTGCCTGCCCCCAGCATCCTTGGCGGTGAGGGTGCCTCATCTGGGGTCAGAAACTGGTGGCCCCCGTGTTCGTCCTTCAGGGGCATAATGTCTGAGAGCGTGGCCTCGGTGGCAAGGTTGGGCATGGAGGAGGGTGGCGTGGGCTGACCCAGCGTCAGGCTAGCGCACGGGGTGCCCAAGCCCGGCTTCCCAGGCATATGCAGCTCTTCGCTGGTGAGGCTCGGCTCGCTCTGAAGCAGAGGAGTGGCTGCAGCCTGTAAAACGAATTTGGTGCTCTGAATGCACTGGTCTTGGTCGCACTGGAGAGCAGCGGGAGCCAGCAAAGAGAAGGTAGAGAGGAAGCAGGGAAGGGAGAGAGTGAGACAGGGGAGGGTGGGTGTGGGAGAAGAGAAACTGTTAGTGACTTGTCAGTAAGGCAGAGGCAAGGAGCAGACACCCTTAGGAGAAATCCTAGCACATAACGCGTACAAATTTGAGTGGCCGGATAAAGTGCTCTGATGGACAGGCACTCACCGGTGACCTCCAGGGTGCAACATCAGCTATAAGCGATGATACTCATGGCCTTCATTCCAAACTTAAAGGATGCCATTTACAAATAATCCCAGCAAAGAGCCACAGGATTTTCCCACCCTCAGCAGTAGAGAGCAGTACCTCTTGTAGGTTGAGACCTTTGGTTTTTGTGTATAAATTTGTATGTGATATGCATGCAAGTGTGTATACATCTGTGTGTGTGTGTTTGTATGGGCACCTGTGTGTGTGTGTGTGTGTGTGTGTGTGTGTGTGTGTGTGTGTGTGTAGATGTCGAAATCAGGTATCTTCCTTATAGCTTATAGTGAGGCAAAATCTCTCATTTGAACCCAGAATATACCAGTTTGATTAGTCTAGCTGGCCACCTTACTCCAGGTACCCATTTCTGCCTCCTGTGTGCTAGGTATAGGTGGGTGATGTCACACAGCGGTGAGACACATTCCTAGTGTGTGGGATGAGGATCCCGATTGCTCTGCCCACCCTGGCTTTGAAGTGTGTAGAAGCCTGAGAACAGCCAGAAGACACGGCACAGAAGATGGGAATCGTAAACCCCATCCTGCTCGGAGCCTCACAGTAGAGCAGAAAGCAGCTTTACCACAGCCAGGAGGAGGACTGAGTGTGGATCTTGGGTCACATCACTAGCTGATGCCCCACTCCGGGGAGCAAGTGTACTTTCTTTCTTTAAATAGAAGGACTATAAGGCACCCAGGGGCTGGGGGGCTTACTCAAGACCTCCTAACTAGATGGATCTGGTGTTTGAAGCTGGGGTCCTTTGACGGCAAATCAACAACTACTACATAGGATACTTGGTAACTATTGGCTTTACTTGGCTCAGTATTCCCTGATTTTTTAAGTCACGGCAGAACCACATACTAATTGCCCTGTTACTGCCAACAGGCACAACCAGATGTGCCACGCCATTCAGTACCGGCAACCCAGAAGCAGCCAACAGGAACATGTACAAAGCAGCCTTAATGGGGTCAGTGAGAGCAACTGCCTGAGCTTGCAAATCTCCACTTCATTCCCTGGTGTGTGTGCACCCTTCCTAGAGCACGCCTTTCTCAAGTTCCCTATTCTGCCTACTTCAGAAAAGATGGTGGGCATCAAGGAACCTCCATATGGGTTTTGCTTTCTTTATGGCAAAAGTTAGACATTTGGGCAAAGAAACCTGCCCTTGCTTCAATTGCTGACATTGTACTGTCCAAGCTGGACCAGCAGGATGAAAAAAAAAAAAAAAAAACAACTGCCAAACTTTGCCAAGATAAGCTAGGACAGCCCTTCAGAATTTCCTGCTTCTCAGAAATGTCTGTCAGATATACTAGGCCTGTAGGACAAAGATGGATGCCCCAAATGTTACAGAAGAACTTTGGGTGACTGTCCAGACAGCCAGATGTCCCTGTTATTAGGTAACATTTCAACCTTCTGGGGTCTTTGATGGAGTTGAAGACTAGATAATCATAGTTAAAGTTTTCCTTAGTTATGAGAAAAGATAAATTAGGTATAAAACTTTAAATTCACAAAGATAAAATAGAATATTTTCTCTAATTTTGCCAAATACAAATGGAATGGATATTATAACTGTAATTCTTACTTGATAACTGTTTTTGTTGTATATAATTTTACTATGTTAAAGTTAAAACCTTCCTTTTTTAATTAGACAAAAAGGGGGAAATGTGGAATATTCCTTTACACTGTGTGAATATGAGTCTCTATGATTGGTTTAATAAACAAGCTGACTGGCCAATAGCTGAACAGCATAAGGTTAGGCGGGAGAGCCAAACTGAGACTGCTGGTAAGAAGAAGGGTCGAGTCAGGAGTTGCAGAGAGAAGCAAGATGGGCATGATGTGCTGAAAAAAGGTACCAAACCACATGGTAAAGCATAGATAAGAAATATGGGCTAATCTGAATGTAAGAGTTAGCTAGTAACAAGTCTGAGCTATTGGCTGAGCATTTATAGTTCATGTTAAGCCTCTGAGTGGTTATTTGGGGGCTGCTATGGGACAGAAACTTCTGCTTACAGATGAGAAGGCAGAGGCTCCAAGGAGTTGGCAGGTATTAGAAGTTTAAAGCCCCTGGCTTCAGGGCTAGAGTGGAATTCAAAGGGGAGCTCTGGGCGGTGATATAGCCTTGGGGGCGGGGAGTCTTGTTTCATCCCAGCCAATGGAATCTCAAAGAAACCAGGAAGAGGGGATGTGAAGCTACAAACAACAACTATGGCCTGGAGGTGGGGCGGGTCACATTCTTTGCATATATCTTTTCTTTTTGTCACAGAGGCCCTCTGGAGCAATGCAGTCCCCATACCTGTGTCTTCTCCTATGATACACCCTTTGGTGTTTTACTAGGTAGACTCAAGGCTTGCTAAAAAAACAATGCAAACGCAGTCTTAGTGTCACTGGCTGGAACCCTGTTGAAAATGCTTTACAGGTTTTCATGGTGACACTTGGTGCCATCTGGGCTGTGGAGAAGCTCAGCTGGTGAAGTGTTTGCTGTGCATTCACTAGTGAAGGGGTTAAACTCTCCTACTTTCACAACTGAATTTAGGTTCCAGTTCTCTGAGAAGGGCAAGCAGGTGTCTTTTCCACCAAGGGCCATCTATCTACAAGGCCCTTACCTTCAGGGTCGAGGGAGAGGACAATCACAGAGGGTCTGAGTCAGCCTCACAGTGTCTCAAGGACAAACCCAGCAGCCCCTTCTGAGTCACATCCAAGCTTGTGCAGATGTGCCCCAAAATGAGAAGACTAAACCTCAGCCAATTAGAAATATACTAATACAACTGCTGCTTGCTTAACCAATTATGGAGTTGACCTTGAAACTCCCCTTAGCTGTGCTTAAAAGGAGCCTGAACACTTATCTCGGGGGCGTCGTCATTTTGTACAGGTGAGCAACCCCACATGCATGTGGTATAATAAACACTCTGTTCTTACATACGATTTGAGTCTGGGGTCTTCCTTCAGCGTTTCCTAGAACCCTAGAACTAGGACCTGAGTATGATTCCCAAAATCCATGTTAAAGAAAGAAAGGAAGGGAGGGAGGGGGGGGAGAGAGAGAGAGAGAGAGAGAGAGAGAGAGAGAGAGAGAGGGAGGGAGGGAGGGAGGAAGGGAGGGAGAGAGAGAGAGAGAGAGAGAGAGAGAGAGAGAGAGAGAGAGAGAGAAGCCAGGCATGGCAGCATATATCTGCCATCCCAATGCTGGGAAGGCAGAGATGGGTGGATTCTAAGGGCTGACTGGCCAGCCAGCCCAGACTCCTTGGTGATTCCAGGCCAGTGAGAGACTCTTTCAGAAAACAAAGTGGGCAGCACGGGCAGAACACCACCAGAGGTTGACTCTGGTCTCCACACTCACCCCTGCCCCCACTGTACCCTACACTCACAGTGGCATACACACGGGCATGTACGAACACACACTTCTGCATAAAGTCACTCAGCCATCTTTCCAAGTGTCTATTTTAACCCTGACTTCTCCACACATTAAAAAAAAATTGTATGTACACTGGTGTTTTGCCTGCTTGTATGTCTGTGTGAGGGTGTCAGATCTTGAAGTTACAGACAGTTATGAGCTGCCATGTGTGTGCTGGGAATTGAACCTGGGTCCTCCAGAAGAGCAGTTGGTGCTCTAACAGCTGAGCCATCTCTCCAGCCCCCACACATTGGTTAAATGTCTTAAAGGATGGGTAGGCATAGATAGTTGCAAGTACTCTCTGGCTGTACTCTGTGTTCATAGGCCTCCTTAGCCTCCTCCTAGCTTTATCTGGTGCTAGTGAGCACAGGTTTGGGACCACGAGACTAAGGGCTGAAATCCTGCTGCCCCCCGTGTCTCTGAAAACCATCCGACTCATTCAAATGGACTCCTGTCTAGAAAACCAGCCCCTTCTGGGGGCCCACAAGACCCAGGTCTGCCTGCAGGGTATTGTCCAGATCACTGTTCTATTGAACAAGGAACAGGGTGGGGCTTCATCAGATTCTAGCCAGTGATCACAGGAAGGTTCTACACACTGGAATTTATAATTTCCGTACTATATAGTGTCTGCAGTGAACATCTCCCTCGAGAAATTAAATCAAATGAATCAGGACTGTGCAGGGCTGTAATTGTATTATATATATACACACACACAAATAGACATTTTTTTCAGGTCAGAATTTTTCTATATTTATCACACTGTCCAAATTCTAAGGATGATGATTGGATGAACTGCCACGGTGGTGAATCCTATTTGCGAATATTATAGGTTTGGAAAACAGCCAGTGTTTTCAGGGTTACTATGGAGATGCTCAATAAAAAATATTCTCACATCCTTTTTTTTGACCTTTGCTTCTGGTTTCTATTTCCTCTTGTTGATTAAAAAAGTCTTTTAAAAGTTTCATTTATTTCTTTATTTATTGTGTGCGCGTGCGTGCGAACATGTATGTGGAGGTCAGAGGACAACCTTTAGGAGTCGATGCTCTTCTTCTCCCCCCGACCCCCTGACCCCATGGATCCCAGGGCTCAAACTCAAGTCGTTAGACTTGGCTGCAAGCAGCTTTAACCATTAAGCTCTCCTGCAGCCCCCACTCTTGATGTTTATAGTTAATTTTATTTCTTTCTCCCTACACGTTCTGTTTATTTTCCCTCCATGGTTTTTCTTTGATAGATTCCCTTCCCTGTGCATTTCTTCCATTCTCCCCCCTCCCTCCCTCCTTCCCCCTCTTCTCTCCTTCTCTACCTCCCTTCCTCTCTCTCCCTCACTCTCACACAGGCACCAATGCTCTCTCTCTCCCCCTCCCTCCCTCCCTCTCTTCCCTCCCTCCCTCTCCCTCCTCCTCTCCCTCTCCCTCCTCCTCTCCCTCCTCTCCCTCCTCCTCTCCCTCTCCCTCACACACACAGCCCAATGCACACACTCTCTCTCCCTCCATCCCTCTCCCTCCTCCTCTCCCTCTCCCTCCTCTCCCTCCTCTTCCTCGCCCTCCCCCTCCCTCTCCCTCACACACACACCCCAATGCACACTCTCTCTCCCCCTCCCTCCCTCTCTTCCCTCCCTCCCTCTCCCTCCCTCCCTCCCTCCCTCTCCCTCCTCTCCCTCCTCTCCCTCCTCTCCCTCCCTCCCTCTCCCTCCTCCTCTCCCTCTCCCTCACACACACACCCCAATGCACTCTCTCTCTCCCTCCCTCCCTCTCCCTCCTCTCCCTCCTCCTCTCCCTCTCCCTCCTCCTCTCCTCTCACACACACACCCCAATGCACTCTCTCTCTCCCCCTCCCTCCCTCCCCCCACTCTCTCACCTTGAGCCTTTTTCTGTCTCTCTGCTTTACCAGCTTTTTGAGGACTTTTTAACCCTCCAGCACTAGAGGGCACTATCACCACTTGCGTGTCTCTCTGAATTTGGTGGCTCTGAATCTAAGGTGTATTTGAATTTATCTAACATGTTAGATAATCTTTAGGAGGAATAAGTGCCCAGATTTATGATGGTGACAGTTCATCTACATGGACAGCACATGGAAAAAGAACCTTAATATTTTCATTTTCAAAAAAATCCTTTGAAAAGGGCCACATTAATCAAACACTGGTTATATCATATAAAATTACTGGGCTTTTTTTTTTTTTAGATTAAAAATTGTTTCAGATACTGAATGGGAACAGAGTAGAAGCTGGCTGTGGATGAGTGTCTCCCAGCAGACCTCTGTGTCGGAGTGCTGGGACTTTTGCACTGAGCCACAGCCCAAGGCAGTGTCCATGTTTAAACGTTAAAGAAATTATTTATGGTTTCAGATGTTCCAATGCCACACATGAGATGACCATTTAATGCTTCAGTATGAAAGTACCATAGAGGGGCCAGCGAGCTGGCTCAGTGAATAAAGGTGTTTGCCGCCAAGCCTGAAGACTCGAGTTCCCGCTCGGATCCCACACGATAGAAGATCAAGCTGACTCCCATAGACGTCCTTGAACTTCCACACACACACCATTGGATTCATGTGTAGATATGTGTGTGCACATGCACATACACACACACACACACACACACACACACACACACACACACACACACACACAACATAAATAAACAAATGTAAAACAAAGAGAAAACCTTAAAAAAAAAAAACCCAAAACACCAGCAAGATCATTTACTTTCAATTTGTATAGATTTTGGGTAAAAGTTTACTATTCTGGCTGATATCTGAAATAAACCTAGTATTTGGAGGAAAGTTTGCCTTTTTGAAATGCTAAGAATTTTCTAGGCATTCTGTACACATATTTACAATGGCTTAGATTCCTTGAAGCTTTTGCTCCAATTCTGTCAAAAGGATTCAAGCTGGAAAGGGTTTACTTCCGCTGGGCTCTGAAGCTCTGTCTGGGGCCTTCTGGGCACTCATCTATAGTCAGAAGACCACCGCCCCTTCCAGAGTCTGCCTGAAACGCAGATTTGGGTTAGGACGATGATTCGGCCTTCCAGTTTGCTGTGTTACTCTTTCCTAGTCCGTGCTTCCCAGGTTCTGCAGAGACTCCTGCAGCCCTAGTTAGTCTAAGAGGGCAACCGCTGCCTCAGTCTTGTCTGATATTGGATTAAGGGTAGTGTTAGTTTCCCATGACTCTGACAAAATCCTGGAGTGAACCAATTTGAAAAGAGGGCAGATTTACTGGGGTTCATGGTCTTAGCCCACGGTCACATGGCCCTGTGGCTCTGGACCTGGGAGACACAGTATGCTTTGGTGGGGATATAGCAGCGGAGAAGGCCTGTTTACCTCAGACAGGCAGGATGAAAGCAGAGAAAAGGGCTGGGTTCCCAAGATCCCCTTCAAGGGCACACTCCCCATGGTCTTTTTTTAACTAGGCCCTTCCTCTGTAGGATTCAACCACCTCCCAACAGGTGGGAACCAGGCCTTGAACATTTCAGAGCTGAACTCTAACAAGGAGGATATCAAATATTAAGTTATAGTAAGTTATTTTTAAAAATTACCAAATATACACTTATGTTATCTATACATTTAGCAAACGACCCCAAAAGGGTCTGTGTGGCTACAGCTTCAAAATATAAATATATATTCTGTTTCTAATGCTATTCAGAATGCATCACTTATTCACCAATCTAATGTTCATCCATTCTTCCTGACGTGGATGGGAGCTGGATGGCAACATCGTGTGCATATGCACTGTGACAGAAAGGATGTCATGCTGGGTACCTCAGAAGGCAGTGAGGAAAGGGGACTGGAGATGCAAGCCCCAGCTAGCATTGGGGGTGACCTGCACAGAACAGCAGGGTGGCGCCTCGGGATTTCACTGGCGTTCAGGTGACCGAGCTGTGCCTGCAATTACCTGTCCCACTTCAAGCTGCAGAGTCCCCTTACCATGCTCTAACATCCTCCTTTGGAATCTGTAGTGGAGGGAAGGTCACTTAGGAGCCCCACCATCTCCAGCCTACACGAGATGCTCAGTTATTGTTGGCTTTCCTCATTCCGGAGAGGAGAGGGAACAGACCTCCTCCCGGGTACTCAGGTGCCACCTCCCTACTAATATCTATCCATCTTTCTGATGCAGAGTCTCAGAGTTTTCATCTGAGGCCTTCAAGCCCACAATATCTCCTCCCTAAAAGACTGCTCGTTTCTCTAGGGGCACTTTCCCCACTATAGGGGAAATGCTTTCTTGATCAGGATACCCGTTCTAAAATAAACTGTGGGAACATACCGGACTAAAGATCCCTTTCTCTCCATTGTCCTTCCTCAGATGCTTCTCCTTTAAGGTCAGAGGCACTGGAGGTGGGTTTTGGTTACAATGATTATGGTGATTTGAATGTGAAACGTCCCCCAAGAGCCTTATATATTTGAACACTTGGTCTCTAGCTGGCGGCCATGTTTGGAGAGGTTGTGGAACCTTTAGGAGGTGGAGCTTTGCTGGAGGAGGTACACCACTAGGGGCAGGCTTTGCGAGTTTATGGCCTCTCTCCACTTCCAGTTTGCTCTCTCAGGCTTCCTTCTGCTGTACCTCCCCCACCGTTATGGACTCTCCCTCTGGAATCATAAGCCCCAATAAACTCTTCCTTCTATAAGCTGTCTTTGGTCATGGCGTTTTATCACAGCAACAGTAGAGGAGTCAACACAGAGATCATCTCTTACGTCAAATTCAGCAATTATTGCTGGAAGAGTAGGTAGTGAAAGCATGTCTCTGGACATATAGGAGCCTTTGCTGTCTCATGTCCTTTACTCACAGAGACAAGGCGCCTACTTCCAGGAGTGATGAGTGACAGGTACTGGACTGGTATACACTCTGTATACAAAAATGACCAGAGCGACAGACGCATGTGGTAGTAAGCAGTGAAAGTAGACTACGCACACTGGTAAATTCTGAGGAAGAAACTCACAGGTTAAGTTCTATGACCAAACAAATTCCCCAAGGACTAGCATTTGACCACAGCATGGCAGCCCTGCTGGGTGGGAAAAATAGAGGTCAGGTATGAGGATACTAGTGACTGGATCTGAGGGTCAGGACATTGGAGGATGCTGGGCAGGGAGGGGCTACAGGGAGTCTCCCATAACTCTTAGCACAGGGCTGTGAGCTCTATCGGGACTTATAAGTCAGTTGCTACAATGAGGCCAACAGTTGAATAGGGATGCTACAGGTTGAGATAGAGTGTGTTGATCTGGTCTCATCAACACCCTCCATCACTATCCCTGGCATCCAGCTAAGACACCAACAGTGCCTTAATAAGAACAACAACTGTCTCCTAGCCGGGCATGATGGCACAGGCCTTTAATCTCAGCACTCGGGAGGCAGAGGCAGGCTGAGCTCTGAGTTCGAGGCCAGCCTGGTCTACGGAGCAAGTTCCAGGACAGCCAGAGCTGTGACATAGAGAACATCAACAACATCAGCAACATCAACAACAACCGTCACAGATGGTGTGTTGATTACGTCAGAAGAGACTGTAGACAGGTCACACATTCAGGCACGACCTGGTTTTGTGACTGTGACAAATGAATCATGTTCTGCAGGAAAAGCTTGTGGAGTGTGACTAAAGCATAAAACACTCCTCTCCATAAAAACACCTCCACGGAGAAGCCCTGGGTAGGGGGGTTAGAAGAGCACTTCCCATGGAATCAGACCGTCAGCTCAGCCCCTGGTGAGCTGTGTTATGTACTTAACATTGAGGAATTTGTCTCCTCAATGGGACAATTAGCATGCTCTCACTTGGTCTCATTAACACCTCACCTTTGAGAAGATTCAATGAGATGCAAATAAATGCAAAGAATTGAGTCAAGTGACACACAGTAATTATTGACACAGTAATTAATCTCAACCTCATTCCCCTCCTCTCTCTCAACCAACACCAATTATTAGAGACTATTGTAGACACTGGGGCTGAAGTATTGAACAAATAGTATTAATACATTTATTACTGTTGTTACATTATTATTGTTAAAATTGGAAATTTTGTGTGTGTATATGTTCATATGTATACGTATGGTATATGTTGTTATGTATTAAAATTGGAAATTTTGTGTATATGATCATATGTATAAGCATGGTATATGTCCTTATGTGGGGTGTGGGTATACATGCCATCGCTGAAGCCAGAGAAGGACATTGGGTATCTTGTTCTGTCACTCTTTGCCTTATTCTTCTGAGTCAGAGTCTGCCACTGAAACTGGAGGTAGGTTGGTGGCCAGCAAATCTTAACAATCCTCTTGTTTCCGCCACACAGTGCCAAGATGACAGGTGTGTGTGCATGCCACGCCTGACTTTTAACACAGGTGTTGGGATTTGAACTCATGACCTCATGCTTACACAGCAAGTGCTCTTATTCGTGGGGCCATCTTTCTAGGCCTCCCGGTTGAGACATGATCTCATGTGGCCCAAGCCAGCTACCTTGTTATGTCGCTGAGGATGACCTTGAACTTCTAATCCTCCTGCCTCCGTTTGCCAGGTGATGAAATTATAGGCATGAGACACCATACCTAGTCTGAAATGCTTTTTTAATCCAAGTCAAATACTAATTCATTGAAATTCATATATCCCTGAAATTTGACTTTCATTCTCCTTAGGGTATGAATGACTGATGATAACTCTCTCCCCACAGTAGGCTTTCATAGGAGAGGGGTCATGAGGATGACAGGCTGTGGGGATGGAGAGACTATGGAAGAAACTCATACACACATCCACTTTCCACAGTTCTTCGCTAGGTGCCACAGAGCGTGGGGTGCAGAGTAAGAACTCAGGTCAAACTGTGTTTTCCTTAGGCAACCTCCCCGAAGCTCTGTACACCCGATTTCTTAATCTCTAAAATGGAGGCAATATTAGTGCCAGTCTCCTGGGGTCATTGTGGAGGTCATAGGCATCATCCATGCAAAAGTCTTGGTACAGCCTGTGAGAGGCTGCAGCTGCTATGTTATGGAAATGGTAAGCACACGTGATGTAGGTGGGCATGAATGGGAAGAGGTGAGTGGGTGAGAGTTCAGCTCAGTGCCATTCTTGTCACACAGCTGTGTCCTCTGGCCTCAGTCTCGTCAGTCTGGGACTTACAGCACGGGACGCTGGAGGTGTTCCAGGTGCTTGGACGGTAGGCTGGTTACTTTGCTGTCTACTTGACATAGCCAGGATCATTTGGGAAGAGGGAACTTCAGTTGAGAAAATGCCTCCCTCAGGTTGGTCCACAGGCAAGTCTGTGGGGTGTTCTCTTGATTAGTGATCGATGTGGGAAGGTCCAGCCCACTGTGGGTGGGGCCACCCCTGGGCAAGTGGTCCTGAGTTGTATAAGAAAGCAGGCTGAGCAAGCCAGTCAGCAGCATTCCTCCATGGCTTCTGCTTCAGTTCCTGCCTAAAGTTCCTGCTTCCCTTGATGGCCTGTGACTCAGGATGGGTAAGCCAAATAAACCCTTTTCTCCCTAAGATGCCTTTGATCGTGGTCTTCATCACAGCAATAGAATAAAAAATGAAGACAGATGCCAACAAGCAGATGGTAGAATGGGGCAATGGCAGCATGGTGGCCAGAAGCACTGGAAGGGACCCTGAAGGAAGGTCGATGTTGAGCTACCCCCTGTCCATCATTGCTGGGAGTACTCATCTCTCCCCAACCTGGCAAATTAGAGCGACAAGCTCTGGGCACTGAGCATTTTTCTCTCGGATTGAGGAGGACTGGAGTCCCAAGTCCGCCTGAGGACCTAGTTCTGACCTCTGGGTCCACAGAGACCAGGCTTATCCAAAGACTTGCTAATACTCTCATCGGTGGGTGGGAGCCTTGTGACCAAAAAGACTTCTTGCATGGAGCCACCCTGGGGTGCTCACAGCAGAGGCAACTCAGTGAGGTGCCCTTGAACTAGACTTTCACGTTTATCTGTCTGTGAGCCACTTCATTCACAAGTCACATGTATGCTCAGGAATTCTTAGGGAATAAGCAAAAGCCCCACACAAATCATTTATAAAATGTGATTAATTTTTTATGAATGCTAAATTTCATGACTAATGAAGCTGGCATGCTCATGGACTCCCGGAAACTAGGCATTTGCTAATTTAAATTTTGCAGTTTTCCTATTTCATAATTTGCTTTATTTTTCCAGGTCTTAAAATTCTTTTTGTCATCCTGGAAAATGCACAGGCACTTGTCCATAGCACCCAGTGGATTAAATGGCCGTGACCTTGCTCCCTTAGCCCATGGACTAATTTGATCTTCTCAAAGCTATTACTTCTAGGAGCCACACTGCCACGTATGACCCAAAGAAGACTTCTGTCTAGATCCTGGTGTCATGTTCAGGGTGGATGGAGCTCTTTTTGCTTATAGATTTGGCTAAAAGTGGAAAAGAGAAGAATGGAAAAAGACAGGCAATCGTGATACAGGTGTCATGAGGGTAAGGGACCCCTTCTTGACTGTAAAGGACAACTCCATGAGATGGAGCCCGTACTTGACAATGAGTTTGACAACTGAGGCAAGAGAAGCCATAGGCCTGGGGGAAATCTACTGCTGTCCTTCTGCTGAGCGAACACAGCAGTAAAACCACTCCTAGCGGCCAAGTGCCATCCTCATAGACCATCACATCACTCAGCCCTCACTAGAGAAGCTTCTTCTTGCAGGAAGTGGTGATTAACACAGAGAACCCCAACTGGACAATGTGCGGAGTGGAAGACTCCCTCAAGGCTCTGGCATCTATGCAGAAGAGGAGGCAGAAAGGGCTGAGGGATGACTTCAAAGAAACAGTGTTTTCCAAGCACAAGAGGCTAATGCACACATGGACGCACAGAGACCAACAGCGTGCACAGGACCCACCCAAGCACTTGCCAGACAAAATCTCAGTACAGAGAAGGGGAAGTGGGGATTAAAATCCCACCCCTAGCCAGAAAGCTATCTGCTGGAAAAGGGAAAATCAGTTTTCTTCAGTGGTGTGACACTGGGTGTATCAACCACAAGCCAGGGCAGAGCCCATGCTCAGGAGCAGTTAGCCAACACAAAACAGACTCAATTTTTTTTGGGAGTGCTTTTCAGGGTTTTTTCTTTCTTTTTTTTTAGAAAGAACATGAAGTTGGGTGGGTAAGGAAATTGAGGAAGATCTGGGAGGATATGGGGAGGGGGAAGAATATGATCAAAATAAATCACATGATAAATCAAAAGATTTTTTAAAAGATAAAAAGCAATCACCAGGGGTTGGGGATTTAGCTCAGTGGTAGAGTGCTTGCCTAGCAAGTGCAAGGCCCTGGGTTCGATCCTCAGCTCCGGGGAGAAAAAAAAAACAAACCAATCACCTCTGGGACTATAACAATCTCCACGTGTGAACCTTCCCCTGGGATTCTGACTGACTGGGAGTCTGGAGAGCTCCCAGGCTGGTGAAGTGATACTGCATCGGACTAAATTGTCTTTTCAGTTCTCCAATGGTAAAGGTCAGGTCAAAGAGCACCAAAATTGAGGACATTTTCTCCCAGAGTCATACAATACATCATGGACTGGCTTTGAACTCATAATGTTCCCGCCCCAGCCTTCTGAATGCCACCTCAGTCATGTCTCCCTCAGTCAAAGGCTGCCCCATCCCAGTGGTGGGGATTGAATCTAGGACCCCATGTATTCTAGGACCTCAAGTGTTTCACTGCTGAATTCTATCTGCCCTCAAGAGCTTTTAAAATAGAAACGTGTGTGTGTGTGTGTGTTGTGTGTGTGTGTGTGTGTGTGTGTGTGTGTGTGGCAGGGGATGCGACATCTTGCACCACTACCTGTATGACCCTGGGGAGTGTGATGGCTAATTTTCACTGTCAACTTGACTGGATGCAGAAGCACCTATGAGATTGAGGTACGTCTTGCATGTCTGTGAATGTTTCCAGAAGAAAGAGAGAGAGGAAGAGAGAGAGAGAGAGAGAGAGAGAGAGAGAGAGAGAGAGAGAGAGAGAGAGAGAGAGAGAAAGAGGAAGGGAGAGAGAAGAGAGGAGATAGAGATAGAGAGAGATAGAGAGATAGAAAGAGAGAAAAGAGAGGAGAGAGGAAGGGAGAGAGGAGAGAGGGGCTACCTAGAATGTAGGCAGCACAAACATGGGCTCTGGGGGTCTGGATGGAGAAAGGAAAGAGAAAGCCCGCAGAGCAGCAGCATCCCCAGGATGGGAAGTTCCTGCTCCACACCTCTTCCCTGCCAGGATGAACTGACACCAGGAGTCAAAGACTCAGTTCCCCACTTAGGTTACTTCTGTCAAGTGTTTGGTCACAGTATCAGGCAGGAACAAATACAAGCCAGTTACCCAAGATTTTAAACCTCAGCTTTGTTCTCTGTAAAATGGTACCTTAGTTACTTTTCTATTGCTATGATAAGACACCATGGCCAAAGCAACTTGAAAAAAGAAGGGTTCATTTTGGCTATGGTTCCAAAGGGTTCATAATGGCAGGACAGGGGCAGCAGGTGGGCATGGTGGCTGGAGCAGGAGACAGGAAGGGTTGCTCACTGGGAATGGTGTGAGGCTTTCTGAAACCCACCTCCAAGCGAAGCACTCCAGCAAGGCCATACCTCCTAGACCTCCCCAAACAGTTCCACCAACTGGGGACCAAGTGTTCAAATGTCTGACCCTATGGGGAACATTCTCACCCAGATTACCGCAAATGGGGATACCTTCTAAGCTGTAATGAGAAGGGAACAAGACGGTCCTTGCAAATAACAACACTTTAAAAGTTATTAACAGAGAGAAACCTCAGTCTGGTATCATTTGATGCAGTGTGGGTCTGTACCAAATAAACTTGGCTTTGCTTCCAAACGGCTTGAAGTTCACTTTACGACTCTGACTAACTCAATATTTATGGATTTGCATGTTTGTTTCACATTGAAGATTAGGATACAAGATTTTTCAGAGTTGATTGTGAGAACTAACTATATACAATAAATATATAAAAAGGAAAGCGATGGATCTCTTGGCAAACACCTGGGCCAGCTGCTCCTGTTTCCAAGGAGCAGAGGGGAGATGGCTGCTTTCTCAGGCTGCATTAGACACCAGATAGCTTGGGAGCTGTTATGGTATGCTGGTCACACCCTGCTGGTCCTGGTTATGTTGGGATGGCAGTGTGTGTGTGTGTGTGTGTGTGTGTGTGTGTGTGTGTGTGTGTGTGTGTGTGATGGTTGTAGTTGGGATGTCTATTGTCTGTTATAGGTAGTCCAGGAAGTCAAACGAAAGGAATGTTCTAATAGCCCCAAAGAAGTAATGTGCTGCCACCCTTAAAATACCATCGCTAATTTTACCATATGTTGACAGCTCCAGGGAACTGCTGGGTATGTGTATTTGGCCCCGACACTACTGAAAGGGAGAGAGAGAGAGCAGAGCAAACAGTAAAAGATCTGTGACCCTTGGTGGAGTTGCTTGGCTGGAGGTGCCAGTCTCTCAGCTGGGAGAGTTACATGTATCTTTAAAAATAAAATAATAAAATAAACACCAAAATCAGGGCTGGGAAAACAGCTCCGTGGGTAAAGCGCTTCTCATCCAAGTGTGAGGACCTATGTACGCTTGGATCCTCAGGACCCACATAAAGCTGGACACGGTGGTGCAGATCCACGTGCAGGAACAAGATGGGCGGCAGAGGCAGGAGAGTCACCAGGAGACCACAGGCTACTGGCCTGGCACACACAACAGTGAACAGTAAGAGACACTGTCTCAGGCAAGGCGGAAGTCAGGGACTGAGATCTGAAGTTGTCTTCTGACTTCTACATGTGTGCTGTGACATGAGTGCACGTGTACTCATGTACGTGAACACACATCGACAATCATACATTCTCACATACACACAGATTAAAACAAAGATTATCCTCCAAAAATAAATCCCTTCTTGCCCCTCTGAGAATTATTTTGTGTGCTTTTAAAATGAGTTAAAGTTTATTACTTATTTTTGGTGTGGGTGTGGGTGTGGGTATGGGTGTGGGTGTGGGTGTGGGTGTGGGTGTGGGTGTGGGTGTGTGCATACTACAGCACGTGTGTGGAGGTCAGAGGAAAACTTGGCAGACTTGGTTTTCTCCTTGTAGCTTATGTGTGTTCCGGGGGTCCAACACAGATCGTCAGGCTTGTCTCCTTGGATGGAAAGCAGCGTTACCCACTGAACCATCTGGCCAGCCCTCCACTGTGTGCTTCTTTAATTGCCCTGAAGTCTCTATCTCTTTCCTTCCACATTTACAAATGATTGTAATTTTCTGTTTGTTTTAACGTTTCAGCGCTCCTTTATCTCCTCTTCCATCTCCTTTTGGAATAGAACAGTACAGATATAAAGCAGATATGAGTCAACAGTAATGGGTGAGAGGCACACATCTCCACAGAGACACCCATGACTGACACTGCCCAAGAAACAGAAACTTGGAACAGACTCCTAACCACAGAGCCAAGGAACTGTCTGTGAAGGAAAGCCCAAGGCTAGCGGCCTCACTGGTGGGTTCTCCAGCATCGTCGAAGAAAAGACAACATCCATTTTCACAACTTATTCAGCAGAAGACCAGAGGACACATTTCTGAAGGAAGTCATTCTAGAAGGCCAGAATCACTCTGATACCAACACTGAAAGAGTTTTACAGGGAAAGGAAACTACAGACCACATCTCTCACGCCTCAGCAGAGTACCGGCAAAGCGCATCAAGAATCCTAAAAAGATAATTGCATATCATGACCAAGTGGGATTTACCCCAGAAACACAAGACAAATGAGAAGAGAAATACACAGTGGGACTCTCAGGGGTGTGTGGCATGTAGACCAGATGGCAGCATGCCTCCATCCTCCAGAAAGAATAGACGTCCTCACTTTGGGGAGTTGTGGGGCATGATGGGCTGGAGGAGGAAGAGCCGAGAGTCATAGTTCATCCTTTGATAGGTGGGGTTATCCTACGTGTTGGGACTGTGATGCTCAAAGATCGGACTCATAGCAAAAGAGGAACACTGAGGACCAGAGAGGTAGGATGAGCTGCAAAGGGGTGCTAACAGGTAGGAACCCAGCTCTCACGCTCATCGGTCAGATCCTCTCTTGTCCAGATGCTCAAAAGACTATAATTGCTCCGGATCTTGCTACCCATGAACTTCAGGGAGGGAATAATACGAGCAAATGCTTACATTGTACTGGCCCTGTGTCAGGCAGGATTTAGATGTTCTCCATTAACCCACTTATCGTCACAGAAGCCCTCCCAGATGACAACACTAATGTTCTCACTTTATGGATGAAAACGTGGGGTCGGGGAAAGGCTATGGAACTTGCCAAGCTCACTTATCTGGTCTGGCCGTTTGGTCTCTGAGGTCAGTTCCCCCTCCCTTAGTCCCCTCTGTATCTAAAGGCTGGCTTCAGTTCCACCACATAATGGTCAGCACCCTGGACGCCCAGAGCTTGCCGCTGGCTGACTCTACAGCACCCCCATGTGGAAGAGATGCCTCTGTACAGCTCTTATGACAGACAGAAGGGCATAGGATTGACACCACACAGTTCCCTGCTATTACGGTTTGACTGTGAAATGCCCCTCATAGGCTCAAGGGGTGTGGCCAGTGGTGGGCGGTTCTGGAACCTTTAGGAGAAAGCAGGTCACTTGGGTGTTTGTTCAAAGAGGGCATCTTCTTCCTACCTGCTCTCACTCTCCCCTCCCCTGCTCTGCTTTCTGTTCTCCCAGGAGAGAAGAACACACTCTGCACGCATTCCTGCCACCATATTCTACGGCACACACCCCACCACCATCACATTCTGCCCAAACAATCGTCAACTGAACCATCTGAATCGTGAGCCCAGATAAATCTCTCTTCCCTTAAGTTGTTCTCTCAGGTAGTTTGGCCGATGCAATATAAAAGCCACCTATCCATGTCCCTTTACAGAGTCCAGAGTGGCTTACAGCACCTTCAGGATGATCTTTGTTTACTTTCTAAATCCAAGGACCACACAGAGCCATCTGGGGTCATCGGTGCTAGGGATGCTAGTCATGAAACTGATGCACGGCCACTGGTGTCCCTAAGGACACTGCCACTTATGAAGGTTTCCAATGCTGTCTTCATAGACTTGCTTCCATGTTGTGCTGACTGCAAAGACCTTGAATGGGGGGTGCTCAGCACTATAAGCCTCCTATCCCTGGAGTCTAGCACTCAGCACACAGCAAGAACCTTGGAGGAGGTGCTGGATGAATGAATGGGTGGGAGTACGCATGTACATCAGCGTGTGTGCCAGTCAGAAAAGCAATCAATACACCCTGGTGAACATTCTGGTATATTCACCTTTACAGCTAAAAAAATTGATAATTTTTTCACTGTTGGTTTAGGATTAAATGAGGTTGTTAAGTGCCTTGGACATCTGTTGCCTAATAAATTCAGTATCGTTCCTTGTATAAGCATATATCCTACTCTCCCTGTTCTTGCTTCCCTCTGAGAAATATGGTACAAGGCCTTCAGGGTTCCTTGCATGGGCATGTGTGGATGCTCATGGAGAAGAGTGGCAAAGACTGTGTTATGTCCATACTGCTTTCAAAGGAGACTATTAGTTAGTGATGCTACTCAACACAACCAAGATACCACAGCTACCGAACCATGAGTCCGAGCATCCTTCTGCAGGGGGCTGGAGCCACCGGTGACCAGGGAATGGGATGACTTCCCTACCTCTAGGTCTTGGAGATAGGCTGCCACTGACCTTCACCTTGCACCTCTCTACGCTCAGCAGCAAGATTTCCCCAAGTCTACCCCCAAGCCAGTTCCTGTGTGACACAGAAACTCCACGTAGGAGACTCAGCTGTACAAACAGCCAACAGCAGGGTGGGTGGGACTTGAACTTCAGCTCCGCAGAAGCTGGGAGCTTCTTTAGGCACAGGGAGAGGCCACTGGCTTCCAAATACCCCAGGAAGCTCAGGCTGTGAGGGTCAGGGTCAACATGCTATGGTGCAGATGTTCACGGTAAGACATTTCCTGCTCCTCCTCAACCTCCTGCTTTACAAGCCGTGTGTGCATGCTGCATGCATGCTATGGAGAGGTGTGCAGGCAGTTTGATTTACACTGTAAATAATGGAGCCCTGGGTCCGAGGATTGCACAGAGCAGCTGCAGGCTGGTCTAAGATTCAGGGTGGAAGTATGGAGAGGTAGTGGGCTGCCCACTGCCCACTTAAAGAAGCAGGGTGCATTATTAGAGTAGCATCACACACTGGGTAATGGACAGCACAGGACACGGAGACTATCATGCAGGTCCAGCCCTGGTGGGAAGGTAGATCCTGTCCTTTAACAGCTCTTGCTTTTGTGGCAGGGACTTCCTTCATTGCTCCATATACTCATGGGGCAAAGATATAGTATGTGTGTGTGTCTCTTCAGTAACAAGCTAATCAGACTAAATGTCATGGTTCCCCCCAAATACTGTGCAGGTTGGTCATTCACCTCCCCCATGCTAGCATGTCAGTCATATGGATGTCCCAGACGTCCCTCCTACTAAGGCATTTTTTTTTTCCAGGCGTGTGTTATTAGGTTAGAGGGCGTGTCAGTAGAAGAGAAAGCTTCACAGGAAATAGTGGCCCTGACGTGGGCAGCTCCTACCATGTCACTCTGCGATTGCGTGGCCCCGTACATAGTGATCCCGTTGGATGGTGCTGCTGGCTGAGGCGTGTCAGGCTGGATGTATCCTCTTCTGTCGATTAGGCTGCGGAAGAACACACACACAGGATGGAGAGGGTGAGGAAAGGCTCAAAGATGATAGCAACGTGATTTAAATGTCTAGGCCTGGGGTCCCTCTAGAATGAATAATTTCGATGGCCAATGTGATGAGATCTAGAATCGCCTGAGAGATGAGCCTATGGGCATGTCTGTGGGAGATTATCTTGATTAAGGTTAACTGAGGTGGGAATATCCCACTGTGGGGGGCACCATCCCCCAGGCTAGGATCCTGGACTGTATACAAAGGAGAAAGCCAGCTGAGCACAAGCATTCATTGTTCTGTTTCCTGTGGATACAGTGCGACTAGCTGTATCAAGCTGCTCTGGTCTTGGCTTCCCTGTTGGGAATTACCCTTGACCTGTGAACCAAAAGAGTCCTTCCTCCATTATGTTGCATTTGTTAGCGTGTGTTATCATAGAAATAGGAAAAGAGATTAGAACAGGCTCTTTCCGTGAGGGACCCATCTTGGCATCTTGGAATATCCCATATGCAGCCTCAACATGAAGCCAGTTACCAAATTCTGTCACTTTTTCCTCTAGGGTACTGAGATCTGAACCTGTGTATGCTAGTCATGGGCTCTAACACTGAGCTGTATCTTTCCCTGCCACTTCTACTTTTAAAGAGGCCTGTGGCTGTGGTTGCTCCCCTTGTCAGTCTAAAGGCTTGTCACCTGCTACAGACCCTGGCCGCCGCCTCTCAGCTCCCAGTGTCACCATTGTTCCTCTCCAGCGTCAAGGTCATGCCATCTTATCACACCAAGTCAGAAATGTATTTGGGGTGCCTGCACTGTGCTGGTGCATTGTGGGAGACCGGAGCAGACCACACCTGCATGTACTCTGCTTTGCTCTCTCAGTATTTTTTTTCAAACCATCCCCACCAAAGCCACATTCTCCCCACTGACATTGAAGAGGAACACTATGGGCTGACTTGTGCCAATCCCCGCACCTGTGAGTGTGACCCTATTTGTAACCTCTGGTTATTTTGCAAGGGTAACCATGAGAAGATGATTTTCTAATTGAGGAGGGTCTCAGCCCACTGTGACTGGTGTCCTTAAGAAGAGAAGACAGATAACAGTACCATGTGGAGAAAGAGACATAGGAAGGAAGGAGGCCACAAAACACAGACACACAGACTAGAATGTAGAAGCTCCAGACCAAGGACGGCTGGCCACCACCAGAGGCTGGGCGGAGCAAGGATAAACACTTCCTACTTAGAGGGAGCAAGGCTCAACTGCTGATGCCTTCGTTTCAGACTTCGGATCTCAAACTGTGAGAACTGTATGTTGTTTCAAGTCCCTCATCTCATGACACTTTGTTATAGCATCCTAGGAAGTACTATAGAGGTAGTACCAGGGGACTTAGCTTCAGAGAATCCCTGGAGGGATCCCTAAGGCCTGAAGAGGGCACATGACAACAGGTTAGGTCTGTAGTAATCGGTATACCTGACCACTTGGAGACAGCTCTGCCTGTATCAGAGAAGCTGTAATGGGAGGTTCTTGGATGAACCCTGGATGACTACAAGCTGTAAGATGAGATAAATCCTTCTCTTCTCTGAGTTGATTTTGACCATGGTGTTTTGTCACAGCAATAGAAACCCCACCTAAGATAGGTTCCCTCATGCCCTCTGTGGTAGTTTGAATGTGATTGCCCCCATAAGCTCATAGGGAGTGGCACTATTAGGAGGTGTGGCCTTGTTAGAGGAAGTGTGTCACAGTAGAGGTGGGCTTTGAGGTCTCATATACGCTCAAGCTACACCCAGTATCTCAGTTCACTTCCTATTGCCTGCGGATCAAGATGTAGGATTCTCAGCTCCAGCACCATGTCCGCTTGCACACTGCCATGTGGCACCATGATGATAACGGACTAAACCTCTGAAAATGTAAGCCACACAATTAAATGCTTTCCTTTATAAGAGCTGCTGTGGTCATGGTGTCTCTTCACAGAAACAGAAACCCTAAGTTACCCTACCCATTTCCTCAGTGTCTCACTCTTCCCTAGCCTCCTCCTGCACATGATCAGGTTTGGTTTCTCTTGACTAGCTAGACCACCCTCTTCATCACAGACTACCTCCTTCTTGGGAAGAGAAGGTAACTGAAGCCATGTCTGAGGTGGATGGCACTGCTGAGCAGACTGGCCTGATGGGAAGGTCCTGTTACATGAGGACACAGAGCTGAGGGAAGAGAAGGCAAGAAAGGCCAGGAGGGAAGAACAGAGATGAACATCATCACCTTCATTGGCCTGGGGCCAACCCAGGGATGCCTATTAACACACAGAGAGGAGCCCAGTCCTTTCCTTGTCAAGTTGAGTCAATGGGGTGGGGTGGAAGGGGGTAGAGATCACTCTAGCCAGCATCCTGGGTCCCCACAAGGAAAACCAAACCCAGCTCAGCATGCCAATCTCAGAAACTGCAGCTAACCTCTAACCAGGGACTTTCTACTCAAATGACCCAAATAGAGCTGAAGTCCCTGTCACCACTGATCTAGAGTATCCTTTAGCGTCTCTCTGCTCATCCTACACATGCCCCCTCTTTCCCCTTCTAAGGACCCTCAGACTGTTTCTAGACTGGAGCTGTTTAAATCAGGACTCACTACCTGCTCATGTAAACACTTCAATAGGCAGATCTCAGTTTACCTTTTTAGCAAGCAATTCAAGCAGTTCTGGGGGGAAGGCCATTCTTGAGAAGTGCTCCTTCCGAAGGACTTGGATCTTAAAAACTATGACCCAAGTTTGGCTAAAACACTCTTAGTCAGGGTCACTATTGCTGTGATGAAACCATCACCAAAGCAACTTGGGGAGGGAAGGGTTTGATCGGCTTACAGTTCTACATCACTGTTCACCATCAAAGGAAGTCAGGACAGGAACTTAAACAAGGCAGGAACCTGGAGACAGAAGCTGTGGCAGAGGCCATGGAGGGTGCTGCTTGCTGGCTTGCTCCACCTGGCTTGCCCAGCTTGCTTTCTTTTTGAACCCAGGACCACCTGCCCAGGGATGGCCCCACCACGGTGGGCTAGGCCCTCCCCCATCAATCACTAATTAAGAAAATGCTGTGCAAGCTTGTCTACAGCCAGACCTTATGGAGGTATTTTCTCAGTTGGGGCTCCCTTCTCTCTGATGGCTCTAGCTTGTGTCAAGTTGACATAAAATTAGCCAGTACAACTGAATTCTTGTCAACTTGACACATGAATGCATCACTTTTCAATTAGAACTTTTCCTTTCTCATTTATCCCCAAGATGGCACGTTAATATTAATATCACAATATAAAACACAACTTTAAAAGTCCCACATTCCTTACAAATTCAAACACATTAAAACTTCAGTCTCTGAAATATCTAATCTCCTTAAAAATCCAAAATCTCTTTTAAAATTTCCAAGTCTTTCAGTGGTGGGCTCCTGTAAAAATCAAAATTAAATTAAATACCTCTCGCTTCAAGAGGGAAGAACCAGGGCACAGTCACAGTCTGAACAAAGCAAAACCAAACTCCAACAGTAAAAATAACTCAGTGTCCGATGTCTGGGATTCACTCGTGATTTTCTGGACTCCTCCAAGGGGCTCGGGTCGCTTCTCGGGCTCCGTCCTCTGCAGCACACACAGCTTGTCTTCTAGGCTCCGGCTCGCTCCACTCCACTGCTGCTGCTGTTCATGGTGGTCATGGTACTGGCATCTTCAAAACATTGGGGTCTCCCCTGGAACTGGGCTGCACTTTCACCAACAGCCTCTTCTGGGCTCTCTTCATGATGCCAAGACTCGACTTCTCGGCATGACGCCTTTACTCCTTGGCCTTCAACTGCTACTGAGGGTGCACCTTCACCAATGGCCTCTCCTGACCTCTCACAGTGCCGAGCCTCAGCTGCTCTCCATAATCCCTTCGTGCCTTCAAAACCAGTACCACCTGGGTGACTCTGAGTTTACCAAGTTCAGCTGCCAGTGCACCATACAACCTTGGCCGTCTCTGGAACACGAAACACTTCCCAGAAGATTTCACATCGACGATGCTGGTCTCCTCTTAACCATCACTAATTTCTCAGCTCCAATTGACCAGCATTGATTGTCCCGGCAAAGCCAAGGTTTCATTTCAATACTTCTGGAATCTTGTTAATCACAGCCCATTCTTCAGCCCCAGCTAACCAGAACCACAGGAGCTTAATTCAAAATGACAAGTGGCCTTGATTGAGTCTTTAAACTTTCCCTGAAACTTCACAAACCAGGCCTCCATCTTCTGCACAGCTCTCAACATTCTTATCTTCCAAGCTCCTACAGAATAGCTCATCAAACATTGAACACTCAGCGGCTTTTCTTGCATGAAATTCCAAAGCCCTTTCACGATCCTTCCCCAAACATGGCCAGGTCTACCACAGACCTCGTACCAACTTGTCCTAGTTAGGGTTACATTTGCTGTGATAAAACACCATGTCCAAAAACACTTGGGGAGGGAAGGGTTTGATGAATTCACATTTCCACATCACTGTTCATCACTGTAGAAAGTCAGGACAGGAACAGGGCAGGAACCTGGAGGCAGAAGCTGATGCAGAGGCCATGGAGGGGAGCTGCTTACTGGCTTGATCCCCATGGCTTGCTCAGTCTGCTTTCTTATAGAAACCGAGATCATTTGATCAGGGATGGCACCACCAACAATGGGCTGGACCCTTCCCCATCAACCACTAATTAAGAAAATGTCCTGCAGGTTTGCCTACAGCCAGACCTCATGGAGGAATCTGAGGCTCCGTCTTCTCTAATGACTCTAGCTTTTGTCAAGCTGACACAAAACCAGCCAGTACAAACACCAAGTCAATCCAGTTGTGAGGGAGGTATTTTGGTCATGACAAGTTTTGATCTGTAAATATACAAGCAGGGCCACATGCAAATCTGGGACCAGGAATAGGAAGGACTGTGGACAGAATGGGGGGGGGGGTTTCAGTTCCTTTCCTGGACTCCAGTGTGTATTCTGGTTAAGGGAATAATGGTCTGGGTCTTTACCCTTATGCTCCTCCAGGTCCTCTCCATGGCCTACCCTAGGACTCAACACCACGCTCACAGAAAGACAATCTAAGACGGTGAGGGATTCATAGCTCTCAAGGTATTTCCTGACCTAAGGACCCCTGAGAGGGCAGCCCAGGGGGATCTGGAACTCTTCATGAGGGGCCTGACCCTCATCTCCAGGCAATCCTTTTCTCTGGGCTTTGCCTACTCCTGTCGGTCTGTTCCCTAAGCAGACTCCCTAAAGAGTAGGTGGTGGCACACTCCTTTAATCCCAGCACCAGGGAGGCAGAGACACTCGGATCTCTGAGTTGGAGGCCAGCCTGGTCTACAGAGCAAGTTCTAGGGCAGCCAAGACTGTTGCACAGAGAAACCCTGTCTCGAAAAACAAACAAAACAAAACAACAAAGCAAACAGAGTAGATGGGGTTCCCCCGAGGCTCCTAGTTCAGGAGGAGAGAGATACACTGCACTCCTAGCATTCTGGGCCAAAGTTGGTATAGGACCCGTTTTTAGTTATCTCGTGAGCCCTCCATGACGTGAACACAGCAGCCTTGCTCTGTGCTTGAATGGCCTTGGCCACGTGTCAGGGCTGTTCCGCCACTCCAGTTACTCTTCTTCTCTGATGAGGGTTTGCCAGGGCTGACAGCAGCATGGAGTGTGCATCCCACAAGCACACATCAGTGAGAGCTGCACACACAAGGGGAACCGCCTTGGAGGCTATCCGGCCACCTTGGTGGTTTCTCTTTGTTTTTCACATTTGGGACCAGATGGAGAAAGTACAAATCAATTAGAAACCCACTCAGACACACCTGCCACGGATACCTGCTCTGTTGGTATTTGTAGAGGAGAGATCAGTTTCTGAAGAAATAGTCTACTCTGGTGTCACTCGCAAATAATCAAACGTCGGCTGTATTTTGAACTTGTGTAATTCTGACCTGGGAACGCACACATGGGTTCCTGTGTCAGATGGCCTGATTACCCAGCATTTGCTGGCTATGCGATTTTTGGACATGTTATTTAGATTCTGTGCCTCCGTTTACTTACCCCTAAAACAGAAGACAATAGTATCCACTTCATAGGCGTAGAACGAGCATTTCAAAAGTTGATACATACAAAGCAAGTAGGAGGTAAACGTGCACACACGTGCGTGCACATTCGCGCACACACACACACACACACACACACACACACACACACACACACACACACACACGGGGTGGGGGAGAAGGTTCCAGCTGCTGCCACCAGCAATGGCCACCTGCAGTGTTACCCCTACGACACCACCTACTCCATTTCCCCTAGATCTCCCTTGGGACTATGTGAGCATCATGTCTGCGCCTCAGCCTTTAGCTTTTATCCCTTTATGGTTTCTAGTTGCTTCCTACACACAGCTCTGACTCCCTAATTATGCTGATCACAGGTCCCAGGCCACCCCAGAAGTTCAGCGTCAGTCAGTAATGAGTGAGGTCACATGCTTCTGTCTGCCTCGTCTGAAACAGAGGAAATTTCTTCCCAATTGGACACAAATTCAGTTCAAGACCAAAAAGAAGTAAAGTATGACCAAAGGAAGCCAGGCTTCTGTGTCACTGAGTGAGTCTAAGGGACACACAGAAGACAGTGGAACTGGGGGTCTTCTGTGGGTGTGGTCGGCTCCAGGGGCGGGGGAGGGGGGCCCGTGGGCAGGCATCCATCTCTGAACTGCATTACCACAGACAAAGACATCAGCTTTCCTGAGACCTGTGACTCTTACCTGGGGGAGATGGGCCCACACAGGGCAACACAGCAATTTGTGAAGATATTTCCGTAGCTGTAGGGATTGTAATTTTCTTTACCTCTTTTATTGGACCAAGATCCTTTGATCTGAAAGAAAAGGAGCATCAATAACACAGTGTCTAGAGTACCAATGCCAGAGTTTATGGCAAACTGGACCCAGAGACGCCTTTGAAAGATGCAAACAAGGGCCGGGATGTAGCTCAGTGGGAGAACCCCTGCCTAGCACATGCCAGACGCTGGCTCCCTTGGCTAGCACTACAAACAGTCTTTACTGGGAGAAA
Source organism: Peromyscus californicus insignis (assembly GCF_007827085.1). Classification (NCBI taxonomy): domain Eukaryota; kingdom Metazoa; phylum Chordata; class Mammalia; order Rodentia; family Cricetidae; genus Peromyscus; species Peromyscus californicus. The sequence goes on from NW_026294525.1 coordinate 10,224,678, forward strand.
CTGAGGCATTTTCTCCCTGTGGAAAACAAGCATTTATACAAAATTTAGAAATATCCTCAAACAGTAGCTTAGATTGGGAGAGAGTGACGGTCTCTGGGACAAAAAAATCCTCATTTAAGATGATACGGTACCATTAAAAGTTCCTCTAATGAAAACCAGTGGAGACTCTGTTTTTCATATTTATACCTTGCACCTGTCTTATTTATTGTTTATTGCATGTTATGCTGCATAGGTGTGTGGTGCATGCACATGCGTAGGTAGGGGTATGGGCCTGCTGCATACGGAAGCTGGAACAAGATGCTTGCTATGTTCCCCTGCTGCTCTCCAGAGATGTTGTTGCCTTAGACAGAGTCTCTTACTGAACCTGAAACTTGTGGCTTCAGTTAGGCGGGCTGGCCTGTGAGCTCACAGGTTCCGCTTGTCTCTGCCCCCCCCATCTCCCCAATTAATGCTGGGGTTCCAGGCATATGTGGCTGGCCATGTGGGGACTGGGGAATCAAATTCAGGTCCTCATGATGGCAGAGCAAATGCCCTTATCCATTGAGCCATATCCCTGGCCGTCCCAACCCTAAGCTGTAATTAAGTGAATGCTAACTGAAACAACATTAATACGGGTTCCTTAATGGCCAGTTTAGACCAAGAATGCAGCCTCTTGGTAAAACTGTCTGTTTTGCAGATTCCAATATTTATAGTTACCAAATCGAATGTGCTGTTTTAGCGGTTTCTCATCTATTTTATCGTTTCGTTTCCTCGGCTTTTGTTTAAGGAAACGGGATCTGTTCTGAAACATTTAACATGCATGGACAGGCAAAAATCTCAGTATGGAGAGCAAGTGAGAACTAGACTTGCTGAGAAGGAACTTCCAGCATCATGTTTCCCGCCCCACCCCCAGCCCTCCCTTCTCCCTGCATTATGAATCAGCAGAGGCTCCTGGACTCAAAGTACAACTTCGGGTCAGGGCAATTTCCTCCAGAAGCCAGAGACGTTAAGGATGAAAATTAGCCCCCGAGATGTCAGCCTGCCATGGTCTGTCTTTGCTTGGGGAAGTGTGACAAGCTGCCTCCAAAATTATGGAAGAGGATTGGAAGAGGCTTCTCAAGGTCAGACCTGGGTATACCCGCTCATCTTCGGGATGGGACTGACATCATGGTACAATGTAAGTGGGTGCAGAGATGCCCCACACATACATGTAGGACCCTCATAGGGCTTTCCCTTCATCCTCTGTCCCCAGGTTCTCACAGCTGGAGTGGGATGTAGAGGAAAAGGTGGTCCCTGACCTCTCCCCTTCCTCTTCCTCCTCCGAGGTTAACCAGGCAGATACCCATGTGTTGCGGCCAGGAACTTACATCTTCATTTGTTGTCTGGTTGGAGCTGATCAAGTACGTGTGGAAACCTGAGAGGCCAACGATGGACCAGACGGAGAAGAAGCACACCACGGCCTCGAGCACGGTGGGGGAGTCAAGGAGAAGAGAAGGAGAACAGAGGATGGGCACGGCTACCAGAGAGGCGGGATGACAGGAGGTGAAGGGCTGAAACCCCACAGCTGGGTTCCAGGCTCAGTTCTACCTTTTCCCTATCTCCAACCAGAAGCCTCCGTCCTTCAGGCCAGTGGCCACACTCATACTCTCTGCCACCCCTCCCCCAATGCAGAGGGACATCCACAGCTCTGTAATGGCTGCTGGACTCCGTGGCCATCACTTACTTCTTCAGAGTGGACAGTTTCCCCTTTGACCTTTACCTTCCCAGACTCGTAACGCAACCAAGGATGGATGGAAGCTAGCTGCAGCTCAGACCTTCGATGAAAGGACTAACTATTAAGTGTCCCTCTGGTTTTAGCTTCTGAAGGCTGAGGACTGTCTCACCAGCAAGCGTCTCCCTCCCACAGGATGGCTTCTGAGACTCAGAACTGCCTGCTTCTGTGGCCTATCAGGTCTCAGTTCATGAAGCAGGTGAGACGCGCTCATGCCTGTGAACTGGAGGGTGACTCTAGGTGTGGAATTGGGCTGGGGCGCTCCTTCTTAGAGACCCCTGCCCAGCTCCGCAGCTGAGAGAGGACAGTGAGAGGAAGCCAGGCATTCAACGTGATGTGTCGCCACCAAAGGAGGAACAGCCTGGCCTTCTTCACCAGATGGCATTGATCAACCAAGAATGCAGTCATTTGAAAGGATGAGAGAATTTTCCCATCCCACAAATGTTTATAAGAGTCTATTTACAAGATACAGATGTTTCTCAGGAAAAACTAATTCATCCTGGGGCAGATCTGGGGTTTAAATATACATCTCGCATTCTCCTAGCAATGAATTACAGACTGGGGAAACTAAAGAAACCTTGTGCTTTCCTTATGCAACCAAAGCTGGAGGAACATAGATCAGGCTGTACTGTGTCACCACTCATGTTTCCAGGATGAAAGTAATTCACCTTCGATGACAGAACTGAATCCATTACCCAGTACCTCTGTATGATGATGACGGATGCTGTTGATTGGGACACAGAATCTCACATCAAACGGGAAAAAGTGAACAGATCTGTGGGCTCACAGTCACTATTATAGGTAGTCACAACATCTGCTTTTGGAGAAGCAGGTGGTTGGGAGGGTCTAGAGGACAAGAGAAATACAAGGAAGAAACCCCTAGCCAGGGCCGCAGAAACCTCCAGGAAATGCTTCCTCCAGGAAATGGCTACGGTGGAGCTTTATGTGTGCATGGAACAGTGGCTCATGTATCCCAGTGACCAGGGCTCCCATATGTCATTTCTTTTCCTTCCTATCAGGGCTGGGAAGTGGCTCAGGAAGACTTCATGTCCCGCACTGGCTACAAAGCAGAGGTGGAGTTCCGGGGGGGGGGGGGGGGGCAAGATTAAGTGACCAGAGAGGAGGCTAAGTCGAGGAGATAACTAGGCAGTGGCACTCGTTAGAACTTTATGCAGCTAAGGGAGAAGATCAGACATTGAGATGAAGTGACATGGTAGCTGGGCAAAGGATGTGGTCCAGGGGAGAAAAGAAAATAAAGATGGGAGTCGAACATCAATCTCAGGGACACCTGTGCATCACCAGACGTTTACAGCCCAGATGGAATGATGGGGAAGTCAACAGAGAAGGAAGGCTCAAACACGAACCATAAAAACTGCAAAGTAAAAGTAGAGTAGGGTTGGAGCCGGTGAACGGGTTCCAGACTTCCGGCTACTCCATTTGCAGTGTGACCTGCAATTACTAACTGCTTCCATTAGGAGGCAGTGTGATGGGTGGGTGAGGAACTGTAGAGGTTTACAGAAGCAAAAATGGTGTGTGTGTGTGTGTGTGTGTGTGTGTGTGTGTGTGTGTGTGTGTGTACCTATGTGTCCTTAGAAGTCAGAGTCCAACCTTGGGAGCCATTTTGTGCCACTCACCTTTAAAATTTCTTTTGAGTCAGGGTTTCTCACAGGCCTGAAGCTTGCCAAGCAGGCTAGGCTGGCCGGCCATTGAGTCATAGGAATCTGCCTGTCTCTACCTCCACAGAACCAGGATTATAAGTACACACTACTGTGCCAGCTTTTATGCATGGGTTCTGGGATTGAACTCAGTTTCTCATGCTTGCAAGGCAAGCACTTTGCCAATGGAGCCAGCTCCCCAGCCTAGAAAAGTGGAACTTTTATATGAATATGTTCTATGCTTCAGAGGCATTTCTTCACCGTTAATAGAGTACAGCGCTACTGTGAGCTTTTAGCTGTCACAAAATGACATGATGCCAAGGGACAAAGAGAGGTACTTTTGCTGTCCCACCCAGCTGATAATGCTGCCTGTGACTATGTATCCTGAGGAACAGGCCAGCTCTTCTGTAACAACGGCTGCCATCACTGGAGACATGTCGGCACAGGAACTGACTCACTGAATCCTGAGAGTAGCTCATTGATAAATACCACTTCCATTCAACAAATGAGGGGTCCAAGGAAGCAATGAAAGAATCCCCTATAGACACAGAGCCCAGCTGGGGCTTGTAGCTCAGGTGGCAGAGTGCTTGCCCAGCATGCACAGTGCCCTGCATTCAGTCTTTGGCATTGCGGAAAACCAAGCATGGTGGTACCTGTCTATGATATTGCAGTACATCCTGAGGTTGATGCAGGAGGAGAAGTTCAAGGTAATCCTTGGCTACAGCGTGACTTGGAGGCCAGCCTTGGCTACATGAGACCCTAACAAGACTGACAGCTGCTGTCAGTGAATGCTAGAGGCCTGCCTGGCCAGCATAAGAATCTTCAGCTGGTTCTTTCCTAATTCTTGCTGGAGCTCAGTGGTCCTCGGCTGACCTCATCCCAGTTCAGAGAGATAGGGGCCCTTTTTATAAGAGACTGGGCATCTCTGTGGAAACCAAAGGAAACCTTCTCCTTATGCCTACTCTCGGATTCAGGTACAGATATTCCAACAACGCATTTCACTGGCCCAGCAGCTTGATGATGGAAATATATGTTCCGTAATGAGATCAGGACATGTTATTCTCTTAAAAGTTGCAAAATCCTTTTTCCATTTTTTAAAAAATAGAAATGATAGGGTGGAAAGATGGCTCAGCAGTTAAGAGCACTGAATGCTTTTCCAGAGGGTCTGGGTTCCATTCCCAGCACCCACATGGCAGCTCACACCTGTCTGTGACTCCAGTTCCAGGGGACCGGACACCCATGGCAAAAACACCAATGCACATAAAACTTAAAAAAAAATAAAATAAAGATTAAAAAATAGAAATGAGAGAAACAAATTCCATTTGGGGTCAATTTAATAAGAAGTTGGATGTTTGTAGACCGAAGCAGGGATGGCTTTGGATGACAATCATTTCCACTGCCTGGCTCCGCGTCCATCTAATCCAGCCTCCAATAAGACAGGCAGCTCCTTTTTGGCCAGAGGCTAGCTGTGAATTCCCTTAAACTCATAAGAGTTTGCACTAAGTGTGAATGTTCAAAGTGCTGGCCTACGGACACCCTCCGGAGCCCTCCCTGTGAACCCAGAGAGTAGGCTGGGCAAGTACCAGCTCCATGTTCCAGGAAACAGGCTCTGCTTGCAAGGGGGAGGTGAGCAAGGGGAGAAGTGATGCGGAGACTTGGGCGAGAGCCAGGCAAAACGGCTAAGGATGCTTCAGGCTGGGGATAATCACAAACAGTGGGAGACCTTCGAACTATGTCTTCAGCATCTTGGGGTTCCTGATCTTTTCCCATAAAGAGGCACAGAAAAGTTATTTTTCTTATAATCTCAGTAATTAAGAAAAAACAAAACTTCCCTGAAGTGCCTCCACACCATGGAGACACAGAAGCCCTGAGTCAAGCTGCTCTGGCTTTTTCTAATCCCTTTATTTCAGGCAGGAAGCTGAGGCCCAGAGACCAAACCACTTTTAAGGACTCATATAGTCACAGCAGAAGCAAACCTAGAACTGACTTCTAGGAGACACATACCTCTTCCCAGGACCCCAAGCCAAGGCAGTAGCACATGGCAGCCACAGCTTTGCAGGCTTGGTGCTCATCATGGTGAGACTGAGACAGACACTTGACTGTTCTTTCTTGGCCAAGTGTGGGATGTGTTTTGGTGGGTTTCCTTATTAACTAGGACTTCTGAAAGGCCAGGACCACATTTAGAGGGCTCTGCATGGGCGCTCTCTTTTCTGCCACTTTCAAGGTCCTGGGTCACCTCTCGGTGGGGCTTCAGGTGTGAACCCCACAGTCCTCATTAGAGAGACTGTGCAAGGGTATCTGCTGTTTAAGACATAAGAAACCACGTAGGTGGCCTATGGCTGTGTCTGCCTGGCAGCCACTACTGAAGCAGGTGTACCTCACAGGAACGGCTCCTTCTTCGTCCAGCAGAGGGACGACTCTACCTAGAGGCAGAAAAACACAGCTGTGCCGTCACCTGGCCACACACCCACTGGCAATTTGCATGACTGACTGACCCTGTAAAAAGAGGAAGGGACTGAGATCACTTTCACAGTTTGACCTGACCACAACCCTGCCCTCAAACCTCCTTCGCCTGTGTGGGGAGTTTCAGATTCATGGCGGAAGTGACCAGGATCCCAACCAAACTTCCAACTGGCGCTTTGAAGAAACAGAATCTGACAAACGGGCTCTAACGGTCATTTAGGTGACAAGGTGTACAAGAACAGCGGGAATCTCTGGAAAAGAGCAGCCACGGGCTGAGGGTGTGGGAGACGTTTCTAGTCATCAGAAGGGACTGCAATGGGACGGGACGCGTCCAGACATGGCTCACAGCACAAGCATGGGCAATATTCAAAGTCAGTAGTAGGGGACAGATGCTTGATTCTGAGGCGGGTGTCCATGGATGCACAGCATTCCCAAGATGCTTTTGGGGATCCTTTAGGTAAAGCCCATGTTCCTGTCAATTTCCCCACTGGACACCACTTCCAATCTCCTCCCTCCTTCTCTGTGTGCAGCCTGCCATGGTCGCCCAGCAAAAGGTACCGTCCTTAACCTCAACTTCCCAAGTGCTGGGATTATAGGTATGTGCCACTGCACTGGGCACTACGACCTCACCTTTGGAACGGTAAATAAAGGAAGAATTGTAAATATTCACCCAAAGAACACACTGGCTATACATACTTTAGAGTGCAGTAAGTATTTAAAAATGAATGAGGTAGATTTATCTCCAGGTAATATTTTGAAACAAAATCAAGTTGTAGAACAATGCAAAGAGTAGGTTTCTTGTAAGATACAAGCAACCCCTTAGCCACATACAAGTATGTATTCCAACTTCATGAAGACCTTCTGGAAGGACAGACAAATTGACAAGGAGTCACACACCACGGAGGGTCAGGGAAACCCTTCCTTTCTTCCCATTATATTTCTTTTGGAATTATTTTAGAACTTCAACCTTAATCAATTCACTACCCACATTGTGATCTTATGCGACATAATTGGGGTCTTAAGCTTCAGGCCTCCCTTCCTCCCCTTGGCTGGGTCGGGGGTGGGGAGGCATTGGCCTCTTTTTCTGAGTGGAGCAGGGCTAGTGTGGGGAGATTGTGGCTCTTGCTTAGGTGCCACTAAGGATGTCAATGGATTTCCCCGGCACAGGGGCAGCTATACGCAGCATTGAGGGTGTCTGTCTCTGTTTTCTCATAGTCTTTTGGACATCAATATCTATCAGCATGGACGGGCTAGCCAAAGCCGATGCTACCTTCGTTATTTTCCCTCTGTGCCACATGGCGTCCTTCCTGCCAACCTTCTAGTAAATTCTATTAAAATAGACCAGTGCCCATTAGTCTGTGGGTGCCTCTCAGGCGGTTAAGTGTCGCAATGAATGCAAATTGGAGATAAAGAGGCTTTCTAGGGGGAAAGCCTTCACAAATGCCGAATCAATTACCATTTGATTTACCAACCACAGGAAATCCTTTTCATTTTGGGAGCACTGAACAATAAGTCGTGATTAAAAATGACTGGAATCCCTTAAATGGGACATGAATGCCATGCTACACTGACGTGATTGTGAAGGGCAGGGTCCCCTCTCTGGGGGCTTCCTCAAGGATGCCCAGGGCTCGCTGGCCTCCCCTGCACATGCTCCCGAGGTTTTCCGCCTTTGAGAACATGATGAGTCTGGGAGGCAGGGTTGTCACAGGGCTCCCTAGCATCCCTGACCGGTGGAATTTTCTGTGAGGGGCAGTTTCCACACATTTCCCTCCTTCTGTTAGACATGGAGGCAACTAGAGAGGATCCTGAAGTTACAGTGGGGTGACAAAGACGTGTGTGTGTGTGTGTGTGTGGTGTGGTGTGTGGTGTGGTGTGTGGTATGTGTGTATATGTGTGTTTGTGTGTATGTGTGTGTGTGGTATGTGTATGTGTGTGTGGTGTGTGTGTGTGTGGTGTGTGTGTATGTGTGTATGTGGTGTATGTGTATGTGTGTGTGTGTGTATGTGTGGTGTGGTGTGTATGTGTGTGTGTGTGTGTGTGTGTATGTGCGTGTGTGTGGTGTGTGGTGTGTGTATGTGTATGTGCGTGTGTGTGGTGTGTGGTGTGTGTGTGGTGTGTGTATATGTGTGTTTGTGTGTGTGTGTGTATGGTGTGTGTCTGTGTATGTGTGGTGTGTGTGTGTGTGGTGTAGTGTGTATGTGTGTGTGTGTGGTGTGTGTGTGCATGTATGTGTGGTGAGGGTGTGTGTGAGAGAGAGATCGATAGCTCTTTGAGGTTCTCTTTGTAAACATCTCAGAACTCACCGATTCTCTCCAGTCTACCCAATGTCCTCATCTCCCTGGTCCCCTGTGACCCTTTGTCTCCATGGCACCCCCCCACCGTCTTCTGTTGTGCTGTGAAATGTCCCCTACAGCGTGGTTTCCAGTTGGTGGCACTGTTTGGGGAGGTTTGAGGATTTGGGGACCCTGAGGTTTAAATGGCAGGCATAGGCCACTGGGGACAGGCTTGAGGGCCAGGGCCAGGCTCTGCTTCTGGTCCTGATTTTGTTTCCAATCTGCCAAGATGAGAGGAACCTCGAGCACAAACTCCCGCCTCAATGACCACCACCATGAGGAACCACTTTGTCAGAGAGATGGGAAAAGTAACACATGTCCTCAGAATGGTCACTGTCTTCCCTTCTTGTCCTCACCCGTTCTTAGGTCATGGATCCCACTACGATGCTTCTTCCCGCCACGCCGTCCCTTGCCCCACATAAGCACAGTCTTTGACTTTAAGCACCCAGACCTGCAGACGTTCACAGAGGAAGAAAAAAGCAGCTATGTGGTGTGTGTTAGCTTGCCACTCTAGCCCAGGCCCTTCTGAATTGAATGAGCTTCAAAGGCCTGGGTCACTTGTCCTCAACCTTGTGACCCACAGGTTTGGCTCACGGTAAGAGATCAGCGAAGGAACTCTATGGGACGAGCTGCCATGTGGCTCTCCTCTGTTTGAACCCCAGTAGCCGGGTGAGCTAAAGGCCTGGTCCTGTGTGTTCTCCTTTGGTCTCTTTCTCGGGGCGGTCTCATAAACCTGTGGTCGGGGCAGCTACCTAACGGGCCACTGCCCAGAGGCCCCTTCCTCACAGCTTCTGATTCCTTGATGTAAAGATCAAAGGGGGGCAGTGACGTGCGGGGCAGGCAGGGGGAGGCAGTGACATGCGGGGCAGGCAGGGAGAGGCAGGAAGGGAAGAGAAGGGCAAGGAAGGACTATCCAAAGGCGGAGGCTGGACCCCCCAGCTGTGACGCTGACTGGGAAGTAGCCTACTGAGTCCCTTCTGCTCAAGGCTGTCTGTGACCTTCTCTCTCTCTCCTTGTCATCTGGAGTGTGTGTATGTGTGTGTGTGTGTGTGGGGGGGACGACGACACACTGGTTCTACACACCATCCAGGCTGGTAGAAGCTGGGTATTCTTTTCTCCTCAAGTCCCGGCTGTCATTGGCCAGCATTGCCATCGTTTATGCTGACATGTCCAGTAAGGGAGTGTGGTTGACCATTAGGCACCTTTGCTTCCCATCTCTCTCACTTCCTCAGCGACATTGTTTTTAGTTGGATTTTTTTTTTTTTCAGAATAAATCTGCTATGAGAAACCTTTGTCTGGACCCTTATTTCTCGTCAAAATATTTTTATGCCATGGTCAGGAGATCAGGAGTGAGGCCACGGGAAGTCGGAAAACACAAGCTATCTCCTCGCTCTAGAACACTCGCCAGTAGCCACTGGGCTGATCCCAGCAGTCAGGCAATCCAGCTCACACCCTCCTCCGGAAGCTTTATGGAGCCCTGTTCTGAAGCCTGCAGATCTAGAAAGGGTGAGCTATGGGCACCACTGCCGACTGTCAAAGCTCTGTGAGCATGCAGCATTACAGGTCAGGTCAGACTCACCCACTGAGTACTGGTGACCAACCTTGGGGCCAAGTTTCATAAGATAGCAGTTCTCAACTGGTGGGTCATGATCCCTTTAGGGGTTGCATTTCAGATACCCTACATATCAGATGTTTACATTACAATTCATAACAGTAGCAAAATGGCAGTTATGAAGTAGCAAGGAAATAATTGTATGGTTGGGGTCACCACACATGAGGAACTGTATTAAAGGGTCACAGCATCAGGAAGGTTGAGAATCACTGTCATAAGACATGATTGATGCTGTGAAAGACACAGGCAGGCTTCACTTAAGATCCACCGAAGCACTGGGCGGTGGTGGTGCATGCCTTTAATTCCAGCACTCGGAAGGCAGAGGCAGGAAGATCTCTGTGAGTTTGAGGCCAGCCTGGTCTACAGAGCAAGTTCCAGGACAGGCTCCAAAGCTACACAGAGAAACCCTGTCTTGAAAAAACCAAACCAAAACCAAAACCAAACCAAACCAAACAAAACCTAAAACAACAACAACAAAAGATCCGCTAAGGCCATATGCTCTGGCAGGTTACAGAGACAATGGCTGTAGGGGAGCTGGTCACCCTGGTGCTGTTGGGGAGTGGAATAAAGGATGCCATTCCTCCTTGAATCTGTGCTTAGTATCTCAGGCGAGTGCTTGATTCCATGAACCATCCTTTCTTCTTGCTAATCGGTAGCTAACTTCAGTTTTCTGGATCACTAAACAGGAGATAGGACATGTGGAATTTATTCCTCAACCCCCTCCCCTCTTTGCTCATTATCTGTATGTCTCCAGTCTCCTTCCACCATACAGACCTCATTAACCAGTTATCATACGACTACTGAAGATGCCTTGGTAACCAGCCACACACACACACACACACACACACACACACACACACACACACACACACACTTGTTTATAGATCTATCTATATACCTCCATCACTGCATTCGTCCACATCTCAGGGCTCAGCAGTATGGGTGCCTTGACTTTAAAAAGCATATGTTTACAGATGTGGTAGAATTCTCTACCATCTCTGAAAATCACTCATGAGAATAATGGAGAGTTCAAATGCAATTTACCCAGTTATGTGAAAGAGAAAGAGCTGAGTCCTGAGGAGCTGGGTCAGCAGGTCCATTTGTTTGATTTCACAGCCTATTCAGCACTTAATAGGCAGATACTTTTTCTTTTAAGATTCAAAATAACATGGTGCACACATATATACACTGTTTGGGAGGGTGGGAAATGGTTCCCATTGATCTAAATGGCTTGAATCTCACCTTTCAGGTTTGTGGAAGAGAGGTCTATGTCTAGAGACAGTATAGGTCACTGCACTTGCGGAGGAATGCTACAAGGTATCCCAGCACAGCCTCAAGTGGCCCAGGAGCCTCACCTGCTGCCTCATGCCCCCAACAGACCCACACCTGGGCATCCATGAAGGTGAGAGGTACCTGCCGATCACAGTGAACTTAGGCAGACTCACGGCTCTACTTGTCCCAGCCTAACCGGATGGAGCACCAATCATGGCTGGCTTCTGGGGTGGGGAGGGGCAGAGAAGACTCCACTTACAGCTTTTCTAGCTAAAGAGCTCTTCAGTTTAGACAGGGCTGCATGAGTGTCTGGAGACTCGATGTTCAGATGCCATTTATCATACAAGTGAATGTTCTGCAAGGCTCCCAATGCCTTACAGAATGAATAAGAATGTGATTTATGAGAAGAAACGCCAAAGCCAGGGCGATAAAGAGGTAAGAGTGTAGGGGTTGGTGAAATACTGAATCCACAAGCAAGGTCCCCACAGAGCGACCAGAAAGGATATCTTGCTGGACTGTCCTTAAGGGCATTGAGGAATCCCGTTTGCTGTGAACCTGTGGGAACGAAGCCAACATTTAGTATCCAGACATTCACCCCATGCTCAACACTCTCATCTGCATGACAATAATAAGTGTCTAAACATCAATTAAACAGTCATGTTTGGTGTTAGGGCACCCAGCTTACTGATCAGAGGTCATGATTTCACTGAAGCCATTCAAGAAGATGGCAGATTCATGAGTAGAACCAACATCTGCAGGACATTTTTTTTTCAATGAAAGCAGATGCGTGTCTGTATATTTTCCCATAAATTATAGCTTTGATTGCTCTTTTGTTTTCCTCTTTTTAACAGGAAAACAGAATCCTACATAATCTCTTCTGTTTTGCCCACATCTGTTAACATTTGGCAGTAGAGGTCTTAGGAACTTGGCTGCCAACAGTCTTCCTTCTTGGATGCAGAGTAAACAAAGCTAATATTCATTTACTGACTCTTTTTGGGTGAAGGTGTAGTCCTTGTCCTGTGATCTTGTCCTGCAAGAGAACACTGAGGGGCTTGAGTTCAGCTACATCTGATGAGAGCAGGGACTATTGCAATCGGACTTCAACCAAATTTGAAAGTTATTTTTACTTGTGTATATGTGTGTGTGTGTGTGTGTGTGTGTGTGTGTGTGTGTGTGTGTGTGTGTGTATGACACATGTGTGGGTGCCTGTGGAGATTAGAAGAGGGAGTTGGGTCCTTTGGAGCTAGAGACACAGGTAGTTAAGAGCTGCTCAATGTGTGTGCTAGGGACCAGTTGGAGTCCTTTGGAAGCACAGCAAGCATTCTTAACCAGCCCCGACCTCTGAGGAGGAAGTCTTGGCAATGCTATCTTGGGAGATGATTCTGGGTCCCTCTGTTTTGACTTGAAGCCACTGCGCTTCAGGTGACACAGCCTTGTGCCACAGAATGTAAACTATTAAGCTAGTGTGGCGACCATTACTTCTTTGTGTTGTTTAATTAGCTTAGCCGTGGGGCGGGGTTAGTGAGTGGCAGTGTCCTAGGTCTCTCTGTGTGACTGTCAGTCCATGTCCCACTATACAAAGGTGGAGAGGGAGCTTCACTTGGCTTCACATTTCTCCTCTAGGAACTCCCTCTGTGTGGGTCTGCTGTCCACCACGGAGGCTCGAGGATTGCTGGGTGGCAGCAGGGGCGGCTCATGAGGGAATTACTAATATGGAAAGACAGGTACTTATAGCTTCTCACATCTCCCTCAGTCCAGCAGGGCACAGCCAGCAAATGACAAGCTGCAGGCCACTAGCAAAGGCAATCTCAAAACAAAAGGACTGAAATAAACCCCATTGTGTAGGAACCAGGGTAAATAAAAACTCAGACATTGGTGAAGTGGGATGAACATCATTCTAAGTCTGGGAAGGCAGCAGACTTCACTCTGTGTGTGTGTGTGCGCGCGCGCGTGCGCGCGTGCGTGCGTGCGTGCGTGCGTGTGTGTGTGTGTGTGTGTGTGTGTGTGTGTGTGTGTGTGTGTGAGAGAGAGAGAGAGAGAGAGAGAGAGAGAGAGAGAGTGCATGAAGACAAGTGACCAGGTGTGACGGTGAGAACTTCTGAGGACTAAGAGTGTGAGCGATAGTGTGACAAACTGTACAGGTGTGTGTATATGTTTTCCTGGCATTTATATTCAGGATCAAGCAAGTGAAAACTAGTCCTAAAACTCTAGAATGTAGGGCTGAAGCTAGGAATATAATCTGATAGTGTGAAATGGAAGCATTTAGGACTTCCCTGAAGGATGATAGATTTTAAGCCATGCCTATTGGAACCATGTACAAATTCATTGTGCTGTACAGACTTTGTGTCTGGTTAAATTTTTGGTGCATGATGTTTTTATTTATTTGCAAGGTTTTTTTTTATAAGAAAGTTTATAAATTAAAAGAAAAAAGAATGTAAGGCAAAAATATTCCTTCTGGGTGTCACGTGTGTGCTCTCTCTTGCCCATGTGAACAATCGCTTCCTTCAAATCAGCGTCTAACACCCTTGGTGTTCCCTTTGCTGCCTTTGTGCATGAATCCACAGACTGGCTCCGGGCTCCACCTTTGCCATTTTGGGATTCAGAAAACCCTGAGAAAGGGGGTCTCTGCAAAGCCACCTTGGCACCAGCTCCAGCTGGCATGGAAGAGGACTCTGATGAGGACTAATCTTTTCTCACAAGCTCACTAACTTAAGACTCTCAGGCATGGATTCCAGATTTGTGCCCATTGGGACAAAAGAAGCATAGTCAGAAATGACCGCAGTTTAGAATAGTGGGGAGCCTTTGGGTAGTTGATGTAGTGGTCCCCCTTGATGGATGCTGAGACCAATGGGAGCCGTTCTGCACCGCTACTTCCCCAGTCCGTACATGGACTCCACCCAAACAGAAAGAGTGGGAAATGGGGCCGGCCTATGGAGACTTAGCCTGCTCCATTCATGAGATCCATGCTGGCCAGGGAAGAAAAGAAAGCCTCTCTGTTTAGATACTTCCAGGAACACCCCAGAGTGAGGCTGTGTGCTCACTAATGGGTGCTTACACTCCAGGAATGGATAAAAGGCAAAGCCGCTTGCCAATGTGGGGAGCATACTCTAATGAAAGTTTAAAGGCTCAGATTCGCAGTTCAAAGCCAATTAACTTCCTTCTCACCATCCCCTCTTGTGGGAAAGCGAATGACTAAGAGACAAAAGAAACTCAGTATGAACTTCAGAATAAATGAAAAAAATGCTGATTTCTTATGCAAATAAAGTCATTTATACTCAAATCTAACTTTTTTTTTAAAGTTGCATTCTTTCTATGTCAGAGGTCCTTTGTTCATATCCTTGCAGAAAATTGAGTACCTCATTGAATGTGCCTGAGGAAACCTAGTGTCTGTCCCCAGCCATATTCTTCCTCTAGGGAACGTATATTCTTAAACCATGGGTCAGTAGATAAAGAAAACAGACTCAGATATCCAACAGTTGTCATTATGCTTGCCATTTCTTGTGCAAAATGGAGGGATGAACCTCTCAGGGGATCCCCAGCAGACATCACTGAGGTTGGAGAGGGCACGTTTATCAAGGGGGAAGTCTTGTTAGGGTGAGTGGAACCTGGTCCAGGTGCCACCTGGAACCTGCCGTTGGAAGGATGGGGTCCAGGAAAGATCGAGGGGTGAAGAGGGATGGGCAAAGTGAAAAACGGAGTGGGCAGGCTGGAAGTGAGGAGGGGGATGGGGAAAGAGAAGGAAGAGAGAGGCAGAAATGATCACCAATCATAAGTCAAAATCAACTCAGAAAAGCCAAAGTCGGGCACATGGTTACATACGTAATCTGATTTCGCCAGCATACTTACGAAGAATGACGTGGGTGATAACGAATGCAAATATAAAGACTGTCAGAAAAGACAGGGATAAAATAAACATATAAAAAAATCTGTAGTTTCTTTTCCCCACACAGTTGCCTACCCAGGGACAGTGGTGATCAAATCGCTCTGAAATGAGAAGCAGAAAAAAGAGAAGTGCAATTCAATTAACAAGAACTCTGTTGACACGAGGGAGCCCCTCCGTCCCTCCCACAACACTCCAGTGATAGAACAAAGCGATATCATACTGTGTATTTCCAAATGCCTATTGACGTCGAAACGTTTCGGGAACATAACCAGGCTTCCAACAGAACGCAGGTGTTTTGAAACACCAGATGTGGATCCCCCTCAAATGATTATTTAAAGAAGTAGTAGGGCACATTCTCAAACTCAGGAGTAAAGACTCAATTCTTCCTCAAAAGAAACCTTTGTGTTCACAGAACAATTTTCCCTTAAATGGTTCCAATGCCATCTGATGACAGGGACTGGGCTGAGTTGGGGCTGAGTACGTCATTGGGTGGCCTCCTGCTACAGTGAGTGGTTACAGAGTCATAATGGGCCTCGGGCAGGACAGAGAGACAATCCTTTGTTCTCCCATCCCAGTTATAACCACTTAACATAAACTAGTCCCATACGCTGATACATTCCTATCGGGAAAATGATGTCACTATACTTTCTTACAGACAAGCAAAACGAGGCACGAAGAGACAGGAGACTGTGTGCAGAGGCAGCCAGTTCAGCAGCAGAGTGATCAGCCCCGAGGCCAGGCCTCTGGAGGTACCTTGTGTCCTAGCATGTACACGGCCCGTGGACCTTCATCATGGCAGCAAGCTGGGTTTGGGTATTGTATGCCGTTACTCCACTGTGCCTAAGTGCAAGCCTTCGGGCTTCTCCTCTTGGGAAATTCACACCAAGCCTGCAATGCATCTGCCATTTGTTCTTCCTCTCAGGGTGATGATGGCAAAGCGCTTTCTCCTACTCTTCAGCCGATCCTCTGTGCAGACTGACGGTGGCATGCCATCCTAACAACCTACTCACATCAGACCACCGGTCGTGAGCTGGGAGATGCCCAACACTTGACTTAGCTTCCAGTTCTTTCCTCAGCTTACTCACTACCCCATTTCCATATTTTATCTCTCTGTGTGGCCTTCACCAGACATAAAGGGAAGGTGCTGCCCAGTGTGAGTTCATAAATAAAACACGACAGAGGTGGCCGAGGTGGTAAGATTCAGGAGCCACTAGCTGTGGATCCAACCCCACTCCATGCCGTTTGTTGCAAGCGCACAAGGACACCTGGGTGACGGTGGTGGTCTAGGAAATGGAAGGGACACTGGCCTGCAAGCAGCATGAGCAAGAAGCAGTCATGGGGAAGAGAGAGCAGCAGGACAAATTTCAGAGCTCAGTGGCCTGGTGACAGAGCCAATGGCCCAAAAGATAAAGACCCTTAAGGAATGTGTGTGGCCCTGGGAGTTCCACATAACACACACTGTCATCAAACACGATCATAGAAACTGCCTCACTGTGGCCAAGGGAGGGTGGGCTACACAGGCAGAGTGTGGAGACTCTTTAGGGCCGTGAGAACCTCCTGGGTAATGACAGATGCCTCTTACGCCGCCAGCTATTTGTTCAAGACTGCAGGACCTCTAATCTCTAACGCAAGCCATGGACTCTGACAGTATGTCAACACAGGGCCATCAGTCCTAACAAACATGCTCACTCTTTGGAAGTGATGGAAAGGCTGTGTGTGCACAGGGGGTGGCGGGTGGATGGGAACTCCTGTATCTTCCTTTCAGTTTTTCTGTGAGTCTACAAGCAAAGCCTTCAAAAATTAAACGAGCAAACATCATGTCCCCAAGTCATCAGTCCGCCAGCTGTAAATTGGCAAGTCTGCACGGTGAAGAATGGAAAAAGGGGAAGAATATCTGCACCAGACAGATTTTCCTCAAAACGATAAAGCTATTATTTCAAACAACGACTTTTCCTCTTGGTAAACGACTTCCCTGAGTGCGGAAAATGGGACTGAGGGCAGAAGCCAGGAGCTGATAAGCACATGGGGGATCAGAATCTGCCGTCAATAGTGCACCCTGGCTCTGCAGATCCTGTGTAGAGATGGAGCCTCTGAATGACAGGGAAACAGCTCTCAGCAAAAGCCACATGCCATGTGCAGAGGAGCCGTTAGCATCCAGAAGCCGCAAGAGGACAAGCTTTTACTCTGTGTGGCCATTTTCTCAGGGTAGGCCTTTCAATTTTAGCTCAGAAATCGTTAAATCCAGCCAAGCCATGCTGCGGAGCTCTCTTGACAGCAGAAGGACAGACAGCCAAGGATGACCCAATGAGTCTTATGGGTTCCAGGAGGCCTCTGGGAAGCCAGTGCTTTCGGGGTGGGGCTTGGCATCTGGCTCTCCCAAAGCCTGGCCTGGAAGCCATTTCCCTTAGAAATGTGTCTTGCTGAAAACTCTCTTGGCTGATAAAGAGTAAAACTGCAGGCCCACTGAGCAACATGTTCGCCACGGACTGTTTCTCACGTCTTCTGCAGATACTGAGTTCACGATGTCTACTGGGTCTGAAGCTCCCGTAGGCCCCCCCATGTGGACCTGGAAAGCACAGTATCAAAGGTCTGTGAAGGAGCCTGGAGGTTGCTATCTACTCTATTACCCCAACCCTGTGCTCACAGCATCCCTTCTTCCCTTCCATTGCCCACGAGTAGAGGGGCCCGGCATGCTTCTTTCTCTTCACTATGGACTCTGTGCACAGGTAAATCTTCCATCTGATTTCATCAAGAGCCAACTGTATATTGACAATGCCCAAATGGCCACTTCCCACCTTCAGCAATAGATGCCTGCTAGACCTGGCTGGCATCTCAGGTATGCCTTTTCCCAGAAGACTTCCTGTTGCTCTTTACCAAACATGAGCCTCTCTAGACGATTATCCAGCCAGCTACCCAACATAGAAACCCATTCACAACCACTGACTTCATCCTTCCGTCTCCAGCCATATCCAATCTACGAGCAAGTCCCGTGGGCTCTGGCCCACTTTCATTTGAAAAGACACTAGATTTTATTTGTTCTCAGCTGCCAAAATATTGACTAGGCTCCAATCCAACAGATATTTACTAGAGGACTGAACATACCTGTGTGGTACCAGGACTTCCAGAGGTGATATGGTTAGAAACCCAAGACATTCTCTAAAATGATGAGTTAGCTGGCCGGAGCATCCTGACCATACCTCCGATAGCATTCTGCTGCCCTGCAGTGGTCTAAGGACCTTATCTGTCACCCCACCCTCCTAACCCCCCATGATTCCTGAGGGCAGGATGGGGGCTTTTAGGATCATCTCTCTTAACCTGGCACCCAGGAGACTTGTAATAAGTATGCATCATTTACAGGAACAAATGACTTCCAGTGCCTGTAGCAGGCTCAGGAATGTGCTGGTGGGCAGCTGATGGTCTTGAACAAGGGTGGTGGAAGGGAAGTTACTGGGTATGTCCACAGGGAAATACAAGGTGCCCTGGCATACGGCAATGCTCAGCCAAGCCGGGGGCTGGATAATGCACTGAACAAGCTGGCATCATGAACCAGCGGTTAGAGATGGATGTGTGAGGCAAGGCAGCTTCATTTAAAAGCTCTTCTGTGGAGACCCTGGGGAGACCCAGAGGATGTAAGGATACCAAGTCACCTGCCTCAGATCCTAAGCAAGCTCCCAATGGTGTCACAGGGAGACACCACTCAGGAAAAGGAAATAAATTGGCTCCTACCTTGCAGCCTTAATTTATTAATGATTACAGGAGGCTTCCAGCCACACATACAGTTCCAGCTAGAAGCAGTACTTTCTATTCTATTGGACAACAGACTTGTGCCATCTCTCCGTCCTCTATTTCACAACCCAGGAAGCCCTGAGGAAGGTGAGCAACCTGAACACCAGTGGACCAGCCACTCTGGGACTCTGTGCAAGACACGTAGTCTCTTCTCTGATTAAAAGAAGACCTGGGAGAGGTCAAATGTGAAAGAGACCTAAGGGACAGTGGAGCGCTGGTAAAGCTGGACAGGAACTGGGAAGTCACCAAACCAAGGAAAGGAAAATGCTTGTAAAAGTTGTGTTTGAAGGATGCCAGAGAAAAGAACAAATTTGAAAAACAAAACAAAACAAAAAACAGAAAAAAATTGAAACTTCCCAGAAGTTGGGTTCAAAGTGGGATTTAGTACTGTACTGGTATGGCCTGGGGTCCCTGTGGGTGATCTGGAGCCAGAATTCAGTACTGTATCAGTGTGGCCTGGGGTCCCTGTGGGTGATCTGGAGCCGGGATTCAGTACTGTATCGGTGTGGCCTGGGGTCCCTGTGGGTGATCTGGAGCTGGGATTCAGTACTGTATCGGTGTGGCCTGGGGTCCCTATGGGTGATCTGGAGCCTGAATTTGGCCTTTTCTTTTTTCTTTTCTCCTCCTACCCTCTTCTTTTCAGAGACAAGGTCTTATTATGTAGCTCTGGCCTGAAATGTGCTTATGTAGATCAGGCTGGCCTTCAACTCACAGAGATCCATCTGCCTCTGACTCCCTGAGTGCTGGGATTAAAGGCGTGCACCACCACCCAGATAGAAATCTCCTTCCCTAGCCACAGAAACAAGCAGTCTTAGTTCCCTGGAGTGACTTGAGAATTCTGTGACACCAGAGAGCTGGGAACCACAGCGGAGATGTGAAACCTCTAATCTAAATGTTAATTGCATCCAAATTAAGTTAAATGTTTTTAAAGATTCGAAGTGGAAAACTGCTTTTCTTTAAACCTCAGGCCGTTTTGCCTCCAACACCAGGAGAATTTCCCCTTCTAAGGTATTTTTTTGTTTGTGTTTTAGGACAAATGTGAGACACAGCGACACGCATCATTACTTGGCCCTATGGGTTACAGAGCAATCCTGCAGGAACAGCTGGAAATGAAGCCTAGTGAGGCTTCCAGGACCGAGTCTTCGTCACTAGAGAGTTTCTATTAGCAGTTGCCCTCTGCACTCGAGGGTGGGAAGGTTTTGGAAAAGCACCCTTGCATCCGTCACTTTGAGACCCTTGCTTTTGTACGGCCTAGGCTCCCACCTTGCCAGGATCAAGGCATTGTGCAAAGCACTTAGCATAAATCATGTTATTTTATTTTTAGTGCCTACATGTGCATGCTTGTGTGTATATGTGCATGTGTGTGTGTGTGTGTGCACGTTTGCGTGGATGTCAGGGTTGGAGAACACCCTTGGGTATCGTCCCAGGAAAGCCGTCCACCTTCTTTTAAGACAGGGTCACTCAGTGGTCTGGATTAGGTTAAACTGGCTGGCCAGCATTCTCCTGTAGCTGGAGTTTTCCTGCCTTGTCCACAGTCAGGACAAATCTCTGTCACCTGCCAGTCCCACAGCCGCTCAGACCTAACCAAGTAAACACAGAGACTTATATTGGTTACAAACTGTATGGCCATGGCAGGCTTCTTGCTAACTGTTCTTACAGCTTAAATTAATCCATTTCTATTAATCTATACCTTGCCACGTGGCTCGTGGCTTACCGGCATCTTCACATGCTGTTTCTCATCGTGGCGGCTGACAGTGTCTCTCTGACTCAGCCTTCCACTTCCCAGCTTTATTCTCCTCCTTGTCCTGCCTACACTTCCTGCCTGGCCAATGGCCAATCAGTGTTTTATTTATTGACTAATCAGCAACACATTTGCCATACAGACCATCCCACAGCACTCTCCTGTCTCCACAACCCCAGCTCTGAGATTATGAGCCTATATCACCACATCAACCATTTTTACACATATGCTAGCGACCCCGCGTAGTCCTAATGCTTACAAGGCAAGGACTTTACCAACCCAACTGTCTCTCCAGCCACATTCATACCCTTTAATTACCATACAGGCCCAATGCTGTTGTTCCATTGTACAGGTGAGGAAGTGGCCTTGGGACCAGCTGTTCATCCAAATTCTGAACCTCTTTCTAGGGCTGCCCTTAACGCCAGTTCTCTGCTGGTGAATGTGCCACGTGGCTGCTCTGCCTCTTCTGGAGCAGCTCTTTGGTTGTGCCATTTCAAGGGTTATGTGGGCTCCAGGCTCAGTGAGCCCACAAGAGTGAGGATGCTTGGCATAGTGCCGAACCAGGGCAGTATGCTTCATTCAGAGGTAAACACCCAATCCATGTCTCGAAGCTTCTACCCTTGATTGAGAAGTCTCTTAGCCCCAGGAAGGGGAGACTTAATCTCAGCCAGGGGAACACTGGGGAAGTAACAACTTTTAATACAGTCCTGGGAATTGGACAGAGCCGTGCAGTGGATATCATAGCTGGGTATGTGGAGCCAAGCAAGCATCAGATAGGAAGCTTCTTCCCATTCCTTCTCTTCTTAGCCCCCTTCCCCCAAACGAGTTCTATCTAATTTGCTGGAAAAACAAAATGATATGCGTTAACTGTGTAGCTTTACAGTGCCTCCAATGGGGATTCACTCACAACGGTAGACCAATTCAGAGATATCTTCGGGGTGGAAAATTAAATGCCCAAAGATACCATGTCTTATGCCTGCATGATTTTTTTTTTTACCATCTTGGCATCTTTCCAGTGTCTTATAAATTAATATTCTTTGGCTTTCAAATCTGTTTCTTAAAACAAATAAACAACAACAACAAAAAACAACTAAAACTTTCCAACATAAAAACAGTTAGTCAATGTAGAATTGTTGCCTTTATGGCACAATTCAGCATCACCTTGGGCAGCTGTGTGGTCCATGCTAACGTGCCCTGCTCCTCCCCATCTCTGTGGTCTCACTGGCCTGAGCTTCCCCTCACCTGACAGGTTGCTGGGTTTCTTTTGCACATGAGTTTTAAAGGGGTTTGACTGATGGACAATCACGGTCCCTCCAGTCATCCATCGGGCCCAATTATACCTAGTTGTCTCCTCCAATTGTCTAGGTTTGCCATTTGTTTTTAGCTCCATTTTTCCAGTGGTGATAAATTTGTGTCTCAAGGGGGAGGGACAAGCAGGTACTGGAGAGGCCAGCATTCTGAGGCAAGTCATACTGTAACAGCTACTTAGAAGTTGTTTTTGCTAAACGCCCCCAACTCCTTACTTGATAGCTAAAAACAGAACAAAAGCCTAGCATCTCTGTTTCTACTTCATTTCTGTCTCCCCTGTCTTAAAACCTGGAATCAGACTCTATGTGAGCATGGTGATTGCTCGAGAATCACCTGTCTAAACACGGTGATAGCTCACCTGATTCATCCCGTTCAGGGCTGAGGAACTGTCAGTTTTCAAAATGTCCTGTTCCTCACAACACGCGCCAAAGGCATCCCAAAGTCCCTAGTCATTGTCCTGAACCTAAATCACCTTAGATCCCAGGAACATCAGAACTTCACAGATCACCTCACTTCAAACAGGGACAATCATCACATGTCCTCTTGAGTGATAAAGACTTCTGTAGAGCCACACAGCAGAACCAGACCTGAGATACAGATCGACCAGTCTCCAGTCTGCCAAGCCTTTCTCATGCTGCAGGTCTTTAGCCCTGACTCCAATCCTCCCTATATTGAAATGCAGGTCAATCCCCCATGGGTGGACTTACTGTGAGCGACCTTCCCAACTGGCGGATGCTTACCTAACTGTCCAGACACTTCTCCCCTGGCAGGGGCTAAGCGCTTTCCCCTACACCTACACCTTCTTTCTTTCCTCATGAATCTGTCTCATAGCTGCAGTGCCCCATCCACCCAGGTGCCTGCTGGAGGAAACACACTCATTTTTTCCCCTCTATGCCTGATGGATTATTCCTCATGTCCCGGCAGTCAACAGGAAGTTCTAATTTCATTTTGAGTCTTTTCTGTTCCTGTTTCTGAAGGTCATCATAGCCCATGTGTCTCTATTCCTTCTTTTATAAACCACTGTTACCTTTCCCCTTCTGTGTAGTTTTTACATTGTTGCCAGGGGGACCTTCTAATGCAAATGAGCTCTCACTAGCTTCTTGGCCTGGGTTCCCTGGGTGATTCTTGGTAAAGATGCCTAGCTCTCTCCCGACTGGTGGCACCCCTGTGTGTCTGTGTTGCTGAGCGTTCTGAAGGCCAGGTTTCTAAGTGAGGGTCCCCTAACTCTCACTTTCTCTTCCTTTCAGAACCACAGCAGCTACACCTAGATCTGTGCTGTACATGGACTTTCCTTGTATCTTGTTTATCTAAAACGGGCCACCGCTTATAACAACAACAACTACAATTCCAAAAATCTGATGGATTTGCAGTTAGGCAGTAATGTTTGTCATAATGACCCTGGACATTCCAAATGGAGGTCCCGATGTGTGTGGTCTGTGCTGTTATCAAACAATGGTGTACTGCTGAAAGGACACGGGTCTCTAAGTCAGTGTCCTGAATTTTGGTCCTGGCTTTTTGCCTGTTGAGTAATGTCACCCAAAGTTCTTTCCAGCTCTCATACCATGATTCCATTTTAAGAATTGAAATCAACCGTGACTGCTCTAAGAAAATGTGGAAGTCCTGGCGGCCCTCAGCAGAGAAACTATAAATAAAGAATTTATAAAAACTGAAGCTCTGGGAGACCCAGGTTAAGCCCAGAACTAATTGGTGCCTCTAAAAGCATCCAGGAACTACAAAGTGCATATAAGGTGGTCTTGAAAGCAGGCTGGGATCTGTGTAGGCTTTTTCAATGCCCAACACAGGGTGCTGCTTTTGTGTCCCGTTGATCATATAAAGTGTGCAAACACCCCACTGAGTCACTGTGGTCCAGGCAGGAGAGCTTAATGAATTCTTTAAACCAAGGCTCCCAGCAGAACAGGCAGAAGTATCTCTCTGTCTCTCATGGTCAAGGGCAGCTGCATGGTTGATGGGGTCCACTGTGGAATGGACTCATGGGATAGTTTATATAAAAGCAGTTCAGAACTTTGAGATGTTTCCAGAAGGGCATGACATCCACCTTGGACCGTGTGAGTGGACAAGTTATACATTTCTGAAGCCAGTCATGGTTTAATGGCCCGGAAATGAGGCTTTCTGAGCTGGGGCTGATGAACATGTGGAAGTCCAGCTGGCTTCTCCGAAGGGTTCATGGAGGATTTGTAAGACCAAGGCACAGTGAGGAGTCTGAGAGCAGGAGTTTAACCTAATGGCAGCCGAAGCAGATCCACAGGGCAGCCTGAGGCAGGAGGAGAAAGCTCTCCCTGCTCAGCCTGAATTCACTGTGGTCCTCTGAAGGCTGCCAGTCCCAGACTCCATGGACCTGGGCTGGGGAGACTTCAGGCTGCTGACATTGTTTTAGCCTCGGTGAGGCCAACTGGATGAAGGTGTGATGGGAACAAGAGAAGGAAGGCAAAGATGTTAGAAGAGGTCAGGAAAACCAGATAGGAAGGATCAGCAGCGCGCCAAGCCATCCTGCCTCTCCTCCACTCTGTTTTCACCTCTAGTGCTGTGGCTCTTAACCGTTTTCTCATTTCCCAGTGCTTTGGAAAACTACTGGCCTGTAACAACCTGCCCCTTGCAAAGTGGCCACCATCTCCTGAAGCCCTGCTCCTGGACAGCAGGAGTGTAGATCATAGAAATCAAAGCGACTTATTTTAACAACTAATTTAATTGTATTACTGCAAGAAGACAGGCCAGCAGGTGCCTTTTGCAGAGTGGCTGCTTTCCTACATGGCATGCTAATACGCCATCCTCAGGGTCTCAGAGGCACAGCTGTCGAAGTTCAGCTGTGAGCGGGTCAGTACTGTGGCTCTCCTGACATAACTCCGCCGCTTACTTAGAAGGGAAGTGGCTTTGTTTGGCCTTTAACCCTAGGTTCTTTTAACCAAAGGTCAGAGTCAACTAGTGGAAGAGCTTAGTAAGTTAGTAGGTCATGACCAGCACCAAAAAAGAACACAAGAGGCCACACCAGGCATCCCACGTGCTAACTACTACTTCTCAAGACTTCACCTCGGAACTGGGGCTCACTGGGCTGCCACTGAGAAACGCATTTCTTCCTGTGAGTCACAGGAAAACATAGGGATGAAAGCTATCGCTTTAGGGCACTGGAAAGTGCCCTAAACTATTTGCTGAGTAAATACACGTATGCTAGGTTGTTCGATGGCAGGCCCAAGTCTGTGAGTAGTTTTTATGATGTCATTTCCATCCTGCAAGATAGCAGGAATACTGGTCAGGTTTAACATTTAAAAACATATATACCTCGAGGATCTGCATAGTGTGTGTGCATGTGTATGTGAGTGCGTGTGAGCATGTTTGTGCACATGCATGCATGTGTGTGCGTGTGTGCGTGTGTGTGTGTGTGTGTGTGTGTGTGTGTGTGTGTGTGTGTGTGTGTTTGTGTTTGTGTGTGTATGTTCGAGTGTTTGGAGGCCAGAAGTCAACTTTGGGTCTTCTTCAGTTTGCTACCCACCCATCTTATTTCCCAAGACAGAGTTTCTCTCTGGCAAATTTGCCACACAAAGTTGGCAGGCCAGTGAGCCCCAGGGTTCTCCTTTCCTAAGCACTGGGAGATTACAGGTATGTGCCACCACATGAACCTCTTTTTTTTTTAAATAACATGTTTCCCAGTGCGGCTGAACTCAAAACCCCAAGTCTCCATGCCTATGTGGCAAGTACCTTGCCCAGTGAGCCATCTTCCTAGTCCCACGACTCAATGCCCTTCTCGGAGACTTGAGGGTGGAGCCGCAGGTTTCATTTAATTTAGACCAGGTGAAGGAAACCTTGTCTTTTTTTCCATTGAGAGCCCCGACCTCACCATAGAGCCAAAAGAGCAATAGAGTTTAAAAATGATTCCTCGTTCTCCAAAGAGAAGATGAGCACAGAGGTGGCAATAGATTCCTAAGAGGAATCTTGAGTTCGTTCCCCTCCATCTAGTGTTGGCCATGAGTGTTACTGCTGGGGAAGCCCCACCCAGGAGAGAAACAGATGCCCTCTTGGAGCTTATATGCAGATAGGGCAGAGACATCGCCAAACAAGCCCATGCATGCATCTGCCAGGACAGCACAGGTCTTTAACACTAAGAAAGAGTATGCAAAGAGGCTAGAGGAGTCCGGGGATGGGAGGCTTCCCTGAGGCATGCATACCAAAAGGTGAAGCTGAGAGCTGGAGCCCGAAGGCATTGAGAACCATGGTGCACACCCACCTGGGGCAGAGGGCTTGTGGGATGGTCACAGGGCTCATGGGCCTTCACACAGGTGGAGGGTTCTGGTTCCTCTTCACTAGTGGTCAGATTCTGTTGAGGACAGCTACCCTAGTGTCGGGCAGAGGCTGGATGTGTGGGGAGCAGGAATTGGGGTTTGGGGTTCTCTAGAAGACCTCTGTATGGGTAAGAGCTATTGGTAACCTGTGGTTGCTGTGATGGGACAGTGTGTGTGTGTGTGTGTGTGTGTGTGTGTGTGTGTGTGTGTGTGTGTGTGTGTGTGAGAGAGAGAGAGAGAGAGAGAGAGAGAGAGAGAGAGAGAGACAGAGACAGAGACAGAGACAGAGACAGAGAGAGACAGAGACAGAGAGACAGAGACAGAGAGAGATAGAGAGAGAGAGAGAGAGAGAGAGAGAGAGAGAGAGAGAGAGAGAGAGAGAGAGAGAGAGAGATGCAGTTGGGGTCTACCTGGTGAGTGAAAGCCCAGAATAGGGAGGGGTCAGGGAGGTGCCCACTGGGACTCTCTTAGGCATGAGAAACATTGACACTCAGTGGGGTCACCAGGGAAGACAGATGTGGGGTGTCTGTGTCTCCCCAAGCAGAAGTGTCTGGTATCAGTTACATCTACCAAGTCTGGAGCTTGGAAGAGAGATTTGAGCCTAGAACTGGGCACACATTCCCAAGAGACACACAGCCACAGACCCTACATAAATAAATAAAAAAAGGACAGAGCAAGTCTAAGAAAGCAGCAGCAGGAGAGAGGAGGCGAGGGGAGGGAGGCAGGGAGAAAAGGGAGGGCGAGAGGGAGAGGGAGGGAGAGAGAGGAGTCTGCCCAACAGAAACAGACCTCAGTGGAGTAATTGCTGTGGCTTTTTCTGGGTGTTGAAGGGAAGTATTTTTAAAGCTGACTGCATTTGGACAATTCCAGAGAAAGCAGGCAAACACTTGGCCAGAGGTCACCCCTCTGTTGGCTTAGACCCAGCTGCAGTCACAAGCCGTGCAGGACAAGCAGCCTCTCTGGACTATGCACGGACATTAACCCCAGAAAGGATGGACCAAAGCTCCAGAAATTCTGTGGTTTAGACATTCCTGTTGGTGCGACACATACTTCCAAAAATTTTTTTTTCTAATAGATGGGCAGTCGTGTTCTTTTGTCTAAAATAACTTCAACAAACAAACAAACAAACGAACAAACAAACTGACTATGGAAGACACCATATAAGATAAAATTTAATGTAAATGTATCATGTTAAATCATTAGGGTCCTTTAAGGAAGTGATTTTTGGAGCATCTGCAAGAGATACTGCTCTTGCAAGAGGACTAGGGTTCAGTTCCCAGCACCCACATTGGGTAACTCACATCTACCTGTAGTTCCAGCTTCAAGGGATCTAACGCCCTCTTCTGGCCTCCAGGGGCATCTGCATGCATGTGGTGCATATACAGAGAAGCAGGCACACACATATACATAAACCAAAATTTCAAAAGAGAGCATGTTTTAAAAGTGCTTGTACACATGGGTCCATTTCTTACATGAGAAAGTATGACGGACACATCTAGAAAGTCCTATGGGCAGAACAGCCAGCAATTCTGGTTCCATGGATGGTTGGCTTTCCCACTGGACGCTTATACTGGTGCTCTGGTTATGGCTGCCCAAATAGCTAGATTATGGACAGAGAGCTCTGGCTCTGCATGGGGGTCACTTTTTGTCATAGTCTCTTGCTGGAAATGAACAAACTGACATCCTGACTCTTCATTCCTGGGATAGACAGCTCTAAAGGGACAGCTCTGCTCTTGGTACCCCAACAAAAGTTGAGCTCTTAGATCTAAGATTAGACCCTAGGGAGTATCTCTACCTTCTGGTGTGGGCAAGCTCAGCCCCGCCTCTTCTCATTTGCTGTTCAGCTCCTTTCTACATCCCTGACTCCAGGAGCTGCCCAGAGACACACGCCTAAAACAAGACCTTCAGGGACAAGGCTCATTAAAACCTCATAGGGGGCAGTTTGTTCCCACTCAAGGCCCGGATTCCTGACTCTGTTCCTAGGTAAGGTCCATTCAGCCTATCTCTCTATGGGGCAAAGGTGGGTAAGATTATTGCTGGAATGACAATGATGTCATGTAAGGGATCTGTGGGAGTGTTTGCAGTCATCTCTGTGAAACACCACAAGGATCCATCCTCATGGACATGGAAAACACTTCCAAAGCATGCTAGTGTGCTCTTGATTCCCATGGAGAAGAGACCTCGGACTCACCTAGGTTCTCTCTGGGGTCCCATGATGGTGCCATGGCATCCAAGGCTCTTCTTTCTAGTCATACTAGCTGCAGCACAAGCTCAGAGTCCAGCCTCTCTACTCTGATGCTACCCCTGGGTGTTTGGGGTGTTTGTGAAGGACTTGCCTCCTCCCTAAGCTCTGTCCCTGAGCTTCATACATGTCTGCCGCTGTTCCCTTCTGTGGCCCCAGAAAAGGGGAAGACACTGCTAGGAGAGAGATGAAAGTGAGGTCTTCTGCTGTCACATCTGTAACACTTTTTATTTAAGACAATTAAGAAGCCTGCCTCCTTCACCGAAAGCCTGTTAATGCTCTTTATGACGCTGTGACACCTTGCAGACTGTACATAATGGAGCAAAAGACAAGGCTACTATGTTGGTGACGGGGAGACACCTGGTTAAGGGTAACTGCTGAATGCTCTGGGTATCCCCTCAGACACAGTGGCCTCCTCACCAGCTCTGGGGGATCCTCCATCTCACATGGAAAGAGCCATACCTTGACTACCCACAATGGTTCCTCTTCCTGGCACTATTGCTCTGGGTTTTCCCAAGGTCTCTGCTCTCTAGGTTTCTGACTGACGTCACATATATCATCACCTCTCACTCCCTCCCCATGCCTGCCTGCCCGCTTTAAGCATGAAGTTCTAACATGTGGGGAATGTTAAAACCTGGGAGCCAGAGGGGACAATCGCCTTTGTGCCTCAGGAACATGGTGCCCTGGTCGTCTCTCCTCTGACAAATTTCTGGGTTCCACCCAGGTCTTCCCATTCCTCAGCCACCACTTTGGTCTTGGACAGTTACCCGTCCGTGCTCTGTGGCCAGTGTCCCCTCTCCTGGCTATAGCCTGTAGTCCACTTTAAAGTGTATCCAGAGAGCACACTCTGAAACACACATGCAAGGTCCCTCCTTGACCTTTGTCCTCGTGATCAAATGGAACCTCTCTGCCCGGTTTCAGCCTGTGGTGCCTTGAGTCTCTGGTCCCTCCCTCTGCCTGTTTGTTCCCGTCCCAGCTCTTCATAGCCCACCCCAGCTTCCCAGGAAAGCCCTTTGAATCACGTGCCTCCCTTTGTCTCGGTAACCGGAACTTGCCCTTTACAGCTCAGATGGCAGGCTCCTTCCGGTGCACTGAATGTCTTCCTCACATGCTCTCAGATGATGAGTGCTCCTATGCATCATTTACGTCCCGTGTCTGCTAATCATTGGGTAAGGCCCCCATTCACCACTGTCTCCCAGTATCCACCTAGCAACGGGGCTGGGTACACAACCAGCAGTCAGTCTATGGCTCATACCTGGGTGAGTGAATGGAGTGCTCCCTGACTGTGCTCCTAGCCCAAAGGGGTCCTCAGCCCTGGTACTCACTGCCCCTCTCAGCACAGTGAGCCCTGATGCAGGGGCATGTCTACTAGTGGCTTTTCATCCTGTTGCAAAGTGCTGGCATGACCAGAGATGGGGGGAAAAGACATCGTGTTTCAATTCCTTGGTGAAAAATAAAGCCATAAATCAGGGAGGGTAGGAAGAAGTCGTTTTTCAACATAAGTCCTTAGAAAACTGGTTACTTTTGTCATATGACAAATGGCACACCACTCTGCTATATACTATTGTGAGTTTAACTCCTAAGAGGCAAAGATACAGTCTAATACTACAGCAACTCTGCCAATTTGTAGCAGGCTGGCTCGGATTACAAGAGTGTGTGGGGCTTGGAGACAATAATGAATCCAACCATGACCATACTATGAATGTCTACCTGTGGGAAGGTTTTAGTTCCTAAGGTGTGGGTCCCCATTTTTCACAGCCTCCCTCTCTCCCCCTCTCCCATCTTTCTGTTGAGACAGGGTCTCTCTATTTAGCCTTGACTGTCCTGGATCTCACTCTGTAGACCAGGCTGGCCTTGAGCTCACAGAGATCCACCTGCCTCTGCCTCTCAAGGGCTGGGATTAAAGGCGTGCGCCACCACACCCAGCTCATTCCAGTATTTCTGAGTGGTCTAAAGGGAAGGAGACAAAAATCAACCAGGAATAGAGGATGTCTCAACAGCTCAGACATTACCCTGGTTAGGATGGCTCCGTTTATCCTGAAAGAGGACAGAGGGCAGCTGTACACTCCGCACTGATCTTTGTGTCCCCCTCTTGTAATGAAGACTTAATTCAAGTCACTGACACCAGGTTCTGCCCACCCCAAGGACACTGGGGAGAGGTACTGGGACCAGCACTCAACATCAAGAAGTTGTGTGCTGTGCATCTGTGTTTGGGTTGAAAGGGAAAAGAAGAAGGGGGGGGGGCGAGAGTGAACCTAAGGGATATTTTTAAAACAATTTTTTGTTTACATTTTATTATCTATTTGTGGTGGAGGGTGTGTTCATGCCACAGTGTGTGTTTGGAAGGTAGTCTGTCCCTGCTCCCCTCAGCAAAGAGTGTAGATCAGACTCAGAGCAGGACTCTGAAAGCGGATATCCCAGCAAGACCCAAGCCTAGCATCAGGGGCTCTTGTGGGTCCCTTTGGCAATTAGTCAGTGAGGATGAATGTGAGCACGGGGCTGCAGGCAGAGACAGAAGGAAAGGGGTCACACTTGCTCACCAGCCTTTCAGAGGTCTGAAAGACTCCAGGAGAAGCCAGTGTCTACTGCAGCCCAGCCCGCCCCGTGCAAGGTCATAAATGCACGCAACTTGCTAGCTCATCCCGCAGGATGATCGTGAAGTTGACAGCAGGGCTAAGTGTCTTAAATTCCATTCCATGCCTGGGATGGACAAAGAGCACAGAGAGAACTACCTCTGAAGGAAACGGCCGCACATAAACACAGGCTGGCAGTCCAAGAGCAGAGGCTTCACTTCACTACAAACTGTTTCTACAGAGTCACTGCACATCTTCATCCGGAAAGGACAATAATTACATCCCCACAGGTCTGGAATGGGATTTTAAAATAAACATTCGTCCTCTCCTCAAAATAGACTCTTTCCGGTTCACTTAGTACTTTATTTCAGATACTTCCAACCCTTTAGAAAATAAACTTAGCCTAGTCCAACAAGCCCAACTGTTTCCATGGCTTTTCTTTATTTAAACATATAGGTATGTATTAAGCTTTCAAAATGAAAGCATGCACGCAATTGCTCATTATCCAAGTGCCCACCATTTCATAGCTCAACATTGCCAGAGTCTAACAACAGCGTGTGGGGTTTATGAAATATTGGACGGCTGCAACCCAACAGAGCACAGCTGGATCCACAAATACCTTAGAAGAAATTTCAAGGCTGGCAAGGTATATGCCTTTTTTAAAAAGTGTGTGTGTGTGTGTGTGTGTGTGTGTGTGTGTGTGTGTGTGTGTGTGTGTTTGCATGCATATGAACTCAATTATTTTGCTAAATGGACACAGTATCAAACTGCCTCTAATTCACCTCTCTCTCCCCATGGACTAGCACAGCTTTCAAACACGCTAGAGGACCATCTTTGTGTGGTAGAAGTAGGTTAATGCAGAGAGTCACAATTGGCCAGAGTGCAGAGAACAAGAGACTGTGGTGTGCTCAGACATAAGACCGCTCTATCACAACCGCTATCCCCAAGGTTCAATGGACATGAATGGTGAGGTTCAGGAAGAGGGAGTGGAGAGATCGTAAGAGCCAGGGGTGGGAAGACTCCTGTGAAACAGTGTCTTTGGGACACGACAGGACTGTTGAAGTCCTGAATCCACAGCAGCTGTGGTTGCCCACACAGGATCAAGTCAGTCAACCTTCATGCATGATGCAGGAGGGGCACCTGAGCTCCCACCCCGATGAGTAGATAATGACAGTTGCTAGGGGAAGGAGTCTTCCTCAGGGCTGTGGCCCCTTGCAGTCTGAAAATGCTATAGTGGATGAGCCCACACCCACGTGTATAGGGGTAATACTAATTAGAATCAGTGGGCTATGAAAAAAGAAGGCGTGAAGTTGGGAGGCGCCTTGGAGAAGAGGGAGTGAATAAGATCAAAATATATTGTATACATGCTTGAAATTCTTGAGGAATTAATATTGTATTAGTAAAAATTACAAGTCTGAATGGCACGGCTTCCCTTTGTGCCTTTCCTATTGTTTCTACATATGTTACAATGTATCACTGAAGACTGTCACTCAAGAGTGGACAAAAAGCTTTCTTCAAAACTTTTATGTTTGGCTTCATGTCTTATGTACAAACGTACATTCATCTTTGGAGTTGACTTTTTTGTTTTTGTTTTTGGATGGGTCATCAGATGATGTGGCTGGTACATTATCTGCTTTTAAAAATTTAGAGATTTTGTTTTTGAAGCCTAATGTGATTAATTTCTGTTCATGCTTTACGAGCAGTTGAGGATGGCAAGGACATTCCATAGAAATAAATTCAACATATCTACCACCTTTTATTAATAGCCTTGGTTTTCTTATATTTTGTTGTTGACCCAAATGACAAAAATAAAAGGGGTCTGTTATTTTTCCACTACTGTCATGTTTATACTAAAATATACTTAAAATTTCAAATAATGTTTACTTCCTATTTTTTTTTCTAGACAGGGTTTCTCTGTGTAGTTTTGGTGTCTGTCCTGGACCTCTCACTCTGTAGACCAGGCTGGCCTCGAACTCACAGATAACCGCCTGGCTCTGTGCTGGGATTAAAGGCATGTGCCACCACCACCCAGCTACTTCCTATATTTTATACAGTGTTATTTGGTTTATGCATGTTGGTGACAATTTTCAGGGATACTCTTTGATCTGTGGAGTATGAGAGACAAAATGCATTCTGCCTTGAGCTCTGGGTGCCCTGCTCTTAGATATTGCCTCTGGGGACTGATTTTACTCTGAGGCATCTAGGGTACCACAGTGCCTGACATACACATGTCCAGGAAATGTCAGTGAAATGCAAAAACATTTCTGGAAACACAGAGGCACAAGGTAAAGCTCTACGTGCTTGGGTTCCAAGGAGGAAAGAAATGTCATCTCCCTCCATTTCCCTTGCACGATACGATTTCCGTCAGAATTATTAGCTTCCTTCCCAGACCCAAATATCTAAGAAGTATTGCAGAACACTAGCCTGTATTGAAAGGCAGCTGCCAAGCCAAGTCTCTGCCTTGCCAAACCTTGGGAACTACTGTGGTGATATATTGTGCGCCCCGGTAAAACTTACCTGGGGATCAGAGGACAGAGCCAGCCACTAGATTAGACATAGAGGTCAGGCAGTGGTGGCACACACCCTTAATCCTGTCACTCGGGAGGCAGAGATCCATCTGGATCTCTGTGAGTTCAAGGCCACACTGGACTACATGAGAGAAACAGAACCAGGCAGTGGTGACACACACCTTTAATCACAGGAAATAACATGGCAGGACACAGAAAGGTATATAAGGTGTGAGGAAACAGGAACTCGCTCTCTTGAGGCTGAGGATTTCGTAGAGGTAAGTTAGCGGCTGGCTGTTCTGCTTCACTTATCTTTCAGCTTTCACCCAATATCTGGCTCTGGGTTTTTAATTATTTATTTATTTATTTTTTATTGTTTTACTATAAGACCTTTTAAGATGCATGTTACAGACTACAGTGAAGCAACACCCGGGATCTAATGGTGGTGGTGGTCAGCACACTGCAAGAGTGTCCACCCCACACAAGGAGATCCACAGTCTGAGCTGATGTCACCAAGGAAGGGACTAGACAACGAGAGGGGGACGATGTGGGACAGAAGGAGGACACGGTCAAGTGTGGCCAAGGGCCCAGGAGAGGAGCATAAACAGAAAGGGGGGTGAGGTGCGCTTCAAAAGGACTTTAACGAGGGTGGGAAAGCCCTACCCCAAACAGCACCAACAGGAGATGGAGTCCCCACAGAGGGCTTCTGGGAAGAGTTGTCAGCCTAACCAGAAATGACAAAGGAACAGAAACAATGGGCTTGCCTTGCCTGAAGGAGGATCTTGCACTGCCTGGTGTTCCCAGGGCCTGGCATGCCGGAGGGCTTTGTGCTTTACCTCTTTTGTCCTCTGGGCCCCCACTGTAGTTGTGACACTGTGGGTACAGAGAAGGTCTCTTAACCCAGAGAACAGTGGGTCCAGGACCCAGGCAGCTCCAGAGGGCCATTCTTAGCTTGTAGCTAAGATCCCTCCATCTAGGCAGTTAGATTCCCTTACAAACCATCTTCATGGTTAGAAAACATCTTTATTAATTTGTCCATGGCATGTGATTAATTTCAAGGGAGCATTCCTTATTACACATTGATGTGTTAAAAATACTGAGTTCTGGTGCCAGAGAGATGGCTTAGCAGCTAAGAATACTGGTTGTTCTTCCAGAGGACAGGGATCGATTCCCAGTACCCACACGGTGGCTCAAAACTATCTGTAACTCCATTTCTGGGGGATCCAAAGCTCTCTTCTGGCCTTTGTTGGTATCAGGCACACAAGTGGGACACAGGCATACATACAGTCCCAACATCCACACACATAAAATAATATAAAAATAAATATCCGGTTCTAGAACAACCCAGCAGTAACTGTGGTGAAAGCTGCTGGCTCCTCCAGCACTGATGGCCCAGGAAAGAATAGACTTGGGTTGCCAGTCAGGGCAAGGTAGAGAGCAGGAACTTGGGGATGGAGGCTGTGCACAGTCAATTTGAGAGGACCTAATGAGCCTTTGCTTTGTTTCTTAGCCCCTCCCACCATCCTCACCCCAATGATCTGAGAGATGTGAGCTCCTAAAGAGAGCAGGGATGGATACAGACCCTGGATACTAGTTGTTTAAAAAGATTTTGTGCTGGGCGGCGGTGGCGCACGCCTTTAATCCCAGCACTCGGGAGGCAGAGGCAGGCGGATCTCTGTGAGTTCGAGGCCAGCCTGGGCTACAGAATGGGGTCCAGGACAGGCACCAAAACTACACAGAGAAACCCTGTCTCAGAAAAAAAAAAAAAGAATTTTGTGGGGTTGGTAGATGGTTCAGTGGGTAAAGGTGTTGGATGCAAAGCCTGATGATCTGTCAAGCCCTGTGACACAAATGGATGGGGAACAGACCCCTGCAGGGTGTCCTATGATGTCCACACGTATGCATGGCATACATGCACTCCAAGCTCTCCCCAACACAAATAAATGCCAAAAGAGGCACTGCCTATGCCTGCCAGAACGAACCGTGTGTGTGTGTGTGTGTGTGTGTGTGTGTGTGTGTGTGTGTATGTGAGTGTGGTGTATATACGTCTTTGTATGGATATATGCATTGGTGTGTTCATAGCTGTAGAGGCCATAGGTCAACATCAGTTATCTGATTCAACTACTCACTATCTCATTTTTTTGAGAGAGTTCGCTCCCTGAACCTGGGACTCACCAATTTAGTTAGATCGGCTGGCCAATGAGCTCCAGGATCTGTTTGTCTCTGCCTCCCCAGTACCGGGGTTACAGATGGGGGTTAGGCTTTGTACACGGATGCTGGGGATCTGAACTCGGGTCCTCATGCTTGTGAGTCACATCACTGACTGAGCCGTCTCCTCAGGCACCGAATCTTGTTTAAATAAGATACCTGGGAGCAGCACTACTAACTTGGGGTGGGAACGTTGGTGGCGACCCCTTTGTGTATGCCATGTTTGAGCAGGGTGCTCTAGTGGGCACAAACGACCCCACTTAATCCTTAGACGAAATGTATAAGCTAGATTAGGCTCACCTTGTTTTATGGTGCTGAGAAAACTTTCTCAGCTTCCACGGTTTTTCAGTAACAAGAGCAGGGCATAGCCCTGGGTCTCTGTGTTGAAGGCCAGGTCCCCGCCATTAGGTTCTGTCTACTGTTTCTAAGGTCACATCAGTGTTCAGCCTTCAAGGAAGCACTTCCCCCAGCCCTCCACTAAGACTGCAAAGCTCTTACGATTTGGCTCTCCTTTAAAATGTATTTAACAAAGAAAAAGAATTTCCCACTAACCCGGAAATCTGCATTTTCACCCTTTCCTCTGCTAATGCAGGATGGCAATTATCCACTGTGTCTGGGAAGTAATGACCCAGAGCCATTCCTAACAAGGGGAGGGGAGACTCCATTCTAACCTGGGCTTCCAACACACGCTGTCTTTTTTATTTGCTGTAAAAAGCAGAACTGTTTCGGTAAAAATCTTCTATCTAAAAATACACTAGCAGCAACCTTGCAATTACAGTCCTCTGTGGGATACTTCTGCCTTCCCCTCTATTTCCCGAATCAGAGGTCTGGTCTGTGGCCTGCTCATCGGTCATGCCAAAGGCTGGTGTTGCACAACTGAGTGGAAAAACCCAAGCTATGTAGGCTTGGATAATACTCTGTGTGTGTGTGTGTGTGTGTGTGTGCGCGCGCGTGTGTGTGTGTGTTTGTGTGTGTGTGTGTGTGTGTGTGTGTGTGTGTGTGTGTGTGCGTGCGTGCAATCAACAGCTTCATTTTAAATCATCTGCACATTCCTCACCTCACCCACCCTCCATAGAGAGGGACTTGGTCCCATCAACGCTGTACCCGCAGGCTGGGCTTCCTCTTCCTGACCCCATCCCAGTCCTTGCCGCTTCCTTTCTTTCCCCTTTCCCTTGGGTGTCTCTGTCATGGAAGATCGCCAAGCTTGCATGTGGGCTGCTGGGCTGCTGTGGTGACCGAGTCCTCAGAAAGGGCCCCATGTGCCTCCTATACATTGCGGGTTGATGGCTCTAGTTTTCACAATTGGTAGAGTCCACGAGCGGGGACACTATCTCAAACAGTTTTACTATGGCGAAAACAGGCCATCAACTGTGAAACTCCATCAAAATTTTGGCAAGGGGATTCACACCCAATTTATGAGGCGTTTTAAAGAGATACATACACTGAGGGGCAGTATGGGACCAGACTGGGAGTGACTACATGATTTGAAGGAAGTGACAAGACTCCAATGGAATTTTCAAATCAGAACTCACTATGAGATGGGAAAGGCTTTCTTTTTAAATGTGATTGCAGATCTAACCCAGAGACAGAAGACAGGATTGAGACAAACTGGTGAAGATGAGGAAGGAGGAGCCCAACGCTTTTTGCAAATGATAAGGATGTAGATGCTTTAGGATGGTAGATAACAACTTCTTATTTGTCAAAATACAGCTTAGGATATGCCCCCCCACCCCCCCACCCCCCACACACAGGAGACTATGAAAAACAACAGGAGTGCTGACGTGACAGGCTATTCCATCCTGTAACAGACCCCAGGGTCAACCCAAGACCAGGCCTCCAAGGCTGCTCATCAGCCCTACAAGATGTCCCCTGGATGACACTGAAGCCGCCATGCTGTCTGGCCCCAAATGTCCTCAAGGTAGGCATTGTCAAAAAGGGTACCCAGCCACACCAACTCAGTCACACGGCCTTATAGAGACCCCATGTGCCCTGCACGGAGAACAGGGTACAGTTCTTTTGTCGCAATTGCAGAGGGTGACATTGTATCAAGGACTTGCCTAGAGAAAGCCAGCTCAAAAACAACAAGGTAGTAACAGCAGCAGCAGCAACACCAACAGCAGCAGCAACAGCAGCAGTAACAGCAGCAGTAACAATAACAGCAGCAGTAACAATAACAGCAGAAGTAACAATAACCGCAGTTACAGCAGTAGCTAACACTTCCCATAGCCTGGCACTTTCTGACTGCTCTGTGTGTTTCCTGTGTAGGTCATCTTTCAAGCAGCACACTACAGACACAAGAAAACGGAGGCACATTTTAAGTAGCTTGCCTAAGTCACGCAGGGAGCATTTGGAGACTGGTCACCCTGTGCCGTACCCCCGGCTCCTAAGTCCAGGCTCCTTACTACATGGGAAGGGTAGAAGAGAAGTCTAAGCTTCTCCACAGGGCATCACAAACCAACAGGAATTTAAGTTAATAAGAACCAAGACAAATACAAACAGTATCAAACCACAGATTATTAAAGTCAGGATAAAGTGACTTTAAGATTAATAAGATTTCTTGGTGCAGCAGGAGTTACATTATAAAATTTAATTTTTCTTAGGAAGAATTAAGACTACAAATTCTGAGACTGAAGGAGAATGTTGGAAATCAATAGTGTGTTACTAAGGGAGACATTGTCCTGAGGGTGCCCGTCTCCTTCCAGGTGTGAGGGGGCAAGGCTTCGACCCTCACCTCTGTGGAGGCCGGCTACAGGAACGGGGAACTGCAGTCTTCCACAGTGAGACCCAGCTTTACCCTGTCTTTATCGAGACCCTCTTCTCTTAGGAGCTGTGCCTAGGATGGAAGATGGCCTATAGCTATGGTGACCAGCTTTAAGTCTAAAGGGACGGGAAGCCTAGCCACAAACCCTAGGGTCTGGGACCCAGGTCAGTTGTAGAAGCCAGTGTTGGGTCAGTAGCAGGGCTAATCACATCCAGGGATCTCTGAGCTGGCACCTTCCCTCTTACCACCCCCCCCCACCCCCGCTCTGAGCTCTAGCCCAATGTGGAAATTGACTGTTTCTATCTCCTTCCCTCCTTCAGATCCAAGGCCTCCCTCATCCCCAAAAGAAGTTTCCGAGCATTGGGGGAGGGAGGTGCCAAAAGCATATGCTTTATGTGTATGGCCAGCTGTCAGGCAATAGAGGGACCCGGGGCTGCAACGGCTTTATTTCAAGTATCTGCTCATCTGGCATCTAGGAGGAACAAAGGTCCATGTGTTGGGAAAGAAGGTCCAGGGCTTGGCAAGATAAAATAAAACCTACTGTGGGAGAGAGTGTGGTGAGGGCAGGCTTGGTGAGTGTGTTCAGTGGAGACAGACGAACGCATTGGCACAGTCGCCACCGTGAAGCCTTCAGTAGAAGCACTAAAGACGGGTCGTCTCCATTCAGCACCCTAGCGAGGAACTGCTACTCGCGCAGAATCTGAGTCCTACTCACCTACGCAGTTATCACACAGGCTGCAGTGGGAGGCTCGAGGGGGGCGGAAAATCTTGCAGGTAAAACAGTACTTTAGTTTCACAGTCTGGCCATTGATGATGACTTCTTTGGTTCTGGGAGGTGGGCGGTACCCCCCTGAACTGGTGCCGTTGGCGATATCTATGGAAAGAAGGAAAGACAGCATACACCTTCAGAACACCATTTCACCTCTGTGGTCCCTGTCACCCGATTCGGGGACCAGGCCTAGCTGTAGCCAGCATTCCTAGGGCAGCAGCCGCACTTTACTGCCCTGCGTCGTCACGGGCAACTGTTGTTTAATGGACGCTCTGGCTGAACCTGTTCATGCGGGCCAGAGACCATATGATGGGGCTCTTGTCAAAGGCCTGAGAGGGTATGTGGTCCAGCCTAGCAGAGGGATGCTCTCCATGGGTCATCCCCACCTCCCTCCTCTTCAGGGCAGGAGATAATGTGGGGAGATACCCAAATGACTGCAGAGGGGGCCTCCTGATCTGGCTACCAGCCCACTAAACTTGGGTCAAGACCCTAGAATGAAATTGGTCTTGTGACAGCAGCCAACCTTGTCCCAATTAACTCAGTGATCTTCATTCTCCCTCCTGAACTGAGCTCTTCAAGCCCAGCAGAGTCATCTCCCTGCTTTGCCCATTGGCCTCAAAAGTCCCAGTGTGGGGTGGATGGCAGGGGAGGAATATCCATTTTAAAAACATCTATTTTCATGAAAAATTATTAAATGCATATTTTAAAAAAATCACTTGTATGATTTTGGCATCATTTATTAGTTTTTAGAGCCAGTTTTAAAAGGTTAAAGAAAACACAAATATATCTCTTTTTCCCCTGAAAATTTTACATTTATTTATTTGTGTGTGAGGGAGGGGGAGCATATCGTGTGTGTGTGTGTGTGTGTGTGTGTGTGTGTGTGTGTGTGTGTGTGTGTGTGTGTATACGAGTCAAGGGAATCTGTTCTTTCCTTCTACTATGTGGCTTCCAGGGTTAGAACTCAGGCTGTTGGCCTTGGGAGCCAGCACCTTTACCCACAGAACTGGCCTCTAAGTCTATTGTTTTAAAAGTTTCCTTTTATCTCACAGCCTGGTTCTTCTCTCTGGTGTCACATGAGAGTCACTGGGCAGCTGGTTCCACCCCCTCCCCCCCGCCCCCGCCCACATCACACCTTGCCTCTTGGTTTCATACAGAGCAGGACTGAGACCCCGGCTCGAGAGGAAGGTAGGATTTCCAGCTTTATTCATGTGTTGACTCCCCACAGCTCTACCAGCCCTGCCAAGAAGAATCTGGGGCAGTCAGTTGTGTAGTGAAGATCCAGAGCCAAAGAGAGTAGCAAGGACCCTTTGAGGGCTTTTGCTAAGACTCTGGAGTGGTTCCAGGACTCTCTGGAGCTGGTGAATTGAAGGTAGACACTCATTTTAGTTCACACTCACAACGTACTTCTGCAGATCCCCAGTGTGGTAGGCCTGAGTGTCATCAATACTGGCTCTCCACACAAACCATCTAGGCAGGAATTGTCTGGAGAGTTCTGAAACGACTGATACCCTGGACTTGGCCTCAGAATTCTGATTTCACGGGGATGAGCAGAGTCAGGTATGGAGTTTAAAAGGCTCCTCTCAGATACCCCAATCAGTAGCCAAAGCTGACGGCCAACAGTGTGGGGTCCACACAGCATCTGTCTTACACAACAGCTCGTCAGAGAAGCGGGCTCTCAGCTCATCCAAAACACGGCCCTAGGAATCTGCATTTGCCCAGATCCTCCAGTGACCCCCTGCACTCAAAGCCTTAGAACCTGGGTCCATGGTGAACACAGCTTCACTCGGAGGAGGGGACATGCCGAGAAGCACACCCAGCCACCTCAGCCACCTCATGCAAGTTTAGCTATAGTGATGGTACCTGGGGGGCTGTCCTTTTCTGTCCCCTCACTGAGAGAAGCCACAGCTGACTAGTCATGACTCGGGGGTTCCAACTGCTATGGGACCTCAGCTTTCTTTCTGAGGCTGTGTGATGCAGACCCTCTGCTCTAGCCCCTTAGCTTTTGTGCTAGTAAACACCAACCCCAGTGGCAAGGAGTGCTTCAGACCTGTCACCCCCATTGAAAACTCATGGAACACGAAAGTTCAGCAGCAAGGTGAAAACAGAGAGGAAGGTGAGTTCAAGGAAGGGCATGATGGGAATCACAGGACAGTACACCCCTTTACCTCTTCCTGGGACCAGACCTCTTGCTTGGAACCATCAGAGAGCTGTGCAGCCAACTTTGGGGCCATGGGTTGCCTTGCCAACCTGGGTACTCTCTTGGTACCCTCCCCACAACATGCTACCCTGGTGACCTCCCTATCAAGGGACGCTAAAGCTGGCAGCATCTAGGGTGCATGCTGGGAAGAGGAGTCAGAGCTGGAGGATGGAAGAGGCAGAGACACGGTGTCACTGTGGCTGCCCTAAGCATCAGGTGGAAAGGGCAGACTCAAAGCGCATCAATGACCAGGGCAGGTCTCTGTGAACACCAGCTGGGCGGGCGGCTTTGAGGTCTAAAATACTTTGGTAGTTTTCATGTCAGCTGTGACATGGACTGGATGTATTTAGTTCCTGCAAATGTGAGTTTAAAAAAAAAAACAAAAACTGAAAGATCAGTTACAAAGAAACTCAATCAAGTATCTGTTAATTTCATCAGAAAAGTTCTGGAGCTGAATTCCTGAGGCAAATACTGTAAAATGCAGAGATGCTGAATTGCCCGGCACCAGGACCATGTAAAAAGCTTAGCCCTGCATGGCAGCAGCTTGACAAAGTGAGTCTTTGTGAGCGAGCGCGCCTCACAATAGACCCTATTGATCTTATATCTCCAAAGCACTCCTTTCGGGAAGATTAAACCTGATACAAAGTGAACTGAAAGCTAGGATTCAACAGAGAGAGTAAACTAAAGCTTCAGCAGTTAGCCCAAACCCTAAAACCCTTTGATTAGATCATTGGAGACTGAGATGTTAAAATAATAATAATAATAATAATAATAATAATAATAATAATAATAAAACATTTAAAAATTGAAGCATCAGAAGACCCGGTTCAGGACTCAAATATGCCATTAACTGATGGGAGAATCAGAGGACCTATGAAAAGAAAAACAAAGAGCAGCAATAACAAATAACAGTGGGACAGTCTTTACAAAGGGCTGATCCTGCTGCTGCACAGGCAGGTGGGACCTGGGCAGCTTAGGGGGTCTCCCCTGGCTGCCTGCCGAGTCACTGAGCCTCCGGTCTCATCTTCCTGCGCCTCTGGATTAGATTCATCGCCCCCAACAACCCTGAGGTAGCGTTCAAAGTGTCCCCAGAGTCCTCAGAGCTCCCGGGCTGGTCTTCCCACAGGAGTCTTACACGGAGTCCACACTCCAGACCTTGCAGCAGCTCTGTGCTCCCCTGAGGAGCCAGCTGCTGCACATCTGGGACATGCACAGTGGTCTCAGCGCTGGGGTGGAGATAATCTCATCTTTCAGAGGTTCAGGCTTCTCTTGTGAAAACAGCTGGCAAGTAGATGTGCTTATCTGCACCCATGGGCTCTCACCCTGCTTAATTTATCTGTTTACTCAGTCCACTGAGCTCGGCTGGACTCCTACTAAGTGGCACC
This sequence comes from Peromyscus californicus insignis, assembly GCF_007827085.1. Classification (NCBI taxonomy): domain Eukaryota; kingdom Metazoa; phylum Chordata; class Mammalia; order Rodentia; family Cricetidae; genus Peromyscus; species Peromyscus californicus. The sequence goes on from NW_026294525.1 coordinate 10,267,415, forward strand.
CTTGGCATTTGGGGCAGTGTTTGGATTGAAGCTGGTGGCCGATCACAAAGCTTGTCCCCCATTGAGCTCATCCACATCTGCCGCCCCAGGTATGGGGCACAGAGGGTGGAGCTGAGTGCTCCGGTCTAATCCCCAATTATTCTGTGTGGGCCTTTTGTGTGTGCGTGCAACAATTGTGCTTCTGTTCCTCAGAGCTGCTCTTTGTGGCTTAAATACAGCTCTGGAGAAAGAATAATCAAGTCTACAATAGCTAATGGTTGAAGAACACTGGAATTTGGGGGTAAAAACGGTTAGCGGCTTTGTAAGCTTACAGGAATTACTACTTCCCAAGGGCATTTTACACAAGTATTCTGAAGGAAAGAAAACACAAAAACCTGAAATGGCTTTTACATTCACAAAGGCCCCTCCTCCTGATGGTTGGAGTTGTTGGCAGAGAGGTGGAAACGATAATGTATACTTGTGCATCCATGTCTGGCGCCAACCTTGCAATCAGACCCGTGGGCAAAGAACTAAGGGGCCTTGGGGTAGGAAGGAAAGGTTGGCCACGCATGCCCAGGAAGGGGAAACCAGCTCTGAAGGAGGTATCTCAGTGAAAGAGAAATCCTGGGCAAGTCAGAGGGTTCTGTAACTGTTCCTTAATATATTCCTGCCTGTTCAAGGCCTGTCTTCGAAAAAGAAGCCATTGTTTCCTCCTGAGGGAACAGGGTGCTTACATCATGAAGGACCCATTTTGATCCCATAGTGCTGATTTCGACCCCAAACTGCTATAGACTCTGCTTTCTAAACTACAGGAGGAAAATGTCACCTTTGAAGATGTGGATAAAGATTGTCTCTCCAGCTGAAGGATTCATCTGGAGGAGTGGCATTCCCTGGGGTACTGAAGTTTTACAGACCATTAGCCAGCTGACTGAGCATCTGCCAGAGTGGTGGGAGCCTTTGCTAACAGGAGTTTAGTCAGCATGAAGATAGGGCATGGGGCAAAAGTGACTTCATACACTATTCCTCAAGATACTATGGAAGTGTTGAGTATAGCTACTCACTGCCATAACACAGTCAAGGATTTAACAAATCTAAATACCCAACAGAGGTCCACTAGACACCCAACAGTCTTCTGGGTGCTGTGGACACAGGAATGCACAGAAGTCTCCTGTCTTTGTGGTATATACTGTAGGGAGGACAGATCAATTCAGAGAATGGGGTTTTGATAATTCAAAGACACAAACAAATCATACTGCAGACTGGATCTCACACTTGGATGATGGCAGGATCACTCAGGGTAGCATTTATCGTTTCTGCCCACAGGGAAATATGAAAGCACCTGGAGACATTTTTAGTTGTCACAAGTAGGAGGGAGTGTTCCTGGCAACTAGCATGGAGACCAGGCTTAAACACCCCCCAGTGCAGAGGCCAGTCCTTTACAAACAACAATCTCACAGCCATATATCAATAGTATGGAGGCGGAGAAGCTTCTCCGAGTGTGGTCCATGAACCAGCAGTCTTGGCATTATGGGGAAGCTTGTTTGCAGTGACTCAGTTTGGTACCTACCCCCCCACCCCACAAGTCACCTTATCTGGAACCTGCATTTTCAAAGATCCCCAGGATATTGGGCACTTGGGAAAGTTTGGAAATCATTGCTGTTGGTGCCACATTCCTCCATAAGTGGGATAACCTTGCTGGTAGGCTAGACAATGTGTTAATTAAGCCTGGTAAAGTCCTCGATCTCTTCTTTTTAGGTACTGACAAATACCATGCAGAAAAAGCTTATTTACCTGGAAACTATATAGAGGAAGGGAGGAAGGGAGGGAGGGAGGAAGGGAGGAGAGAGACAGAGACAGAGAGAGACAGAGAGAGACTGACTTTATTCTCAAACATACTCATCTTGGGTGGTAGGAGCTAAGAACGGGATTTTTCTAAATGTTCTCAACTCACACTTATAGTTGATGAAACCATTGACTAAGAATGAAGGTGACTGAGAGGAACCAACGCCATTTGCAAAGATGTCAATGGTACGTGAAGAGCTGATATAATCGTTAGTTATGGAAAGTCTGCCCCAATCAAAGCAGACAAAGTCTGGCTTTCAAACACTTTCTGTTTGGGATATTGTCAAAGGAAATCTTACAAATGACCTCACTGTATCCAATACAGTCAGGCGTGAAGCGCTCGGTTGACTGAGATGGGCTCAGTGTGTCAGTCCTTTGTACCGTCTTCCTGGGGACACAGTTTGAAGAGCACCATGAAAGTCCATGGCTGTGGTCTAGAAGAGCAATTTCAGATGAGGATGTACTCATTACATCAACCCATTCAAGGAGAGATCTTGCACATGTCTATGAGCTGTTGTGAGGTTGGTGGGATGCCTGTAGGTCTTCTTTTTGGCATGCTGGTAGAGTAGGAAATACCAATGTTCACAATTAATTCTGTGACTGTAAACTGAGATATTTCTAAAACTAGTATTGCAATCATAAGTTTCAGAAAACTGAAACACAGAATGCTATCCACGTGATTTTTTTAAAATCCAGTGGAGAGAACAGGCCTCAGTGTGGTGTTTTAAATGAGAGCGGCCCCCAGAGGCTCATAATGTTTCAATACTTGGTCCCCACTTGGTGGAACAGTTTGGAAATGATTGGGAAGTGTGGCCCCCTTGGAGGAGGTGTGTCATTGGGAGCAGGCTTTGAGTCTCAAAAGCCCATGCCTCTCCATAGGGAGGCCTCACCCTCTCTGAGGAGTGGATGGGGGGGGATGGGGACAGGGATTGGGCAGTTGGGGTTGAGGGAGGAGGAACTAGGATTGGTATGTAAAATGATTCACCCTCTGAAACTGTAAGCCCAATGTACTCTTTTTTTCTGCCAATTGCCTTGTTCGTGGTGTTTAGCACTGCCACAGAGAAGTGACTAAGACACTCAGGTAAGTTTGGATTCCCATTGTTCGGAGAGGTTATAATTCATGGAAAGACCTCACACTGCCTGATGCTATGGTGTCCACGGCTACCATAGGCTTGTTTCTTCAAGGCTCCTCAGATCCCAGAGGACAACATGTATTGTACATATGCATATGCATGTAATCATTAATTAGTGCGACTGAAGATGGAAGGGAAAGAAAGGTGCTTAGTCACCACGACCCTTTTAGTTTAACTAACCAAGCTAATCCAATCCATGCTCCTAACAAATGAAAATTAATGATGATCATATTTTGGGGGGCACTCTTTTTCCAGTCGGATGCAAAGCCTTGTCCTTGAGTATAAAAGAAAGAAAAGTGCCTTTGTCCTTGCAGAGTTTAATTCTCCTCAAATGTCAGATTTTGCTGCACACATGCACACAAAACTGCTGTGCTGTGTAAATGAAAAGTCAGTTCTGAAGGCCGAAGCTCCACATATTTGCATGTGTTTGTACTCCGTGTGGGTAGATTCTGCATGGTCGGAGACGACCGGCCCCCGGACACAGATAGCCATCAGCCCGGCTGGCTTGCCAGGGTTGGCATTATTGTAGGACAAGCAGAAGAGAACAAAGGGAACTGGTGGGCACTGGACACCATGCTGGGGCAGGTCATGCTTCAGGGTCACACCAAGAAAGCTGACACGCTTCTATTAACGCTCCAGGGACGTGGATAAGTGGGCATCAGTGAGGGCCTGGGTGGGAGGGCTGGCTGCCGTCTATCTCACTTGGCATGTGCCATGGTAAGATTCTATCTGGAGGCCTGAGGGAAAGGGATCTAAGGATGTCACAGAAGCAAGGACTGCTATTTATAAATGTGTTATACTTTAAAGAATGAAAGTGTCCTCTTGGGAGGTCCCACTCTTTCCTTTTTTGTCTCTCATCAATACATATTGTTTAAAATGAATAAAAATCTTCAATGGGGCGACTAGTATAAATCTCTCTCTTACACACACACACACACACACTCTGTATACATATTTATATGCTCTATATACACATACTTCAAAAGCATTTTCATTTGTTGGTTTGTTTTTCGAGACAGAGTTTCTCTGTGTAACAGCCCTAGCTGTCATGGAACTGCCTCTATAGACAAGGCTGGCCTCAAACTCACAGAGGCCTGCCTGGTCTACTACCACCCATCTCAAAGGCATTCTTATTATATTACTAGTATAACTAGTTAAAAACTCTAAATAGAGTACTGCTGTGCACCCAGTAGAATCCCGCTAAACCTCTAGGAATAAATACACAACAAACAGGTAGGTTCTATACATACAAAGCAAACCATAAAACACAACGGAGTCTTTGAGGAGATTATGAAAAACCTGGGGAGAGCTGGGTGGTGGTAGCGCACACTTTTTAACCCCAACATTGGAGAGGCAGAGGCAGGTGGATCTCTGTGAGTTTGAGGCCAGCCTGGGCTGCAAAGCAAGTTCCAGGACAGCCAGAGCTACACAGAGAAACCCTGTCTCGAAAAAACAAAACAAAACAAAACAAAACCAAAACCAAAACCACAAGAAACAACACAAAACAGGAAAGAAAAGGAAGATCGGAGAAGCCGTCCAGTCGCCCAGAGCGACACCGTGCTCGAGGCGCACTCACTTTCCCCAAATTACCTAGCACATCCATTTCCGCACCCATTAACACTCCATTATGATCTGAGAAAAGTGGGCAGACTTCATAAAGTAATGCCACACTTCACCTGAAAAGAAATGGCTGCGCATGTTTGCAAAGAGAAATAATGAGGGGCAATAAGAGGCCCAGGAATAAAGGGAACAGAGAAACAAAAACCAGTGCTTACTAAATAGACACACATTCTCTTAAGATTTATCACCTGATAAAACATCACTCCAATCAGCAAGGAAAATACAGACAACCAGTAAGTGGATTGGTGACCGACAGCTAATCCCAAAGGGAGAGAAACAATCCTCAAGCCCGAGCCATGCCTCTCAGATGGACAGCAAAGATCCAGATATAAAAAATAAAATCCTATGAAATGAAGTACAGAATGAGGTCCTTTAAAAAATGTTTTATTGCATTTATTTCTGGTCAACCTGGATTAGTCCTCTCCCTCCTCCATGTGGGCCCTGGAGACTGAACTCAGACCACCAGCCTTGGCAGGAAGTACTCCACCTGCTCAGCCACCTTGCTGGCCACAGTGTTAAGCATAGACAACCACATAAAGAAAACATGGATTTTTTTCAAAATAAACCTTAAAAAATATATGTCAAAAACTTCCATAAAATGCAAATGATAAAACAGAAAACTATTTTCTACATGAATCACAAAGCCCAGTGCCCTTAAGGGATTCTTGCAAATGAGTAAGAGAGACAGATATTCTGAGAGAAAGACAGGAAAAACATGAACAGGAGACTCATACAAAGAAAGTAAGAGTAACCAGTGGGCTTTGACCAACTTACTCAAACAAGTGAGTTCCAAGGTTAATTTCTCAGTGATCAGGTTTCCTGATGCCAAGAGCAGAAACACAGACTCACAGGCTTTGGTAAGACTGTGAACTAACACCATCTTTGCAGGAACAAGGAGGCTGTGTCTATCAAAACATTAAAGACAAAAACCTGGGACTAGAGAGACGGCTCGGTGATTAAGGGCACTTGCTACTCCTGCGGGGTCTTGGGTTAGGGTCTCAGCACCCATACTGTGGCTCACAACCATCTGTGATTCCAGTTACAAGGGCTCCAATGCCCTCATCTGGCCTCTGTGGGCACTACACACATGTGGTGCATATATGTACATACATGCAGGCAACACACACACACACACACACATACAAAATAAAAGTAAATCTTTAGATACATAAATCACTTGGTTCAGAAAGTAGCACAATGATGTAAGGAAAATGTTATGGACATTAATCACAACACTGTCACTTACTATTAAAACTTGGGAATAACTGCAGTGTTAACATGAGGGTAAATAAATTATGATTTGATGGGACAGTAAACTATTACATGCCCATTAAAGATGAAGTAGGATGATAAACAGCATATTAGGAGAAATCCATTTTCAAAATAGTAATATACAATGTGACCAAATATTTGTATAAAGTATGTTATTCAGAGAAAAACCAGGATGTGCCAAAGCGTTAACCACAGATATCTCTGACTTAGGACTTGAAGTATTATTAGATTAAAAAATCTATTTTCATTTTATTTATGCTCTTCAAAGTTTCCATAAACAAAATACATTGCTTTACAAAGGGCAAAAAATAATGTGTTATTTTTGAAACTGAGTTTTAATTGGAGCATAAAACCCTCACAAGAGCCTGAGGCTGTTTTGGTACCCGATAGTCACAAATGGAGATGGTGTGGAGTGTCTCTGCTGCTCTGAGAAAATTAATTACAAGTTCAGAGATTTCATTGATCATTTCTGGAAGACGTTCTCTGTGCCTTCCTAGAAGTCTGAGTGTAAGGTATTTTTCAGTCTCCTGTCATTCCTGAAGCCCGGAGGAGGTCACTTCACTCATGGCTGAGCCACTCCAAGACCTTGGGCTCTCAAACTGTCTCCTAGGCACACCGTGATGTATCAAGTATGGACCTAAGTCAGAAACCCAGGTCCTTGAACATATGTACATCAATCCAACAGAACATTTACCTCTAAGAAATCCACTTTAAAATGCTGGAACTACATTCTTTGATATGCCAAGACATCATGTAGATTTTGCACCAGGAGATTCTGCACCATCACCAAGGAGCACTTCCCTGAGAGTCAGGACACAGAGTCATACTGTCCAAGTTCTGTGCCCACTGAGTGACTGAACCTCGCCAGCTACTAAGGCTTGTACAAGGGGGAAGGCCGAGAAGGTGCTCATCTTTGGGGGTAGAGTTCTACACCAAACTTTCCTGGTATCCAGTCTTCTGATGCCACCGACCATGGCTTTGCTTTGGATTCTTTAACATGTGTGTGGCTCAATCTGGACAACACTGTGTAACCTGCCTGTGCTCTCTGGTGTGATTTACATGGCTCTGTGAGTCAAAGGCTGGGTCCCCAGGGTACACTCTTGGGAGGTGCTGTGGCTCCTGAGGAGAGGGGAACGGCAGTCAGTCTTTAGGCCGTTGAGGTCATACCCCTGCTGTGGTTAGATGCGAAATGTCCCATGGGTCAGAACACTCGGCCCCCAGCTGGTGACACTGCACTAGTGAGTCAGGGGGGTGGGACCTTGAGGTCATATAGCTCAGATCTGCCTCCTGTCCACTCTCTGCTTCCCGACACAGAGGCTATGTGACTAGCTGGTTTCCTGCTCCATCTATCATGTCCTCCCCACTGAGGTGGAGTATGTCCCCTCAAACTCTAGCTTAAACTGGAAGCCAGAACACGTTCTTCTTTAAGTTGCTTCTTTTCAGGGCTTTGGACATGACGACGACGGGAACATAACTAGTATATTCCAAGGGATCGTGGGATCTGGGCTGTTCTAGCTCTCTCTGCTCTCTGACTTCCGACGTGAATGTTTTGTTCTGACACAGGCTCTCATAGTTGCCATCAAGGGCCTTACCCGATGCCCAGAACCATGGTTCCACCGGAACTTAAGTTCCATCTTAAACCGGAACTTCCAGGGTGGTGAACCAAAATGAAACTTTTCTCTTAATGAGTCATCTCATGCATTTAATTATAGTGATGGAAAGCAAACGGATACATTCTCACAGCTTACATTTTTGCTTTATTCTCACAAACAGATATGACCGTGTTGAAGGACCATGTAGATAAGCAGCCAATACAGGCATGTTCAGCTTAAATCCAAACCCACATCGGGCCAATAATCTCAATTGAACACCTCTCTACTAAAGTGGCAGCAATGAAGGCGGCCCACTAGTCTTGCCTTGACAGCATTCTTAACTTACGAAGACGGCCTGGATAAATTCATCAGTAGATCAGTACTGTTTCACCCCAGCACCCATAAACATGATGCTGGTCCATGACAGCCTTCAATGGCACTGCTGAGTCCTCACATGGGAAACCAGACAAAAATCAGATGTGTCTAAATGTGCTTTTAAGAATGGCAGCGTTGAGTTTACCTTCCGGTACTGCTGCTCATAGGTTCTCTAAGAAATAACTCTGTCCACATTGTGAAATCACAATGGAAATGCTGACAGAATTAGAACAAACGGCTTATTATCAAGCTCCTGTCATTAATAAGGGTGCAGTGTAGATGTTGACATTTATTTAGAACCAGTTTTCTCTTCATTACTTCAATGTTTCAACAACTTTCAGAAATAGCCAATCACTCAGTAAATATTTGTCCTATTGGACAGAAAGTGGGGAGAAATTGGTTTGTAGTTCTAGTAATTAGTTTGAAATGGCTACCAGTTCCTATATACCAAAAAGCACACCTAGCAACAGGCTCACTGGAGACTGTGATGTCTGAAGTTGGACTAAAAGCATTTTTGTTTTATGATATGGCTACCAGCCTACAGTGGTCAGAAAGCAGAATGTGGTACCCCGTGGGAGTGGCTCCCCTTGTGAGAGACCCTAACCCACATTTGCCTGGAGGGGCTGCATGGTGATCCCAGCAGCAATTCTGGCTACCTTGGCCTCTAACCCTGCCTCAGAGACAGAACAATGGGCCAGCACAGAGCTTCCAACCAGCAACATTGAGTCCATCTGAAGCTTCTATATGTGTTTTATCTCTGAAGTATCAAGTTTTGTCCTGCTCCTTCATGGCAAAGGCCCTAGGTCTCATATCACAGATTGGCTGTGGGGCTCCAGGTCTCATTCTTCCATCTTCCCAGTCATCAGCGGCCAGCTCTGGCTGAGGCCTCCATCCCACCCATCCCACCCATCCCACCCCACCATTAGACACCTGCCCACTGCCCCTCCTGGCTTTTCCCTGCAGACAGCTCTTTGAGTTGAAGGACTGAAATTATTTTGTTAGAGATGTCACCAACACCTGTGTTTCTCATTGTCTCTACAAACCTTCAGATATCCAGTTCCTGGGACTCTGGGAAGGCAACATATAGGTGTTTAGCTTTCCAGTTCTACTGGTGGTCATGTCAGAGGAGCAGCAGATGGCAGTTGACTTCAGGGTGTCAGCTCATCAGGAGGCAAATCCCTGATGGATGAATCTTGGATAGGCAAGGCCCTGAGACCACAGGCCTGGAATGTCTTTTGCTTCTGCTGTGCCTTCACATGTTTGCTGCTGCCATCTTTCTCTAGCATTTGGTATGGTGTGAATGGGTGTGGGGAGATCCCCACTGCCTGTAATGTAGTGTGTTTATCTCATGGAAACATCCTGTTCTACTGGGCATTTTTACCTGTGGATTATTATGAAGATGATTCCTTCCTAAGCTGTACTGTCTGATGGACAAGAATAATGTTAGTTTATACAGAGTTTTGATGAATAAAAATATATACAAGGAAATGTTCTACAGCTAGAACACATGAGTTTCACCTAAGGAGCTGCATATATCTCAGTTCAGGTTGATGATTAAGGAAAACAATTGAGTCCCAGGGGCCAGGCTGGCTCGAATTCCTTTAATCTTAATGCCAAAAGATGCAGTCACAGGTTTCGGTGTTCATTATTAGCTGAAACAAAGCCTTATAATAACTTCAGGTTAGATCAGATATTTTGATAATAACTTTGAGGTGAAAAACCCAAGAAGATAACCTAAAGTTTTAGAAAGGCACATAGTTGGATGAGGAACTCTTTAAGGTCAAGGAACAAGAACAAAGCAGCCCAATTATTACTAGCTTTCACACTTTTCTTGCTAGGACTTCTTGATGAAAAAAGGTGATGAATAATTCCTTATACCCATTTCTGCCCTCAATTTCCTGATATTAAAAAACTACTGATGAGTGGGTATGTACCCTAAAGATCTAAAGTAGAGCTGTCTGATTCTTTTTCATATACAAAAGTTTAGGTTTGTGATTTTTCTGAAGATTCCTTATAAGATTACCTTTCAAGATAAGTAATAAAGCAATTGGCCCTTTCTTTGTAACTGCAAAATGCAGCCCGCCAGTAAAAGATGTGACTGAGAATAATATCTTGCTAGCTTACACTCTGTTAGTCTATAACAAGTTGCTTGGGTATGAATCTACGAGGGTTCTTGGGGATAATTTGTTTTCACTTGTAATATGTAAAATGTTTAATCATGTAAGGGATATGGATAACATACTGTGTGTTTTTTTTAACTTGTATTCATTATAATCACTCATTTGAAAAACAGAATGTAATCACATTGTGATTTTTATATTGCCTGAAAGATTTTGCTGGGGTGTATAACCTATAAGGGAAAAAATAGAGTTAAAATGAGTTAAAAGGAAAACATCAAGAATGAGAGAAGGAGGCTGAGCGGTGGTGGCGCACGCCTTTAATCCCATCACTCGGGAGGCAGAGCCAGGTGGATCTCTGTGAGTTCGAGGCCAGCCTGGTCTACAGAGCAAGATCCAGGACAGGCTCCAAAACTACACAGAGAAACACTGTCTCAAAAAACCAAAAAAAAAAATGAGAGAAAGAAATCACCAGGAAAATAAAGAATAGAGAACGCAAAAGAAGAATAAAGAAAAGATCTGAAGGAAACCATCAAGAGAGTGTGTGAGTGTCCATTTCCCTAACCCCCTCAGATAAAAAAGTCATAGTATGCCAACTCCGTGGATTCCCTTTGAGCCCTGTGCTTCTGGAGGCTGGTCCCCCAGGCAGCAATACAGTTCAACTTAGTAACTCACAGTCAAACACAGATCTCTGACTGGGTCAGCCTTGACGACCCTCAGGCAGCTGTACTGTCAGGTCTGTTGCCCAGGTTTAGCCAAGTGCTAGGATGGCAGGCCTCACATTTAGATGCTAAGGCATGCCTGTGCTTGCCGGCACACCCACTTGTTGGTTCAGGGTCTCTAGGGGAAGGCATTTTCTTGTGGATGTGCATAGTTTATAAAAAAAATGAAGCATGCATGGTATGTTACATCTGGTCACTGTGACTAGAACACCTGACACAAAAAAACTTAAGGGAAATAATTGTTATTTGAGTTCATGGCCTTGGAGGGTTCATTCATGGTTGCCTGGTCCCATGTGCTTGGGCAGAAGATCTCAGTGGCAGGAATATGGGACTGAGTCACTTCTTAATGGACAGGAGACTTAGAGGCCTGGGTTCAGAGTGCCCTCAGGGACTTTCTTATACTATTTGAGGGTGTGTGAGTTAGTGGGAATCACTGGTGGCTTTTTGTTTTTAATTTTTCCAACATGATAGGCAGAGAGAAGGGGAACACGGGAAGAGACCAGGATAGACACAGCCCCCAGGAACACATCCTCAGTTCTGGGTCCTCCGACCTGGTTCCATCTCCTACTTTCATGACCTCCCAATAATGCTATCTTATTAAGGATCTTTCAGAGGACTAATCCATTGATTATGTCAAAGGCCTTGGGATCTAATTTCCTCCAGAAAACACAATCACAGACACACACAGAGGTATGCCTTGCTAATTCCATAGATGTTTCTTAATCTACTCAACATGATAATCAAAACTAACCATCCAACAGAGTGAGAAGAAAAAGGAAACAGTATGAAAGATGCCAGGCCTCCTGGGGGATTCTAATATGGATTAAGGATAGTGTCCTGACCCCAGTCCAGCCTCTGGTACTACATAGCAGCTCACAAGTAATTGATGAAACTCAGCACAGCCTCTGGATCCCCTTGCTGCAACCAGCTGTGGCACATCCCTCACCTACTCTGCTATGAATGAAACAGACTGAACATCAGCTCCAAGGGCAGCTGCAGGACCCACGTCAGTAACATGCCCTGAGGTATCTTTCATAAAGGAAAATCTGCAACTGGTTGCAGCTCACGGAGCCATGGTCCAAACCTGATCCCTTCCTGCAACGTGTAGCTAAATGCTGGCCACATCTTAGTTTCCATCTCCTGTGGGTTCTGATTCTTAGCAACGCACGCATGCACTTTCAGTTTCTCATTCCTTATGCTCTTATGCGGGTTTGCGAACAGACACCACGGCCACGATGCCTCATGATGTCCATATGTCCTGCTTTCATTAGCCCTTTGCTGTTTTCGCAGTTTCTTCACATTAGGGCCTCACTCCCAGAATGCTGCGAGAATCACGTCGGACCATGGATCTCATTATCCCGGGAGGAAGGGAAGTCTTTTGAGCAAAACTGGAATTTACCATGGCTAGAAAAGTAGTGAGCGGTGAGTGTTAAATCACCCATGTACTCACGTTGTAACTGACGGGCTTTCTTCTGAGTATGCCAGCATTCCATGCTCCTCACAGAGATTTTAAAGTATCAGAAATACAGAAAGAAAACACAAAAACAACTGAAATCACTGGCCAGTCTAGCGCCCCCTCACTCACATGCCCTACCCCCACCCCCACAAAAAAAAAAAGGCCTCCTTATAGTTTCACTCATTTTTCTAAGCTTCTGAGTATCTTAAGATTACAGTGCAGATACAATTTTGTATTTTGTATCTGCTTGTGCTATCAAGATTATAACCAGGTAGCTCTTATAAGCCACTGATCTTCTTCTCCTTTTTCAATGCTGGAGAACCCAGGGCCTCCAGCATGCTGGGCATGTGCTCTACCACTGACCTATTTTGTTGGTGCAGCCATGAACACGCTTGTGGAATCTTTAGTAGTAACTGTCACACAGTTATGCCATATTCCAATGACCCATTTTCCTACTGCCATACATTTAAGCTGTTTCTAATTTTTATTTATTTGTGAGCGGAGGTCTTCAGTTTGGCTTCCTCGAGACCCTGGAAATGGATACGTGCTTCAAGTTTTTTTCTTTCCTGTGTGACTTTCCCATCCTGTCTTTTCTGTCTCTCACATTCATTTTCAATTTCTGACTGACACGGAAAGACAGCTCCCGACTCTCCTCTGTGAGTCCCAGGACCTCCTTGACTCTTTCCTGGATAGCACATTTATAACTATTATAACTCTAAAATATCATCCATGGCATCACAGCTTTTGAAAGGGGCGGGGGGAACAGAACAATGAAGGAGAGTCTTGAACACAGCACTCTGAGGATTGAGGCAATGACCGTGAAACAGGCTCAGCAATGTTCTTCTGAGCAGGTGTCCCCCAAGACGCCATAGTGGCTTAGCTTTCTCCTGTGGACATGGGGCAGGTTCTTTGCACTAACACAGACATTAAGTGGTGGGCAATACAGCTCCGGATTCAGTGGCTAATCATACTGAAGTAAGAGGCCAGGCTGCGGGCTGAAGTTGGCCATGGACTTGCTGTGGAACAAATCTATTTCAGAGAAGGCAGCATCAGAGGGTAAGGTAGATTGCTTGTTTCTCTGCCTGCACAGTCTCGGCATACCTGCTTCAGAAGGCTTCCAGGCAGTCAGGGCCAGGGCTGACACCCACTGTCACAGAGAGACCATGTTGCCACTGACGGCTAGCCACACCCTCATGAGTTGCCTCTTCAATCTCCTTCTATAGTTACCATCAGACTCTGTATCTATCACGGCCCAAATGTGCAAACAGTCTTTAAAATATTGGTGGGAGAAAAGCTGACCGCCAGTCATCACCAGAGAAGAGCCGTTTTAACTGCCTTTTATTGAGGGAAGAGTGACTTCGGAAGCCTGGAGCCATGCACTGGCTCTGTTTGAGCTGGAATGGCTCTAAAGTGGGGTTCAGCTTAGAAGGGCTCACTGCCATCTGTACAGGGAGGTGGAGGGAAATCCAGGTGCCGGAGACCAGCGATGCATAGCCAGACCTGCAGATCACGTTGCCATGTTTCTGCTCTCTCTGCCTCAGCTCTCCATCGAGGCAGGGTCACGATTCTGCACTGAACAATATCACTATGTCTCTATCTGTCTCTCTCTCTCTCCTTCTCTCCCTCCAGCCCCCTTCTGTGCATGCACAGATGCAGGCCCATGCATGGGCACCATGTAGGGGCCAGACGTCAACCTTGAGTATCTTCAGGCCCTGTCCATCTTGCTTTGAGAAACAGGATCTCTCACTGGGACCTGTGGCTGGCCAGCCCACAACCTCAGGGACCTGCCAGTTTCTCTCTCCCCAGTGAGAGAATGATAGGCACATGCTACCATGTCCAACTTTGGGTAGGGTTTGTAGACTGAACTCAGGTTCTCGTGTTTGTGAGGAAAATACTTTACTTGTTGAACTATTTTCCCTGCTCCAGAATTTTGTTATATTCTTTTTCACCCTAAAAATTCAACCAATGACTTTTGCAAAATTTCATCTCGATTTTTTTTCTTAGAATGACTCCCTACAGCCAGCCTGTGTGCTGTTGAGCAGAAAGATGGAATTGCAGCGTCTAAGGCAAGCATCCCAAACATCGGAAATAAGTCCCAAGCCTCCTTTCTGAGGATTTCACTGCTGTAACTGAACCCGACGCTCCCGTATTGATGGGCTGTTGCCTTTCTTATACTAGAAATTCGTGCTCCCCACGAACTTGGATCCCACTTCTGTTTTGTTTTCATCTAGACTCAGGAATGGCTGGAGGTCAGCCCATTGAACTGGTTGCTGTTGTCAGTAAATGGCCGGTCCGTGGCCTCGCTAAGCGATACGCGTCTGTTAAATAGCTTCTCTCTTGTAAGGAAGACTGGCCGAGGTGGGAAGTGAACCACAAACAGCGTCTTGTTCAGCTGGCCTCCATCTGGGACACATGACTACCTACCTGCAAGTTCACGGTACTAACCAATCTTCCCTGGAGTCTCAGACAAGGGGCACACACGGCCCTTAGGCACTTGAATGGAGTCCATTGGAACTGAGGTGTATTGTCCAGTGCTGAATTCATCTGAGATTTCCAAGATTTGGAACAAAAGAGAATGTAAGGTATTTCAAAAATATAAATATTGATTACATTTTACATGAGAGGCTTAGGCTATTTATAAGAGAGTACACTGAATAAATGGTTAAATAAAATATCTTATTAAAGTTTACTTCACCTGTTTATTTCTGCTACAATCAAGTTGCTACTAGAATATTTAGTATTACATGTATGGCCAGCATTTGTAGCTCACACTACATGGACAGCACTACTGGGCAATACATATAATGTATAATGAATAATGATATATAATGAACAATATATATAATATATATTATATATAATGAATAACACAATGAATCAAAAGCATTCATTGGAAATTCATAAGGATCAATATTTATACATTATTGACTGGGCTGGTAGAGGAAGGTAGTACCAACACTGTGTGGATTTACATGGTACAGATCCCCACACTGGTACTTTTTAGCCTGTTTGACTTCAGAGCCCAGAGCCCAGATCTTTCACATTTAGCTCTGTGGCCTGGGATGACATTAGGAACACTGTAGGCATGGATCACACACCCATAGGAAGAATGCTACAAACCCCTCAAATACAGAGTCGAGGCTATTTCTAGAACTGAATTTGCATACGAGAACAAACGATGCTCTGCCCCTAAAATAGCATTGAGTTTTCACTCGTTCTAAGCTCTAACACCAACTGCTCTGGACACATCCAATTCCTCAGCTCTGTCAAATGTGAAAATCCATTCCAGCCCTGCCTGCCCAACGTCTGTCCATATACAGACATCTGTGCCGAGGGAGCCTTTAGAAATGAACATCCTCACATGGCACAGATCGCATGTCTTTTGTTATCAACCATCAGGGCAGACCACCAGTCTCGACAGCACACGCAGCTGTAGAACCACTGAGTGACCGCTCCTGACTCGCCAGCACTCTTCGGGGGCCTCCTTTTTGCTCGGTTCGGTTCCCTGCTGTCCTCTCCCTGCTGACTTCAGCATCACGTAGAAATCTCCCTCTAGTGAGACACATTGGGTACCAGAAGCAGGGCCAGGCTGGTCCCTGGTGTCCCATTTGACTCTCCTGGTAAGTCAGTGTCCTTTAAGAAGAGGACGCTAGGGTGGAGGCCAAGCCACCTATCCAGACCCTGCTCATGAGTAGTAGAGTCGCCTGGCTCACCCCTCAGTAGGAGTAGATTTCTTACTCTGTGCCTCGCCCAGACCTACCCTGGCTGCCTCACATGTTTCATCTCTCACGGCTTCTGCCTCCACCTCGGTTTCAGCCTCAGGGACACCAGAGCTGAGCCCTCAATATGGACCCCTCATCTCTAGCTTTTCCATGATGACTTCTCGGCCTTTGGTATGACTCTTCTCCGAAGTCTGACTCTGAAATCCCGACCTTACCGCAGAGTAGGATGCTTATTCCTTTCAAACCTTGCAAGACCACCTGGATTCCAGACCCATTCCCTCTCTCTGGTTCTTACAGAACCCCATCACCCTACAACCCCAGTTCAGCACAGCAACCAAGAC
Source organism: Peromyscus californicus insignis (assembly GCF_007827085.1). Classification (NCBI taxonomy): domain Eukaryota; kingdom Metazoa; phylum Chordata; class Mammalia; order Rodentia; family Cricetidae; genus Peromyscus; species Peromyscus californicus. Next base: position 10,283,586 of record NW_026294525.1, read on the forward strand.
GAAAACTGAGCAAGCAGGCATGATGTCCGCGCGTGTGTGTGTTTGTGTGTGTGTGTGTGTGTGTGTGTGTGTGTGTGTGTGTGAGCTCTTCCATTTCCCCTTCATCTCTCCAGCCGTATAAAATGAGAAAAATGTTATACATTGCTCACACATGTGTCATACACTGATATACATATGTCAGTGCCTGACATACAGCAGCAAGTGCTACATAAATGTGAGTCCCTTCCTTTCTTTCCCTGGCCTGCCTTCTTGACTGCTGATGTCTGCCCTGAGCAGCTACGTCCTGTCACACACTCCTCAGGCTCATGCATTATTGCCTTTCTCTCTGTATACCTCCACCAGCAGCCACAGGACTCTCATCTGGATTTTCATATTCTGAAATAAAGGCTCCCCATTTCCAGGGGCAAGACGCACGCTTCATGTCACCCCAAATCTAGCCCAGATTTGTTCTTTTCTAGATTTTTTCCTGTTTAATCTCTCTTGATCTTCTTTTAGGCTTATTCTTCTCAGCCCTCACCAGTACAGCTGACATTACCACCATCAGCCCCTCGTGTGGTTTCCCCATTAGGAGACATGGAGCCACACTGTAAAATGATTATATTGTCAAATTTCTAGGACTGCCTATCCATGAAGAATTACTTGGCCACAGTGCAGAGGCTGCAAGCAGTCCTTGTTGGCATTCTCGTGTGTGTGTGCATGTGTATGTGTATGCATGGATGGGTGTATATGTGAATGCATATGTGTATGTGTGTGTGTGTGTATATATATATATATATATATATATATATATATATATATATATATATATATATGCATGTATGTGCATGCATGTATGTGTGCTCATACATGTTTGTGTGTACACAAGGAGGTGGAGGCCAGAGACTGACAGAGTGTCTTCTTCAGTCACTCTAATTTGGGGGAGGGACAGGGTCTCTGGCTGACCCTAGAGTTCACCAATTGACTAGGGTGACTAGTCAGTATGACCCAGGGATCCTTCTGTCTCTGCCTTCCTAGGGCTGGGGTTATAAGAATGCACCACTGTGCCTGGCCTTTTAGATGGGTGCAGGGGATCAAACTCAAGTCCTCATGCTGGTACAGTCAGGACTCATCAACTGAGCCCCAGCAGTACTTCCCACCTTCATTTTAAGGATTTCTGTGCTTTCTCAGGTGTGTGCAACAGTCCTGCATTCCACCGCGACAGGTCTCTTGAATCTTCTATTAAAGTTTTAAATTACTATTACTTATGTGTATAGGAACTCTGCCTGCATGTATGTCTGTGGACCCACGTATGCACAGTGCCTGCAGAGCCCAGAAGAGGGGGTCAGATCCCCTGGAACTGGAGCTACAGACAGCAGACAGTCGTGACCCACCATGTCAATGCTGGGAATTGAATCCAGGTCCTCTGGAGGAGCAGCCAGTGTTCTTAACTGCTGAGGCATTTCCAGCCCCTAGTCTTTTATTCACCTAAGACAGGTACAAGCTTAAACTGGTGAACTGGTGGTAACTGGTTTCTCAACTAAACGGTCGGAATATCTTCATTAAATATCATGAGATTTTTTTTAACACCACATAAATGAGAAGTGTTCTGTGCTCATTCTGCAGTTTCATTACGGGTCTTAACCCAAGAGTGTCCAGTCACAGGACAGATGGTGCTACCGCAGGATGGACCAGGAGTTAGAGGACCTCCTGCTCACATCCAGCCATGATTACATATGCAGATCATTTGCCACCAATTTACTCTCTTTATCCTTTTCTAAGAACTCCACCTTTCTGTTTGCATTCATGGGGCCATTACCAGAGATGGCACCAAAATCTTGCCATGTGCCTGTAAAGGAAAATGAGTCTTTTTTTTTTTCTAGAAGGAGAAAGGTGCATCCAAATTGTCTGAACTTGCTTTTGAGTTGCTTAAGGCACAGGTGCAGTAGAGACAGGGCCCTGAGAGTCAGCCCTGTGACTGCCACCTGCTCTGTCAGGGCCTCTCCTAAGACAATGACAACCCAGCCTGAGGGAGGAAGTCACACGCTCATGCACACGCTGCTGGCTGTGTTACAGTGCAGGGTCCCGCTCTACTTGTAGCTCAGATGAGGGTGTCGAGCACAGAGGCCTAGGCTCTTGACTGGCATTGATCATAGAGGGGTTTGTGAGGTCATAATCTGCAAGGCTGGTTCTCTCCAGGCAGACCTGTGGCTGGGTGGTCATTCCTTCCCCATTGTCCCTAAGGTTCCCAAGAGATTTTTCTGTTCATAAGATGCATCTGTATCTATAGAACAGACCCCAGGAAGGTGACCCTTTGAGATGTGACTCTTGTAGTTGTTGATTCTGCAGGGAGGCTTGGCTGCCTGTGGATCTGTAGACAAGGAAGAAGACTCCAAGGGGGAACACATCAGTCTAGAAGTTCTGGAAGTGTGGCCTCCAGACCTGGGACTTGGTAGAGAGGCAGACTTCCTCTTCCTGCCACACGCACATACACATGTGGAGCTGGAAGACAACCTCAGCTGTCGTTTCCCAGATGTCATTCACTTTAGTGTTTTAGACAGGATCTTAAATTTACCAAGCAGTCTGGGCAGGTGGACTGTCTGTCTCTGTCTTCTCAGTTCCAGGATTGCAAGCATTCACCACCATGCCTACCTTGGGGGGGAAAAAATGTGAGTGCTTGTGTGCACATATGGTATATGCATGTGTACCACATGCATGCAGTACCTCTGAAGGCCAGAAGAGGGTATCATCATCAAGAACTGGAATTACATAGGTTGCTGTGAGCTGCCACCTTGTTTCTGGGCAGTGACCCTGGGTCTCCTGAAAAGCAGGTAGTGTTCCTAACTGCTGAGCCATCTCTTTCAGCCCCAGATGCCCAGATTTTTATACATAGGTTCTGGGGAATTAAACTCGGATACTCATGCCTGCCAGTCAAGCACTTTACCAACTGAGACATCACCCCAGCCTGTGATCTGTGTCTAACAAGCCCTCTGGGTGATTCTGTCTTATACATAGGTTTAGAACCGCTGATCTAGTCAAACGGCCTGGAATTTAACCATATTAATGAACAATAATGCTGAGTTTGCTTAGCTACATTAGACAGTCCCATTGTTTGTAACTTTATAATATCAGAAGAACTACACAAACAAAAAGAAGAAACGTCAAGAGTACAATCGGCTATCATCACGGTGTCTACTACCCAGCAAACACTCAATAAACAAGGGTTGAATGAGTGAGTGGACCACTGCATGAACGAAGGAAACAAACGGTGAACTTAAACCAGTCTTCCTCCCCCGGCCTGCTCAGCCTGAAGCTAATGAAGCAAGTGGTCCCATTGGCTATTATCTCCTGTAATTAAAAGAACCGCACTAGCTGCCTTAGGATGCAGCAGATGTCTTGGAGTTGGAGGAATGAACACAGTGAGTGACTTGGGGTCTGCAGAAACATCTGCTCTCCCATGCACCAGTGTCTGTGCTCAACAACTCTGCCCTTGAAGCCAGAGTGTAGTCTTGATACAAAACCCGACTTCAGAGGGCAATGGAAGGACACATCTGAGGGGAGGGGGTGGTTCTTCAAGTCCAGTGACTTGCCTGTGTACCATACCTAAGCACCACAGGGTGAGGTGAGCAAGACCTCTCCCCCGGCCTGACCCCTGGGTTGAGTGCAAGAGTCTGGCTTAATACTCAGGCACACCAAGCATTGAAAGATGGGCCATGACCGCACTGTCTGCTCATCCTCTGTGTGTTCCTCATCTTACCCTTAAGGATAAAACCCCCACAAAAATCATTCCTCCCAGAGTTTCCTTCAAGTAATCCAAAACAAGGCAGATAAGTATGAGAGAAATGGATAACTATCTAGTGAAAAATCTTGATGCAGGTTGGGCATGGTGGCGCACGCCTTTAATCCCAGTACTCCGAAGGCAGAGACAGGTGGATCTCTGTGAGTTTGAGGCCAGCCTGGCCTACAGAGTGAGTTCCAGGACATGCAATGACCACTAATCATATGTGTCTATTCTGCCAGACACTTAAAATATGGCTGGTCCGAAATGAAATGTCTTGTAAATATGCATCCAATTTTGAAGACTCAGTAAAAAGAGAAAGAGAATAAAGTATTATATTAGTGTTTTTAATATTAAATACACAGTGGAGTGATATTTTGGATGCAAATAAAATATTAAAATTAACTTTGTTCATTACCTAAATTTTTTTTAAAAAAAAATCTCAGTAGAAAAAAATAGGCAATAGGTCACATGGCTTGATTCTATCTCTAGAGAGAGCACACTGCTCTATACACTGCAAGTGGGCCATGTTTAAGTGTTGGGAAAGCCACAGAGTTGGCTGTTTGGTCTGTTGGCTTCTATTGAGTGTAAAAAACAACTCACAAGACCTGTTGAACTTCATGTTTCTATCCTTAAATGGGAACAGATTTTTTTAATGTATATATTCCAAGTGTGTTTAAAAGAACATGGTCCACATAGGAAGTGGCACTATTTAGGAGGTATAGCCTTGTGGAAAGAAGTGTGTCACTGTGGGGGCGGGCTTTGAGGTCTCAAATGCTCAAGCTATGCCCAGTGTGGGACACAGTTCACTTCCTGTAACCTGTGGATCAAGATGTAGAACTCTCAGCTCCTTCTCCAGCACCATGTCTGCCTGCATGTGGCCATGCTTCCTGCCATGAAGATAATGTACCAACACTCTGAAACTGTAAGCCAGGCACGATTAATGTTTTCCTTTATAAGAATTGCCATGGTCATGGTATCTCTACACAGCAGTAGAAACCCTACTATGACACCAGGGCTGGAGATATTTCAGACAATAAATTAATGAGTGCACACACACTGGGGCTAGAGTTTAATCTACAGCACCCACGTAACCAAACTGGCACAGTTCTGCTCACTTGTAATCCCAGCAACTGTGGAGCAGAGACAGGCAGACCCCTGGGCTTTGGTGGAGAGCTGAGGAAGCAAGCTCCAGGCCAAGTGAGAGAGCCTGTCATGAAAAATAGGTGGGTAGATCCTGAGGAACCACATCCAAGGTTGACCTCTAGCTTACACACACACACACACACACACACACACACACACACACACTCAAGTGTGCACCAGCATACACATAAAAAATACATGCATCCACCAACAAGGAGAAGCACACACTCTAAACTATAATAGCATGTAATGTAACTTGGCATGTATCTGCTTAGATTTCCTTCTAGAGAGTGGTCACCGATAGCTTTCATATAAACAGTCTTCCCTTATGTTGGTCTATGTGAGCTCAAAGCCTTTCATTGGTGCTTTGGAAGGTAAGTCTGGAGAAAGGAAAATCGAGGAATCTTTTTTCCTTAGCCCTTGTAGGATGGCCCATGTATTCCCAGATCCCACCACCTTGAGCCCCACTGTCCCCTCTCTCTGGGTAGCCTCTTGCCTCTGCGTGTGGGACACAGTGATTCCCAGGGTACTCACATCCAGCTGCGGATCATACGTTGGACACTAGCACTCACGTGCTCAGGTGACCATGTTTAACCTCAGAACTCATCTATCGAAAGCAGAGTTCATCTGTAAGCTGTCAGGACCCCACCTAAGGGGCATCAGCTCTCCTCTCCAGTACACGACTCCAAAGAAGAGAGGACAGAGGTCACTGGGAAATAAGTGGAGCATTGGTTCAGTTTAGAGTTTAGTGTGTGTGGCAGAGATTTGGTGAGGGCAGAGCTGATGTGGACCCCACAGACAACACCTCACGGATTTAGAGTTGTTGGTAAGGAGTGACTCTGGAGTATCTGAGCACTTACACGGCATCAGGGCATCTGTGGGGATGAGGATCCTTGTCCAAACTGTAGCCATCCCTTTTCAACACTCTTCTCAACTAGGTCCTAACAGCTGGGCTTCTGTATCACTTCTGCACTGTGTCCTATTTAGCAGGAATCCTGCTAGGCCAGGTTAGCCAGAAAACCCCTTCCCAGTATGTGGTTACTCAATGTCTGATTGACTCTAGCCACCCACAGAAAATACTCATTACCCTGGCCTGACTGGCGCTAGCGTCCTGACAGGCTGGTTTAGTCAGGATACCCCCTCTACCCCGATCTTTTTTTCTACCTGATGACTCCAACTCTGCTCCTCAGACAGGAATTCCCACTTTTCTTCAGTGTGAGTGGAACAGAGCCCCAAAGTCTCCTCCCCACTGCAAACCACACCGAGTCTCTGTTTCCTCTCCTTACTTTGAATGAAGCTGGCCTCAGAGTTTCAACAATGCTCTGATGTGTTTGCTTGGACGACAACAGAAAAAATCAGGGAGAGATGAGTATTTTGCTTGGTTAAGTCTAGCCCACCTCTCCATCCACAAAGCCATGGGTGCTCATTAGGAGATACTGCATAGAATAGGGGGCAACTCCCTGTCTGTTGGGACCCCAGGCTTCTCTGGTTGATGCTTCTGTTTCTCTGTGACAAGTGGTTAGTACTTCTTTCTACCATGCTGGACCTACCTTCTCCAGACAGACAGACAGGCAGATGTACGCATGCACACATGCACACACACGCCACGTCATCTCCATACCCACTCGCCTTGGTCCACTCCCTCTGTCCTCACAGATGCCATGACTTCCTTTTTTATTCCTGAGCTGCCAGGCACAATACTTCTGCATGTGGGAGAGAAAAGCCTTGCTTTCCAGCACAAAGAGCCTGCTCGCTCTGCTGACCAGTCTCCTGAAGGCCGTTGTGCCCTGGAGAGCCAGCCTCATCTCTCTCCTCCTCACTCCTGGGCACCAGCAATCACATCATTGTTCCAGGGCATCTTTGCCCAACATGCTGCCCTGCTGATTTCTGGGTAAGTCTTATCCTTGGCTTCCCAAGAAAGCCTCCCTGACTGACTCAGTCGGTCCTCCACTCAGAAAGGCTATGTTTTTCCTACCTTGCCTTTTCCTCTCAAACACACTAGTTAAAACACTAATGACAGTCATATCTAGTGAATCATTTAAATATCTCACTTCTTTTACAGAATCTGTGGTTTATTTGTTGAATTTACATGAGTGTGCATGCAGCTCTGCATTTTAAAGTGGGCAAAATACAGAGTTCTCTGTGTGTGAGCAGCTGAAGAGGCCGAGCAACATGAAGTGTGTTGGTTCCAGATTTTCAGTTAAGCTAAAGAGATAGGGTTGACTTTAGAACAATTGTGCCGGGGTGGGTCCTTGCTCTTAGTAGGTCTACTTAGCAGACAACAAAATCGAGGCTCAAGGAAATCATCACATTTCTCAAAGTTACAGAATGGGATTCAGGAACAGTGAATTTGTCTACAGATCTCCTGCTCAGGATCAAGTATTTTGCTAATAAAAATAAACAGACTTGGGGATCCATATAGCACTATCCAAAGACAAGGCAAGTACTACTATGGTTATGCATGTAAGATGTATGTAAGTGTTCATGTGGCTGTGTGCACAAAGGTGTGCAGGTGAAGGCCAGAGCTCATGGTGAGCGCCTGCCTCAATTGTTCTCCACTTTTTCTTTTTAGTCAGGGTCTCTCTGAACCTAGACTTCACCGATTGGCTAGACAGGCTGGCCAATGAGCATCAGGGATCTGCCTGCCTTGCCTCCCTCTCTGCCCAGTGCTGGTGTTGTAGGCTTGCATTGCTGCAGTACCCAGCTCTTTACGCGGGTGCTGGGGATCCGAACTCAGGTCCTCCTGAAAACACTCCGTCCTGAGGTTTTACATGGAGGAGATGCTGACAGTTGGAAAGTAAGGTGGATAGGGGCAATCGGAGGGCTGTGTTTCTCAGAGTTCCAATGACTCGCCGGCCACCTTGGTAAAGTTCATGCAGATTCTGCCTGAGAAGTGGGTCAGGCCTGAGACTGCATTCTCAAAGCTCCTGGCTGACTCTGATGATGCTCCCCCCACACCCCCCACCCCACTATGTATAGTAGTGAGTGCTAGTTTGTTTCTGAGGCCAAGGAGTCTGTAACAGAGAGGAATGCAACACTTAGCTTTGGTGTCAGACCTTAGCATGGGGTCCTCTGTGAGCAAGAGGCTCAGCTGACTCATTCACACACTAAAAGAGTTGTCCTGGATGTGGGACATCTATGACAGTGGGGGTGTTCTACAACTCAGAGCGCCAACTTGACTAGAAACCCTGATGAAGGAGGGGACAGTCACAGAAAGAACTATTACCACATGGAAGTCTGGAATCCTCAGCCTTCCTAGCGCCCCTGGCTGACAGGTGGGCCTTCGACTCCCACTGCTATACTCCAGACCACATGCTGACTGACCATGCTCTTGAGCCACATGTGGTCCCCTCTGTCCCTTCCACACCACGTCTTTCTCTGCTTACATCATGGCTCCCTCTATTCCATGAACACGAATTCCTCACCCTGACTATTGTATCATTCTTCCTCCCTTCCCTGGTTCTGTGGATGAGAATGGGGTCGGTTTGCAGCACACTTCTGTTGCTCAGGCAAGTCTGTCAGCATTGCTGGAGGACCACTCTGGGCTGACTTCACACTACATGTCAAGACAGTGAATTTGGTTTAAAACAAAGAGAGCCTTCCCCTCATCCAATATGAACTAATATTGCTTTTACAGAGTAGTTGACCAATTCACCCTAAAGAACACCATCTATACTGTGTGCAAGTGAAATCTCAGCCTCTATTGAGAAAGAGAGATTCAGATCTAGGATTGGTGGTCCAGACTTGTAATCTCACCTACTAAAGAGGCTCAGGAAGGAAGATGGAAAGTACAAGGCCAGCCTAGACTACAGAGTGAGTTCAAAGCCAGCCTGAGTAACTCTGTTGAGACTATGTCTCAAAAAAGTAGAAAGACCTAGGGATGTAGCTCAGTGTTTGAGCATTTGGCTAGCGTGTGTGAGGACCTAGGTTCAATGCCCAGTCTCACAGGAGAGAATGGAGGAGAGGAGGGAGCAGAGGAGGGAGGGGAAGAGGAAGGAGGACAGAAGGGGAGGGGAGCGACAGATATTGATCCAGGATGGGGACACTGTGACAACTGGAATATCTATGTAGATTGAGGGGTTTGGACTTTTCAGCTCAGCTCAGTGTGAGAACAAGAGTAACCTCTTGTCTCTTGTCTCATGCCTGGAGGGAAAGGCAACGTGCCTTCTGACACAGGAAGTTATCTGGAGGATGGAGAAGATGGTTGCATAACAAGGACCCATTAAAGAGGTGAGCGGCCAGATTGCTTTCTGCAGCAACCCGTACGAGTCTCCACTCTGAGCACTTACTATACAGAACAGCCTTCAGAATGAGCAAACACGCATGTACCAGACTCGGAGTTCAAGGCCAGTACTTGCCTCTGTCCCATGGGAAGAAGAGGAAGTGAGGCAGGCTTCCTTCCAGACATGCCCTGGGTGGAAACCACACATCCTTCCAAATCCATGAGAAAACAAAATCCTAGCTCCTTCTTCTCTCTAGAACTAGACTCTGAAAACCTTGTGGCATTTACCCCAAATTCCATAATATTGAGCTGTGACATCTGGTTCCCAGTTCTCCTCGGCTGGGATTTACTGAGAGACGATCAAGAATTTTGACACTCTGGGACTCCACCCTACATTCATGTGGGAGACTGGCTGCCTCTCCTTCTCTGGCATCTGTACACACTAGATCATTTTAGAACTTTCCCAAAAATCAGTGAGTCCAGTTTTCCCCTCTTTTCTGTCCAGTGTGCTGTTTCCTTCAAAAGCTTTTGTCTCTCCCTGAAATTATTTCCGATATGATGAACTCCCTGGTTATGCATTGCCTAAGCTCCATACAAACATGTACACCGCAGGAGCATCCCCGCCACACAACACAGCCAGGATCCTTAGGCAGCTCCCAGAGGGCAACAGGATTGTCTAGTCCCCCCTTTAGCACTTCATTCTCTGCCCACTCAGCACAGGGCCTTAGGAGCTTAAAGACGCCCCAGAACCTATGTCTGAGTTGTGGCTAGGATGGAGGACGTCAGCTCAGGAGACAGGAAAGCTAGGTGATGCTGCCAGTCTGTGGGGAGAGAGAATTCAGTCCAGGGGAAGGGAAGCCCTACCTGCTTGAGCAAACCCAGAAATGTCCCATCTAAGTCCTGGCTCCTTGGGTTCAAGATGGAGGCAGGATTTGAAAGCAGCTAAGAGTGTAGGGAGTGACGTCTTATGGACCTGCACTGGTCTCACAGCTCAAGTTACTTTATTGTCCTCACACATAAAGTAGGGACGTTACTGTCATCTGGACATGAGAAGAGGGGCGGGGGGGGGGTGCTGCGTGAGCTGAGAGGCTACGCGGGAGAACCCAGCTCAAATCTGACACAAGTGAAGCATCCAATAAAAAAGGTACAAGAACATCGTCTTGCCTGTTGGTCAGGGTTAGCAAGCCAACTGCACAAAGACACAGGACGAGCACAAAGAATGTTCCAGTTGCTGGGCCCAGATAAATTCTTGAGCTGGTTCATAGAAGAAACCATCCAAGAGCTTTCCAGCTGGTATCCCGGGGGCCCTGGCAAGAACTGGGCAGAGAGAATCAGGAAGGTGGAAGGAACCTCACAGACTCTGGACAGAGCTCTGGGACCTGTGAAGTGTTTAGGGGATGCTGAAATGATTCTTGTAGACAGAAACTACAGGAAAGGTGAATTGTGGGGACTTGGGAGGCCACTAGGAAGGTAAGACCTGAGGGGATAGCCAAAAAAAAAAAAAAAAAAAAAAAAAAGTTGCTTTCTAAGAATTGGTGAAAGATCATCAAAATAGTCACCCATGACCCCTGCCATGTGGATCCTACCAATTTGTGTCTCTCTAACAGAATAACTGGTATGTAGTACACAGAGCGCCAGCATATGGTGTGGAGGATTTCATCGCAGATCAATCACAGCCAATGTAGTAGTCATTAAGCAAATAAATAAATACGTAAACGAAGCGAGCATATTTTAGGCCATTTTTTTCGGCAGATATCATCAACAGATCCAAGCAGCCCCATGGGAAACTAACAGTGGCTGAAAGAGCGCCAAAACACCCTTAAGTCATGTGATCAAAAATGAAATCACCAATGAAGTTTGTCTCTGTCGAAACAGCCATTCTGGGGCTTCGAGTATGGCTCAGTGGGTAAAGTACCTACCACACAAGTGCGAGGCCTTGAGTTCAGATCCCCAACACCTGTGTAAAAAGCTCAGCACAGTCATAAAGCTGACAGACACAGGCTGAGTGAGGCTTCTACTCTCAAGAGACACGCACGGGTCGGTCATTATAAAAGTATTTGGCCAGCACTGTGCTAGTAAACTGACTTCCTAAAACCAAACAAACAAAAATCTAGGGGGCGGGGCGGGGAGGAGAAGGCCAGTCATGGTGGTGCATGATGTGCACAATGCATGTGGTGGTGCATGTCTGCAATTCTGGTACAGGGAAAGTGAACTTTGGGTTCAGTGAGAGACCTTGATTCAAAAAATAAGGAGGGAGATATCCTCTGAGCTACATACACACACACTTAAAAAAAAAAGTAATTCTGAAAGGAAATTTACAATGGGTATTTCATAGTATTAAAGAGCCTTCATAAAAACTTAGTTTCAAATTTTATGCAGAAAAGCAATTACTACAATAAAACAACTTTAGTCCAAGTAATAAAAATGAAAATGGAAAACATTAGAAACAGCTCAATGGTAATAGAGAAAATTGGCTAAAGTCTTTAATTGGCAAACAGTGCTCCCAGGAACATCCCGCCCCAGTGCTGGGGATTGAATCCAGAGCCTTGTAGATGATGGAGAGCACTTGTCATTGGGTACATCCCTAGCTCAGAAATTAATTTCTTTAGCAAAATCCATTGGTGTCCCTAAATTCCAGAGAAAGTGTTTCTGTTCTTAAACACAGACTAACAATGTCACTGGAGAACAATTCCACCAAGCCAGACTGGTGGCCAGCCCTTTCAGTGGCCCTGGGAAACTCACGGGGGTAGCTCACCCAGGAGGGTGCAGAACTGGGCTGCTGGCCCGCTGGAGCTTCCCGCTTTAGGGTGGTGCTGGACTTCCTAACACACTCACCTATAGAAATAAACTTGATGGATGGTTTGGTCAAATGAGGGAGGAGATTTGGAAGGAGGAGGAAAAGAAAAATGGCAGAGGGAGAGAAGTGGAGATGGAGACTAGGCTTGGGTATGTGAATACAGGTGGCCCAGGTAGGCAGTGAGAGGTACAGAGTGGATCCCCTCAGGGGATCACCCCCCTCCATCTTCTCCTCACACCCAGAACATCCTATCCTAGGTAAACACTCTCCCACTGAGCTATGTCCCCAGCCCTGTGAATGTATTAAAGCCCACCAGCTTCCTTAGATCTGATCCCACCGCTGTTCAGTGATGGGTTGACCTCACACTTAATACTTGGGTGACTGTGTCTTTGGAAGAATTTCTTCATCTTGCTTTGGGAGTCAACAGGCCAGGTTCGCAGGGCCTGTCTGTCTCCTACTGTCTGCAAGGATGCTCTTGGTCTTGGCAGCTGTGGGACCGTGGAGAGGGTGGGCAGAGATGTCTCCAGGGAGTGTAGGGCGGAGCTGGGTCTGTGTGGTTCTCTATTTCCATCACAGGAAGAAGGCCTGTCTCTAGTCGGAAGGAATCACTTCAGCCCTGAGGTTTGTAGGACAGTGTGTCAGCTGCGGATTGTTTGTTTTCTAGTCCCAAATTAGTCACTTGGCATCAGATTGCTCTTGGATGACCTGAAGCTGTGGGGTTTCCAAGGAAGTCTGAAAATGACCTTTACATGACCTTCCCTGGACCCCTGCTGCTCCTTAATGCCTTTGTTTTGCAACCTAAGTTATTGGGAACATTTTTATGAAGAAGGAACCTCATGCATTCTTAACAGCCCCTGAACAGGCTCTGAAGCCTGAACACTCATAGATACCCATGCCTCTGCAGAAGCCTGGGGGTGGGGGCTATTCAAATCCTCGGCAAACCTTCAATAAACTACTCATGTGCCTGTTAGCAGGCCTTTCTACGCACAGCAGTACTATAAGCAGGTAATTACAATTAATAACAATAATAAAGTTTTTAAACCTAAATTTCCCTGTTCTTTCTCCAGGCAGATAGCACAAAATAAATATTAAGTTTTCATCAAAAACATAATCTTGTTTTCCAAAGCCGAGAGTATACAGGAGTCCTGAGCAAGAAATCACAGCCATGAGGAAGGAAACCATGTGCCTGAACACCCGCGCCCCCCGCCCCCCCCAAGCCTGGGGAGGTACAGGACCCAGCTCTGCCTTTAATCCCCTTCGTACTTTGGATAGCCTTTGGTGAGAACTCATGTTTGCAGAAGGTAAAGATACCACTGGCTGGGAAAAGAGGAGAACTTAAAAAACAACAGGTAAAAATAACATCATTTACTGAGTGCCAGGGCCCTGGCAAATAACTCACAAGACCCATGCCATTGCCCCTACTGTGTAGACAAAACACAGAGGGACAAGCTGAGAAAAGTGTGCCCTCATTTAAAGTTACGCAGCCAGAGAACGGGTGAGCTAGAGTACAAACCCACATCCCAGCAGTTTCTTCTACCCCTCCATATTCTCTTCTCTTGCCCTTACTTCCTCCCCTTAAAAAAATCACATTATTGAACTATAATTTACAAACAACGGCAACCCTTTGAAGTGTATAACCCAATAATTCTTAGTGCATTTATTGCATTGTACAGCCATCGCCATTAGCTAAGTCACCTCAATTTTTTTGTCACATCAGCCCTCCGCCTCATGTCAGGTATAATTAACCTGCATTCTTACCTGTGTCCCAGGATTTCACTGCTCTCCTTTCTGTTTCTCAAGATCTGTCTTTTAGCTCTTAGGAAATATACTGAGTCCCACAATATGTAGTCTTGTACGTGTGGCTTCTTTTGCTTAGCATCGTGTTCCTGGTTCAATCATGACTTTTTAAAATTGGTAATAGGATTCTGTTGCGAGGCGATACAACGCGATAGTCATCAACTCACCCACTGACGGACCTGTGAGTTCCGCTCAGGTTTTGATCACCAGGTGCAGCAAGTCGGTATGAGGAAATGGATACTTTTATTTTTCTTGGCTTAGGAGTGGAGTTGCTGGGTCATGTGGTAACTGTGTTCAGCCTTTTCAAGAATTTTGAAGTGCTGTTTTTCAAAACAGATATCCCATTTCCCATTGCCATCAGCAGTGAGTAAGCATTTCAGGTTTTCCACGTCCTTGCTAGCATTTGCCATGATTGGTCATTTTCTGTTTTCAGAGTCACCCTGGGGGTGGGGGCTGTGGGCTCTTCATGTGGTTTTGATTCACATCCCCCCCTAACGACAGAAGGGGTTGAGCCTCTTTTTCATGTCCTCCCCAGCTCTCCACAGATGATCTTTGGAAGTCAGTCTGCTATTGATTTTAACGATTCCTCTTGGTCTGTCTGTCTGTCTGTCTGTCTGTCTCATCATTAAGGAAAAGCTGTGCCAATGTTGTTGATCTTTTCAGAGAATTAACTTCTAGCCTCATTGATTTTTTTCCCTGCGTTTCCCTCTGTTTGAGCCATTGGTTTCCTCTCCAAACTTTATGAACTCCCCTGTCCCTGTTTGCCTTGAGTTTAGTTTGCTCTGCCTTTATAGTTTAAGATAAACACTTGGTCATTGATATTTTTAGTGTTTCACTTGGAATCGAGGCCATCCCTCTGAGGGAAATGGTGGTGTTCCTGGTTCACCAGGTCCTGGTAGGATTTCCTCACCTCTACCTTCAGCACTGGGGCTGGGGACAGAAGCATGTGGCAAGGATGCCACAGATGCCCAGACTTTACTCAACCTCTCCAAGTCTTTCGGGAATAGCGGCTCCCGACCTGCTGGATTCCGATGACCATTTCTGACATTTTTCTTTTTTCTTTTTGTCCTGTTTCAGTTGGTTTTCTTCCCTCCACAAGAAATCAAGTCTTGTTTGGGCTGATCCATCCCTCAATCTCTCTCTCCTAGAGTCTCATAGGGTCATGGGGAACAGTTCATTTTAAAAGATACTTAAGCCTCAACACACTGTGCCTCTGGGAATCTGCATGTACAGCAGAGAAGTCCAATAGCACCCCCGATGCATCCCAGACATGCAAGGGAGGTAGGACACCCAGCCCTCATACCGCTGCTCTGGCAGAGGCTCCTGCAGTGGCCCAGAGGGTCAGAGCACACACTGGCTCACCTTCTGTGGGTTTCCATGAGGCAGAAGACTTTCCCGATACATGCTGATTGAAATGGCCCAGACTACAAATCCAGCCTTCTCCTAAAGAGAATTGGCCCTAGCTTTTCGTCTCCTTGGGGATACAAGGAATGGGAGGGGACAACGGCTCCAGCTCTGGGCTTGCTCTTATTGAAGCCCCTCTTTGGGGGGCGGGGGTACGCTCTCCTTGTTTGTAAAGGAGAGCAAGAATAACTTTATCTTCACAGAGTTACTTAGATGTGAGAAAAGTTCCGTGATAGTCACTACCATCCTTACAAATGACTGAAGTCCTTATAGAAGGCTTGCAGTGTGTCCCAAGATACAGTGGCTAGAGAAGAGATTCTCTCCCCTGCTCCCCCCCACTTCTTTCTCTCTTCTTCTCAACTTCAGAAAACAAGTTGGTTGCAGAACAGCCGGTGGCACCATGGTCTCCCAGCATGGAAGACAGCCTACCCCCTTCCACATGGCGGGGATGAAGGAAGGAGCAAAGGCCGAGAGAACGACACAGCCCTGCTTTGTCCTTGGGGGATGGAAGAGCTTTTCTAGCCCTGGCCGCACCTGTACCTGCTTGTGCCATGGCAAAGGGGCATCTCTGCAGCTTGAGCGGAGGCTGCGAAGGGTACCAAGGGAGAAATCCCTGCTGGGTGGCTTTTTCAGGCCTAGTCTATACGATCACTTTGAGTCATCACAGGCCGACTGCCATCGTAACCAGACTTACCGGTGTGCCCCGGTGTGCCCCAGTGTGCCCCAGCAACCAAGCTACACAGCCACGAGACACACTGTTGAGAGCATTGACTCACAAGAAAAGGTTCAAACTTTGAAAGGGTGTTGTGATAGACATTAGGATGCTGTGAATTCTAGCTTCAGGCTTTAATTTCTAAGGACAATAAAACTGCATTTCAGCATACACTCCTGGTCCGTATCGCTGTGGTGTGTAAGGAAAGAAACCCCAGATCCTAGGCTGGATAAATAAGGCAGTCTAAGATGTAACTTTGCCTTGTATGGTGGCTTAATATTGATCATCAACTTAACAGGACCTAGAGCCAGCCGAAAGACAAGCCTCTGGGACTGTCTGTGACAGCGCTTCTCAGCCTTCCTAATGCTGCCACCTTTAATACAATTCCCTGTGTGGTGGTGACTCCAACCATAAAATTATTTTCATTACTACCTCACAACTGTAATTTTGCTACTGTTATGAATCATACTAGAAATAGCTGTGTTTTAGACAACCCCTGTGAAAGGGTCATTCGAACCCAAAGGGGTCGTGACCCACAGGTTGAGAATCACTGGTCTAATAAGGCAGCTTCTTGGGTAGATTAATTGTGGTGGATAGAGGCACTTTACCACTGTATGGTACTGTTCTGTGGGCTAGGGGATTAGGACTGAATGAACAGGGGAAAGTGGGTTGGACCCCAGTATTCATCTCTCTGTTTCCTGATAGCAGACACAATATGACCAGTTGCCTCGGGCTCCTCCACCATGATTTCCCTACCAGGAGGGATGTACCCTCCACCAGTGAACCAATACAAACCCATCTTTCTTTAAATCCCTTTGCCCGATGTTTTGTTGCAACAATGAGAAAAGTAACTAATATACTTAGCTTTAATTATGGAAATTAGGCAAGCCGCCATGACGGGCAGAGAGCAAGAGAAACAGTTTCAACTACTGAGGTGCTGGACCAGAGCAGAATCCGATGCTTGAGTTTCAAAGAAACGTGTGGAAACCTTGCTCACTGGAGGGCCTTCTTGCATGCTGCCACAGCCCCTGCCTCAGCTCTGCAGCACCCCCAGTCTTACCTCGACCACTTCTCATCCCAACCTTCTACTCGGGTCATCTCTTACGGCCTCCTTCCTTCCCGGTCACTCTTCATGCCAGCCAGCGCCCTGCCCTCTGCACGAACACCCCCGCCTGTCCCCCACTTTGGAGCCAGCACTGGTGGGGAGTGACCACAGGCTAAAAGCAGAGCTTCAGCGTTACCTATTTGCCTTTCCAGATCAGCAGCTTCATCAGGAGTGGCTCGAGGGAGGACTCCCGGGTCACTGAAGCTAGTCCGAAGCAGAGTCCCCATCACAAAGAAGAACAGGATGCCACCGACCACGGGGATGGCGGGGGTGATGTTCACCGCGAGGTATGGACAGCTGCCAGCAGATTGCAGAGAGAGAGAGAGAGAAGAAAGGAATTACAGTGTTAGGATCCACAGTCACAGTTCCGACCTTCCAAGAAGCAACATCATCACTTCGCTGAGTGAGACTGATTTCTATTAAAATCCCTCTGGGCTGGGGAATGTGGCTCCGTGGGAGGCACTTGCCCAGCAATTGTGAGAACCTGAGCTTGGATCCCCAGAATCCATAAAGTAGCACGTGTTTGTAATCCCAGAAATCTTAGGGAGAGAAGGGAGACTGAGACAAGAGTCCTCCCAGAAGCTCAGTAGCCAGCTAGCCTGGCATATTCCATCCTGAACTAATAAAAAGGCCTTCATCTCAAATAAGGTGGGCAACAAGGGACAAAATCCCAGGTTGTCCTCCAACCTCCACCTGTGAGATGTGGCATGTGCATACCCATGCTCACACACACATACACCCACACAAGAGACGAATTTACATTTTAAAAAAGAAAATTTAGGCTGGGTGGTAGTCATGCACACCTTTAATTCCAGCACTGGGGAGGCAGAGGCAGACAGATCTCTGTGAGTTCAAGGCCAGCCAGTCTACAGAGAGAGATCCAGGACAGTCAGGGCTATACAGAGAAACGCTGTCTCGAGAAACCAAAAACAACAATAAGAACAACACATTTAGATCTGGGGTGGTCTGCAGTGCTCTCTGTGACAACCTCTACACTCCGCTGACCAAGACAGTCCACGCTCCACAAGAGCGATGCCAGCAGAGTGGAAACAACCCTGCTTGTACAATCGATCTAGAATGTCTGTAGCTTGAATAAATACACACCATCCCTTTGCATTGTAAACACTTGTGGGTCCAAAGCCCCCACCCATCTCTGGAGCCACAGACGATGAGGTCAGTTTAGAGACAACTCAATCCGACCCACCTGGGTCAAACCGCTCGGGAACTGTCTGTCAGCATAGCGTTCGCTTGCAAACACCAAGGGATCATTGGTCAATATTGTGGGGGCAGTTTGTCCAAAAGAGGGTGACAAGTCATAGAAATGAGCTTGCAGCTCTGATGAGCAGGGGAGGGGAATCACTGGCTGAGCCACACCGACCCCATGCTTTCCCAGAAAGCACCTGGAGAATCAACTCGTGAGTGTGGGCCAGCTGTTGTTATTTTTGTTTTGTTTGCTTTTAAGAGATGGGGTCTTTCTTGGTTCCCCAATCTGGACTTCACACCCTGGACTCAAGTCATCCTCCTGTTTCAGCTTTCCAAGTAGCTGGAACAACAGCTGTTTGCCACTATCCGCCCTTAATCCTGCGAAATCCTGTTGACTGTGGGCGGACAGAGGAACAGGTGCTGTGGGGACTGTGCAAGTCGAGGAGTCAGTTTGTGGTGGGACCTGGCACCTGACCCCTGGCCTCATATTGTGGTGTGGTGGGGCTGGGTAGGTCCAAGCGTTGGGCTCTTGGCCTGCTGTCATGGTGTCTTGGCACCACAGAGGTGATGCGAGGTAGAGGGAAGAGTTAGCCTGGGACTTAGTGAAGGATGAGGTCTGCCATGGCTGTCCTTAGTCTCTTGTGGCCACATTAAGTGTTGTCATGGGTATGGAAGAACCATGGCACCCCAGGATCACAGTGTCTGGGGTGGGGGTGGGGGTAGAGGAACTCCTAGCTTGTTCTCAAAAGCAGCAGTCCTGGCTGTTCAAGTAAAGAATGGAAGCCAGACATGAAGAAGGTGAGCGCTGCTCAGATATGGGAGGTGGATAGGGGTGTGGCTCCCATTTGTGTACTAGCACCCCACTTTGTACAGTCTCTGGTGGGATGCCCAGGGGATACTTCTAGGAGTTGTCAAGGGCCACATGACAGGAACCACTTTGGTGAAGGAGTCGAGGCCTTTCAGAATCTTTTGCCATGAAGAAGCCCAGAGACTCCCCATGACTTTAAGAAGGTGGCGGGATGGTCCCAGATATGAGTTGTATGGAGACTGATTCCCTGCTGGCCATGTGGATTTGTTTCTAGGAAAGTCACCTGACTATACATGACACCCAGAGCATTTCCAGTGCCTCTGTATAGCCACTCCTACCAACTCTGTTGCAGAAACAGAGTAAAGCAAAATCACCCCATAAAATAGTGCGACGTCACACTCCAGCTGGGCTGACAGTTGTGATGTTTCTTCATAGGATTAGAAAAACAAAACAAAACAAAACAAAACAAAACAAATCAAAACAATAGATCATTGTTATTCTTGCACCAACTCCAGGACATCTGAACAGCTCTGAGCATCCCCAGAGAGTCTCACAGAAAGTGAGTTTGGTATGGAGAGTATGAAGATACAGAGGACTTTGCTTAGTTAAAAAAAAATGTAAGAAACATTGGCCCCAGAACCTCCTGTATGGGGTGACTGTGCCCCAAAGTTCTTAATCTCCAAAGTGACTGTCCCAAGACTTGGAGGCTTTAAGAAACAACTAAGCCCCAAGGACCCTGCTCTTGCCAACTGATTGATGTTTCCAGGAGATGTTCAGTACTTCAAGAGTGTGTTTGCTGTAAAATTGAGTTCAGCCCTTGTAGTGGTTTGAAATAAAATGCCCCCCCAAAGGGAGGGGTACTAATGGGAGGTGTGACTATGGTGGAGTAGGTGTGGCCTTATTAGAGGAAGTATGCACTGTGAAGGTGGGCTTTGAGATCTCATATATGCTCAAGCTCTGCCCAGTGTCTCAGACTACTTCCTATTCCCTGTATGTCAAAATATAAGAACTCTCAGCTCCTTCTCTAGCACCACGTCTGCCTGCATGCTGCCTTGCTTCCTGCCATGATGAAAATGGACTGAATATCTGAACTGTAAGCCAACCCAATTAAATATTTTCCTTATAAGAGTTGCCATGGTCGTGGTGTCTCTTCATGGCCATAGAAACCCTAACTAAGACAGTCCTCTTCTGAATGCCCTTTATCTTGCCTCTTATCTTCTGCCATGGGGAGATGTAGCACTTACTAGGAGGAGGCCCCCTGATCTTGGGTTTCCCAGCCTCTAGAACTGTCAGAAATGAATCTATGCTCTTTGCAAATCACTCAGTCTTGGGCATTCTGTAATAGCTTCATGAACTTGACCGGCATACCCCTTTGGAAGAATAGTCACACATCACAGAAATGCCTCTTCAATTTAGTGGGTATTGCTGGGTGTGAAGGGCATCTGTGCTTCTCTCCAGAGGCTTCCAGCAAAAACTGACACAATTAACACTCTTTAGCAGGCCTCCACCTTCTCCAAAACGTTTGATTTTGTGATAGTAAGTGCTGGACAGCTTCTAGTTAAATACTTAAGGAACTAGGAACTCCACAACCAAGCCATTAGCTGTTCTCTTATAACCCTGAGCCTGCAGATTGTGTCCTCTCCCTTCATACTCTGGTATGCAGATCTACTCAAATGGCCTTCCATTGTCTGGGTCTGGGTTTCAGGGTCTAGCATAGAATCTATATTTCAACTTGAGACATGAAGATGATTGAGAAGCCTCATCAGAAATGACTGTTTCCCCATTAGATACTTAATACAAAACAACCACCAAAATCTCAGTACTATATCAAACTCAGAACCCAGAACATCTATAAAGGGCCCACATGTGTGAGAGGGTATGGTGGATGATACCTTTGCGGAGGGTGTCTTGGTTTTATTTGCTATTGCTGTGATTAAAAAACACCCTGACATAAGCAACCTAAAGGAAAAAGGGTTTATTTGGCTCACAATTACACGTTGCAGTCAATCATGGTGAGGACATGTAGGAGGCAGGAACGTGAAACAATTAGTCATGTTACATTCATAATTAAGAGCAGACAGTGATGAATTAATATAAGATGCTGATAGGAAATATGACCACATTTATGGTGGGTCTTCCCACTTCAATTAATCCAATTAATAAATCCCTCACAGGCAACAGGCATACTCACGGCCAACTTAATCTAGCCAATGTCTCCTTGAGTCTCTCTTCCCAATACATTGTGGCAAGTTGGCAGTCTAAACCTGCCACCACACCGGGCACCGTTAGCATGTCCATAAGGCACCTACATTCAGCCATTTCAAGTCCAGACCTTGAACTGTTACCTCAGCTGGCAGTAATAAGATAGAGACTCTGATCTTGGAGCTCATTAAAAGCTTGTGTCATGCCATGCAGATGCTGGCTTTGTTTCTCTTATTGCCTTTTAAAAAGCAACCTCCGTTGTGTGACACCTTGGAAATGTGCCAGTGTGTGGCCACCAGAAATAAACCATCCATGTTCAATTCAACCAAAGTGAGAAACTCACTGACGTTGACAGCATGCATCGGCGATGGGAGAGGTCCCTGCCCTTAGGAAATGCACATTGCAGAATTTAGGAACAAAGTACAAAGGTCTGAGCAGTTTTCAAATAGTTTAGAAAGAGTATGGCATAGGGAGATAAAACGGAATAAATATTTATAGGTGGATTTGAGTAAAAAATGGATATATGTTATTATTCTTACTGCAACTATTCCATGACCTCCAGTTTGCTGAAGCCTGTAAGTCCTTTCTTTCATGTGGAAGCTGAGGAGTTTCCCTTCTGTGTGGCTTCCTCAGGGTTGATAAGGAGAGACTATTCCACAGCTCACTGAACTACTACTGTGTGTCACATGCACATTCTGTAAGCATTTGTCAGGCTCTTTGGGATCTTCCCCGCTCTGAAGCTCTTGGAGATGAGGTCTTTAAGTCAGTATAGCTTTATGAAATAGTGAGTGCTTGGTGACGGCTGTCCTCGTTCACCAGCCTCCGTGTGACCAAGGGCAGTGCTAAATTCTCTCGGGATGTCCCCATATCTCCTTTATCAACACTGCAGGATTCCAGCGTCTACGCAATGGCATCTGTGGTGGAGAGACAACTTCCGACTGAAGTTCAGAAGAAGCTGAGAGCATCTATAGTCCTGGTAGCGACAAGCAGTATGGAGACCCTGCCTTTGACTGTGACTGTGGATGTATACTGCCAGGAGGAAGGAGATGGGTGGGCAGCCTGCCAACCCGCAGCAAGTGGCAGCATTGGTTCAACAGCTAAAGAGCTGTGAGCAGCAGAGAAATTCTCAGTCCATGCTCAGACCACTTGGAAACAAATAGCCCCTTCACATTCTGAGCAACGGTACCCTGAGCTCCAGCACTGAGCACCATCTGTGATGCGAAGACTCCACCCCCGAGGGTCTGGATTTCATACAAGATGATGATGCAGCTGCCAGAGACACAAACACCAAATGGAGTCCTATTTCTGTCTCCGGAATTGTGACCTACATAGAGCCCAGGGGCAGCACAGAAAACAGGAGACGGACATCTTCGTCTTCATAAAGCTCAACTGGAAAGTGATGGGAGGAGGGGAATGAGACTCGGAAAGCATGCGGGGTTTTTTTTGGAACATAAAAAAAATTAGCTAATTTGGCACCAGACAAAAACAAATGCTAAAAACGATGAGATGCCTTCACAGCGTGGCCCTCCTGTCATGTACAGCAGCATGAGCTGTCTGACTGATACGATGATTAAATACCTGTGTACAAAGTGTCACTGAGTACACTGTGGGGGAAAGAAAGGCCATCGGGAACAGGTAGAAGAGTGTAGCATTGCCAAAGCATTCTAAGGTACCTTTTCAGTTCTTTTTTTTTTTTTTTTTTTTTTTTTGGTTTTTCGAGACAGGGTTTCTCTGTGTAGCTTTGCGCCTCTCCTGGGACTCACTTGGTAGCCCAGGCTGGCCTCGAACTCACGGAGATCCGCCTGACTCTGCCTCCCGAGTGCTGGGATTAAAGGCGTGCGCCACACCGCCCGGCTCCTTTTCAGTTCTAATAGCAATCTTAATAAACATTCAGGGAAATATTTGTGTGTATCTTGATGCTTATACATGAAAACTGGAACCATCTCTTGAGCGCCACGTTATCTGAGACTGTGAAATCAGAGGATTTTTGTGACAAAGTGCATAGCCAGGGGCTGGGGAGAGAGCTCCTGTATGTGAGGACCTGAGGTTGGATCTCCCCAAATAAAATATAGCAGTAGCACATATCTGTAATCCCAACGATCCTCAGGTGAGATGGGTGGTAGGGACAGAAGGAATCCCACCCCTGAAGCTCACAGGCCAGCAATGCTGGCCTGTGATAAGGACCCTGTCCCCAACAAAGTAGAAGGTGAGAACCGATACTTGAGATTGCCCTTTGATCTCCACATGCACACCACAGATGGCATGCCCATGCCGGCATTCATATACACATCTCATACACATGCAGATAAAATGACTCTATGTAGAATACCTGTACTCACACACATATACATATACAACATACCCATAGAGATAAAAACGATTCTCTTTATAGTCAGGTGTAAAATTATTTCTGCCACTGGCTAGTAACATCCTAGAATCAATGATTCTTACATTTCTGTTTAGAGGTTGGCTCAATTGTGGTTGCATTTGACATAAAGATAATTCCTTGGACAAAAACTTTGAGACTAGTTTCTTCAACATTTCAAACAAAAAAACCTGGATTTCAATATTGAGCAGCGAGGTCCCTGCCCTTGCCCCCCAGAAGTCTTTTGCAAGATTAACTTTGCTTAAGAGAAACAAAACAATATTAACAAGGTGCACCAGAAGTATTACAACCTTGTGACAAAGAATCTTTTCCATATCAAAACAATTCATCTCTTAATATTCTGCCGGCAAATACACATATAAAAAGTTCCTATTAGCCGGGCGGTGGTGGCACATGCCTTTAATCCCAGCCCTTGGGAGGCAGAGCCAGGCAGATCTCTGTGAGTTCAAGGTCAGCCTGTTCTACAGAGCAAGATCCAGGACAGGCACCAAAACTACACAGAGAAACCCTGTCTCGAAAAACCAAAAAAAAAAAAAAAAAAGTTCCTATTAATAAGAGCTTATGACTCCTAACTAATAAGAAATGGCCTTCATTTTGATATATCTGTTTTGTTCTGCGCAGAAAAAAAGCATCGTCATAGGAACAACTGTCTTGGGCATAGGAAAGGGGGTATGCGTTTATTATTATGCAGGAAGAGAAAGCAGCCTTGCTTCACTGCTTCTAAAAACTGAAGTGGGCTTCCATGTTTTAAAAATCACAGAGTAATTTATTGTTTCAAATCTCAGCTCTTCGATCATGATGCATTTCAATAATAAGTAGCTACAGAATAAGGCAAACCATCATGAAATACAATAATATGAACCAATGACCCACATGTCTGAAATAATAGCCGAGCAGCATCACGATGGGGATGGAGGCTGCAAGGGATGTGACAAAAATGATCTTTCTTCCTTTTCACATGAGTCACTGTGAAACAAACGTATTTTTTCCCCTCACAGGCAGGGACATAAACACTGCTTGTTTTGTGGTTTGATGTTTAATCACGGTACTTAGAGATGCATCTACCACCATCAGGCAAAGACAGGCACATCACTAGGAGACAGATAGAGAAAAGTGGATTCGGAACTAACATCCAATCTGTTTTAGAACTCTGTGTGAGTGTGTGTGTGTGTGTGTGTGTGTGTGTGTGTGTGTGTGTGTGTGTGTGTGTGTGGTGCAGTGTATTTCTGTGTGTGCATGTAGGTTTGTATGTAAATGCATGCTATAATGTGTGTGTACATACATGTGGAAACCAGAGGTTGACATTGTGTCTTCCCCAACGGCTCACCATCTTACATCGTTCACTGAATTTAAAGCTCACTGATTGGCTAGACTGGCTGGCCAGTGAACCCCAGGGATCCTCTTGTCTCTGCTTCATCCCCAATGATGGGTAACAAACACACACAGAGAGGCTGGCCTTGATGTGGATACTGGAAATCTGAACTCAGGTTCTCAGGATTGTGAGGCAAGTACTTTACCAACTGGGCCATCTCCCTGAATCCCCAGAGGGTAGTTTTATAAAGTTCCCAACACTTCTCTGAGGCACCAGTACTGGGTCAGTCCATTCTCATGAGTTAGGCCGACTATTCTAGATGCACGGAAGGATGGCTGCTGGAGGAGGGTATTTAAACACGTGGACCAGGGAACCAAGGGGGAAAATGCCAGAGAAAAGGGGGTGGTGAACCCTGGGCATCTTTGTGGGCTACACAGGGACTCGCCAGCTTTGTCAAAGTGTACCAGTCTTCTTTACCAGTCCTTACCACAGTCTTACCAGTCCTTACCACAGTCTTACTAGTCTTTACCACAGGCTCCTTCTGGCATCCTTTCCTGAGATCTGTCACTTTCAGGCTAAGAAAAGAAGAAAGGAGAAGGCCCCCCTCACCGAGGAGAGGAAGTCACCTCCAGCTGGCGAGGTGGAGTTAAACGGAGGCCAACTCAACTCACAGCTCACCTTGCCTTTCTACTGTGCAGCTCCTGGAGGGGAGCCCGTTCCATCCTCACACTCAGGGGATGCCTGTGGGAAGGAGGGAGGCGCTCTCCCAGCCGGGTATCCACATATCTTCCATGTGTGCAGGAGAAGGGTCATTGTTCCTCTCTTGGGACCTCCCAAACACCAGAAAGATCTACTCACAGACAGCAAACCCAGGCCTTTGAAGCCTTCGCTCATAGTCTGTGCAGAATGCCTGATTCATACATTTGCTATTAAGGTTGGCAAGGGTTTGTTAGTGAAAATTGCGGTGTGTAAACGTTTTTGTCAAGCAATTTTGACTTACATTAAAAATTCCAGGAACCCAGAGGCTTCTGGGTAGTATGCGAATCACAGGAATTAAAGATACTTTTTTCCCCATCTGTATGATTGCATGTATATGGGCACGTGTGTGTGTGTGTGTGTGTGTGTGTGTGTGTGTGTGTGTGTGTGTGTGTGTGTGGTTCCTGTGTGTGCTCGTGCATATAGAGGCTCAAGGTTGATGGTGGGAATTATCCTGGCTCACTCTCATTGAGTCGGGGATCTCCCAAACCTAGGGCTTCCCAAAACTGCTGTGGCTGATGTGGCTAAACTCAGATGCCTAGTCTCACTAGCCAGCTTGTAAGGGGGATCCTTGGCCTTCTGAAGCCAGAATTACAGGCAGGCCACCATGTCCATCCAACATTTATGTAGGTGCTGGGGGCGTCTGAACTCCGGTCCTCTCACTTCCATAGCAAGTACTTTAACCACCAAACGATCTGCTCAACTCAAAAGCCAACTCTGTGTGTGTGTGTGTGTGTGCCCTGAACTGGCCCTTTAACGACATAACAGGGGTGCTTAGGCATGGCATCCACACACTGTAGATCTACTGAACCAAGGGACCGTTCAGTCATTTCCAGATCACACAGGGGGCTGAACTAATTGAGGGCATGACCTCCACTGACTCACTCTCAGTACACCCTGGCAGTACCAGGAATTGGCAGCATGGTAATAGCTTGGTGCCATATGCCAGGGAGACCTTCCCATGCAGGGCACTGCATGGCCGAGGTAGACCTTTGGAATTCTTTTCTTGCTCTAGACTAAATTCGAAGCTTGGTCACTTCTAACCCCGTCTGACATTTGAAAGCACACCTCCTTCACTTCCGCTCTGGTGACTCTGGAGGGGCTTTAGTTTTGTTCTGATTGTGTAGCTCATCAAACCTGAGACCTCTCAAGCTTGAAGACATTTCATCAAGGGAAAAATGTGACACCAGGGTCATTACTTGGGAGTTTTATTTCATACAGAAAGAACTATTTTACATTTCTTGAGACAATAGTTTAAAAGTCATGTATCACTGTTGCACGTACATTTGAAACTGGGGTGTTCTCACACCATTCTTACACTTACAGTCTGACCCTCCTCAATCTGCCTGACCCAGTGGTATCAGAGTCTGAGTCTTCCTGCCTGTGTGTTCTGCCCAGGAGAGCTGCCATGAGATGGCATTGCTCAGAGCTCAATTCAGGAACTCTTGGAAGCCCCAAAGCCAGCTGACTCCCATCCTCTCATTGACCACATCCTCGACTCCATCCCCTTACCCACTTGTTCCGTGTTACACCTTTGGAGTTTTGAGGCACAGCAGATCTGCCTTTTCTTGGGGTATCCATTTCTGCCTAGTTCTCCATTTCCCCAGATAACCAGGAATTTGCTCAAGCCTTTGCTCAAACATTACCTTCCATAGAATCTTCTCTGATTAATGCCACTGCATGAAACTGTAAAACCTAAACTCACAGCCTTGCCCTGGTCAGCACAGCCTTGCACCCGGGGCCTTTCAAGCTTTCTTTTCCTCATAGTGCTTGTCCCTGCATGGCTCACCATCTGTCCTGACTTCCTTATTATCAGATTCCTCCCAGAAAGCACTGGGGGCAACGAGGAATTTCCCCTGCTTGGTTCATAGATATATGCAATCCCTGGGCTGAGAGTCCAGTCCAGCAGTAGAAACTCCTCTGTAAATATTTGTGAAGGATTCAAGATAGGGTCAGGATGTTTCAATTTTGTTTCAAACACACATTTTTTTTTTTTTTTTTTTTTTTTTTTTTTGGTTTTTCGAGACAGGGTTTCTCTGTGTAGCTTTGCGCCTTTCCTGGAACTCGCTTTGGAGACCAGGCTGGCCTCGAACTCACAGAGATCCGCCTGCCTCTGCCTCCCGAGTGCTGGGATTAAAGGCGTGCGCCACCACCGCCCGGCTCAAACACACATTTTTAACCCTAACTGGGAGAGTACGCCCTTTTATAATAACTCCATATTCTCAAAGGTCCGAGTGTGATTTTTGTGCCTACTTTCTTCTTTCTTATAGCTTCTTAACTGAAGCATAGATTATTTCCGCAGTGGAAAAATATTATTAAAAATAAGCGACATAAATGCTTGCTAGATTAAAAAAAAAAAAAAGAAATTGTCAAAATACCACATTATTCCCAGGCTTTTAAGAACTCAACCACCAATAAAGAAAATACTTGTGATGGTGAATATGATCAAAATATATCATACATATGCATGAAATATTCAAAGAATAAATAAAACTATTATATTAAAGAATAAAAATGCATAGTCTCAGGTGGGTCAGAACCTCCAAGGGTTGAGGGCTTAAGTGAGAAAGTGGCCTAGTCAGGCTTTCCTGTATTTTGGGGTGTGGAGGATGGTCTTTTTGAGCAACCAAAACCAAAGTCATCTTCCATCTCAAACTCCTACGTTATTTCTTACAGGACGTGACTAGAAGTTATATTTTTGCTGGCCTTGTTGGTTTCTGCATTAAGCCGGACAGGTGCTGTTATACTTTACTTCTAGAGACATGGACAGTTATGCCTGGCATCCTTACTTCCTGGTAGGAAGGAAGGGGGAGCAGACAAGGAGAGAAGAGGAAGGGAGAGGCAGATGGAAGGAGGGAGGGGCGGAAGTTGGGGAGGTAGTGGAGGGTATGAAGCGCTGACCCAAACACACTGGACCAAGACTCTGTTCATTCCCACAATCCCTTGCGGGGAGCTGAGTCTGGGTTCAGGGATGGCAGGGTAGGAAGAGAAGCCTCCAAAGACAGAATGGATAACAAGTTACATCAGTCAAGTCTCCCAACACTGGCAGTAATCATGGGGTTGAATCTGAATGAATGCTGATGGTTTCATTGATGAGCATTGCTGGGAGCAAACTGTTCAACACTGGGACATTTTCAATTCAATGCAAATTAGTTTAATTACTATATGTTCCAGAAAACCCTTTGAGAAGAACAGTGGCCCCCAGCGTGTGTCAGATTGCACAAAGCTAATCACCAAGTCCCTTCTGTTCCAAGGTGCACTGGGGACAGCAGGTCTCCATTGTGTTGGGATGTGGCTCAGGACCCAATGTGGAGCTGTTGATACCACCTAGGATGTAGCTGTTATTCATGTGGCCTGATTCCTCCTCACACACAGACTATGACTTCCCAGCCTTCAGCTTTCAGAAGCCTCACCCTAGGATTTCCATGTATGCCTAGGTGGGTTAAAGTATCAAACATAGCTTTACATACATGTGATGCTTCTACCAAGGAACATGGCAGCCCTGCCCTCTACCCATGTCCTACCATGCTCTCCAGGACTGTCATTCTGTACATGAGACAGTACAAAGAGTCATTCAGCCCTTTATTAATCTCTTCATGCACGTTTACCACACATACTTCATGCCAACATGCTAGAACAAATGTTAGGGAAAGTGAGATCCACGCATGCTCCTCTTTCTCAGGTAGCTCATACCCCAAGAGAATAGAAAGATGTTAGGTGTCTTTGTTAGGGTTTCTACTGCTGTGAAGAGACACCATGACCACGGCAACTCTTATAATTGGAGTTGCTCACTTACAATTCCAGAGGTTCAGTCTATTATCAGGCAACCAGAAGTGGACTGACTCACTGGCAAGGCTTGGGCATATATGAGACCTCAAAGTCCACCTCCAGAGTGACACACTTCCTTCAACAAGGCCATAACTACTCCAACAAGGCCACACCTCCTAATAGTGCCACTTCTTACGAGCTTATGGGCGCCGATTACTTTCAAACTACCACATTCCATTCCCTGGTCCTCACAAGCTTGTCACAATATCTCATAATGCAAAATGCAGTTAGTCAGACTTCAAAAGTCCCCATAGTCTATCACAGTCTCAACAATGTTTAAATGTCCTAAGTTCAAATTCTCTTCTGAGATTCAAGCAATCTCTTAACTATAATCCCCTATAAAATCAAAATAAAAAAAAATCACATACTTCCAACATATAATGGCACAGGATATGCATTACCATTCCGAAACACAGGGAAGAGAGCACAGTGAGGAAATACTGGATCAAATCAAGACTGAAAACCAGCTGGGTAAACTCCAAACTCTACATCTCCATGTCTGATGTCAAAATGCTCTTCAGATCTCCATCTCCATTCAGCTTTGTTGACTGTAACACACTTTCTCTTGGGCTGGTTCCACTCCCTGTTAGCAGCTTTCCTCAGCAGGTATCCCACAGCTCTGGCATCTCCAACATCTTGGGATCTCCAAGTCAATCCAGGCTTCAACTTTATAGCTTCATGCAATGGCCTCTCTAGGCCTCCATTCAGGGACACCTCTGACACATGCCTGGCCTCAGCAGCTTTCCTTAGTTGCAGAGGCAAATTCTATAACCCATTTTTTCTATGCCTAACTCAAAAGCCAGAACCATGTGGCTGAAACTGCCAAGTTCTGCTACTTGCTGGAGATAGAACATGGCCCCCTCATTCAATTTCATTTTTACCAGCTTTCTGTTTTCCATGGTTTCCTTCACTGCCTAAGCTTGGTTGTCCTGGAACTTGCTCGGTAGATCAGGCTGGCCTCAAACTCAGAGATCTGCCAGTCTCTGCCTTCCAAGTACTGAGATTAAAGGCATGTACCAACACAACCAGCTGGAAGCTTTTCTTTAATTCCTTTTTACAAGTTGGAAATTTAGCTGGGTGAGATCTTGCCCTGAGGCCACCATTCCCTTTATTCCATTCCTTAATCTGTTCATGTCCTTGGACACAGGATTTAGTTCTATTCTACTTTCTGGTGCCCCTTTCTCAATCTGTACATTTTGTATTTTTCCTTGCTCAGCTTGCTCCTGTCATTATAAATCTTCATTAGAATTAACACTAACCACACAACAGAGTCTATACTAGGCTGTTTTGAGATTTCCTTTGCTAACAGTATTAATAAAAAACTCTTCACTTTAGCCTCAGGCAGACTCTTCAGAGAAGGGCAAAAAGCATCCACATTGTTTACCAAAATATTGCAAGAACAATTTCTAGGCAATATGCTAAAATTCTTCTCCTCTGAAACCTCAAACCATTATCAGTACCACTGTCTTCCATGCTCCTACTAGTACGACCCATTAAGCAGTGCTTAAAGCATCTCACTGCTTTCCTAACCCAAAGTACCAAAGTCCAAATTCCTCCAAACAAAAACATGGTCAGGACTACCATAGCAATACCCCACTTCTGGTACCAACTTCTGACTTAGCTAGGGTTTCTATTGCTGTGAAGAGGCACCATAACCACAGCAACTCTTATAAAGAAAAACAATTAATTGGGGGCTGGCTTCAAAGGGTTCTTCTACCATTCTATCAGTCTAGCTGCTTTGGGATGGCAGGAGCCATGGTAAGACCGGTGAGCCATGAACCTGGGCCCACTGTCACACTTCTCTGGCTGTGAAGTGAGTCCCTTGGTCAGAGGCAATGCTGTGTGGAATATCATGGTGGTCAATAAGACATTCTGTGTGGACAGTAATTTTGGCAGAAGCGTTATACTCAGGCAAGGCTAGTCCATAACCAGAATAAGCATTTCTTCCAGTAAGGATTGATCCCGGATCCAGAGTCATGACAACTCTGGGTCAATGTGCACTCGGTGCCTAGCACTCCTGCTACCGGGCAGGTAATCTGCCAGCTCGGCTAAACTAATCTTATCGGACTATGCTGAGTCCCTCTGAAAGCCGTGGCCCCTATGGTGGGTGGTGAATGGCATCACAACAGCAAGGTCATCAGGCAGCCAAAGCAGTGAGAGAAGCTGTGCACACACAGCTCTGCTGGTGTCTCTGTCCTCTCCCCAAAGCTCTCCGATTCCAATGCCACATTGAAGCCATATGCCTGGGGGAAAGGGAACCCTTTCTGCCTTCTGGCTCAGGGGGGAAAGGACTGAGTGTACACTCCCTTCCTTTTCAGCGGTTCCCTGACACTGATGAGGAATTGGAAGGTATGGTTTTTTTTAACATATGCAACATTCCACACATTCATCACAGGTGAACGGGAGTTTTGAGGGCAGCCAGTTCGACCACTGTTCCCAAGCTAATGTTGTAGGCAACAGTGGAGACTCCATCATTTAAAAAACAATATACATATACATATACATATACAAAAAGACATTATGGTGCTGTGTGTGTGTGTGTGTGTGTGTGTGTGTGTGTGTGTGTGTGTGTTCATGGAGGTGTGGGTGCGTGGGAGTCTGGCCAGGCTGGGGAGAAAGAAACCCAGAAGTCATGGGCAACACGCTTCGTAATGATGGATGGCCAGTGACAGGTAGGAAAAGAAGCCTAAAATAGGCCTGGTGAAAAAAATAGCCGAACACGCTGGCCCTGACATCTATCCAGCATCACACGGAACACAAATACACAGGGTGGACCATGAGAAATTTGAGGGAGAGGGCTCTGTCTCTAAGAGGATGGGTGCAGGGTACAAAGGAAGGGCCCTTATTACATTCTGGTTTCTGCACTTCCAGAGACACACTGGGTGTGAAATCACTGAGGACAACTAGGCTGATCTGGTTTGGCCTAATGAGGGAGTCACACCTCCTCAGCAAAGATCAAGGGCGCTTTCCTTGGTTCAGCCCCATGCTGTCTTTTGATGAATAACAAGTTCCCTGTTCCTGTGGAACAGCAACTGAGTCCTCAGAGTCCCCACCAACTGAACTGAGTGCCAAATGGTAGAGACTGATCCTGTTATCTCAAAGTGTATTTATGGGGCTGGAGAGATGGCTCAGCGGTTAAGAGCACTGGCTGCTCTTCCAGAGGACGCAGGTTCAGTTCCCAGCACCCACATGGCAGCTCACAACTGTCTGTAACTCCAGTTTGGGGAGAATCCAATTCCAGAGATCCTCTGTGGACACCAGGCATCCACATGGTGCTCATAGATGTATACAGACAAACATTCATCCACATAAATAAAAAAAAAAATTATGTCAGACAAAGGCCGTGCTGGGAAGTTTTACTTAAATATTAGGAGTAGGGGTGTTGACCAGCACAACATTAGAGGAAAAGCTGACTTGTGAAAAAAAGTTTCCTAACCCCCCCACCCCAATTATACTCAAGGAGTAATTTGTTCTCTATGGGGAGAGGGCAGGGATGCAGGAAGTCCCCTCATGGAAGCAGCCAGTGTGGAGCCTCACATTTCACTCTGGTGTTCTCAAGTTCACTCCTACCAGGCTCGAAGTACCCCAGACGACACAAGTAGTCGGCACTGGGGAATCCTGGGAGTCTACTGAGTGTTTTAACTCAACACTGACAAGTGCAATTCCATACCCTTTCTCGGAGTCTTTGAACTCATGAGGGTGATCCGAAAATACCACAGACGACACATTAATGCCTTCACCACCACTTAGTTTTCAATTAACTGAGTCTCCCAGGGCCATTGCTTCTGCTAAATTTGCATATCATTTCCTTATGCGAGTTTTCTCTTCAGTCAATACGTCTGAGAGCTTTCTAGTTTGTTTTGTTAAAAAAAAAATCATTCACTGAAAATTTCATATATGTATCTAACGAAATATGTGAATCTTACCCATTTCTTTTCCCCCTCCAATTCCCTTCATGTCCCTCCCCCGCCCCACAAGTCCAATTAGTGTTGGCATTTGTGGGGATGGGGCCCCCCACAGGGGCATAGGCAGCCTGCCGAGGTCACAGCCCCAAGGAGCTATCAACTGCTAACAGGACAGAAGGAATCCTAGGCCTGCTGAGCTGAAATTATGACGGGGTTAATTTTTAAATGGGGGTGAAGGCAAAGGGAAGAATAACAAACGTTCATTCTAGGGGAATGATGGGAACAACTTTATGGGGCGCATCGTGGAGAAGAGGTTTCGGCCGAATCTTTAACTAGAGTTCATGGAGAGGGACCCGGGCAATGCAGCAAGGCCCAGCCATCCTGACGGAATGTTTGGGAGAGGATGCCACCTTGACAGGTACAGTGAGTCCAATGATTGCTGCCTTCCTCCTTGGTCCACTCGGAGGAGACGCTGGAGAAGTCACTGGGAACCACAGAATGAGACCGTGGAGGAGAAAAAAGGAGGAAGCCTGTCCTCCTGCTAAGTCCCTGTGAATCCTGGGCGTGTGCCGCTCCATGGTGAGGTTGCTTCCAATGGGCTGTAGAAGGAACCACGTCCACCAGAGCTACTGGGTTCTGGGGATGGTCTTTTGCACTTTCAGAGACAACTGCCCCAGAGGATGCCACTGTGGCTGCCACAAAGCCATTGCTTCTAGTTGTAAGTACTTGCAATAAATAAATAAATAAATAAATAAATAAATAAATAAATAAATAAATAAAAAATGGTTAAAAAAAAACCCAAAAAAACCAAAACCAAACCAGAGGTCCACCATACAGACCAGAGACAAAGACAATACTGTTTAGAGCTATGGAAATAGAGGTTTTAAATGCTTTGGTAGTACCTCCATGTTCAGTGGTGAAATCTTGTGTTTATTCTAGACAGTTTGGGAAAACTTTTTCCATGGAAGTTTTCCACCTCTTTTGGGTTCTGACTTCGCCTCTTCCGTCAGCAGAAAGTGTGCTTTCCATGGCACGGAAGGATGAACTTTCATGGCATCTAACTATAACCCCAAGTTATGAGTAAATGTTACTTGAAAAGAAGAATTCTTGAATGAGATATTCAGGTGAGAATCTAGAAAGTATCAACTGTTCCTGTTCTCCAAACCAGCTAAGAACTCAGCCCTTCCTTCTGAGTAGACACAGGAGAGCCAGGGAGTGATTAGAGACAGAAGGACCTTCAAGTGTGGGAGGAAGCAGGGGGCTGAGGCCGGCAGCCCTTGGCTGATGGTAACCTGATTCTGGGTTCTCTGGTTTCTGGTGGTGAGATTTCAGCTGAGGCCTCAGTGGCTTGTAACAATGAGAGGAGAGGCTGAGCCCTATTTTAGGCAAGGGTTAAGAGCCAGAGGCTATGCATTTCATGCTACATTGTAAGAAACTCCATAGGTCCTAACCCTCAAGGCATTATGAATTACTGTTCTCCAGAAAAGAGGTCTGTAATCACATATCTACAAAAATCCACGTCTGAGGTTATGGCTAAATATGTTCCCTCCAAATTCCTCAATGCTTCCACTCATCATTAGGAACCCTCACTCTTTAACTATTTACTTGGGACTAGTATATGGCCGTGATGGCTAATCTCTCTCTCTCTCTCTCTCTCTCTCTCTCTCTCTCTCTCTCTCTCTGTCCTGGGACTCACTCTGTAGACCAGGCTGGCCTCAAACTCACAGAGATCCGCCTGCCTCTGCCTCCCAAGTGCTGGGATTAAAGGCGTGCGTGTGCAGCCACCACCTAATCTCAATTGTCAATTTGATGTGCTGTAGAATCACTTGGGAGATGAGCTTTGAGCATTCCTATGGTGGAGGATTATCTTCACTGGGTTAACTGAGGTAGGAAGACCCACCCACTGTGATCGGCTTTCCCTGTGCCGAGATGCTGGACTATGTAGAGAGCAGTCAGTGAGCTGAGCACAGGCGCGCATTCCTCTCTTCTTCCCAATGGATGCAACGGGACCAGCTGCTCCAGGCTCCTCCTGCTGCCTGACCTCTCTCCCGATGAACTCTACCTGAGTGCTGAGCCAAAATAAGCCCTTCCTGAAGCTGATTTTGCCAGGTCTTTGATCACAGTAACAGGAAAGTAACTGAGACAATGGCCGGCAAGTAAAAGTTAGTAATTGCCCAATTGGAGGGCTCCAGGATGTCCCTGCTGCAACAGTCAACATTGTGGCCATCAATTCCACCCTTCTGGCTTGATAGTCCCTGAGGCTGGAAGGAAGCTAGGGCCATCTTAAGACTAATGTGAACATTGGGGCAGATAGAGAAGCTTCTCCTCACCCATGAGCTAAAAACTGGGCCAGACTCAAGTGATTCCTATGTGACAGAATTACAGCTCAAGGCACCATGGGAAGATTCTCGAAGAAGCGTCCTATTCTGTCCTCAGTCTTACCTAAAGTCTGAAGAATCAAGAAAGGTAGATATTTAAGAACCACAGTCACTGTCATACCATAAGTCAGAGGGTGGGTCCAAAGAGAAAGCTGGAAATACCCATGGTATTATGGGATGGCCTTGGCCACTGGAATGAGACCAACTGGCTTCCTACCCTAACTCTGGAGCTCAATGTGTAAACTTGCAGAGGTGGTATTCTTGCCATGGGCCAGATCAGGATAATGTAATCACAGCCCATTCTGAGTCCTCTTTAGTGCTGGTCATACCAGAACTAAGAACTGATGAGTTTGGCCATCAGGAAGACCCTAGCAAAGCCCTGGGGACATGCTAGATACTCCACAAATAGACTTCCTTCCTCTTGGGGAGTCAGTCTTAGACCTGGATGGGCTCTTGATAATTTCCCATAATTGCTATGATCTCTTGTTTGCATTAGTCAGTTGGATTCCCCATAGTTTAAAGTCAACACTTATGTAGGTTCCACGTTTGTTTCACGGGGTTGGGAAGAAGCTTCAAAGTTGAGGAGAATAAGGAAGAAAGGGATTGGCATCTACTAGAAGAGTAAGCTAAGTTCAGGGAAGTTTGTGTGAGAGAGCAGTGTAGAGGGGTGGATGGGAAGCAGTCTGAACCATGTAGAGGACTCCAGAAGAGTCCTTTGCTCCCTCTTGGCCACCTACCGGGAGTGGGTCTGGAGGGAGTGCTACTCCCAGGCCTCCTGATGCCTGTGATCCATTTTAAATGAAGAATACTGGGAAAGTCATGACAGGGTATCTTAGCTTTGTGTTACTGTGACAGACGGCCTGAGAAGAGGCAATGCTTTTTCAGAAGTGTCTTGCTAGGTGTCACTGGCCCTGGACTACCAATCCTCCTGCCTCAGCCTCCCGAGTGTTGGAACTGTGCCTGTCTGAGCTAAGGTAGTTCATTAAGGGAAGAACCATTTACTCATGATGAGAAAGTTCAAGACCAAAGGGTGCGTCTGGTGAGAGGTTTCTTGGAACACTGTGCCCCAGGAGGGAGGAAGGAAGGAGCAAAAGACAGAAAGAGGGAGGGAGAGAGTATCAAACTCACAGCCTCCAGCCCTTCTGTAATGGCCACTAACCTGTACAAGTCTAACCCACCCCGTGAGGCCTCACCTCCCAATGCTGCTACACTGGGGACAGTTTACAACAGATGCTACCTGGGGGTTGGGGTGCACTCAGACCATAGCCCAGGCCCTGGTAGGCAGTCTATCAGATGGCTCAGTGGTTTCCGCTATCTGCTTTTCAAAGTCACCTTGAGTGAGGGTGACCCTGGTGATTTGTTTCTAAAAACCTCGATGATGATGACAGGGTGTCCCTTGGAAGGGACGGTAACTTAATTGACTGAAACTTCCATCTTATACACTTTCTTTCACCCTTTTGGCTTTTTAAGGGAAGTCAGCTGTCACGACATGAGCTGCCTCATGCAGAAGCTCATGTGACAGGGATTGCAAGAGTGGCTTCTTACCAAGAGCCTCGTGAGTGAGTTTACAAGTAGATCCTTCCCTTGACTGCCTCGATGGCGGCAGCTTAGCCATATTGGACTGCAGGCCTATGGGAGACCCCGATTCAGAGGATAGGGCTTTCTGACACAGAAATGATAAGAAGTATGTTTTTCAAGCCACTAGGTTCCAGGATCATTTGTTACCCAGCAAGTCCTGACTTACATACATAGCTCTATCAGATACAAACTAAGGGAAATGGAACAGTCTTCTTGTAGTGGGAATGGGGTCACAGGGAATTGAAAGAATAGGGAACATCCTTTCCATTTGTCATTTTATCTGGCCAGCCAAGGAGTATGCAGAGCTGGTTCTGCATGTAGGGGGAACTTTGCCCATAATTATTTTGGGCTCTGCCACTGATTAACTGAAGCCTGAGCTACAGCCGTTTAAATGGCTAGCTGTGTTTACGGCAATGGGGAGATTTTTTTTTTTTTTTTTAAAAACAGGAACAATGACCAGGATGATCTGACTTTTCCATACATGCAAACACAGATACCTGAGGAAGGACTATGTGGAGGGAAGACATGTTTATCAAGGCATGGTGGGGATGCAAACCCAGGGGCTTTGCAAAGGGCTGCCTATTAAAGATCTGCCAACAAAACCGAGAATCTAAGCCGAGTTACTAAAGTGGGAACCACAAGAAAACCTTTCTGACATCCTCAAGCATCTCTTAGGATTCCTCCTTGCCACCTGCACTTGGCGGGAATCCAGCACTGGATTCTCCCAGCCATCGGATGCTGCTCGTGTCTCCCAGGAAAACGTCCCCATCTTTTCTACCAGATAGTAAGAGATAAGCCTCAACCAGGGAGCTCATCCTTTTAAATGCGTTTTAGGATACTCTTTTGGCGATCTGACCCTGCCAACTTTTATGTGCCAGTGGTTTGATACCCCAAGTAGCACAAAGGGAGAAAAAAAAAGGTGGATACCTCTGCAGTGGGGTTCACACAGCAGCTGGAGAGGCATGTCTGAGGTCTCCCCCACCCCCAAGCTCCCCTGGAATCCTTAAGATGATATGCAAAAGGAACATGGATGAATGGAGAAAGCCCATTTTGGAATTCACAGCACATTTCTATACACCACAAAACAGAGCAGGCAAATGGTACCCAGAGGGCAGGAAAAGGCCTTGGTACCAAGGAAGGAAATGGAATAGTAAACCAAAATAGCATGTGTTGATTCGCACTGACAAGCACTCCCCAGGCAACAGAGTGTGACAGGTTCCCCTGCTCTTGTGGGATGGGAGGGTCCTGAGAACGGAGCTGCTGTCCTGGAAGGCTGGCCAGCCATAAGGGTCAGGAGAAAGACTTGGAAGAGGAAAAAGGGACAAGAAGGAAGTAGACTTGTAAGGAACATGTAAGGGAAGTAGACTTTTAAAGCCATAGACAATTGCTTCTAAATTACTTTCTAAATTATAATCTATTATAAAAAATGGTTTGTTTGGGTAAGCCTCTTGAGGCTAGAGAAGGCACAATTTCTTTGAAATTCATGCCATCAAAAATTAAACTGCTCAGGGAGAAAATGAAGGAGAAAGAACCGGGGTAGACTGGATCCAAACACATTTGTATGCATGTATGAATATTAAATAAAAAATTACAAAATAAACAAAAATTAAATGGTATTTCCTTTCTTAAGCCTGCATTTACTATATTGGTCATTCTCTCTCTGTCTCTCTCTCTCTCTTTCTCTCGCCTGGTTTGGATTAGTTTTCGTTACAGCATCTTAATATGTAGCCCAGGTTAACTTCCCACATAAGATCCTTTCCTCCTTAATCTCCCAAGGGCCGGGATTACAGGCACACACAATTACACAATCACGCATAGCTATTAGTTACTTCGGTGCCACCGCAAAAGTGAGATGTGGGGAAAGCCAATAAAAACTGTAAGCAAGATTATATGTCCCCAACACTTAATAAAAGAGCTGCTATGAAACCAGAGACAGGGCGTCAGATCCATTACTGTTTGTGAGCTGACGAATTTCTCAGTCGAGATAATGAAATGGAATCACTGAACAACTTGTCAAATGGATGTAAATGCACGTATAGAGGGCTGGTCTACATGCCGCACACTAATGCACTGAGATTTGCAGGTTCCTGGTATGCCACTGGTTCGGTACATAGTGATTTTAGGCTAATTTGGATGATGCAATCATGCCAAACGTTTCCCTTTATTTCACGGCTTTGTTTTTCACGACAAGCTGATCTATGACTCCAGACACTTGATCTGTTCCCTCTAGGAAACATAGCTGCTCTTTGAGTCCCCTGAGGAAAAGCATGGCTGGAGACCAAGTTCAACCAGAGACCAGCAGAGTAGCCTTCCTTCCCTCCTCACTTCTGAGTTTCACATTTCTGGGACCCCCCCCCCCCAGCAAGTCTGAGACCTCAGGCTTAATGTTTGTGTCCCACCCAATGCACCTGTGTGAATGCACTGGCAGGAGCGGTCTCTGCAGGTGTGAACCTAGCTAATGACCTCATCAGAGAGTCTCCAAAGAGCTGGCTCCTCCTCCCACCATGGGAGGACACAGCGGGAAGATACCATCTCTGAAATGGACAGACACCAGACAAGCTGTGCTCCTCCACCTTGGTCTCGGCAGACTGTGAGATCGAAGTGTCTGTTGCTTCCAAGCTACCTGTATGATGTTGTTTAGTTGCAGGAGCCCAGATGGGCTAAATCAGAAACCCCCTGCTCTGAAGCCAAAGTTCAGCGAAACTGTCAGCATCCCTCAGTCAGGGCTGCTTCTGGAATTTTCTGAGTCTGTAGTACACCGGCAGTTTTGTGCTGGGTGACTGTAACTTCAAACTGAGTTGTAATGCCTGATTCCAAATCACAAAACAAGAAGGAGACCCACTCACTGTGTGGACTCTTGGCTCTGCCTCCCTGGCTCCCTGCTCCTTGCTCCAACTGTCGTGTTTTGTGTGTGTGTGTGTGTGTGTGTGTGTGTGTGTGTGTGTGTGTTGCCTCCCCTCCACCATGTACTGTTCTGGTGGAAGCTCCACCTCAGCCCCTTACACTCTGGCATCAATATACCCAAAAAGTCTGGAATGTTCTGGTGGAAGATCCACCTCAACTCCCCTCCCCCATATCTTTCCCCAACCTGCCCCCTCAAAGCCCGCCAAACACGGCTCCTCCCCCAGAGATGCTCAAGACCACTCTCATAGGGTATTTAAACCGCATCCCAGAAAACAGACATGTGGTTTTCCAGTCTCTCGTCCCAGTCTCCTCTCTGGAGGGCTGGAGAATCATCCAGGAATGCTTTACCCATTAAACCGGGGCGTTTTCTAATTTGGTCTAATTTGGATTGCTGCATTGGCAGAGTTTATCGGGGTGCAAAAAACCTTTCATGTACCTCAGTGTTGACACAGACAACTCTTTGTGCATGTCATCTGTTTCCCCAAGTCACTTACAGGACACAGGGACTGTTTGTGTGGATTTGAATTTGTGTGGATTTCAAAGTATTGGCAAGTAAAATTACTAATAGTTTCATTTTATGTGCCAATGTTCAACTCTGTCTAGATTGAAAAAAAACCTATCAAGAATCATATAACTCAAAGATGGCAAAAAGCGAATGATCACATCCATGGCACTGCTGTCCCTCCCCCATAAACACCAGTGTTCAGCAACACGGTCACAGCCATCCTTTGACTCAGCAACCAACACCCAACAACTTCCTTTCGAGCCTCAGAATACCCAGAAATTGTGTTGTTGCTTGAGTATTTACTGTCGTTTTGATTTAAAATCTTTTATGAATAAAGATGATTTATGGAAATGCTACTTATGTATTCCTTAAGAGGTGGGTGCTGAGCGAACACTGGGAACCACCCCAGAGATTTTACAACTTCAGAATGTTAGCGCTCATAAAACACTACCGTCACACGTATATTGTGACACATTTTCAAGACTTTGTGCAAACAAGCAAAAACATTCTTTCGGGATTTTAGATTTATAATTTTGAAGACTGCATTTACCTTTCCAGAACCTTGAAAAAAACTAGTTTGAAATTATTTAAATTTTAAATAATATGAAACTGTCAGACGTTATCTCTTGTACAAAGCATGACAGCCAGGCATTTCCTAATTAATACCTCCCAGTGGGACATATGCAGAGGTGGTAGGGAAGCAGGGCCTAGAAACATGAACAGCCAGAAGCCCACAGTAGCAGAATCATGAGGGATGACGGCTAAGCCTTCCTGCTGGTCCCCCTATGACCAGAGTTGGAAAGGAACCATCTCAGGGACACTGACCCAGATCAGAACATGGTGGGATGGGACCCAGTGCAGCCTGGAGGTTGATCCTGCACCACAACTATAATTGGGAATCATCCTTTGGTCCATAATGTCCTTCTCATCCCTTCTGGGCAGGAGTGCCACTTGCTCTAAGGAATCCTTCTTGAGGGGCATTCTCAGGCTCATGAGTACCAGCAGTGCATTGCTGTGGATATGGCTCTATATAAATAAAGCATTGATTGGCCAGTGACCAGGCAGGAAGTATAGGCGGGACAAGGAGAGAGGAGAATTGAGGAAGGAGGAAGAAAAAGAGGGACCGGCTGGAGCCACCGCCAAGACAAGGAAGATGTAAAGTACCAGTAAGCCACGAGCCACGTGGCAAAATAAAGATTAATAGAAATGGGCTGAATGTAAGAGTGAGAGCTAGACAATGATAGGCCTGAGCTAATGGCCAAGCAGTTTAAATAATGTAAGAGTCTGTGTTTATTTTATAAGTGGGCTCTGGGACTGGCGGGACTTGGTGGTGGGAGCTGGAGGAAAATTCTCCAGCTACAGTGCATCACAAGCCTCACTCACTTTCTCTGCTTTATCATAACTGGTAGTTTTCTTGTTTTTCAGAATCCTTTGGGCCAAGGAACAGGTGGTTGGCTGTAGCTAGAGTTTTCCTGCCTGGCCCACAGGACAAATCTCTCTCACCTGCCAGTCCCACAGCTGCTCAGACCCGACCAAGTAAACACAGAGACTTATATTGCTTACAAACTGTATGGCCGTGGCAGGCTTCTTGCTAACTGTTCTTATATCTTAAACTAATCCATTTCTATAAATCTATACCTTGCCACGTGGCTCGTGGCTTACCGGCATCTTCGCATGCTGTTTGTCATCGTGGCGGCTGGCAGTGTCTCTTACTCAGCCTTCCACTTCCCAGCTTTATTCTCCTCCTTGTCCTGCCTATACTTCCTGCCTGGCCACGGGCCAATCAGTGATTTATTTATTGACCAATCAGCAACACACTTGACATACAGACCATCCCGCAGCAGTTGGCTGTTTGTCGTCGGGACGCAAGAAAGCAATAGACTCTCAGTGAGCCATTGGCTCAGTTTGTATGGTAAGGGAAGCTAGTTGAACCCTCTCACAGGGAAACACAGAAGGTCTCCCAGGTCCCCTCTGCTGGTCGTTGGGTTATTGATAGTCCTGAACCTTCAGTGGATCCATTTAAATTTGTTATGTAGTAGTTTCCTCCAAGATAACATTTTCTATCCAGTAGGGCATTTCCTGGAGGCTCAGAAAATAAACAACTCAGTGGCTTCAGGAAGTCCCTGAAACTGACCTGATAGATACACTGAAGCCCCTCTTTCCTCAAGAGTATATGACCAGTGAGGACTGCTGAGAGATGCTCTCAAGCAAGCCCCACTGCCAGGAACAGGCTCAGCACCAGCTGAGCTGCCTGGAGGAGGCAGAGACTAACTGAATTGCCTGCAAAAGACTCCATTTGAGCTACCTGTAAGTTGTGCAGTGAGCTCCAGAGTTCCAGCTGTTGTGAACAGTCAAGCATGATGGGGTGGGCTTTAGTGATGGAGCTGTCTGAGTGAGTCAAATCTGCTTCTGCAAATAACCCCTCACTCATGTTCCTGTAAACAACCACAATAAAGCTCTTTGGTTAATCAAGCTGGAATCTAATTTGATCTGTCATTGATTCCCTATCTGAGGTGAGCAGACTATCTCCTCGGGAGTAGTATAAAACAACAAAGTTGCTTCCAAAATCCGTGCAAAAGTATGGATATTTCTAGAACCACAAAGGACCTCACTTCTTCCATGAGTTCAATTCTTTAGACAACTATGAAGAAGTTGCTCTCCACGTACTTACTGACCCTAAGAGAAGCATCTATTCCGCTATGCTATGACCTCCTGAAACCGGTGTGTATTAAAACCAGAAATGATTCCTGCAGTCAGTTGCTTCATAGCAAAAATAAACAAAATAATAAAAATAAGTATCAAACTTGGTCCGGCACCTTTTTAGTTTTTATATCAGGCTTTGAAAACTGCAGTGTGAAAGACAGAACTTGAACCTACGAGGACAGCAGAATCTCCACCGCTCCCTGCATTTCTGGGATCTACAGCTCAAAAGAAATATCCACAGGAGTGAGGCAGAGTCATGTCACTGGGATCCACAAAAGCAGCCGTGCCTGATACATGGGTACAGAACAAGTCAGGAGTGACCTGAGCCCCTCTGTTCTCACAGTCACACACAAGATCTCCCCTCTCTGGCTTCATGAGCTTGCGGCTACTCTCTTGTTCTGTGTCCCCTTGTAAAGGGTGGATCTTAAAATCATGTGTCTGTGCTTTTGACAAGAATGTGCCCGGAACTAACCAGGGAAACATCACCAAATCCAATACAAGAGGGAGAGGACCCATAAAAGCCAGGCAGCTCTGTCCTAATGCTCAGGGACCAGGATGGAAAGGCAGAGGTGGGATCTGGGTAAGGAAGAGTGACCTGGGTTGTGAAGAAGGTTGGACAGGTGTTTCAGAAAGAGGTGGTGAGCAGAGATCATGGGTGGAATCTGAGAACAGGTTTTCAGAGCTGGACCAGCTGCTGGGCTGGTTTTGATGTGGCTGAAAAACAAGAGCAGACTCTCCAGAACACAAGATGGTGCTTAATTCCTTTTATGTCGTCTATAAATTGCAACTCACTCTTATGAGCTTTGCTTGCCTTTCATTATACACTGTTTATTTAAACACACACACACACACACACACACACACACACATACACACAGGTACACACACGCACACGGAGCATACATGTATATATCCTTGTCCCATTCAGCAACAATGTATCATCTCAGGTTGTTGCATAACACAACCCCCGGGAACCTATGATTCCAGATAGCTTAGAGGCCACACACATGGCCCTTCTGAGACCTTGTCCCTTGCTGGCATCAGAAGGCCTGTCCAAGACCACTTCCTTAAATCCTTTAAATGTAA
Source organism: Peromyscus californicus insignis (assembly GCF_007827085.1). Lineage (NCBI taxonomy): Eukaryota > Metazoa > Chordata > Mammalia > Rodentia > Cricetidae > Peromyscus > Peromyscus californicus. The sequence continues at coordinate 10,328,077 of NW_026294525.1, forward strand.
CAACTAGTAGCAAAGGCATCTGTGGCTTGAGGAAGGTCTTTTGGGAGCCAGCTCTTCAACACTGAAACACAACTATCCTCAGGGCTTTTGGGCAGACAAAACTGCCAGCAAGCAGTGGCAGGTGGGTGGTCTTTGTTCCACCAGGCCTCCCAGGAAGAGAGCAGAGCCGCAAACTCTAGGAGAGTAAACAAAGCTGCGAGCAGCTTGCTGTGTGGGAAGGAGCCAGGGAGCAGGGTCACCACCCGCTTCTGCCAGCTTGTGCAATCAGGCAGGCCCTTGAGTGCTCACACTCACATAGGCACACAGGCCCGTGCACACACATGCATCCGAGCAAACGGATGCATGTCTGTCTTCGCAGGGAGTCACAACCCTGCTCCCTTTCCAGCACAAGCTGTGGTGGACGCTTGGAGGTTTGATCAAACAAACAAAAAATCAAACAGGTGGTGACGTCTACAGCCAGAGCAACACAGGCAGTACCTATCCTCTTTGGGTGACAGCAGCATCTTACAGATACAGAAGGAAAACCAAAAGCCTGCAGCTTCTGAACGTGACAGGTACTGAGATGACAGGCGGCAGGTAAAGTGGGGTGGTGCTGCCCCGCCCACTCTCTGAACAAGGTCTATGCCGGGCAGATGACTGACTTCTGGGATCTGGAGAATTGCTTCCAGTGCCCCCCATGGAAGCTTTGAGATTCATACTATGACTTGGGTGATCCTGCAGAGCGGTTGGCTCTCTGGAGAGCCTCTGTACCCCATCACATTGTCTAAAAACAACCACAGTAACTCCCCATTTTAGGGGAGCACCTGGTCTCTCCCAGCATCCCTGAGGAAGGGACAATGAGGCAGAACTCAGGTAGCAGGGACCCTGAGTAGTGCACAGTTTGACCTAAGGGTGTTGACACGGGCACAACCTTGGTCTAAAATAACCCCTGCACAGAACTTGGTACTGGGATTTCTACCTCCCCCCGCACCCCCTCCCCCTGCACCCCCTTCCTCCACCACTTCCACACCATGTTGCTAGAGATGAAATACAAACAAAGCAAAATGAAAAAACGCTGACTTCAGCCCTACCGAGGCATTGCCGTGGCTTAGCGTCCACGTTGTACAGATGGGAAGAGCCGACAGGAGCAGGGTCACCTGGACGATAACATCAGCACCTGCAGCGGCCTTGATACTTATTAACTTGTGCTCTCCAGTATGCCTAGTGACTAGCATACCTTCCAGAAGGCTGGAGGGGGCTCCCGCTCGCCACAGCCCTCCACTCCTCTCGCCTTTCTGTACTCCTCACTTGATTTCTCATCACCTTTGTGTGTGTTTGCACAATTGTTTTAACACCAGGGGACACAGGAATGGGCTCACGGCCAAGGTGCGCGGGTGGAGGTCAGGAGACAGCCTCAGGTGTTGGTCCTTGCCTTCCACCTTATTGGAAGCAGGGGCTTGTCCTTTGCCACTGTGTGCGGCAGGCTAGCCAGCTCACTAGCTTCTGGAGACGCTCCCGTTTCCCAGCACCTTACAGAAGCACCAAGATGATAGATCTGCACGACAGTGTCGGGTCATATGTGGATTCTAAGGATTCAAACTCTGGTCCCCATGCGTGCGTGGCAAACACTTTACCCATCGAGCAATCTCCCATCCCCCTTAATTTTCATTTTCCATTGCAACCTAGTATTTGGGGTTTCATTCGATCACTCAGTTAACAATGATGTATTATTTGCTACACACTGTAGAGACTCCCAGGATCTGTAATCTAGCAGAAAATTAGCCAGGGGGCACAAACGGCCTGACAACATGACACAGAGAGCATTTACCAGGGACATAAGGATCTGTAACCTGCCCATGAGGAAGACAAAAATGTGCCCAGAGCTTTGAGATAAAATTATGTTGGGAGAAGCAGCTCAGATTCAAGACACAGTTGATCCACATAGTGACAGTCACAAGATGTCCACAGGACAACTGTGCCTACAACCCCAACCTGAAAACAACACACGTGACCATGAACAGTAGACTATATTAACAAATGGTATGTTAATACACTGGACTATAGGGCCATGATGATGTAAACACACTGGTTGGTGGATGCGCGCGCGCACACACACACACACACACACACACACACACACACACATCCTACAAATATAATGAGCAAGACCATGACGCTGGAGCTGGAGAGATGGCCCCGTAATTAAGAGGACAGTCTGTTTTTCCAGAGGACTTAAGTCTGGTTCCCAACACCCATGTCACACGGCACACAACCTCCTGTAACTCCAGCTCTGGGGGATCTGATGCTTTCAGCCTCCATAAGCACCCGCACTCATATGAATGAACCCACACACAGATTCACAGTATGCACATATGCATAAATCAAAAATCTCTTTTAAAAAAAGGCATTGTGGAGTTTCATTTAAAGTTCCCAAATAGGAAATATTCAACCTGTGAAGTCACAAGGCAGGACAGTGGTTGCCCGTGAGAGGGCACTGGGGTGCAGAGGAAACCTATGGGGGGCTAAGAAGGTTTTGTTCTTGTTCAGGGTGCTGGTGACACTAGTTCCACAAGTTAGTTAACTTTGTGCACATTTATCAAGCTGTGCCCTTATAGTCTGTATACTTCCATGTACATTAAACATCAACCAAATATTTTCTGAAATATAGCTACATGCCATTGGAGCTATCAGACAGACCCAGAAGTAGTGCTAGAGGTTGTCTGAGAACTGGGAACATAGACACTTGGCCTGCTCCCAATCCATCATGTGACATGAGGTCAGAGATGAGGACCGAAAGTGTCATTGTAATCACAGGAGCTGCGGTATCATTGGTGATACTGTGCTCTGCTCCAAAGCCAGCGAGAAAGAAAAAGGTTAGGAAGGGGGAGTTCTGCAGTGCTTATACCTGACTGCAGAGATATGCTCCGTTGCAGGATGCTTCTCAATGGTGGGGAGAACGCATCACTCAGGGGCTTCTCCCTTCCTGTATTTTCATTGCCCTTCACCAAGCAGCTTGCCAGCCACGAATTCAATTTTGTTATCAAAGGACATACTGTAGAGTTGAAAGAAGAAAAAACGAAAAACGAAACAAAGACTATCCAGGCCACTATAAAATAGCTACACTAAATAAATTGGCTTCCTTTGACACCTGAGACCCCTGTGGGGTACGTGAATGTGAATGCTGCCCAAAGCATTTGATAGAATCAAGTTTCAGCACTTCACACAGCTGTGGAGATGCCTCAGAGCACAGCTTCCCTGAGTGGCCGATCCCAGTACTCATACCCTTGAAATGGACTCCTAGGATCGTGGTGCCTAGCAGGGCTTACCCAAGGTAAAGGTCATTGAGGCTCAGGGGCTCAAAGAGCCAGATTATGGAGTCCAACCCTGCCACCAGGAGTTTCTTTGATCTATATGACATTTCATAGTCCATTGTCCCACCGTCCACAAATGAGCACGGCACTGAATCAGCTAAAGGACTAGCTTGCGGATCCTGGAACCCATTCTCTCCCACTAGTGAGCTCTGAATACTCCACCATCATGGCAGTCTTGGAGGATGTAGCTTGTCCCCTGGACAGAGCCTACCATCCCTGTCCTGGCAGCCACAGGGGGCATCCAGGTTTTGCTCTTGGAAAGAAAAGAAAAGTCAGTGTTCTGAATCTGAAGATGAAAATCCTTAAGACGAGGCAGGCTTGGTGAGCTGGGTCTTAAGGGAGGAAAGACAGCACTGGCCCAACACCCCCAAACTTGTCTGTCGTTGTTAAAATGCAAAGGACTTTGTTTAAAAAAGAATGTGAGAGCTCCGGAGTCCCTTAGACTGCTTACCTCCAGTATGTCACACCCCAGCCATCTCTCCCTTATACCCTTGTTGCGCAGGATGTTTGATCGCACTGTGAATCCTGAGACTGTGTTTACTTACTGGAAAAACCTGTTTCTAGTTGTGGTGTGGCTCAGCCCTAGTACACACCTTTAATCCAAGAGCTTTCTGCTTGAATACCATAAACAAGATTAAATAAAGTCAACCATAGGTCAAAAGGCAGAGCAAGCAACCAGTTGATAGAAAAAAAAACCATAGAGAGTAAGAGGGATTCAGGAGGACGGATAGAGAGACACACAGGAAGTAGAAGGGAGGGACATTCAGTTTGAGGAATTTTGTTTGATGTGGTGTAGGAGAAGTCTCTTTCTGGGATGACAACAGAGGAGGAAGTTCAGCCAGGTGCTTTCTCTGCCTCTCTGAGCTAGCAGATTTTCACCCCAGCATCTGGCTCCCAGGTCTTTACTGGTAAAATTGAACAATTGAGATTTAGTAAAAAACAACATAAATCTAGGGCTTTCACACTTGCTAGTAAAACTGAACCCATTTTGTGTCTACTGACATCAATTTTGTGAAGGCAGAATGACCAGTGAGGGTCATGGTAGCACAGTGGGAGTACCTGAGCCCAAGGTCTGAAGACCACCAATGGGGTGGTCACCTTTCTTTTCTGGGCCAGGATATGTTTATCCACAAAACAAAGAGCTGGAAGCATATGGCTTCTAAGTCTCTTTCGGTTCCACAGAGTGGGGTAAGGACCATGTCTTCAGAGGAGGCCTGTGTTCTGATGCCAGCATTAGTGTGTGACTCCCATGACATTAACTAGCCTCTTTGTACCCGGGAGCATTAGATATTTTTCCTGTTGCTGTGACAACATACAGGAGAAGGAGCTGCTTCAGGGAGGAAGGGCTTATTATGGCTTCTAGTTCAAGATAGAACAGTCCTTTATGGCAGGGAAAGCATGGCGGAGGAAATGGGAAGGTGCTAATTCCATTGTGTCTTCAGGAGGTAGAGAGTGGACAGGAAGTGCAGCCAGGCAGGAAAGCCTCAAGGCCCACCCACTTCCATCTGCAAGGCTGCTAAAGGTTCCACGACCGTCCCAAACAGTGTACCATTGAGGGACTAAGTGTTCAAACCCAAGGGCCTATGGGGACATTCCACACTCAAACTACAGCTCATGTCTCTTAATTTGCAAAAAGCAGTAAAAATCAGAGAATAATGCGCAATACCAAATACGTGATGATAAAATACTATTATCATATGAATGTCGGAAGTACACAGGCAGCATTTGGTGACAGGTCTGACACAGGGTAAATAATGATCAGGAAAGAGCCACGATGCATATTCCTGAGACCTGTTGGCGGTGACAGAATCCCAGATGGGGGACAGGTTGCAGCCAGGCAACCGGGGACTGAGCAGCAACGACTGTGGTAACAAGTGAAGTGTTAGGAATGGTTGACTGGCACTCAGCTCCCGAAGTGCTACTCTCAGTCCACACCCCTCATCCCATGTCTGGCAGATAAAGGCCACCTGGCAATCCTAGCAAGGTCTCCATCTGTCCCACAGACAGTCATGGCAGCTCCTGGAGTTTCAGTGTTCATTTTCGGAAGCTAACAGTGCTAAGGGAGTAGGTGAACCCACCGTGTGTCTCACCTCACGGAGCAGAGCAAGCTGGGGAAAGTGAGCCACCCAACAGACAGAGTCCAGGCACAGGAGTCTTCCCTGGGGTCCCTGCCTACAAAGCTTCCTTAAGCAACAGCATCAACTGCACCTCTCTTTGGAACCGTCATGCTATTAAATGAAGTCCCATAAACCTGTTTATTCTGGGGTGCTGGCACAACCAGATGCATACTTGTCTTGTTCCCTGTTCCCAAATACTGAGGATTTAATTTCATTTCTGTTGATTGGTTTGTTTTTAACTTTTTGCCATCAGTAATGCAGTGTTAACTGAACACGAAACAGAAGCATGTGTCAGGGAATGATAGAGACGTCTTAAGAATTTGGGCTGGAGATGTCGTTCAGCCAGTAGAGTGCTTGGCTGGAACGTATGAATCTCCAGGTTTGGTCCCTAACACCACATAGGTGTGGTGGTGCATATCATACACTGTAACATCAGCCCTCAAGAGGCAGGGTCAGGAGGATCAGAAGGTAAAAGTCAACACTGATGATGAACAAGTTTGGGGCCACCTTGTGATACTGGGGACCCTACCTCAAAACAGACAAACGAACTAAACTACGTAGTATATTTAATTGTAAATTCTGACATGTACACAAATTAGATATCAAACAATGAACACATTTTGACCTGCTCCAACAAATTCATTGAGTTAAAAAAAAAAAAAACAACACAATATATTATTGTTCTCCTTCCTAAAAGAAAGCGCCGTGTGTTTATGCGTACTGTGAGCCATGGATGAGGTCTGCACAGCACAGAATGTGGCTCCATCTTGGGAGGATGGGTCGGTCGCAGAGATCCTAAGGGGGACTAGGACTGAAAGTGATAATTGTGGAAGGACCATGGGGCCATGAATCATTTAACGGGCCTCTCAGGTGGGCGGGCAGGTCAGCTGAGCCAGAGGTCCACCAGAGCAGCCGGGGATGTGGAGCCTCCATCAGCAGGACTAGATCTCGGTCTGTTTCTGGCTGCTACAACAGGGTACTTGAGGCTGGGAGCTGTGTGTAGACAGAAATCTGTGTCCTGGAGCCTGGAAAAACGCTGGGTAGTGCCCACTGAGCATCCGGTGAGGACCTTCAGGGAGAGCTTATTCCTATGCCAAAGCCAATCTCAGAACAGCAATTTCTCTTCTGATGATGGCTTTGCCCCGTGCCTAAAGTCAGAGGTCGCTGTGACCTAGCGACCTCTACAAGGTCTCACCTCCCAACGTAGTCACAGTCACCAGGAAATCTCAACCTAAGTTCTGGAAGGGGACATTCAAACCACACCTCTGGCTCAAAATCCTGGATTACACACGTTCCTTCCTCAGCCTTCACTCCTGGGTGACTTCCCTTCTCAAGTGAGGGCAGTGATGGACCTGCTGGGAGACTGAACAGGAGCGAAATAACACGGAAGGACACTACCTTCTTCAACACAGGGCTTTTGTTTCCACCTAAACATTCTAGGTCACCTTGCCCTGTCCAGACTGTGTCATCTATGAATCCATTTCTAACCTGTCAAAGCTGCTGCCGAGGACAGGCAGTACCTCTCCCAGCTGTCACAGACAGGCTCAACCCCCAAAGTATTACCAAGAGCCCACGTGTTTATGACACTGTGCTGGGTGCTACAGTAAACAAGCATGCGGGGGCCCTCCAGAAACACACAGCATACAAGGGGGAGAATGACAGACCCAGAGGCGCCAAGCAGGTGAGCTGAGCAAACGGGGAAATTAAATATGCTGAGGAAGTACAATTCTATGAACCGTCTTCTCATGCTCTCACTAACCACCACTTATCCATCCCCCCGCCACACACACCCCTCCGAGAAGAAGGATTTGCTGTGTTTTATAGACAACGGAACCAGGAAATGGATACAATGCCAGAGAAACATCCGGACGGGGCGGGGCCTCTTCCTGTTTCACACTTCCATTCTGCATTAGAGGCAGGAGGCCTTGGCTGGTCCCCATGTCCAAGCCACAGAGACAAATTTTGACACAGAAAGCGTATTTGTTTTTAATACTAATAAAAGATAAAGGGGGAACGAAATTGGCTATTGCACATAAGAGAAGCCGGCAGCCCCGGTGTGGCTGAGGTCACTGACAAGCAGGGTGTTCCTGAGTCCTGGTGGCTGTGTCTGATCCCCCTGCCTCACTGCACCTCCTCTCGGCCCCCTGGAGTCCTGTGTTTGCTCTCCCTGTGTAGTCTGCAACAGAAACAATGGGAAAAGTGAAGCCAGCAGAAGCAACTGAGCAAGGAGACCTGGTAAGAGTCGCAGGCAAGAAGCCAAAGAGAAGCAAGTTCTAGAACCAGGCGGTGAGCATGTGCTCAGGGCGGATGGGTTTAGTAGAATGTGGTCAAGGGGGGTTTTCCCAGGCTGGATAAATTCACCCGGGCAGCTTTAAGGAGTAGTTGAGAATGGGAGTCTAGAATATTCTCTGTAGGCGTTTGTGAGGGAGAATCAGGAAAGGAGGTCAGCAGTGAGAGATGAACAGTAGGGAACGCAGCATCATAAAGAATAAATTGAAAATAAAATTCCCAGAAAACCACATATAAAGTCCAAGAGATTTAGAAGAAACAAAAACAGATTGAGAAAAAAAGGTCTTTTGGTTTGTTTTTTTTAAACTGTACACAACCCAAAACTACTGAATACCAAAATTGGAAGCTAAAAGACAACAGAATTATATCCTCATAATTTTGTTTGAAGGAGATTCTCAGTTTAGATTTTGTTCTTAACTCAAATATCAGTCAAGTGAAAGAATAAAATAAACATGTTTAGATACTTAAAATCTCAAAAGGTATCACTTCCTAAAGATATCACGGAGGGAGGGGGGTGTCACCAGAAACAGGGAAGAAAACTTCACATGCACTAGAATCTAGGTGATCCAGCCAGAAGGAAGCAAAGGAAAAGTTTAGGATAGCATACAAGACCTCAGAATCCCAGTAGTGTTTCAAGCCAGTTAAAAATGAGGCAGGAGACTCTCAGGAGAGCAAAGGGCTCAATTACGGCATAACTGTATGTACATATGCCTACATATGTCTATACATACATAGAAAAGCCAAAATAAAAGCATAATCAGGAAATACAAGACATTTTAAATAAGAAATAGAGTACTATCTGACAGAGGTATAAACAATACATCCATATTAAACACGCTTTTAAATGAATAGGATTTGGTTGAAGGTGTAACTATTTCTGAATTAGTGGAGAAGAGAAAGGATTGTGAGAATGGGAAGTAAAGAGATTGGGTCTGTCATGGATGAATACAGGGACTGAAGGTGAGAAAGAGTGGGGTCGGCCAAAGAACAGAGTAATTTGGGCTATAAATCTTTTGAAAAATTTGGATCTTAAACCTCCGTTTATATGATATCTTTTAAATTTTTATTGCACTTGTGTGTGTGTGTGTGTGTGTGTGTGTGTGCATGCATGCATGCATGTGCATGCCTGCCATAAAGCCTCCGTTTATATGATATCTTTTAAATTTTTATTGCACTTGTGTGTGTGTGTGTGTGTGTGTGTGTGTGTGTGTGTGTGTGTGTGTGTGTGCATGCATGCATGCATGTGCATGCCTGCCATAAAGCATGTGAGGAGGTCAGAGGACAACTTGCAGGAGTTGGTTCTCTCCTCTCCTACATGTGGATCCTGGGGATTGAACTCACGTCATCAGGCTTGGCATCAAGTGCCTTCACCCGCTGAGCTGACTCTCATATATTACTTTGATAAAAACAAAAACTGATAAAAAATAAAAAGGATGCATCTACTATTTTAGGTGGCAACTATCAGTGTCTCCATTTGCTTTAGAACTAAGATATTAGGATGCTTCCTGAAAGCTCAGAAGTATCCCTTCCCAACATCCTTGGGGCATTTTCCTTTCAACACAAATGAGAACTCACACGAACATTTCCCCAGGGACCCAACTAAAAGTATCTTTCCTCAGCATATAAAAACTCCCAGGGTTAATGGACTTTTTCACACATCATTTATGTTGTATGGGCTAATGTATAACAGCAGAAGCAAATTAAATAAGACTCCAGGAAGCTCCACTCGTCCTTGCTAAGTGGACCATCAGTCACATGTTCAGTGAGTGGTACCTCAAAGAACAGAGATGGTAGAAAATGAATGTCCAGAGGGGACTAAGAGGCTTGCGGCATCTCAGACACAGAGTGTGAGCAAGGGGGTGTCTGAGGTTTGCTGAGCTATGAGAGGGTTTGCTCCTAGCGTTTGGCTCCCTAAAAATGGGTTCTCATAGTCACTGGGCGGATCTGAAAGACACTGGAAAGAATCCAGTTGAATCCTTTCATCTTACCAATGAGGAAAATAGGTTGCCTAATCACAAATGCCTTCTGTAGTCACTTCTAGTTGGGACACAGCATGGGACACAGCCTGAAATTTACACGATGAGTGAGCCACGGAAATTAGTGAGCCTAATTTAAGGGTGTGCTGAATCAGAAAAATGACACCAGAAGCCACACCTTCGTCAGAAACACATTCGTTATTTAACCATTAAGAGATTGTATTACGGGTTAAGTGTGGTGAAAGCCAACAGCCATGCGAGCTACAGTGTTTGTGTATCCAAGCCAAAAATTGATGGTTTAATGAGAAGTGGAGATTTGCAAACACGTGTGCTTTTTACACTAGTATTCATCTGTTGTGTTTGTGAGTTAGACAGGACTAGATCTTATGTGTAAACTTCATTCAATTAGTGTCTCACCACCTGGTGCCCTGAGTGACACCTATAATTAAGGGGTCTGGGGTTTTGTTTGTGAATTCTTCCACATCATTTGTTGAAAATGTGCTAAAGGCAAATACTGACTCTGGTCACTACAGGAGCTAAGGCCTTCTACTTCTGTACACTGATGAAGGTTCATTTACTTCCACTTGAATTTTTAAAAATTAACTGAAAGAAAAAGTCCTGCTTTGGGGACTGGAGAGACGGCACAGCAGGTGAGAACACTTGCTGCCCTTGCAGAGGCCTGAAGTTCATTTCCCAGCACACACACGGCTCATGTGTCCAGTGCCTACACAGCTCGTGTGTCCAGCACACACACGGCTCTGTGTCCAGCCCACACACAGCTCATGTGTCCAGCACACACAGCTCGTGTGTCCAGCACACACACAGCTCGTGTGTCCAGCACCCACACAGCTCGTGTGTCCAGCACACACACAGCTCGTGTGTCCAGCACCCACACAGCTCGTGTGTCCAGCACACACACAGCTCATGTGTCCAGCACCCACACAGCTCGTGTGTCCAGCACCCACACAGCTCATGTGTCCAGCACACACACAACTTCTGTGTCTAGCACCCACACAGCTCGTGTGTCCAGCACTCACACAGCTCGTGTGTCCAGCACCCACACAGCTCATGTGTCCAGCACACACACAGCTTCTGTGTCTAGCACCCACACAGCTCGTGTGTCCAGCACTCACACAGCTCGTGTGTCCAGCACCCACACAGCTCATGTGTCCAGCACACACACAACTTCTGTGTCTAGCACCCACACAGCTCGTGTGTCCAGCACTCACACAGCTTCTGTGTCCAGCACCCACACAGCTCGTGTGTCCAGCACCTACACAGCTTGTGTGTCCAGCACACACACAGCTCGTGTGTCCAGCGCCTACACAGCTCGTGTGTCCAGCATCTACACAGCTCGTGTGTCCAGCACCCACACAGCTCGTGTGTCTAGCTCCTGGGAATGTATGCCCTCTTCTGGTCTCTGCAGGCACCTACATGGGGGTGTACATAACCATCCACAGACATGCATATAAATTACAATAAAATAAATATTTTTTAAAATCCCTGCTTTCCTATCCACAGGTGAATCTGCCTGTGACTCTCAGGAACACCAAGGTTTTAATAATTTACGGTATCACCTTCACAGAATTTCAAAGCCTACCTAGATTAGAATACAATGGTTGGTTCCCTCAAAGAATATTAATTAGTTCTTTAGGCCAAGGCTTCTTTTACAAGAAGGCACGATTTATTTGTTTATCACTGGTGCAACCAGTCACATTTGCTCAAGAACTCACTGAACCTTTATTTTAAAAGTTATCATGTACTATTTATAGATAGAAGTCAGAAAGCCCCCGAACAAAATAACCACCCCCAATTCTATTGAAGCAGGTAAATATAGGAAAAATTTAGCAACCCTGCTCTCTGCTTAGCTTTACACACACACACACACACACACACACACACACACACACACACTTTTCATCAAAACACTTGGCAAACTTTGACCCTTGCTAGCATCAAGCTGTACACACACCTCTTTTCAAACAAAGGTCACCCTGAGCAGTAGCTCCCTGGCAACCCATAGAAATTCCTTTAGTGGCCAAACACATCCTAAAGCACATCTTAGAACAGGGACAGTATGCTAGTGCAGCCCAAACTGGTTTGGGGCATTCATTGGTTACTTTTTGATTATTGTGATGAAATGCTATGAAAGCAACCCAAGGAAGAGAGGGTGTATATTGGCTTATAATTCCAGTTACAGTCCATCATAGTGGGGAAGGTATGGCAGCCAGGAAGCATAGAGATATCCACAAGCAGAGAGAGAGAGAGAGAGATTGAGATTACAGCTGGGCCATGAAAACTCAAGGTCATCCCCTCCCTAGTGATGCACTTCTTCCAGCAAGAGTCCACCTCCTAAGGGTTCCATTGTCTTCCCAAAGAGAGCCACCAACTGGGGACCAAGTATTCAAATACATGAGACTATGGGGGACATTTCATTTCTCATTCAAACTGCCACATAGCTCATGCATATGAAGACGTACTGTGTCCTCAAAACAAACTTTTTAAAAAACATTATTTATTTAATTTTATTTTATGTACATTGGTGTGAAGGTGTCAGATCTCCTGGAACGGGAGTTACAGATAGTTGTGAGCTTCTATGTGGGTGATGGGAATTGAACCCAGGTCCTCTGGAAGAGCAGCCAATGCTCCTAACCCCTGAGCCATCTCTCCAGCCCCTCAAAACAAACTTTTAGTGAAAAGATTCTTACCTTATGCCTGTGCATATGATTAAAACTAGATGCGCCATGGGAAATGACTTGTGCTTGTATAACCCAAGCCTACTGGTTAAAACAAAAGGTCACCTACACTCTGCCCCTAGCAACCAACTTCTCCTCCTAGACCCACAGAAGGATGCTCTAGGCAGTAACAGGGGCTCCCAAGTAGGTCTTATCCAGAACTCACTGATCTTTTACGCTGGGTTTAGCCTGTACTTTCACCTTATTTTTGAATGAAGTTCCATGCTGCTTTGCAACCTGTGTGCACTCCTTCAACTCTTTGAGTGAAATGGCAAGGGTCTGGAAACATCCGGCCCAGATAAAGATGATTGGCAATGCCAGATCCCATTGGCCAACGCCGTTGAGAGTAACCGTGTGTTCTTCCTGAATTCACACTTCCCTAGACAGCCACCCTATTCTCACGTATAGACGCCTCTCGGAGGCTGGGCTCTGATTTGAGCGCGGGCTTATGGTTTTCTTTAGGAGGGGTGCTCGGTTGTTAGCTGGTGGCTTTGGGGAAGTGGTTAGATCCCAACTTCTCTTCATCTAGATATGTCAGAGGCCCTTCTGTTTTCTGAAGCTTCAACATGTTGGTCCACTTGATGGTGTCTTATGAGTCTCCTCAATGTCTTTCTCTCTCATTCGTTTGTGGTTTTGCACCTTTGGGGGAACGATTTCCAAGGGCGTATCTTCAACTTCACCAGTTGTGATCTAATCAACAGATTAAACTCTTGATGAGTTCTTAAATAGGATGGCATTATTTGGGGGCAGGACCGAACTGGAGCAAGTAGGTCACCGGGGGCATGCCTCTAAAGGGCACACATGCCCTCAGCTCCTTCCTGCTTGTCTGTATGCCTCATGACTTCCAGGAGGTAAGGATATTTTCTCCATTTACAGTCTAAAGCCTCTCAGACTTACCCCCTTTCATTGACCTTCTTAGACACATCAATGGAAAGTCTGACCAATACAATACCCTGCCCGAAAGTGCTAGCTTTTTGTAATCATGATACTTGGGCCTGGAGAGATGGTTCAGTTGGTAAAGGGCCTATTGTGAAAGCACGAGGACCCGAGTTCAAATCCCCAGCACCCACATAAAAACTGTGTACAGCCGTGTGTATGCCTATAAACCTCAGGCTGGGCGTGGAGACGGGAGGATCCCTGGAGACCACTAGGTAGCTGACTTAGCCAAACTGGTAAGCTCCAGGTTCAATGACAGACCCTGTCTCGAAAAATAAGGTGTAGAGTGATTGAGGAAGACATACAGTATTGACCTCTGGCCTCCGTACGCACAGGCACAGACATGCACAAGCTGCCACATACATGTGAGTGCACACACAAATTAACAGCTACACATTCATACGCCACACACAAAAGAACCAAACCAAACCAAACCGTGGTGGATACTTTTGTTTCTAGTTCATCATCTTTAGCAATTTACTTTTTTTAAGGAGCCTACGTTTTTAAAATGTATGCATGTTGTCGCACATTGGCAATGGTTCATTTTTACTGTGGTGCAGTGATCTACTGTAATAATATACCAAACAACGAATTTATTTGTTCTCCAGTTCTTACACACACACACACACACACACACACACACACACACACACACACACACACACACACTACTGGGTGAGCAGTACCGACATGAACATTCTAAGCATGTCCCTTAAATAAATGGCAACAGTTCTTCTAGTATACACCTAAAAATATACACCTAGAATGGTTGAGTCAAAGGATATAGAGACACTTTACTTTATAAGACAATGCCAAGTTCATTTTCCCAAAGAGATGGCAGCAAGTCCCACTCTCATGATAGGAGAGGCTCTGTTTCCCCACACAGCTCATTGCTCAGAAACACCAACTTCTTCATTTTTGCCAGTTTAGTGGGAGTCAGATAGTGTTTCATCACGATCTAATTTACACTTTCCCCGTTGCCAATGAGGATGAGCATGCTTGCATGTTTTTAGACTGTCTGCCACCTGGCTCCTAATAATTTTAGGCGATTCACTTTGTGACACTGCGTATCAAAACTGTTTGGCAGCCCCCAAAGCTAGCTTAGGAGGGTGGGAAATGCACCAGGAAACACCAGGTTACGCCGAGTTTCCTCTTGCCTCTTGGTTGATGGTGTCGCTGGTGGTTCTGCAATCATCAACTCCTCCCCCCACTGAACAGCAGCCTGGAGTTGAGCTCCACTCAAAAGGTGGTTCCCTGTAGGGGAAGGAGATTCCAGTTGTCCTGCCCACAGCTGGCTTAGGACGGAGACGGTAACCAAGTCTGTCTCAAGTGATACAAAGAGAGGACTACTCCTTAGCATCCTAAGCCTTCTTTATCATCACAAGTGGCCATGGAAAGTAAGGACCTTACCTATATAGGGATGAAAAGAAAGTATATAGACCCAATTCAGTTGTCTATGTGAGGCAGAGCAGACAGAAAGACAGACAGACCACATTACTGAACTGCCAAATGAACAAACATCAAAACTCCCTTTCTCTGGGTACTAATATATTCCAAACAATTAATTCTTTTGTCACATACCCATGTAAATCTGGCTTTCTTTTCCCTCAACCAAAAACATCCTTATACAAGCATAACAAAGCTATGACCCGTGAATAGCATTCTAAACCCGTGTATGGAGCTGACCAATAGTAAAAGATACCCACTTGTAGGAGAAACCCAAATGCCTTTTGAGCACCAAGTTGAAGTCTGGCTGAGTGATATGAGGTGGGGCTCAGACAGAAGGAATATTCTTTGGGATCTGGAGTGTCAAGCAGAGGCTCAGTACCAGGGTGAGCTTTTCAACCCACTCATACAGAAAGAATGCAATCCAACTGTAAAGTCAAAACTAACTACTGCCCCCTGCTACAGACAAAGCCACTCACTCCACAGGTGAGTGAAACGCTCAGCTGAAGATCATGTATGAGGGAGTCTGCACCTGGAGCTGGTCCAGCCGAGCGTTCCAAAAATCAAGCGTTCCAAAAATCTTTCAGGATGTATGGTGATATTTTATTTGTATTAAAATGTTATTTGTATGTTAATAAATAAAGTTGCCCGGGGGTCAGAGCTATTAGCAAGCCATAGGAAAGCAGGGCAGTGGTAGCGTACGCTTGTAATTCCAGCACTTAGTAGGCAGAGCTGGGTAAGTCTCTGTGTGTTCAGGGATACAGCCATTATTGGATACACATGCCTTTAATCTTAATACCAATCATGGAAAACCTGGAGGCCTATACAGACAGGCTGTGAGGAGGCGGTCATGTGGTTGGGTTTACAACCAATGAGAAGGCAGGACAGGAACTCTATATAAAGACTTTAACAGAGGGGTAGCTCTGGTTCGGAGAGGTAGGACCACTGCAGGAGGAAGGGTAAGGTTTTGGCTCTTGGCTCTGACCTCTTGGCTTTCTTCTTTGCATTGGTTCTGTGTTTATTGTTTGATGGGAAGGTTGGATACATCTACATTTGGCGCCCAACGTGACGAGAATTCATTAAAAACCGATTGGCTTGGCTTGGCGGCAGGTCCGGTTTCCAGCCTGGGCGGCCCGGCTGCCTAGCTTGGGCCCAGGCCTGACTGACCCGCAGCTGGAACTGCTACAAACAACTCAGACCTGCCCCGCTGAACAGGGCCCCTGCCTGTAAAGCCAAGGCTTGACTCGGCTCAAGCGGCTACACTTTCTCTCTCTCTCTCTCTCTCTCTCTCTCTCTCTCTCTCTCTCTCTCTCTCGCTCTCTCTCGCTGGATTCACACCTTGAACACCAGGTGGCTGTGAAATTCCCTGGGATTCTACTGTTCTACCCAGACTTGGTAAGTCAATTAACATATCTATTTAAAAGAGAATTTTTTTCTACATTAAAAAAAAAAAATGGGCTTTATGTGTACATTGGAAGAAAATTGGGCTTTGTTTGAAATTTTAGGCACTCTGACAATGGAACAACTATATGAAAAGATTAATATTGATCGAATTATTCAGTTTATTACTTTTCTTATCCTCATTTTACTATTTAAAAAGATCGTCAACTTAAGTGCCAGGATAACAGTCTTAGAAAAACTTGTTAAACCGGTAAAAATGAATTATAGAGAAATTCAAATTCAGACAGAAGAAATAAATAGTGAAGTTGTTTCAAAATTGGATCGTAAGGTTACAGAAAGAAAGCCAGTTTTCACACAATCACCCTTAATTTATCCAGTAGCCGTACAGCAGCTACCTGATGAAGAGAATGAACAAAATACTTGGGTTCCAGTTGAAATGTTAGACTTACGAAGATTTAAGGAGGCAATAGCATCTTATGGCATGCACTCCCCATATGTAAAGCAAATGTTAAACACCTGGTCAACTTGTAATAGGATTATACCAAAGGACTGGCGGGAATTGGCACAGGCTGTTCTTGAACCCGGACAAAATCTCCAGTGGAAAATGTGGTTCAGTAATGAGGCTAAAAATATAGAAAGACAATGGAGGGATAGCGGAATACAAGTCTGCCAGGATCAGCTTATTGGCGAAGGCCAATATGCTTCAGTACAAACACAATGTTCATATGATGTCCAAACCCTACTTCTATGTAAAACGGCAGCTTTGAATGCATGGGACAGAGTTGAAGAACCAGGAAAAAAAACTGAGTCATTTACAAAGGTTATACAGGGCCCCAAAGAATCTTTCACAGACTTCTTACAAAGATTGACTTCAGCAGTACAAAAAATGGTCCCGAATTCACAGGCTAGTCAGATAATAATTGAATCTTTAGCCTTTGAGAATGCAAATGCAGCATGCAAAAGAATAATTAGGCCGTTAAAGGCAAGATCTGCACCTTTGGAAGATTGGATTAGAGATACAGTTAATGTAGAGGCTTATGACCATGATGATATGTGGGTAGGAAAAGCAATTTCAAAAGGTTTGAGCAATGTTAGATGTTTTGGATGTGGAAAGCAAGGACATTTGAAAAGGGATTGTAAACAGGTCATTCCTAGAAATGTTTCTTCAAGGAACACTGGCAACAGAATGCCCCTTCCTTCTGGAGTATGCAGAAGGTGTGGTAAGGGAAAACACTGGACCAACGAATGTAGATCAACAAGGGACAGACAGGGTAACCCTCTGCCTCGAGCTTCGGGAAACTCCCAGAGGGGCCTCAGGCAGGCCCCCACAGTAAATCCAGTTCAAACCTTTCCTGCAGTTGTAGAGGAAACCCCTACTCAAAGCAACTAAATAACCAAATGTCTACTGGAATAAATCATGTTAGTCGAGATGATGAAACAGAGAAAATAGGAAATACAGGAAAAAACGTAAAGAAAATTTTTTGGCAAACTTCTATTAATGAACAAAGACCAAAACTAACAATAAAAATAAATGGTGTTTTGTTGTCTGGTCTGGTAGACACAGGTGCTGACATTACCATAATTGCACCAGAATTTTGGCATCCAACTTGGCCTCTTCAGGAGGTAAACATTCAACTCTTAGGAATTGGGACATTATCTAGAGTGAAACAAAGTGTAAGATGGCTTGAATGTATAGGTCCAGAAGGACAGAAAGGAAAATTAAAACCATATATGGCTAACATAGCTATGAACCTGTGGGGTCGAGACTTGTTACAACAGTGGAATACTCAGATTAATATCCCTCCAATCTCAGAAACAAATCATAAATTAGTACATGTTTCTGAGAGAAATATTAAAAGATATTATTCTAATGAGTGCTCACCAGCCATCCATGTCATACAAGAACAGGGCACAACAACTGATAATCTTCCAAAAACATTAACAGCTCTACCTTTAAAATGGTCAACAGACAAGCCTGTATGGGTTCAGCAATGGCCTTTAACAACAGAGAAACTCCAGGCTTTACAAGAGCTGGTGGAAGAACAGTTAAATGCTCATCATATTGAAGAATCAACCAGCCCTTGGAATTCTCCTGTATTTGTTATAAAAAAAAAATCTGGTAAATGGAGAATGGTAACAGACCTTAGAGCAATTAACAAAGTAATTCAGCCAATGGGCTCTTTACAATCTGGAATTCCTTTACCTACTCTGTTACCAAAAGGCTGGCCTCTCATAGTTATTGATTTAAAAGACTGTTTCTTTTCAATACCCTTACAAGAAAAAGACAGAGAAAGATTTGCTTTCACAGTGCCTACTTATAATAATTCTCAACCGGTTAAAAGATTTCAATGGAGGGTTCTCCCACAGGGAATGTTGAATAGCCCAACTTTGTGCCAATATTTTGTAAAACAGCCATTAGAAGTGGTACGTAAAAAATTTCCTAAATCTATAATTTATCATTATATGGATGACATTTTATTAGCTGATTCAAATGCAGATACTTTAGAAAGAATGTTTGAAAAAGTAAAGAAAATTTTGCCTTGCTGGGGATTACAAATTGCTTTAGAAAAGGTACAAAGAGGAGATTCTATTAATTATTTAGGATATAAAATAGAACTTCAAAAAATTAGACCTCAAAAAGTGCAAATTAGGAGAGATCGACTACAGACTCTTAATGACTTTCAAAGATTATTTGGAGACATTTCTCATCTAAGAACTATTGTTGGGGTAAAAAATGATGAACTGAATAATTTGTTTAAAACCTTAGAAGGTGATAAGGACTTAAATAGTCCAAGAGAATTATCACCTGAAGCTGAGAAAGAATTGGCCTTGGTAGAAAAGAAAGTACATGAAGGGCATGTAGATCGTATTGATCCAAAGCTGGATTGCATTTTGGTTATTTTACCTTCTAGGCATTCCCCAACAGGAATATTAATGCAAAGGGAAGATATTATATTGGAATGGATATTTTTACCAAATAAACCAAATAAAAAATTAAAAACTTATGTGGAAAAAATCTCTGACTTGATTTGGAAAGGAAAATTGAGACTTCGTCAATTAGCAGGAATAGACCCAGCAGAAATTGTCGTACCTTTAACTAAGGAGGACATTGAAAAATTATGGATAGAAAATGAAGCTTGGCAAAAAGCTTGTAGTAATTTTTTGGGAGAAATTAACAGCAAATATCCCAAAAGCAATAGAATTGATCTTATAAAGAGAGCTGATTGGATCTTGCCTCAAATTGTGAGGAAAAAACCCATATCTGGAGTTCGTACATTTTATACAGATGCCAACAAACAAGGAAAGGCAGGTTACAAATCAGAAAATTTAAGTAAAGTGGTTCAAAGTCCTTATAATTCAGTTCAAAAATCAGAATTGTATGCTATTCTGTTGGTATTAATGGATTTTTCAGAACCTCTCAATATAGTAACTGACTCTCAGTATGCTGAAAGAGTAGTATTACATATTGAGACTGCAGAATTTATCCACGATGCTTCAGAATTAACTTCATTATTTATTCAATTACAAGATACAATCAGAAAACGGAGTCATCCTTTATATATAACTCACATCCGATCCCATACTGGTCTGCCAGGCCCTCTAGCACAAGGCAATGATGAGATTGATAAATTATTGATAGGAAATGTGCTGGAGGCCTCAGAATTTCATAAAAAACATCATGTAAATAGTAAAGGTTTAAAAAAGGATTTTTCCATAACCTGGCAACAAGCCAAAGAAATAGTAAAGAAATGTCCTACTTGTTCCTTCTACAATCAAACACCATTACCAGCAGGATGTAACCCAAAGGGTACTCAGAGGAATGAAATCTGGCAGATGGACGTGTTTCACTTTGCAGAATTTGGAAAACTGAAATATGTACACCACACTATCGATACTTATTCAGGATTTCAATGGGCAACTGCTTTGAGTTCTGAAAAAACTGATTCTGTAATCACTCATTTGCTAGAAGTTATGGCCATTATGGGTATACCTGCACAAATCAAAACTGATAATGCTCCATCATATGTCTCTGTTAAAATGAAACAGTTTTTTGCTTATTATAATATAAACCATGTTACAGGTATACCACATAATCCTACAGGTCAAGCAGTTATAGAAAGATCAAACAGAACTCTAAAGGATATGCTAAATAAACAAAAAGGAGTAACAAAAACCCCCAGAAATAGACTACATAATGCTCTATTAACTTTGAATTTTCTCAATGCCAATGATAAAGGAACAACAGCTGCAGAGAGACATTGGATAATAGAAAAAACTACAGAATTAAATCAACCTATATACTTTAAGGATGTGCTGACCTCAGAATGGAAACCAGGGTATGTGTTACATTGGGGACGAGGTTTTGCTTTTATTTCTACAGGAGAAGATAAGCTGTGGGTACCATCAAAATTGATAAAGGTTCGATTTGAACAAGAGAGACCTCTTAATTAGAGGAGGTGATAGTTCATCAACTATCGTAAACATCCAATTTAAACTAACTTACACCAGTAACACATGCCTTTTCATTTAATCAGATAACTTGTCAAAAAGGAACATCCCCAAAAAACCTTGGGGAAAGGTTTTTGTTTTTGTCTTTTAGGAGAATGAAGGTTAACGAATTTGAAGAACACTGGACAAATGAGACAACTGAAGAAAAGGAACAAATCATCTATCCTAAGAAACAGAGTGAAATGGCGTATGGGTATGTTATCTAAAAAAATTTTATGTCTTCCTAAATGTTTGTTTCTGCTTTTCTTTAAAGATTTAACACTATTTAACTTCTAATAGTCCCAGTTCAATTAAAATTTAAAGCTGACTTTGGAGTTGGAGAATGGCTCTCTCCTTCTTTAAACTCAAGCATGTTGTTAAAAGGAAAATGCAAACTCCCTGTATCATGCCAGAGGAAAAGAGCCATCTTCTGCTATGGGACAGGAGAAAAGCCAAATTAATTAAGGGACTATTCTATTACGAATCTCAACTCTTTGATTCTATTCTGATTCTTTAAACTTTTCTTAAAGTATGAATTTTATATCAAAATTTACAAGATCAATATATATAGATATATATACATTTTAAACTTTGTTAAGATATAAATGGTCATATAGAGTACTAACTAATTCTAAAAAGTCGCATATATAGTCTTTGTGTTCGAGTCTCTTATCAGTTTTTTGCAGGAAATCACGGTTAGGCCTAACATCAACTGAAGTCTCCAGGAAGAAGATGGGGCCCCACAACAACAACAATTCCACGTGGACAATAATAACATCACTAAGCTGACAAACATCATCTACAGATCAGCTTTGAACTACAAAGTGCTCAGAGCAATTTTGAGAAGAGCTAGCTGAGATGATCCAGTCTCAAAGACTACTTGAATAAGGATTTGAGATAAACCCTGAATTTTGGCATTATACACAGACTGGATAACGAAGGATATATTTTCCTTTCCTAGAATTTGACAATTAACCTAAAATTTTTCTTTCAGGATAAAGATACCTTCGCCCATACCCAGCAGGAAGCAATTTCAAGAATACGACGCCCACATTCCCAAAGAGGTGGTGTGGGGCGGTTGGTTTTTTTGGTCTTTTAATGGGTTTTGGGTCTGGGATAATTTTCATTGATTAGGGGGGTTGGATACAAGTTGTTGTCAAGGGTTAGGAAAAAGGCTAAGCAAAGGAGATTAGATTTAAGGTTCTTATTAAAAAAAAAAAAAGAAAGAAAGAAAAGAAAAATGTAAATACTTTACATTGGATTGGATTGTTTTATATTGTATACAAATTATATATATTGAAATTGATATTGTTAGAAAATGTTATATATATTTTTCTAATTGTACCGTTCATCTAACAATGTAATGCAATTTTCTGATCCTTGAATGTTATTACCAACTATTAGGATATAAAGAAATGAAAGTTAGTAGTTAGATATTATAATAGAACTTGTAGTTATATTAGGTATGTTTTCAAGATTGAGTAGATATATTTTAGATAGACAGGTTATCTTCAAACCCTTCAGAGATCTACAGAATATGGCATTTAAAATGTTTTAATAACTTAGAAAATTTTTCTTTTTTGTTATGACTATGAGACATGTCGGCTCCTGGCAGTACCAATCTACTTCAGAGAAAATATGGGCATTGAAGAAACTGCATATGGAGTTAACTTTCATTGTGGCAAAAGTTAGCCACTGGACAACAAAGTATCCTCGAATCAACAGGACAAAATGGACAAACAGGACATAAAACAAAGGATTACTGATTCTTGCCAAAACAAGTGTGGTTATGGCTTTATCAAAAGGCATCTTCAGAGGCCAGGACAATATGGCACCATCCCTGAAGTGGCCTTCGCAATTCGAAAAAGGTACAGTGCCCTTTTCTTCGAAGGCAGCTGAACAGGCAGTGGGCCGATGGCCTCTGATGTGCAATGGAACAGCAGCTGAAACAGTTATTCTTGAAGAGTAACTAAGCTCACGCCTCTCAATAGTAGACTGGCATTTGATGGAGGGATATGGAGAAGAATGGGATGCTGAGATGAAGCCATATATACACAGCCAGGAAGAATGGACAGCTGAGTTGGAAAACCATCATCAATTTCCAGAATTTGAAATCCTGAATCATGACATGACACTGGTGGAATTCAGGTGTTTCTGGTACATGGACTACTCTCACT
Organism: Peromyscus californicus insignis; assembly: GCF_007827085.1. Lineage (NCBI taxonomy): Eukaryota > Metazoa > Chordata > Mammalia > Rodentia > Cricetidae > Peromyscus > Peromyscus californicus. The sequence continues at coordinate 10,350,992 of NW_026294525.1, forward strand.
CAATGTGAGGTTGAACTGTTGACCTTGTGTACATCCTGCTTCACAAATGAGTCTGTCGGATATGCTGGGCCTATAGGCTGAAGATGATGCCCCAGCACTTCGGAGAAACCTCAGGTGACTGTCCAGACAGCTGTCTGTTTCTGTCAACTCACAAATTTTTTGGAGGTTGCTTATGTGCACTTCCTGTTTTCATTTTTGTTAGCTAATATTATTTCCTTCTTGGGTCTCTGAGGGAGTTGAAGATTAGTTAGTTATAGTTGAAGGTTAGTTAGTTATAGTTGAAGATTAATTAGGATACATTTTGGACTTACAAAAATAGGATAGATAATGAAATTATTTTCTCTGAATTTGTCAAATACAAATGGACTAGACATTGTTTAGGTATTTATTACTTGTATATATTGTATATAGTTATTGTCCTTTTGTATATAGTTTTTCTTATATTAGTTATAAGCTTTTTCTTTTTTTTCCTTTTTATTAAAATAGAAAAGGGGAAATATGGTGATATTTTATTTGTATTAAAATGTTATTTGTATGTTAATAAATAAAGTTGCCCGGGGGTCAGAGCTATTAGCAAGCCATAGGAAAGCAGGGCAGTGGTAGCGTACGCTTGTAATTCCAGCACTTAGTAGGCAGAGCTGGGTAAGTCTCTGTGTGTTCAGGGATACAGCCATTATTGGATACACATGCCTTTAATCTTAATACCAATCATGGAAAACCTGGAGGCCTATACAGACAGGCTGTGAGGAGGCGGTCATGTGGTTGGGTTTACAACCAATGAGAAGGCAGGACAGGAACTCTATATAAAGACTTTAACAGAGGGGTAGCTCTGGTTCGGAGAGGTAGGACCACTGCAGGAGGAAGGGTAAGGTTTTGGCTCTTGGCTCTGACCTCTTGGCTTTCTTCTTTGCATTGGTTCTGTGTTTATTGTTTGATGGGAAGGTTGGATACATCTACAAGGATGAGAACAGCTGGTGGGTAGAGGCTCTCCGGGTGTGAACATCCTCTGTTAACAATTGTGTCCAAACACAAAACAAGAGCCTGTGGGGTTTGATACAAGGCTCAAATCCCCGTGCTCTGAAACATCGTTTACTTAATCATAGGCTAGAAATGTAATCTAGAGGAAGGAGGAGGAGGTGGGGAGGAGGAGGAGGAGGAGGAGGAGGAGGAGGAGGAGGAGGAGGAAGAAGAAGATCCAAAGATGCAAGTAATTCTGAATAGAACATATTCCTGGAATCCTTTTCTTCCCCCGGAAGGAGACCAACAATGATTGACGTCTCTGCCCCAATTGCATTATTTCAAATTTGTACTTTTTAATTTGCAAAACTATCCTAAGCAATAGCACTGCTATCTTTGCAAACTTTAGAAATCATACAAAGTATGTCAATTATTAGTAGTACTACTACCATTATTATTATTATAAATTTTGCAGAGGGAAACATCAGTGAACAGATTTAGAGGAAGGAAGAAGAAACACAGATCAAAAGGTGAAGAAACAGGAAGGCGAAAAGGAGTCTAGCCAACACTGTATTGCTTCTGCAAGAGAATAATTTGGAGAACGAAGTGTGAGCACAGAGGAGGGAAAAATCTGGATTTCCACCGTTGACTCCTTTCCAGCGTTACCTGTGCTGATGCTGTCCAGGATGACAGCCCCCGGAAGAAGCTGCACTGATGTGGTCCTTCTGATGCACTAGATAATAAACTAGCAATGAGCCCTCATAATGGGCTTCCTCTTCCTGGAAACTGCAGTTTACTCAATTTCTAACCAAGGAACATCTGCTTGGGGTTTTGAAGGGTTGCTAAGGACAGGGCTTTAAAAGGTTGGAAAAGTAAGCAAGCTATTTCTTCACTTCTTCCTGGAAATGAAGCCATTTGAAAGGAGGGAAGGCATTTCAAGTGCCTGTTGCTCTTCACCTCTGGAGAGGGTGGATTCCACCGACATGGGTCACTTTGTTCTTGGGGGATGGGTGGGGGTGGGCTTGTGTCTGTGGCTCATAGGTATCAACTGTGAATAACTGGAGAATAAGAACCAAGTTATAGCTACACTCCACAAACAGCCACTGGCCATTTAAACCAACAGTCACAACACTTCTGTTTGCAAGTTCTTCCAAGTCATCACTAGCCCAAGCCAAGTTCATGTTCACCCTGCAGCTAGAGTCCTGAAGTAGTGTCTGTATTTCCCGTGTCTGCTCTTATTCCTCTGCATCCCACTTCGCTCACCCAGATTAAATGGCCTTTTAAAAATGACTTCCTATTATATAACCAGACCAAATGGAATGTCCTCACTAGAGTGGGCAAGGCCCTCGATGATCTGTCACCCCACCTCTGGGGGCATTTTCCAATCACTCCCCACTTGGTTGGATGTCCCAGGGATGGTGATCTTACTATCCCTACAGATGTAAAGCTCATCACAGGACCTTGCATTAGTGCTTGTCTCTCCCTGACACGTTCTTCCTCAGATAAGAAGCCAATCCCTCACTTCTCTCTCATTTCTTCTCGGTGCCTTTAAAGGTCTCTCTAAAGGGCCCTTCCCTGATTCTCTCTTCTGAGTCAGCCTGATCTTTTCACCTCATGACTTAACCATCACCTCCCCTTAATTTCCTTCTGTCATCCACAATGATCTGATGTTGTATTACACGTGTGTCTGTGGACTTGTTTACTGTCTGATACTCTAGAATACTAGCTGCCTACAGACAGGGACTTCGTCTCAGTAATTGCTAAATCCCTTAGCGCTTAGAGTAACACCCAACCCTCATTAGCTATTTGTTGGCTGGATTACTGAAGGAATGAATGAGTCTCTTGGTCTCCTGTGAGCTGCAGGTGTAGGGATTATAAAAGTCAAATCAACCCCTTCTTCTTCAAATGCACAGTCTAAATTCTTACACTTAGCAGGTTGTTGGCTGGATCTCAGGATGATTCAGAACCCAAATGGCAGTCAGTACATGATGGGACACAGAACCCTGTCATGATAATTCTATCTTCCTGGAAGCAAACCTTATAAAGAAATCCTTGGGAAAGGCAAAAAGTTGAAATATTTGGGTGAGGGAAGTTCTGGACTGCTGGTCTTAGACTAAATGCTGCTCATATGAACTGAATATTTGTTGCGCGCCCCCACCCCACACCCGCCCCAAAGTAGATGTATTGAAACTCGAACTCCAATGAGTGGTCTTAGGAGGAGGGGCCTTTCGGAGGTTGGTTAGGGCTAAGTGAGGCCATGAGAGTGGACCACTCATAGTGGGATTAGTGTCTTTGTAAGCAGAGGAAGAGATGAGAATTGTGTTTCTTGGCCAAGTGACAATACTGTAATAATATGGTCATAGGCAAACCAGTAGTAACTATCAACAGACACTGACCTACTGGAGCCTTGATCCCGGACTCCTGAACTCCAGAATTACGGGACAGGTGACTGTGTCCTTTTTCACCTACACAGTCCATTGTGTTTTGCTCATATAAACAGAACAAGACGCTCTATTGGATATCATCCGACCACAGACAAAAACAGTGTCAAACACAATTCTACTTTACCAAAGCTATAAAGAAACCAAACGAATCTAGTTAACATGAGGCATATGGGGTCCACATCTGCACAGCCCCTCCCCCAGAACAGTTCCTGAATTCAGTGCGAAGGCAACAGAGACGAAAGCCACACGTACCTTTAACCTATTACTAAAGCCCCCTTTAAATTAACAGAGATTTTGTGCTGTTCTTCACCTGCCCTATCACTTTTCCCTGAATTTGTATTTTTTACTCTCCATGTTTGTGCACAGGAAGAAACAGAGAGGAGCAGCAGTGAGTCTGAACACAGTGCTTACACGGGTTCCAAAAAGGTTTCTGCTGAGACCCCAGATAACATGCCTTAAATACCTTTACAGATAAGAAGCCATGGGCTGTGCAAATATTATCTGTAATGGCACTTACCTTCCTGCACCCAGTCACTTGACTACCTGTGACTTGATTTGACCCAGATTCTGAGTTGGAAGATGCTAAAAGCTCCCTACGATAGTCAGACTGACCAATTAGATCAATATTCTCCCTCCTCAGTTCACACTTTCTCTGCCTGTGAGCAGGTTCTTTCATGACCCTATTTAGCCACAATTGTTGGGGCTATGCTCACTACAGGGGGTGCACCAAACTGTCACCTCCCGGGGTCTACACTTCTCTCAGTTCTTTACAGCTCATTTGAATGTCCTCCATTCCTAATGCATTTTATAACTCTCCAAGTATTTTCATGTAACAAGTTCAGAGTGGAGACGGATCCTCTCCTAAATTACAGATTTAAAAAGAGCGGTGCTTCCTGCATGGAGGGGTGAGAAAAAGGCTCCCTCTTCTCCGGCCTTTGCTGCGCTTGTCAAGCAATGTTGGGGCGTTGGTTTTGTCTCTGATTAGTTTACAGGTAAGGAGAAGAGAGAAAACATGTGCCCCAATGCTGGCCATGGGGCAGTTACTTCGAACTGTTGTCAGGGCTGGTAGCATTGAGCCACGGAAATTGGATGGTGGTCCATCCGGCTCACTGCTGTATGACTGGGGGCAGATGATGGGGATACAGACTCTTCCAAGACTGACAAGCTGGTACTGAGATGAAAGTAGGCACTGGCTCAGTGTAATCCATATACCACATGCTCACAGACATCACCGGTGTAATCCCCATACCACATGCTCATAGACGTCACAGCTTCCGTTGGCATGAAGTGCTTTTCGTAGATCTCAAGTTGTCCACGCCCAAATTCACCCTGGAAATGGGACAGAGATGCTGGCTCTCCTGGCTGGTGGGACCTAAAGCTCCTATCAGTGATTCTCCACCCCAGCTTCTGCTCATGCAGGCCGGATCTTTACTTTGTGACACAGGGCACATCTACCCCACACGAGGTTTTAGGTTATCATATCCACAGGGAGGCCAGACAGGAAGCTCAAGAGGAAGTGGTAAAGGTGAAAGGTTTACAACACGCCCCCACGGTCGGGCGTGTTCGCATATGCCCAACAGACACTTCCACCTAGCCAGTTCCAGGTCAGGATAGCCATTTCCGGGTCAGGGCATCTTGCGTGACCAAGATCCGTGACGTTCCATTGGCTACGTAGGCGCGCAACGTGGCCATGTGATCTACGCGCTTGCGTGTAGTAGTGACGCTGATCTGTCCACGCCCAGCCTTTAAAATCCGGCGCCATGTTCCCGGTTCCTCCTTCTTCTTCTTCCTCCTTCTTCTCCACACACGTGTTTCCTGCAGGCCTGTTCACTCTCTGTCCCTTTACCTTTAATAAAACTCTTGTTAGCGGATTCTGTCGTGTTTCGTGACATTTCCTTGCAGGGTAAGAACACAACGCAGCCGAAAAACTAACAAAAGGCCTGGTTTGTGTGACCATTGTAGCAGCCCTCTGAAGGGCATGCGAGCTGGTGTGCCTATTAGATTCCCACGGCAGCCATAACCAAGAACCACAAACTGGTTGACTGAAAATAGCAGAAATGTATTTGTCCAGGAGTTCTGGAGGCTGGCAGCCCAAGTTAAGGGTTGCCATGGTCACGCTCTGAAGGTATGAAACGATGCTTGCTTGCTTCTTCTAGCTTTTGGGGTATACTGGCGACCCTTGGGATTGGTTTGTGTCATGATAGCCACATAGCCATGTTCTCTACATGTCTCTTCATGCCATCTTTCTTCTGCATGTCTGTCCCTGTTACTCACATCTGACTAAAGGCCGTGTTAACGTATGACATCAGTAAGGAGCCTGCCTTCAAATAAGGTCACATTCTGAGGTCCTGGAGGCTACGACTTCAACGTCAGTTTTTTGAAGGGTCAAAATTGAACAAGTGGAGAAGAGTAATGGTGATACCGATTAAGGGTGTCAACTTGATAGGATCTCGAGTCCATCGAGAGATGGGCCTCTGGGCATGTCTGGGTACGAGTTTCTAGATTAGGTTAACTGAAGTGCCTAAAGTGGATGGAACCATTCTGCAGGCTGAGGTCCTGAACAGGGTTTGGAGGGAGGAGAAAGTGAGCTCACATCTTTCTGCTTCCTGAGGACTCAATGTGAACATCCACCTAAGCTCTGGTTGCCATGGCTTCCCTGCCATGGCGGACTGTACCTCACGCTATAAGTCCAAATAAACCTGTCACTCCTTGTGTGGCTTTGGTTGGGTGTTTTACCACAGTAAGGAGAAGAGTAACTGATATGGTGACTTTCTCTCCAGTGTGGGAATAGACCAGCCTTCAGTGGAATTCCTGCACCCTCATACCATGTGGGCCCCAGAGGCCACGCTCTCTGAACCTAGACTCAGACATGGGGGAACACAGTGGAGGCCGTGCTGAACTTGGAGCCCTACTAGGAAGATAGAGCTGATAAGCCTCACGGTTTGTGGGCTCCTGGGCTGTGATTCTTGGCTCCAAGAACAAATAGTGCAAGAGAGGGGTGTGCTTGATGGAGAACACACAGTCCCAGGCAGGAAAGGTGAAGCACTGACCTTCCCCTGCAAGTGGCTTGGCTGTAGAGGGACCATCCAAACCACATTTCACAGCATCATCCTTGACTGGAAGAGATAAGGAGGGCGGGGCTAGAAGACAGCCCCACCTTGACTTCATAAGAATGTTAGCTATTTTGTTTGCTGAGTTCATACAGGCTCGCCAAACAATACAGACAAGTGTGGCTTGTTTTTAAAACAAATACATGAAGATATTTCATACGTTTATCAAGTACCCAGGTCCCACACTTAACAGTGAAGGGCCAACCTCACAGCTGTGCGTCGACCCTAGAGAATATAAAAAACTAGTGTGAACTTTTAGGGCTCACCCTAAACAAAGCATTTTTAAAGCCCCTGTAACCCCTCTTTAGAAAAATTAAATAAAAAAAATATCCTAAGCTGTTACTGGAGGCCCAACCCAGAAGCTACACGTAAAGTGTCAGCTCGCTGAAAACACACCTATAAAGATGATTACTGTTAATTCCACCACTTTATATTGAGTTTCAATTGGTTTTTGAGATTTAGAATGAGAAAATGTAAAAGGTTAGCTTGTCATGAACAAACGTCTTTTTAGAAACCTGGCTCATGATGAATAGCAAGAATTCAGGCTTTTCTTTTGTCTGTGTTTTGCACTGAAATCTCCTTTGATCCACACTCCCATGGAAACACAGCTTTAAAATTATAGGATGTTAGTTTTCAGAAGAGCTTCTTTAGTTCAGCAACCCAGAAGCCCATCCACCACCCAACAGGAGAGGCATGACAGTGTAGGAGGGGCATTCTAGGTTGTTGTAGAATATTATTTTAAGGTGTGTTACTTTTGTTTATGTTGCATTTGTTTAACTCTGTGAAGCTGTGTTACTGTGCCTGTCTAAAACACCTGATGGTCTAATAAAGAGCTGAACGGCCAATAGCCAGGCAGGAGAAAGGCTAGGCGGGGCTGCCAGGCAAAGAGGATATATGGAAGAATAAATCTAGGAGAAGAAGGAAGAAGGAGCCAGAGAAGGAGGAGGATGCCAGGGGCCAGCCACCCAGCTACACAGCAAGCCATGGTGTAAGAGTAAGATTTACAGAAGTAACAGAACAGGAAAAGCCCAGAGGCAAAAGCTAGACAGATTAACTTAAAGTTAAGAAAAGCTGGCAAGAAACAAGCCAAGCTAAGGCTGGGCATTCGTAATTAAGAATAAGCCTCCGTGTGTGATTTATTTGGGAGCTGGGTGCAGGCCCCCCTTCCCCCCAAAAAAAGAGCCAAAACCAAACAACAACACTAGGTGAAAGGGGAAGGAGGGGCACGCTAGGGGAAGGAGGGAGGGGCATGCTAAGGGAAGGAGGGGCATGCTAGGGGAAGGAGGAGGGGCATGCTAGGGGAAGGAGGGGCATGCTAGGGGAAGGAGGGAGGGGCATGCTAGGGGAAGGAGGGGCATGCTAGGGGAAGGAGGGACATGCTAGGGGAAGGAGGAGGGGCATGCTAGGGGAAGGAGGGAGGGGCATGCTAGGGGAAGGAGGGACATGCTAGGGGAAGGAGGAGGGGCATGCTAGGGGAAGGAGGGAGGGGCATGCTAGGGGAAGGAGGGAGGGGCATGCTAGGGGAAGGAGGGAGGGGCATGCTAGGGGAAGGAGGGGCATGCTAGGGGAAGGAGGGGCATGCTAGGGGAAGGAGGGGCATGCTAAGGGAAGGAGGGGCATGCTAGGGGAAGGAGGGAGGGCCGTGCTAGGGGAAGGAGGGGTGTGCTAGGGGAAGGAGGGAGGGCCGTGCTAGGGGAAGGAGGGGCATGCTAGGGGAAGGAGGAGGGGCGTGCTAGGGGAAGGAGGGAGGGGCATGCTAAGGGAAGGAGGCAGGGGCCCTACACTGTGGACACACCGGGGTGAAGCTGAAGAAGAGCTATACACTCAGCATTTATGGAGTCCCCCTCCTAAGGGCCGATGGGTCAGAGGTGACAAAGGTGCCATCACTGTCCCGGGAGGACAGTGGTTTAATAAACACGCAGGTGCTGTCTTCAGCCTTGTATCTGAACACCGTTCATCCTACCCCTCACTCAGTGACTTGTCACCCACGAGAGACTCGTTGCCCGTCATCCTGCCCTTTAAGTTACACATCTGGCCACATTGTCATCCGCCACCCTGTCTCTGCTCGGCACGTGCTCTTTAACTTCCGCCACCCTCCAGCCACACTCTACTAAGTGTCCCAGTCCCTCACCTGGAGTCCCATGAACGTCTCTGGCACCTTGGGGCTGATTCTGGCAACAACGACAGAAAACTCACGAATGAGACATGGTTTACACACACCTCACAAAAGCCCTGCGCTGGTTTGCAGTTCCTTTGATCTCAACCCTCCAATCACTCCCCACGCCCAGGGGCTTTCTAATATTAAACTTCATAGTTTGGATATATCAATTACCCCTGACTTCTCAGCATTTTCCCAAATTCTGAATGCCACTCTTTCCCCACCCCCCAACTTTCCTGATAGACCTCTTCAGAGTGCCATTCAGTTCTGCCTTCCCTGAGCCCCTCTGTGGGTTTGTTCCTACTGCTGATGCTGTGGAGAACACTCTGTTCCTCCAGGCAGCCAACACCCCTGACTGGGATCACAGCTACTCAAGTACATATGACCTGTCTTTTTGGTTACAAGGAACGTGGGGGACAGAAATAGACCTAGTTAACATTTTTATTGCTCGCAGGGCTTGCCCAGTGCATGTACATCAAAAAATGTTTGTTAAATGAATTAAAACAGGAAATGTGGGGAGCTTGTATTCTATCCCATTTTAGACCTCTTTTTAAAAAAAAAAAACAAAATCTCATAGTTATCTGGGAAACAAAATTAGAGCTTGTTTAAATGCTCTGTAGCATACAGGTTTGCTTTCCTTCCGGGCTTAGTTGTGAAAGCTGCATGTCTCCTTCGGTATCCTTCTCCTATATCCATCTTCAAAGGAGAGGAAAACAATTCTAAAGAGACACTGTCCCTAGCCCTGTGTGACAGCACAAGACAGCCATAAAGGAAAGGTGAGAAGATTGGGAGATGGCTTGGTGGGAAGCAACGTGCCTGTCACTCAAGCAGGAGCCCTGTAGACACAGCCTGACTGGCTGGGGCATCTCTGCAACCCCGGCATTGGGGTGGGAAGCAGAATCCCTGGAGCTCACCGGTCAGCCAGTCTAGACAAATTGGTGGGGTGCAGGTTCCGTGAGAGAGTCTATCTCTGATCTCTGTTAAGGTGGAGAGGCTGGGGGAAACACCTGATGTCTACCCCTGGTCTACAAACACATTCACACATGAGCAAAAATGAATATGTACACATGCATACATCACACACAAAATAATAAGATTTTTTTTTAAAAGCTGATATGCTAATTCCCAAATTGCATTATTTCTAGGGAAACTAAGGAAAATACAGATTTCTCTATGGCCAATAAGACAGAAGTGACTTTCGGGTTGCCAATAAGCATTTTATCACTTGAGTCTTGGTTTGGCTGTCCCTGGCATTATTTAAATGCAGGATATGCATTCAGAATATGAAATGGAGCTGAGATTATGCATTCAGGAAATGGAATAGATTGGAGACCATAAAGCCTACAAAACACGATTTAACATTTTCCCTCTTTGTATTTATTAGATTCTTAAATTTTTATTTCCATTTAAACTTCCCTAATGAAACAAAGTGAACTGCATTAAGACAAAAAAATTATATGAGAATGGGTGTTCTCCAAGGGACCACAATCTATAAAGAAAGTCAATCGTGACCCTTCTTATAAAAATCCTCAGTGTCTTATGTGGGTTTTGAAGGAGCCTGGTGTCCAGCCCTCATCCTGGCTGCCCTTTCTAAACCTTGGGCTCCTCATCTTTCAGGTAGAAATAGAACACCCCAGTGTCCTCTAGACCCAGAAACTACCGTTCTCTCTGCCCTGCAGAGTCAGGCCAAAGGCCTGCAGGAAGGTCCAAGAAGGGGCAGGCCTCAAGAGGCTGAGCTCCCCTACCTGTGTCATACATAGGTCACAGGCAGGTCCCCCTACCGTGCAGTAAACACTGGCAGGTGAGTCTGGCGGGAGTCTGGTCTCAGGCTCTCAGAGACACAGGGATTTTAAAGGGATCTCAGAACATCAAGTCCAACCCACTCTTCTCATGGTTGAAGCAACTGAGGCTGGGTGAGAAAGCCCAATGTCTATGGCTGCTCAAGAGTCAGAGCTTCAACAAGACTGCTTCCCTATCAACAGGGCACGCTGAAGCCATGGAAAACCTACTCTTTGATGCCAGCCCTCCTCGGTATTAGACCTTTGATATCTGGACACGGCCTTCTAGGGGGCTTGTAACTAGAACCAAGGTCTGGGATTGAAGAAGAGGAGCAGTGTGATACAAATGCACCAGCCAAGGACTCTCCCCCAACCTCCACCAGCCTCAGGATGGAGCGGTTACAGTTTGCATCGGCTCTCCCATTGCTGATCAAGATGGCTGGCCCGGCATGGGTAGATACCAGGTGGCTGTTCCTCAGAAATGGCTTCTTACTTCCAAGGGCTTGCAATCCACAGGTCAGTATCATGGAGTTGGAGTTGGAGGGGAAGTTCCCTGTCAGAACTATGTGGGGATCATGAACCAGGCCACACAGAGATGCTCTCTGGGCTGTCTTGGGCTCCAGCATCTTACAGTTCAAACCTTCCTGGATCACCCCTCTCAGCTACTGGATAGGATTGTCATATGGTTGACTCATTTCTCAGAAATCTGTATCCTTGGTGGTTTTTTTTTGCTTTGTTTTTGTTTGTTTGTTTGTGTTTGTTTTTGTTTTTGGTCCAGGGAGGTTTCAAACAACCAGCTGTTGGGATAAAATGATGTCACAAAGGAACCCTCATCGGCGTGACCCTACAGAGCTTCCTGGGGTAACCAATCTCCCTTCTTCCCTCTTCTGACTGCTCCCCAGTATCCAGGCTACAACTTCCAGGCCTCAGGCTGCCCTTGCTGGCCCCTGTGGTCACTGAGGTTTATCTGTCTGCCGATTATACCAGTACAGGGTCGTAGTACCCTGCCCTGTGGTTTCTGTCACCTGGGGCTCCACCTCTGTCCTGCTGGTCAGCTTCTGCCGAGCCTCATTGCCTGTCAGTGTCTGTCTCCTGAGGGGTTGCTGACCAGACCTGAGGGAAGAGAAAAAGGAAAGGTGGAGGCCCAGTGAGGCTGGCTTTCCTCCTCTTACCGTGCAACTGCTCTGTGCACAGGGAGGAGGGCGGAGGAGAGAGAGCCGGTCATGAATGTGTTGAAACCCAGGCACAGCTGGGAGGTCTCATTTAGACCATAACCTTGACAGGGCACAGAAGGTAGACAGACAATAGATTCCCCAACGAAAGGAGCAATCACCCATCAGGAGTGTGACATAAGAAAACAAACATTTCCATCAGGACGTTTCCATCTTCCAGAAAATAGTAAGTGGGGGCAAAGAGGGGTCGAAAGGAGAGAACTGGGGGGTACAGGTACACTTGTAGACCACACATAATGGGCAAACTCAAACCCCAGGGTGCCGATGCCTATCCCAGTGCAAGTGGCTTGGAGGAGAGCTCCTTGGGGCTTGGAAGGGTCAAAAGCCATTTTTCTGCAGGTGACAAGAATCTTAATCTTTTTTTTGGGGTTTTTTTTTTTTTTTTTTTTTTTTTTTGGTTTTTCGAGACAGGGTTTCTCTGTGTAGCTTTGTGCCTTTCCTGGAACTCACTTGGTAGTCCAGGCTGGCCTCGAACTCACAGAGATCTGCCTGGCTCTGCCTCCCGAGTGCTGGGATTAAAGGCGTGCACCACCACCGCCCGGCAAGAATCTTAATCTTTCTAAGACTCATTCCTTTGCTCATCTATCCATGTGCTGGTCACTGTGTTGGATGCTGGGAGCACTCCCAGGAAAGGAAGGGGCACAGGGTCCCACTCAGAGCTCACTCCCCTTCTCCTTTCCACACCCCAAGGAAGAGAACTTCCTGGGAGAACTAGGGGTCAAAAGCCTGGAGGCAGGAAGCAGTACTCGGGTCTGAGAAATAAGGAAGGGCAGGAAGGTGAAGTTCAGATAACAGAGGCAGGGTAAGAATGGGGAGGTGCCCTCAGTGTTTCTCAGCGGAGAGGTGAGAGGGGGGTAATATTGAAAGGGTTGGGCTAAGAAGATGGATTAGTGTGGGAAGGGTTTGCTAAGCAAGTGTGAGGACCCAAGTTTGACTCCCCAGAACCCAAGCACCTCTGGATTTGTAATCTCATGCTCCTGTGGTGAGATGGGGTGGGAGACCCTCTGGAGGCTCAGGAGCTAGCTAGTCCGCCTACTCAGAGGCAGACAAAAGACACTGTCTCAAACAAGGATAGCAAAGACTGACCTGGGTTGTCGTCTGACTTCCACACATGTACCTGTACTCTCACAGACATACTTGCACACCAGTGTGCACACACATGGGCACTTGTGTACACACACACACACACACACACACACACACACACACACACTGTGCACACACATGGGCACTCATGCACATACATACACACATACACACTAAGCACACACATGGGCACTCATGCACATACACACACACACACTGTGCACACACATGGGCACTCATGCACATACACACACACACACACACACACACACTAAGCACACACATGGGCACTCATGCACATACACACACACACACACACACACACACACACTTGAAAGGACTGTCATCTGTTTGCAGAGGCACATTCGGGAAGGAGGTCCTGGGTGGTCCATTCAGGTGGGGTGAGAGGGCTTGCGCCTCTCTTTCGAGTACAACCGACAGTGGCATACATGTATGGAATAAAGAAAAGACAGCCTGGGCTGGTAGCCATCAACTCTGGTGCGGTGTACAGTGGAGGAGTGTGGTGCCCACAGGGAGGAGCGCTCTGGCTCCTGCGAGTCAGCTTTGGCAAGGAACCACCAGGCAGGTGCTTCAATTCTGAGAAAGCAAGCCCTGGGTACTTCTGAAGGAGCTAATCAGCACAAGCGATAATCCAATAATCAAAATAGTTAATCCCCAGGATTAACTACCCAGTCGCTTGCCACTTACAGGCTCTGTCATTACCATCACACCTGTCTACCCAGCACTCTCTGATCCCTTTTTAGCTGCCAGTTTAGAGTCAGAGCCTTTCATGAAAATGGCAACAGAGGTCTTTTGTCAATAACTCACCTACAAGACTTGAGCCAAAAGGGGCCGGAGGTCCTGGGACCTGCCCATCAGAGCATCTCTTTTGAGCCTCTGACATCTGAGTCCAACTGAATAAATGTTAATATAGACATTCACATTTGGCTCATTCCCAGATGTTGACTTAAAAAAAAAAAAGGGAAATCTTTACCAACGAACTCCATAGTTTACCAACGAACTCCGTAGCTGCTGCAGCTGCTCCACTACAGCCTTGCTAATTCCTCGTCTTTCTTTTCACTTCCAGGAACACTGACCTCGCCAATCAATCAACCCATAAATATTTATTGACTACCCATTATACACAAAGCTTTTTGCCAGAGGCTGTGGGGAGCAGAGTCAATGTGGTTCCTGCCCTTGACTCTAAGAACTCAGGCGATGCTCAGAACTCAGACTCTGTCTTGAACGCAAGATAAAACCCCATGCAGAAAAGAAGGTGGCAGGGTCAGGTGGTGCACTCCTATAATCACAGCGATTGGGAGGAAGAAGTGGGAAGATCAGGAGTTCAAGGTCATCCTGGCTACAGAAAGAGTTCAAAGCTAGCCTGAGCTGTATGAGACCCAGTCTCAAGAAAACAAGATGAGAGACAGGGGTGTGGTTTGAGCACCATGTACCTGGACCAACTCAACATATCTCCCCTTCTACTGATGCACATGTCCTCTGCGTGGTGGCAGGATAGCACAAGGTTGACAATGGGGGTGTCGCCAAGTAGAGCAATAAGGGGTGTGGTAGCTTGGGATGAAATGTAGTAACCGAGGCCATGACCACAGCCATGATGCCCAGGCTGGACCCTCAGGGCATGCTCACACCCCTAGCCTGTGCTGCTTCTCCCCACTTTCTCTCTCTTCCCCTCCGATCCCCGATCCTCCTTTTCTCATCTATAAAACAAGGGTACTTGCAACATGATTTTAAGATTTGAATAGGTTTCTGTAGAGCCTCTTCCACAGCGCCTCGCATTCACTGGTGGCTGCCACTCCTGTTCTTATCACTACGACCCTCTCTGTGGCTCTGCCCACACCCTCTGCCTCCTCATCCCAGGACTTCATCTTCACGTCTTCTCTCTGAGTAGGCACTTCCTTCAAGGCCGATTCCAAACAGCTTGTCCTGGAGACAGAGCTCCATAGACCAGATGTGCCTAACTCTGCCGTGGGCTCTGAGCGTCCCAAATATGTTTCAGGCTCACTGCCATACATGCTTATTTCAAGTCATTCTGGATAAGGAGAACTGAAAACTAGCTGATGTTTCATGTAGATATACGGGGCCTCTTCAGTCAGTGTACAGCTTTCTCAGGGTGACGGTCACACTGGGTCCTGGCTGGTTTTTGTCACCACGGCACAAACTAGATTCATTTGGGAAGAGAGAACATTGATTGAGAGGATGCCACTATCGGATATGTAGAGTATTTTCTTGATTAATGATTGATGTGAGAGAGCCCAGCTCACCATGGGCTGTGACACCCCTGAGCAGGTGGTCCTGGCTTGTATAAAAAGCAAACTGAGAGAGCCATGGAGAGAAAGCCAATAGGCAGCATTCCTCCGTGGCCTCTGCTTCAGTCCCTGCCTCCAGTCTCCTGCCTCAACTTCCTTCAATGATGGATTGTGATCAGCACATGTAAGTCAAATAAACCCTTTCCTCCACAAGTTGCTTTTTGGTCATGGTTTTTATCAAAACAAAAGAAATCAAACTAAAACTTATGGGCTACTTCTCTGCCACCAACTTGACCCCACATCTCAGACATGCTGTGCTCCCGGACTTAGAACATTTCCCTGCATTTCAATATTTAATGGAAAATATTGTTTGTGTAATTTTTCTGATTTGAGCCTAGAAGTCTGCAGAGCTGGGTACTCCCCACAGCCCCATTGCCTCTCTCTCTGTTACTACAGCTGCGTCTCACTGGTTCTGCCTTCCTCCGCCCTCCCAGACTATCTCTTCCTAGGAAGATGCTCTCATGTCTCACTTCTGAACTTGGAGGATCCTTGCCTCCCATCAGTACCCAGCTCTGTGGATTTCCAGGCTCATCACTAGCCTCCCAGCCACCGCCTTGCACAGTTTCTTAACGTCTTCAAGCCCTGGAGCTATCTGAGGTCAGTTCCCATCTCACCCCCAAACACTCCTCCTCCATCCCACCTCACCACGGGCTCCATCCTCTTCATCACTGCTGAGCTGTTTTATTTGCTCCCAGTCAATACTGCTCACTGGACTGTGAGTTCCGTGAAGGGATGGATGCTGTGTGTCTTGTTCCTTATTAAAGACCCAGCATGCATACACTAAGTGCTTTAGGCTGTACAGATATGTGTAAGTAATGAACACCTTTTGTAAAGTACCCCTATGGATGAGAGAACGTCCTGGTGCATTTTGAGTCGCAACGGGAAGAACTTGGCCCCCTCTTGCTTACAGACCATTCTTGGCACATAAAATGTTCAGTCTGTGTTTGTGGAGTGAACACAGGAATGAACAGAAAGAGAGGCAGTGTAGCAGGGCTCTGTGACTTACCAGAGCTCTTGGGGTTTAAAAGCCATTCAGCCTCTCTGAGACACAGCTGGGCACAGCCTGGCTAGTCCCAGACCAGGGTAGCCCTTACGGGGTTAACAGACATACTCCCTAAATCAAGGGCCTTTCAAGATTAGCCTGGTCATCCAAGATGGCACCCACCAAAAGAGCAGTTAAGCAGTCATCCAAGCCTTCAAAGGCTAGGGGTCAACAGAGGTAACAAAACCCTAAACCACTAAAAAATCAAACCCACTGGCTGGGGAGTGATCTTCCCTGATCCAAAACTCAATTAGAAACAATGCCAGGTGGTAAGGACAGACACCACAAAACAGTCACCAGAGTGACAGATCACCAGGCTAGGGAGTTGGTTAGTCTTTACTGCTGAGAAGGCATGGGGACCCAAATTCGATCCCCCAGAGTCAACATAAAAGGTTGGGCACAGCAGTGTAGGCCGGGGACCCAGCACCGGGGAGGCAGAGTCAGGAGGACCCCTGGGACTCACTGGCCTCTCATGCTAGCCAAATCGGTGAACTCCGTGTTCAGCGAGAAAGCCTGTCTCAGAAAATGGGATGGAGAGGGACTGAAAAAGACACTTGGTAATCTCTAAGTGTTTGAGGGTGTGCGTGTGCGTGTGCACGTGCACACACACAAAATAAAGTAACATTACTTAGCATGTAAAATCACACCAGTAGCAGATCCTCAACATACTAATGAGACATTTGTCCCATGAAAAGTCATGATGGAAAGGAGCATAGATACAACTAAGAGTCAACTTCTGTGAGCAGTGACATGGGGGGGGGGCGGGGGTGGTGGTCTAGCCTGCTGCATGGGTGCTATAAAGCTGTGTACCTCTGTCCCTTTTGTTCACGTCAGTCTGGAGTCTTGCCTCCCCATATTCCTTTGTGCTCCAGTGGGGGGAAAGAGCCCCGTTTCTCTCAGCTCTGTGTAGAGCACAGCCCCCTCGCCCCAGTCAGTTACAGACCCAGTGCAGTGGCTCAGTGAGGCATATTTACTTCAGTCACCTAAGAATAACTATCCTCTACTACAGAATTCACATGGACTTAACTGGGTTTATAGCCCACTCTTAAAACACTTAATATTTTTAATTTACAGAAGGGTTTTTTTTTTGTTCTTAAAGGTAGAGCTTAAAGAATTTTGACAAATGCATCCCCGAATACCATCAACACTCGAGTCCAGACACACTAAGACAGCTGCATGTGATGGTGTATGCCAATAATCCCAGCACTTGGGAAGTAGAGGCAGGATCATGAGGACAAAGAGCATTCTAGATTATGGAACAGGTTTGAGGCTAGCCTGTGCTGCTTGAGATCATACCTCAAAAATAAAAACCAAAGATTCCCCCACCAAGCCCCAAAAAAGTCAAAAGACCTTAGAAGTGAGAATCAAAGTATGACCTTTTAAAAAATCACTCAAAAGAAGCAACTGAAAGAATAAAATTTAAACTGTCCAGTTTTTGCAACATTCAAAACCCAATGTTTCTCATCAGGGCTTTGCCTTGGCTCAGCTTTTTGCAATTACAGCTTCCCCACAGAAGGCAGCTACACACACTCTTGCTTTACATATTGAGGTAACACTACAATTTAAACCACGTGGCGGGGGGGTTACCTAAAAAAATCAGCTCTAAACATTCCTGTGTGAGAAAAGCAAGAATAAAACTCCAATGAGATTCCCCGAGTTCACGGGAATAGTTGATCACCGGATGAGGCAAGCTGCTTACACCCTCAATTCACAGACATATTGCCTATTCCAGACAAGAATTCCGCTGACGGAAGCCCATTTGCTTGCACAAAATACCATAAAGCGGCGACAGTAAACAAACACAGCAGAGCATCGGGTCATCTTGTCAGCCCATTAAAAACAGAGTCACAACTCTTTCTTAGGCTCACAAAATACACAGGCTCAATTAATTTATGGAAATCGAGTTGGTGGTGTAATGGCTGCAGATGCTCCTGCCACGCTAAGGCTTCTCCACGCTAAGGCTTCTCCACGCAGAAGCCCAGACTACCAATGCACAGAAGGGAAGCTGCTGTGCCGGCTGCCAGACAGCGCCATTCCTGTAATTATATATCCTGTTGCCAAGTACAGCCCACAGAATGGATGAGACCCCCAGACTATGTAAGTAAGAGGTTCCCTATCTGCCCAAGATAGATAAACGCCAACCAGTAGTCGAGACGGCAGTATTGTTTTATGACCCAGGAAGATGTGGTTGTCTTCTGCAAAGCCAGGCAATACCCTGTAATAACGGAACCTGGTGGCTGTTTGAGATTTGAAAGTGAAATACCCCTAGGAAAGACTGTGCTGTTCAGACACCTGGAGCCACAGACTTAATTTTCTAGCTCTCTCCATGGGACAATAGCGCAAGTCTGCACTTTCCCCAAGAGCCAAAGAAAATTTGGGATGGGGGAGTGGACCCGACAAGAATCCCTTCATAGTAAGCCTTGGCCTTCTTGCTGGAGTTCAAGTCCAGAAGGAAGCCTTCTTTCGGGTGGAGAATCCCAGGCCTGCAGCCTGACCACAGTGGGCAGAGAAGATCCACGCACATCTCCAAACCCCCGTCCCCACTCCCTAGAGTGGAGAAGAAAGCGCCAGCTGCCAGCTGCACTCTGTCTGAAAGAGAAGCCGTGCAGGTGGTGAGGTGTGGGCAGGGCTGTACCTGTCCTCCGAGAAGAACTCTTGTGGATTCTCAGATCCCATGGAATGCAACTAGGAAGAGAGAGCTCCCTCCCAGGAGCCGTGTGGACAGCCCTCCAGGCAGGGCAGCTTGTGGTGAGGAGGTGGGAAGAGGTAGGACAGGACTCATAGAAGAGCAATCGCCTTGGCCGCCAGTCATGAGGCCGTTAGCCAGGGTTCTGTGCTTTCTTCTTTTGGCGCCTGGCTAGCTCTTGGACCTCGGCCTAATAATATTAATAACAATAACCACATTTATATTTTCAATAAAATCCCTGGTACCCAACTTCTGACTGAGCCCTAACTGCTGGAAAAAAGTCCACATACATAGAGGTTAAATTCTGCAGTCCAGGGCTTAGTTTCAAATCTCCCACTGCTAGCTGAGAGATATTGACTGAGTCAGAGCCTGTCCTCAGGGATGTTATCTTACTTCCTGGGATGTTACAGGGATTCAGGGCACAATGTTCACCAAAGATGCACAGCATACATTTAATAATGACCACAGCTTCCCCCATTCCCTTTTTACTTCCTTTCATTCTTACAGGTTTGTAGAAAAACTGGTACCCAAGCCCACGAGAGAGGCTAATGGTAAATGAGAGACATGAGACCAGAACTGTGGGACTCCAAAAGCTGCCCAGGGTGTCTATACCAGCATAACTGGTCAGCTGTTTTCAATCTCTCTACCTAGTAGTGCCTCCTTCCTGCCTAAAAATCCTCCTGAGAGCTATCCCATCATCTCCAGAATGAATCCCGTGTTCCTTGACATATGGCAGCTGGGCTAAGGGGAGTTTCTGTACCCCCTGATCCTTCATAGAGGGGCAGAGAAAGAGATTAAAGGCTGAGCCACTAAGACCCAAGTTCAGAGTTGCTCTTGAAATGATCAGCTTTCTGTCCTTCAGGAAGTCACGCCAGTTTTCTAAGCCTCCACACCTAAATTGGAGAAATGATGCTCACACTGACCAATTATTCAGCAGGATAGAAGCGTGCCATCAGTAGCAGCCACTGTGGTACCTCCTACCACTGCAGCCAACTTCCTGTCATCCTGTGGCTTCCTCATCCGGATACCAAGTTCTACAGTCCGTCATGCTTCCTATTCTCCACCCTTCAAGCACCCTGTTCCCTGGGCTTCACCCATTCTTTCTTCACCTGCCCTGACTTACTCCTTTGCCTAGGTGGATCTTACTTCCCTTTTAGGATTCCTTTCCTGGCATGACCTTCTCTAAAATGAGTTTCTCTTAAACTCTTGGGGAGTCCACAGAGTCCAGCTGTGCAATGCCGCTGCAGAATGTCACCCCATTCCACAGGTTCATTTTGCCCCAGGCTCCCCCACTGGACTGTCTCTGGAGAGTGATTGACAACCTCCCATTTCTGGACCCCAGTTCCTAGCACGTCATGTCACACACACTCTCTGTATGCCTGTTAAGGTGACCATGGCAATGCACAGAAGTGACTGACCCCTGATCTAACTGGCGACATTAGAACACATGGTTAGCATACACTGCAGAGCTGGAAGGAATATTCACACTGGTCTCATGCACTGCCTTAACAGGTGAAGATCTCTCACCCAGAGACCTGCTGACTGCCTGTGATCATGTGGGCAGGAGACACCTTGCCTGGTGGTCTCATGTGCCATTAGAGGAACGGCAGGACACTCTCCACAGGGCCAGCTCAGAGGCTAAGCTAATGACCAGACCAGGTATTTATGTGAGAGTCCTGTTTCTCTTAGCATTCACCAAGACAACTCTGGTGACAGTCACGCAGGGGCCCGGGAACAAAAAGCCCATGGTCAATGTCTTTCCTAGGAGCTCTGAAAGGGAAGAAGACATCGTGGGACCAGCCTGGGAAAGATGCCCACAGATCTTCTGCCTTTCCAAAACAAATAAACACGAATCGGGAATGGGAGACAGGGGTGTGGATTTTTTCACTGTAATTTTTTAAAAGGTTTAGCTTTTTCCAATTCAGTCACTGTTGAGCTGCACATGTCTGCTGGAGACACAAAAATCTATGTGGAAGGTGCATGCATTTCAGGACTAGCCAGGGAAAACCATAAGCCAGGATAATAATGAAGTGAAGAACTCAATCCCATAAATAAATGGAAAAAATCTAAAGAAACAGCATTCTGGACAGGGTTCAGAAAGGAAATTTTTAAATAAGGGAAGATCCGTCAGGATGAGGGAAATGATCTCCCAAACTGTCTTAGTCCTACACTTCCTTATGGGAACCTCCCTAAGGTGACAGGACCCTTCGCTGAGGGTGACACCAGCACTGTAGAAGTCCAATGGCTCTTCCCTGCTAGTATACTCCACACCAAGAACCCTCACCCCCTACCCCTGCCTGCTACCCCCCACCCTCTTCCCCCACTCTCTCCCCCCACCCCTACCCCCACTCTCTTCCCCACTCTCTCCCCCCACCCCTCCCCCCACCCCTGCTGTCAACACATACACACAAACTTGTCAACCACACTAGAGAGGTTCACAATTGTCTGGGGTTAGGGCCTCGAGTTTACTTTTAGAGTCCACAAATGTAACATCTCTGTTAATTTGTTATGAGCCGGGTCTTCCCACTTCCATCAACTCCCCAACCAAGAACTGTAGCATAGTAAGAAATTCGAGGAAAGGGTCTGCCCACACTTGGGCTGAATTCTGTTTGCATTACCAAATCCTTAGGTGTCTTCCTAAATTACACAGAAAGATTTGGGCAGATTACAAATAAAAATGCATGAAGAGAATACTCAGTCATGGCATGAACCTTAAATTTATCTAAAATAGAGAAATCTGGCCTCTGTATATGTGTGCACGTGAGAGCACACACACCGCCGCCACCACACACACACACACACACACACACACACACACACACACACACACACGTGCACACAAAACTACATGGAAACTAAACAAGAAACTGAAGAGTTTCACCCATGGTCCGTTTCCTTAAACTTCTTTATTACGTGTAATTTTGGAAGAAGCAACAAAAATTGCCCGCACAGCAGAGATCTTAGGAATTAACTGGTAATGACCATGAAATGGTTGCGAGGGTTGCACTGTCTCAGCTAAGGCTGATCATTATCGTTATTACTGTGACTTCGCATCCATCCTGACATTTCCCACTGTGGCTTCATAGAAAAGAGAGGATGTCACCTTCTGGGCAATGAGAGATAAAGCTGAAAACAGTCTTCAAATTAATTTAAGGACACTTCTCTTATGAAGATGAACTTTGTGGAAAAATAACACAGTGCCCATGAGAACTGCTGCTCTCTGGGCATGCCAAGTGCCCACAAAGAAATGGACTTGCGTGTGAGGCTCACAGAGCCTGGGTAGGAAAAAAACCACATTGTAAAAACAAACAAACAAACAAACAAACAAAAAAAACCCAGTTGATTAAGAAGGGCTGTGATGTGCTATGCTTCTGCAAATCTCACACTGTATTTGGTCAGCCCTGCAAGAGAAACTCTGGAAAGGCTGGAGAGAGAGAGTAAATGTGTTAAAATAGCAGTCAGTGTGCTTTGCAGGCTCAAGTCCTAGAGACAGACTCTTCTCGCCTGGATTTGCTTTCCAGATCATTAGGTGTCATCAAATTCCGACTCGGGGACAGAGTGAAATGTTCACACTAAGAGCAACAACTCAGGCCAATTAAGCCAGGGTGCTGAAGGGTTGTGGAGAGGGTGCTGATCTGTTTGGCCTTTAGGGCGGCCATCTGAAGAGAGAAGAGCAAATCAGAGGCAGAGACCACAATGCTCCGAGCACCTGCTAGCAGCCATCACGGTTCTCTGGGATCCAAATCTCCAACTGGCTACTTGGAAAGGCCAAGTTGATAGTATGACATAATTTCCCAGGAAACCTCAGCTCTCAGAAGACAGTGCGCTTGCCTGTCGGGCAGTATCCATGGGAATGTCTCTGGTTAGGGAGCTAATCCAGTTACAAGCTGATGGTAACAGAATTGTCTTGCTTAATCAGCTCATGGAGCTTTGTCCCCTGAAACCGCATCCTCTCTTCCTGCACATACTCTCGTGGCTGCTTCAGAGGCCATTGGATTACAGCGGTGCTGGCCATTATTAAATCAGTTTCCATGACATCTATTCACGGTGTGCCCCCTACCTCAGCCAGTACCCTTGGTTGGAAGGCTATGGGATAGACATAAGCATTACAGCAAATGGTAGGTCAGTCCTCTGCAGAAGGATGCTGTCTGGCCAACTCATTTATATATTTAGCCAATTAATATTTATTGAGCCCTGGTGAGTGTCAGGCACAGGTCTAAGGACTAGCAGTAAAGCAATAAATAAGACAGATAAAGTCCTTGCCCTTACCAGGACTCCAACAAATGAGCAATGAACCCAGATGTATTGAGCTAGTTCAATTACAACAACGAAAATTATTGAAAGTGACCAGATTCTGCCAGGTGAAATTAGAGAGGCAGGAGAAAAACGCCAGGGTATGGCCAGTGTGACTTGTATAAGCCCCTGGCATCTTAGCAAGCAAGATCAGAAGCAAGATTCCTCTCACTGCTCTATTTTGAAAACAATGACATAAATTAAAACAAGTAAAAGGCTGATGTGCTGAAAGATACATTAACATAACAGAGCTGCATGGAAATGTGGCTAGTGCTTGAAGATCAGTATCACCAAGTTCAAAAACAGAGAAGTGTGACAACTGAGGAATGCACACACAGGATTCCATAACAGAAGAGTAGATGGTCCTGCTGGAAGGTGAGGTCAGGAAATGAAATGTCTCCTTTCTCACTGTTTGTGCTGGTTACATAGTCCCCTGTCCTGGTAGTCAGTGTCAATACCCAGTGAGACACAGTCAACCTTCACAACACCCAGTGACACAGTCAACCTTCACAACACCCAGGGAGACACAGTCAACCTTCACAACACCCAGGAAGGCACAGTCAACCTTCACAACACCCAGGGAGACACAGTCAACCTTCACAACACCCACTGAGACACAGTCAACCTTCACAACACCCAGGAAGGCACAGTCAACCTTCACAACACCCAGGGAGACACAGTCAACCTTCACAGCACCCAGGGAGACACAGTCAACCTTCACAACACCCAGGGAGACACAGTCAACCTTCACAACACCCAGGGAGACACAGTCAACCTTCACAACACCCAGGGAGACACAGTCAACCTTCACAGCACCCAGGGAGACACAGTCAACCTTCAGAGCACCCAGGAAGGCGCTGTCAACCTTTGCAATGTACCTGAAACTCATTTCTCAGCCTCCATCTCCAGCATCACGACCTTGTCCCTGGCCACTCAGCACCTTTCATCTGAGCTGTTGCAAAATATTGAGCTGACCTGACCCTCCTCACCTGGATCAGTCATGGAAAGAAACACTTGGCACTCAAAAGGGGGAGCCTAGGGATGGTCTAAAGAAGGAAGGCAGAAACAGACATAAGAGAAGCCAGCAGAGAAAATCAAGCACCCGGGGCTAGCAACAAGAAGCAGCTGGAGCACTGCAGACTTCAGGAGCAGGAAGGACCTCCGGTCAAGAACCGAGGATAGACCTTCATCTGTGGCTCAACTGCTGCCCAGTGGGGACGGGGGAGCAACAGAGGAATGAATTTCCCGACCTTTCCTTTCGTCTGCCCCCACCCACTTCTGGTATGCAGCATTGGTCCAACACACCTACAAGCCAGAGGAAAGCAAGCTGAAATGAGCAGAGAAGAGCCAGAGAGGCAGAGAAATATCATGCACCTCCATTATAAATGCATTCCACACACAGCTGTTATCCCGGACAATCTCATGCAATTTCACATCCTTCCCTCTTCTTGAAAATAAAACTCAAAAGCCCTGATGCCCAGGCTGCCCAGGCTGCCCAGGCCTCTGATTCCCAAGCAGCCAGCCTGGCCTGGGGGGCCAGCATGCTGTCTCCTTTTTCACTCTGGACCAAACCCTCTGATGAGGATGTCTCTCGCCCCCAGCTCTATCCACAGCAGGATCTTTTTTTGTGTCGCAGCCTGGTCTCAAATACTTCCTCAGAAAGGACTTGTGGGTCATTAGAATCAACAGTCCCTGGTTTCCCCTCATAGTTCTCATTCCATTATTTGATAACCTTTATCCCAGATGTAATTATAGCTGTTATAGCTTGAATATAAACCATCACCCAAAGTTTCATGTGTGGAAGGCTTGGTCTTCAGCTAGTGGTGCTATTGTGGGAGGTGGCGTGGAAACTTTAGGAGATGGGGCCTAGGTAAAGAAAGCAGGTCACAGTGCAGGGCAATCCTTTGAAGGCTACCTGGACTTCCCTGGCCACCATGAAATGAAACGGCTGTGTTCTTATATGTGCTTCCTGCCATGATGACTTCCCCTTGACTCTGGCCCACAGGAATGATGCTGACAAACCATGGATGTTGGATGATACTGTCACTTCCAATACCTCGAACCAAAGTAACTCCTCCCTCCCTTCTCTTGGACATCTGTCACAGTGATGAAACATAACCACAACGACTTTGTTTCTTAGTGGTTGAGAAACCCATCACGGACCAGAAGGAAATGTCCATGTGGAACCTGTCACCCTTCCCATCACAGTGGCTGGGACACATCACACAGTACCGAGTTTATTGAAGGCTTTTAGCACTTCATGTCTCACTGTGATACTGTCTCTTGTGTCATGTCCTGGGCATATAGAGGAACCGCTGTGAACGATGCTGTCAATGATGCATCATTCCACACAGAGGGATGATGCAGAAGTGTTCCTCTATGGTGGGGAGAGAAAACAGACATACTCTCCAGATCCTCTGCCCTAGGATTTCTACAGAGTCAGCATCCTTCTCCAAGTATCATTTGGAGGTGTCCAGAGGGTCCTCTGCCCCCCCGTGTTTGGGGGAGAGGGTTCTAGCACTAAGTTCTGATGCAGGAAAGACTGGACAGTATGTGATCAGATGGACAGCTATACCCAACACCAATGCAGCCTCAAAGAGAAACACCTCTAGCTCAACCCCTCCGAAATGATTCTTTCTACTGCGAACACTGTCCTCTACCTTAGAGAGCTTTCCAGACTCTTCCCCTTAACGTTGGGGCAGGGGATCAGAGTATGACACATTAGTAAGGGTCCTGTGACACATTGGTTGAACTCACTTAGGCCTTGGACTCCTCCTAGTCATAGGTGGTGAAGGCAGGGAGCAGAAAATGACTACCGTGTTCCATCCATCTCACCACCATATTAAGATGCAGTCAGGAGACTCCCAGAAAATGCCAAGCTGGTGTAGACAACCAGCTCTTGGATTTCCCAGTCTTAGAACCATAGGCTGAATAAAGTTCTTCGTAAGTTACCTGTTCCATGGTACCTAGTTATTTGGAACTGGGAAGAAGGTAACTGTCATAGTTATCTTCAGCTGTCAACTCGACAGAAACCTAAGGTCACCTGGGAAGAGGGAACCTCACCTGAAGAACTGCCTTGATCAGACTGCCCTGTGACCACGTCTGTGAGGCATTTTCTTAATTGCTAATTGACGTAGGAAGGCTCAGTCCACTGTGGGTGGTGTCATCCCTAGGCGGGGGGTGGGTATGAATGGGTTGTATGAGAAAGCTAAGTGGATGTGCCGGGGAGCAAGCCAGCAAGCAGCCTTCCTCCACGGTCTCTGCTTCAGTTCCTGCCCTGACTTCCCTCCATGACAGATGGTGACCTGTGACACGAGATCAACCCTTCCCTCCCAGGTGTGTTTCTCTCGGTATTTTATCTCACAACAGAAAGCAAGAGAGGACAGTAACAAAGGAGACCCGAGGGTGGGTGCTTCTGTGCCTTCTGTGCTGTTTCCCAGGGCGGCTTCCTGGAGGTGTGTTTCCATCGGTGGAGGTAGCAGGGTATTTTGAGGAAAAGGCAAGTAGTTGGGGAAATAATTCTAGGTGGATCATCAGTATGAACTAAGGTGTCATTGATAGCTTATGGTGTTATGGTTTGAATATAAACTGTCCCCTTTAGGTGCATATGTTTATATGTTCATATCCCTAGCTGGTGGCACCATTTTGGGAGGTTGTAGAAAGCTGAAGAGTTGAGAACCGAATGTAGGAAGTAGGCCACTGGGGTTGAGCCTTGGGTCATAGGCAGGCCTGCTTCTACCCTAGCCCCCTGCCTGTCCACTCATATGTACATGTTCCTGCCACCATCAGCCTCACTGTATCCTCCCTGTCATGATGGACTGCACCCTTCTAAACTGTGAGCCAAGTCAACTCTTCTTAGGTCACTTCTTGTTGGGTATTTGGTCTCAGCATTGAGATTTTGGGACTAGAGGGGAGCCAGGAAGGCAGATGGGGCCCCATCCACTCCTGACCATTGTTTCCTTGGTCAGCTGTTTTCTCTATATGGGCAGAGGATTTGCTCAAAACTGCCAAACCTCTTGCTAATTAGTGGTCCATTTTCTATGTCAGCTTTCAAAAAAGGAGGGAGAAGAAGATAGACACCACCTTAGGAGACAAGTTGCTCATCTATAGGAAGTGATGCCTCATATCTCAAGAGAGTCTCTATAAAAACACAAAAAATAACATCAATTGTCTTCCCGTGTGTCACACAGAAAAATGAGTGTGTTTGTTAGTGTGTGAGAGCTTGTGCGAGTGTGTGCTAGTGTGGATGAATGTGTGAGTGTGAGAATGTATGTGTATGAGAATGTGTGTGAGCATGGGTTAGTGTTTGTGTGATATGGGTGTGTGAGTGTGCATGTGTATATGAGTATGCATGAGTATGTGTATGAGTGTATGTGTGTGTGTGTGTGTGTGTGTGTGTGTGTGTGTGTGTGTGTGTGTTGAAATAGCATACACAGAGGTATCTGAAGAATTTTAGAGATGGACTTTCAGATTGAATAGAAAATAATGCTTTGGTTGGGAAGGACACTACCAGGGTATTCACCAGTCTATTTCAACTTTCATAGGTAACTGTGTTTTTTCACAACAAAGTATTAATGGCTGATACTAAAAAACAATACAAAGCAATGAAAATAAACTAACATTTTTTACCTTTAAGACCAGAGAATAAGGAAAATATAACACACCTTTCTCAGTACAAAATAAAGTTTGCATACCTTTTCTCATTGGGAAAAAAAAGATGGGGAAAAGCCTCTCATGGGATGCATGCCTATAACCCCAGAACTCAGTATGCTATGAACCTAAAGCCAGCCTGGGCTACATAGTAAGTCAGGGGCTAGCCATGGCTACACATCAGGACCCTGACTTGAGAATAAATACATAAACAGATAAATAAATAAATGGGAAGCCTGTTTAAACATCATCTGCGCATGTACCCGGAATCAGATGCTCTGCTCTGAGAAGGCCTGGGGTCACTAAAGGTACTCTGCCCTGAAACTGGGCTTTTCCTAACCCATTTCCCACACAGCAGCCTTCAGGATGAGCTGACCCGAGGAGAACCACCCCACAGGAAACACGCTGGCACTGCTATGTGCTGGCAATTGAGAAAGATCTCAGATAAAATGCTCCTCTTCTTACAACCTTGCCGGAGCGCACCATAGCTCCCCGCAGAGTCCAACATCCAGAGCTTGTACAGCAGGTCAATTGATTTCAGGTTTGTTTATTTATCTGCTTTAGGTGGAGTCTTGCTATGCTGCCCAGGCTGGCCTTGAACTCCTAGGCTCAAGTAATCCTCCCATCCTCTATCTTCTTGAGTAGCTGGGATGATAGGAGTGTACCACCACCCAGGCTACATCATCTGTGCCTAACCAGCAACTTGTGACTTAAGTAGGCCACCCCTTCCCAGGTGGCCTCCCATATCTGTCCACAAACCAAGCTCCCTTAGGCCTTGGGAGAATCCTTCAGCTTTTGCTTCCTTCTCCTCTTTCTGTGAGCACATATGACCCACCAAAGTTCCATCTTAGATTCCCAGGGGAGGGTGGTCCCACTTTGTGAGGATCACATGGAAAATCTCAGAAGTCCCTGATATCAAACCACCCTCAGCTTCCAGCTCTCCTCTCCTCTGGCTAGAAAGGAGAAAAGGAATGGATGGCTGACTGGTTGAATAAATGAATGAGTGAAGGAATCTCAATCTCTCTCTCTGTCTCTGTGTCTCTCTCTCTCTCTCTCTGTGTCTCTCTCTCTCTTACACACACACACACACACACACACACACAGCCAAGCCCGGTCTGGCCCATTGCATTCTTCTCACCCGCCCCCAACTCCTGCACATCAGAGATGGGTGAGCTCTCTCCTTTGACCTGTTTAGCTGGAAACTCGCTCAGGTTCAAAGCTGACGAACACCTTGCCTCTCAGCTTATGGTTTCAACAAGCACGTGTGAGCTCAGATGCCTGAGGTTAAATCCAGGGAAGATCCATTTGAACCTGAGCTTGTTCTGTGCTAAAGCCTATGGGGAGTCCAGTGGTACTTCAGAAAGGAAAAGGGGAGGGGCAAATTCTATAGGAGTCCCCTCACAAAGGCACTCCTGGAGCCTCAGAAGGGTCCCTGTGAGGAAGGACCCTTCCACTCCCTCTGCTGGAGGCTCAGTGTGTGGAACCAGTTTGCCAACAGCAGGAAGATCCAACTGAAATATGAACATAGTCAAAAGCCTTAAACACATAGTAACAAAGGTCTATGCTGAGCTTATGACGTGCCAATTACATCTGTATTCACCAAGTCCTCGGAACCCTCCTATGAGTTAAGTACTGTATCCCCAGTTCTACAAGACAAGTTAAATAACCTACCTGTGGTGATATTGTGTTCCCCAAAATATTGTGCATCCTAATAAACTTATCTGGGGTCAGAGAACAGAACAGCCACTAGATATAGAGGCCAGAAAATGGTGGCACACACACCTTTAATCCTAGCATTCCAGAGGCAGAGATCCAGACGTCTGAGTTCAAGTGAGTTCAAGGCCACACTGGAAACAGCCAGGCATGGTAACAAGAGCCTTTAATCCAAGGAAGTGATGGCAGGAAGCAGAAAGGTATAAAAGGCATGAAAACCAGGAACTAGCCTGGTTAAGCTTCCAGGCTGTTAGCAGCAGTTCAGCTGAGATCCATTCTGAATGAGGACACAGAGGCTTCCAGTCTGAGGAAACAGGATCAGCTGAGAAGCTGTTGAGGTGAGTTTAGCTGTGACTGGTTCTGTCTCTCTGATCTTTCAGTGTTCACCCCAATACCTGGTTCCAGGTCTGTTTTTATTAATAAGAACTTTTAAGATTCATGCTACATCTACCCAAGATCACATGGTTAGCTAATGACAGAGCTGGGACTGAAGTCTAGAAAGCTGGTCACCAGAATCCATGATTTTAAATCATTGTGCCAAAGCCCCTCTCTTAAAGGGGGATTGTAGGGAGGGATGCTGGGAAGGAGAGCCAAAGACTGACTCCCTTATAAGAGCCTTCCTAGAATTCATTACACACACACACACACACACACACACACACACACACACACACACACACACACACACACACACACAGAGAGAGAGAGAGAGAGAGAGAGAGAGAGAGAGAGAGAGAGAGAGCGTATTAGTTCCCATTTTGCAAAGGTAACATGCCCACAGACGCAGAGTTAGTGAGCGAGGCCACTCTGGTTATTCTCGGCAAGAGAACGAACAGAAGTAGGGGAAGGAGGGGGCACTTTAAGATGCTTGCGGCAGATGTTAGAGTTATGGGCCTGATATTCCAGCTGTGCCCTAGTTCCGGGCACCCGATGAACTACACTTGTAGCCTTTGTGATTGAGCAAATTCATCAGGTCAGTTCTGGCCCCTGAGCTGTGAATGGCAGTCATATGAGTCACTTCAGCATAGGTCAGAGCATCTCATCACTGCAAGATCCTCAGCACTCCCTCCCTCTGCACCAATGACTGCAGACATCTGAGGAGACAGTTGCTATGTCAGCCTGGTGCTGGAATGCAGAGCTGCAAAGCGGCACCCCCAGATCTGCCCGGGTCATGTAACTATGCAAGAAGAATGCTTCTATTATCGTAAATCATTAAGGGTTTGGGTTCCCCCCAACAGCTGATGTTAGGCTCCCTCTGCACAGCACCAGCTTCCTTCACAAGGAAATTTGAGGGGTACCCAGGGTGCACCTGCTCCAAAACTCTGCCTGCAATGTTTTTGGGAAGGACACTCATTTGTGTGAAAGAATCTAGAGGGTGGGTGACACTGTATCCAAACCAGTCAGTCACATGGTCACTATTGCAGATACGGGCTTACCAGCTCCTTAGAAGGGAGGTCAGTACTGTGGAGGCTGCATCTGGGGACAGAATGAAGGGAAATTCAGGACTCTGAGGGCCAGGGCTTGCTACAAGCCCCATGTAGCTCTAGAGCGGACAATGCTGAGTGTGTAGGCAGCCGCTTGATACAGCCATGTTTACCGACCCAACTGTTTTACTTCAGCCACTGTGATGATTAGTATCGATTGCCAGCTTGACAAGATCTAGACTCAGCATGGAGACAAACCTCTGGGCCTGTCTGTGAGAGAGTTTCTAGACCTGGTTTAATTTAGATGGGAAGACCCATGCCAAATGTGGGTGGTGCCATCCCATGGGCTGGGATCCTGGGCTGAAGAAAAACAGAGATGGTTCAGGACCAGAATTCATCTTTGCTTGTAAACTCAATTTGGCCTCAAGCTCCTGCAGTCATACCTTGCCTACCTGATGGACTCAAACTGTGAGCCACACAAAACCCTTCTTTCTTCAGGTCGCCTTCCTTGGGTATTTTATCACAGCAAGGAGAGAAGTAATTCATACAGCTGCCTTGTGCCAGAAAGAGGTGGTTCTGTCATCTCATACTGAGACCTCTTCTCTCCCAGGGACGCCATTTTCTGAGAGATGGCGGGAACAGACGGGACTTCGGAGCCTTTGTCTGTGGCTGTTGCAAGCTCTGCCAGTCAGCATGAATGACCTTAATTTCCCACCACAGCTGAGCTTCAAACTTCTTGTTCACCAAATGGGAATAAAAATAGGAACTTTATAAGATACTAGGATGTTTGAAAGAGTAAGAATGCTCCTGGCACAGACTAGGTCCTCAATAAATTGTACCTACCCTTTCAGGCAAGCACCCTCTTAAAACTTATCTCAAAAAGCAGATGGGGGGAGTTGTCAGCAATAGTCCAGGTGTGTGTGGGGTGTCAGCAGTAGTCCAGGTGTGGGGTGTCAGCAGTAGTCCAGGTGTGTGGGGTGTCAGCAATAGTCCAGGTGTGTGTGGGGTGTCAGCAGTAGTCCAGGTGTGTGGGGTGTCAGCAGTAGTCCAGGTGTGTGTGTGTGTGTGTGTGTGTGTGTGTGTGTGTGTGTGTGTGTGTGTGTCAGCAGTAGTCTATGGCCTGCAATAGAAAAGAAAGCCCTTCCCCCTATTTCTTCTTAAATCAGATCATAGTTCTAAAACCCTGCTCTGTCCACAGAGGCAAGAACAGGGAATCACTGGCACACAGCTCCTGGAGGTACGTTATTGTCTGCAGGCACCACAGAATGCCATATAGCTTGCAGCTCTCGGGAAACAGCCTCTTTCCATTGGGGCCAGCACAACCTCTCTCTGTCTTCAGCAGGGTCACTCCTCAGAGCTGACTCTTGGAGGCAGCGGCTGAGGGGAGGGCTGATGCTGCCTGCTGGGCCTCTCTATTTGGTCACAGAGTGAAAGCACAGCATCAGAGGGTCTTTTGAGAATGTGCTACCATCCTTGCTAACCCACTATCCAGGGTCGGATGCATGTGAGCAGACCCTGGGATTTCCAATGCCTGCATGAGCCGGCTAAGAAAGACTGGTGTGGACGGACCCATGCCTTAGACTCCTTCCAGCAAAGCCTCCTGAGTGGCCACCCTTCCCTTCCAACCCCTCCTCCAGTGTTCTTCCTGCAGGCTGTCCTTCAAATTCTGTAACTCAGCGTGCTGGATTCCTTCTGACAGCCACGATTTTCCAACCTTTCTGTCAAAGATCCATCCCAGCTTTTTCGATACAAAGTTTTCTTCTCTTGTTCCTGAAGGGCCATAAGGCACATTGTTCTAAATCTTTCAGCAGTTGTTCATAGCAACCCAAACAATGCAAACAAACCAGATGTCAAACAGCTGGACGTAGTATGATAGATTCACGGGACAGAATATTATTCAACCATAAAAAGGAAGGAAGAATTGATTTGTGCCCCAACACAGATGGTCCTGAGAACACTATGTTTATGATAAGAGAAGTCAGGAAAGACCACATTAGTGTATGACTCCA
The DNA here is from genome assembly GCF_007827085.1 of Peromyscus californicus insignis. Classification (NCBI taxonomy): domain Eukaryota; kingdom Metazoa; phylum Chordata; class Mammalia; order Rodentia; family Cricetidae; genus Peromyscus; species Peromyscus californicus. Next base: position 10,383,901 of record NW_026294525.1, read on the forward strand.
CTTATCCGAGATGTCTAGAACAGGCAAGTCTAGAAAGACACAAAATAGAGTGTGGCTGCCTAGGGCTGGACAGTATAGGGAGTGTCATGGTGGGTCTGGGATCTCTTGGAAATTATAAAAATAGCCTAATGATTGTACAACTCCGAATATACCAATAGCCACCTTTAATGTGGACCATTAGTATGTGTATTATGGTATAACACTAAAGTGTCCATCTTTTAAAAAAAGGGGGGGCAGTGTGAGAAGTTTGTGATCACCCTCAAAATAAATGGAAACATTGCTTACAAATCATGGGTAGGGATGTAGCTTCTGAAGTTCCCAGACTCAAGCAGGGGAAGCAGGCTGGTGTAAAGCCATAGGCAGGGGTGATGAGCCTTTGGCCATTTGGACAATCAGCTTATTCCATAGGTAAGCAACCACTTCATGGCCTCATTGGCTTTAGTTTTATTTGAAACTCCCCCCCCCTTTGTTTTTTTTTTGTAACTTACTCCATTGTCATCCCGTTAGAAGCACATGGGACCTCTGCCATTTACTGATCAATCAGCAAACATCTCCTGAATGCCTACCATGTGCTAGCCACAGTCCTAAGCCCGGAATGCGGCAGGGACCGACCTCAAGGAATGGTTCACATTCTTTCGATGGGCTGGTGTCCTCACAGAGCAGATGCTATGGCACAGTGTGCACTGGGCTGTCCCAAGAGCATGACACTTGAGGCCTGAGTTGCCATGGGAACCGGAACCACTGGCACACACATTCACACAGGTAGATGGGAATGCACTCAGGTGGCTGAGGATCAGGCCAGGACAGAAGAAATCCTCAGTCTCCCTGCCAGGCCCCACCTCTCTCAACATGCCCAAGTTAGGCTTCTGGAGAGAGATGGAGGCACAGAGGCCAATGTGCCCACAGGGAGGGAATATCTTTGTGCATTCCATCTTAACGAGAGCCTCATGGCTGGGCATGAGAGGCCGTGCCTGAGAGAATTCGGTTTCTTCCCCTCTCTTGCTAAAAGACTCAGATTAACTATCCAGATGCTGTGTGGTTCATACCAGCTCCTCCAGGACAGAGGGCTCTGAGGAGTCTTAATTCCTTTCATCTTCCCCCATGGTTTCTGGAGAAAATGCCTTGCTGGGGGGGAGGGGTGGCTCTTGATTTCGTGGGCTTAGGTACTTTCATGGCACTCAACTGTGAGTTTCTCTTCCCCTAAAAGTTTGTCTCTTAGGATATGGTTCCCGGAATGGCGGTTATGAAAACCAGTGAATAGGGGCCTCAAATACTGTAATGTTAAAGTTGGCACGTGTGTGTGCACAGACTTATGACAGGTTAGGTATTATGTAATCACTTTTCATCATTGTAACCAAACGCCTCAGGAGAACATAACTTAAGGAAAGCTTATTGGGCTCACATTTCAGAGGGTTGCTCCATGTTTACTCGGTTCTGTTGTTCCTGGAGGTAGACTAACATGGCGGGGACCACATGATGAGGCAAAGCTGCTCACCTCACCGTGACCAGGAACTAGACGAGCCAAGATACGTTCTTCATAGTCTTGCCTCCCATGAACTGGCTTCTTCAAACTAGGTCCCTCCATTCTCCCATGAACTATGAAGTGACCAATAGATTAAACAACTGATGAAGTTAGATCCTGGAAATCAAACCTTTAACACATGACTCTTTAGGGGACATTAAAAAAAAAAAGACTTATTTATTTTCATTTTATGGGTATGAGTATTTTGCCTGAATGTATGGATGTATACCATGTGTGCACCTGGTGTCTGCAAAGGCCAGAAGAGGGCACTGGATCCCTTGGGACTGGAGTTATAGATGGTTGTGGGCTGTCGTATGAGTGCTGGGAACCGAACCCCAGTCCTTTTCAAGGAGTAGCAAGTGTTCTTAACCACTGAGCCATCTCTCCAGCCCCTAGGGGGACATTTTTAGATTTAAACTAAACTAGTGTAATCTGGAGCCAAAATAAACTGACATTGAACAGCACAGTGGGGAAAATGAATGTGCTTTTGTGTTGCTAATTCTTTTTGTTCATTGGTTCAACAAGAAAGTGAAAAATGCTATTTATTTATTTATTTTTAGTAGGTTGGAAGGTGGATTAAATGGCTACAAATTCTTGGCTCCTGCCATTGTGAGATAAAAATCTAACTGCTCTCCCTTGGAGTCTGGGCTGGCCTTGGTGACTTGCATGACCTGGGGAATGTGGTACAAGCAGTTCTGCCACCTCCAGAGCTCGTCCCAGCTTCAGGACTTCCTGGTTTCTGGTTCTGGAGGCTGGAGGACACACAAACTGGCGACAGAGAGTCTCACAGCATGAGCAGTGGCTCCAGGTGCTGCTCCACATCATCTGAGGAAAGAGACTTCTGAGTGAGGAAGCCACGGGTGGAAGAGTCCAGTGGTGACGGCATCCGGTGGAAATCACACAGAATAGCCATAAAACCTGCTGCACTAAAACCGTGGGCACTAAAGCAGCAGGAGAGCAGAAGTTGGAGCCATTTAGGATGGTTTTATAGTGAGCACAGAGGGCCAGCAGATGGCTCAGCAGATAAAGGAGCTTGACCACCTGAGTCCAATCCCTGAGACTCACAGGGTGGAAGGTTATAACCAACTCCTGCAATGCCCTCCACATATGTGCTGTGGTACACTAATGCTCATACACACATACACACACCACCATACACACCACACCACACCACACACACACACACACACACACACACACACACACACACACACACACACACACAATTTTAAAACAACAGATAATTAATTAAAAATAGATATAACCACTAAGCTTTATGATAATTTGTTAAATGATGATGGTAATTTAAATAGGTAGGAAATGAGCTGTGATCATTTCCCACAAATGTTTATTACAGTGAGAGGGAAAAACAGTTTATTTGGACTAAGGCTAGTTTCACTTATATTTGCTAAAATCAACCTCAAGTATAAACTGAAGAGTAGGCACAATCACTAAATAAGTTAATAATATTAACTGGACATCACGATCTAAAACTAAGAAATGGAACACCTAATCAAAACAATTCAGCAATTCTTGGTCTAAATAAACTATGAAACTGTTAGCTACAGTGATTTTCAACCACAGTAGAATAAGGTAAAGAAAAGAAGTTTTACAGAAACCATACATCAAAAGAAATTCTTCCACCTATATAGCTTACAACAGAGCTATGGAAGTCTACCTGAGATGGTTAGTATTGATGGCCAAATTGGTAGGACCCAGAGCAGTGGTTCTCAACCCTTGGGTCTCGACCCCCTTTGGGGAGTGTTCCATATTAGATATCCTACATATCAGATATTTACATTACAATTCATAACAACAGAAAATTAGTTATGAAGTAGCACCGAAATAATTTTATGGTTGGGGCCACCACAACATGAGGAACTGTATCAAAGGGTCACAGCATTATCAAGGTTGAGAACCACTACTGTGGAGGGTCACAGTTAAGCAGGATCAGTCAGATCCATCCTAGCAACTGGGCATCCAACACCCTACAATGGGTCCCGAAAATCCAGTCCACAGGTGTTGACTGTGGGAAGAAGCTACTGCAGGTCTCTTTGGGCTGGGGGGACACTTCAGACTCAGCCTCTCATTTTCTCCCTTCCTGAGTGAGGAGCAAAATCAGAATAAAGCTGAAAGGGAGTGTTCCAAACAGCAGTTTTTGTTTCCAAGAAGAAAACAGCAAAGATGAGCTGAATCCTCCAGAAAGGCTCTCGGGAGGTCTGCAGAGCCAGAGAATGAACCTCCTTCTCTAAGCAAAAAAAAAAAAAAAAAAAAAATCCCCAGATCTGTGCCTTGTAAGGGAATATCTGAAAACCCAGGCATTGTGCTGTGATTTCCTCCTGGTGTGGTCAAAGACAGCTCCACAACAGCGCAGAGATAAAGGGATTTTCCTGCTAGATCAGAATAGCACACAGGCTCATGTCTTGAAAGGGAATTCTGCTGCTGAAATTCTCACAGGATCTGCCCTAGAATAAGGCAGGAGTGGTCATCTGTCTTGTGGAGACCACCGGTGCATCCAATCGAAAACACATTCAGGAAAGAAGGCCCGGGCATGCCCACCTGCTCTGAGAGCCACAAGCTGAGCTGGGGAGCCCAGGGAGGGCAGATGGAGGCAGATTCGGGATACATTTGAGGAAGTGCTAACTTCACACAGCAGTGGAAAATTCCTGATGCTTATCGCAGAGGGCACCGAGGAGGCTGTGGCTATAAATATGCTCCAAGACGCTTTGAAGATGGGGATTAGCAATGAGTTGTGTCAAGGGAAATGAAGCTGTCAGATGGTCCCACAAGGCTCCCTGGCTGCTACTGTCACATGGTGGGACAGACCTGGCCCGACAGGGCTTCTGCAATTCTAAAGCATGAATGGTCCCAAGTTCATGACAGACTCAACATCTCAGACCTCACGGATGACTTCTGCAAGCTGCAGATGTCTACGTCTGGAGGCTTAGATCACAGCCCTGTGGCTAGCGCTGCCAGAAAAGGCCACCTCAGGTGACTCCTGCAGGCTAGAACCAGGTACCACTCAGTGACCGGTCACATGCCTGCTTCTCTACCCACCACTGACTGAATTCCTAGTCTTCACCTCGGCCTTCACATAGACAAACTCCCAAACTTCAACAGACAGTCTCATATTTTTTATTTTTTACCCAGAAAGAGGATATTGTCTTAAGGGTAGAGGTGGGGAGTCTACTAGACACTAACTCAAAATACAGCTGCTATTAAAAATAACTAGGAGTTAGGGTTCCGGACCCAGAAGCATGCTCCTTTCCCCCCTGTGTGACTATATGTATTCATGTGTGTATCTGCACATGCACATGTTGGTGGAGGTCAGAGGTCAACATTGGGTGTCTCCTTCAATTGCTCTCCATCTTATTTTTTGAAACAGGACCTCTTACTGAACCTGGAGCTTGCCAGTTCAGCTAGACTGGTCTGTCGTCAAGTCCCAGGGGACTTCATTCCTCTCTCTGTCTGCCCACTGCTCTGATTGTAGACACATGCAGCCATACCTGGTGAGTGCTGGGCCTCATGCTTGCATGGAAGCCACTGGCTGGGCCATCTTCCCTGGGCCTTGTTCTCATTTTGTTAAGATTTGGAGTGTGTGTGCGTGTGTGTGTGTGTGTGTGTGTGTGTGTGTGTGTGTGTGTGTGTGTGTGTGTGTCAACCTATCAGAATGCCTCGAAACCATCCAGGCAGTGAGGCAGGCTGGTAATACGCTGCACATACAATGCATTAAGGAACACAGAGTTCCAGAGCCCACAGCATCTGGCCCTGCTTCCTTTGTCCTGCTCCAGTTATAACCTGATGTCTCCTTTCGAGCTGTTTTTAGTATCAATCATTATTCACAATAGGGAGCAGAAATTTACATCAAGTGTATTCAAGACTTTGCCCACAAATAGCTCGCACTTCCTTGCCTGGCTCCCGGCTAGAAAGCAGGACTTGGGCCACAGCTTAGTGATGCCAGCAGAAAGTGTTTGCGGCCATACCTCCTGGGAATTTCCCATGCCCCTGGAACGTGTGCGTCACTTCAGATTCCAAGACCAGGAGCACTCAGTGACGTCATCAGGGTCCCTAACATCGACTGTGCGGTGCTTAGCTGGCCGTTCTCTGCCTCTCGCTGAACCCATCAGTGTGGCCCTCTGCGGGAAAGGAGTTCTCCAGACCAGGCAGACACTGACCCGTCTCTAACCAGAACCAATCGAAAGGGGGATTCCAGAGCCTTCCACTGTCACAGACCTGAACTAACTGGAGAGAAGACATGATGGAAAGAAGGCCCATGACCAGAGCTCCTCACTGAGGTGGACACCAGTCTCCTCAGACCTTCTCTGTTTTTCTAATGCATCATCCCCCCTTATGAGAACGTGGAGTATGCTTGTGCCAAGACTTGGTTTTGTTTTGTGCTGGGCTGGGCTGGGGCTGCAATGCAAGGCCTTGTATCACTCTGCCGCTGCACTAGATCCCCAGGCCACGTCACAGCATTCTCTGCCTCTGTATAACTCAAACGCACAGCCAGGAACTGGTGCTTTCTATTAGGAGGATACACATCTCAGGTTTTTAGGAAGCTTTTCCACAGAAGGGGTTCCACCTGGGGTGGGACACTGGGTTAGATGAGGTCCAAATGACCCCTCCCCTCCCTGGAGAACTTACTGCTTTATTCTGCAAGCAGCAAGCTGCTTCAAACCTCTTACTGCTAGAATTCAAGCATTTTTAAAAATCAGGCATGAACAGCACTCTTTGAGAAACAGACACATAATCTAGGGGGACTTTAAAAGATTCAGTTGTTTTTCTAAATTCTTTGACCATGTCATATGTGTATAATGAATTAGTCCTTTTCACCTCCTATGGCATTCTCTCATCCCTCCTTCCTCTAATGGCTGAAGCCCTCCTTCCCAAGCTCCTCTCTAGCTTTTACCCCCCTCTCTCATGTGTGTGTGCGTGTGTGTGCCCCAGAGTTTCATGAGGGTTGCTCATATGGGCAACTTCTCAATGGCTACATCACTACAGAAAGTTAACACTCTTTCTCCTAGTCACCATTAACCATCAGAAGTCCCTCGGAGAGGGTGGGGCCTCATGCATCCTCCCTGCTGCATGATGAAATGCTGATGGGCCTCATATTGTGCAGGTCTCACGTGGATAACCACAGCTACTGTGAGCTCATGACTGCCATGCCCATGTCATATCTGGAAGAGTGTTCTGGAGACATGCCTCCTTTTCCTCTGGCTAGTCCATGCTTTCTGCCCCTTCTTATGCGGTATTTGCGGAGCCTTGGGGGGAACACAGGGTGGATTTTGCAAACACAGCCCAGCTTTGTGTGGGTGGATCAACTGAGTGAATGAAGCCCACAAATTGCCCCCAGCTTCCTTTTCAACTCCAGGTGCACACAGGCCACCACCCTCTGTTGGGCTCTCCAAATTTTCTCATTCTGGGGGCTCCGATCCTGACACACTCTCTAGTCCTCTCTGCTGCAAACTGCTAAAATACCAAGTCTTCTTGTGCTGACGGATGGGTGCTGGTGATGAGTGAGGAGCACCTAGGCACAGCCGAGGCTGCCCCCACCCTGTGTCACAGATCAGGAGGCGCCTTTCTCTACATGACTCACGTGGGTCCTCCGACACGGTCACAGTGTCCCCTCACCAACACAGAAGCCAAAGTTACATTCCTCTTATGTGTCAGACAATTTTTCAGACTGGCAGGGCAATGGCTAGAAGTGAAGCTGAAAAAGAGACTACATCTGTCAGGTGAGGCCTGGTGCCACCAAAGAGCCACATGGACTTCTGATGTATCAATGAAGGAATAAGAGCCAAAGGACACCATTTCTATGTTAGGACGAACATCAGCAATGCGCTCCTTGGGAAAACACTCTCATTCTACATTATCTCTAAAGTTCACTTGTGAATCAACAGTGGTAGTTAGCAATGGTCCTGACCCTTTTGGGCCTAGGAATGCTATTTTTAAGGAACAAAACATTACAGTAGCAGCTGTGTTATTAAAAAATATCTCTTGACTATGGAGAGAATAAACCACCGGAGAAAGCTATTGTGTAGAATCTGGACCCAATGGTCCATGCTTGTAATCCCAGCATTCAGGAGGCTGAGGCAGGAGTAACATCACAGGTGAGAGGCCAGCTTGAACCACACAGCAACAGTCTGTCTCAAAATGGGGAGAAGGCCGTCTAGCCTGTGGGCAGAAAGGCCTGTGCTTGCATCTCTGTCTAGTCATAAGACAACACGAGGATTCGCAGACACTTAGTTCTGACACATACAAGCAACAGCACGCTGAGGTTACAACCTGTTCTTTATCGACGAAGCTGGAGTCTCGTCTCTTCGCAATGACCTTACACGCTCTCCTGTCCAGGGTGAAGGCCCTCAGTCTAGGAACCTAGGGAGTCTGCCCCCTTTTGTGAATTCTTAAAAAGAACACGTTACTACAGAGTCCCACAGGAGTCTTGAATGGATGCTTTTGAGGGGAAATAAAACTGAAATAATGTATTATTAACTCTTTTCATGATGTTCTTGCCCTTGTATCCAACAAGTAACAGATACCAACAGGATTGGTTTTCCACCATTTAACCGAGTCTAAACATCAACGAACATTCAATCTATTCAGTGCTAACGGATCATAGCGCTCTCTGTTCCTGGGGACTATTAGAGTCTAATTAAAACCCACAAGATCAATGCTAAGCTGAATGAAAAAAAATTATTACCATGAGAACTATGAAGAAGGAAAAATACGATATTAACAATCATGTAAAATTACCCTGAATAATCATCCCTCCTGCCTCCCCTCAACACTCCTCTAGGCTTGAAAACAAACAGATGCCAATTACTAGATTCTTCCATCACTGATTCAGAAAGAGAAACGTCAACCCAGAGTGTATGGGGCAGGGTGGGGGGATGGGAGGGTGGTACATGAAGCTGAATCACAATTTCCTCGTCTCTCCTTCAAAATCTGCATGTGTCAAGTGGACAGGAAACCATCACACTTGGGGCTGGGGGTTTTGCTTTCTCTGTTTTGCCCCTGAGATAGAAAGATGCCCAGCTCCAGAAAATATATGCTGAACATTTAGTGTTTGAATACGCACCTAGCAGAGGCCAGCTGCTGCCCTGCTTAATCGTTTCTGCCTGAGAGCTCTAGGGATGAGTAGAACCAGGATGGGTGAAAATTTTAGTGAGCCCTGCCTTCTTGTACTCCGGCTTGAATCCCTTTCCTCTTATCTTGAGAAAGCAAATGTTTGCAAGACTGCAGTTGGAACAGCTGTCCAGTTAAACAAGACCCTGTTTACCGAAAACAGAATGTCCTGATGGCTATGGCTATGTCTGCATCTGTAAACTTGCTTAAACTACAGTAGAGACTTCCCTTCGGTGTCGTGGAGCCCAGAGACCACCCTCAGAATGTCAACACAGACAGGGAAGTCAATGCCTGTTTACACTATAAAAGCTGTAAGAAACTGCAAGATGGGGCTGGATATAGTTCACTGCCCACTAGCAAGACATTAATAAAGCTGGGTTCTCTGGATCTCGCTTGGTGTCTCAAGAGCAACACCCTAGTTGCGGCACTTTAGCAGAGAACTGGGACTCAGTGGTCAGGGGTGGGCACTCTCTCGGTGTTGCATGTGTTGGGCGGGCAGGTCGAAGTGGAAGAGACTCCCAAGGAGTAACTAAAACCAAAAACACAGAATCAAGGCAGCATCTATGTGTGGAATCCTGAAGTGATCTCAATGCCAAGAGCAACAGCTTCTGAGGTGAACACTGCCTGCCAGCAGCTGATGGTAGAGTCCCATTTCTAGAATTTCAGGTTTATAAAATATGCGATGATAAAGCATTTAAATGACAGTAAGATTCTGGGGAATGTTGTGAAATTGCTACTCAGCATCCATGTATTCTTGCTTACAAATCAAGACAGAAATAAAGGGCAGCCAGTCTTCAGCATTTATTTTACATTTATGTGTTATATGTGAGTGAGTGAGTGCCTGCCTATATGTATGTGCATCATGTGTATGCAGTACCCATGGAGGCCAGAAGAGGGCACTCCATGGAACTGATCCTCTGGAACTGGAGTTACAGGGGGTTGTGTGTGAGTTGGCATGTGGGTGTTGAGAACAGAACCTGGGTCCTCTGTAGGACCAGAAAGTGATCTTAACTGCTAAGCCATCTCTCCTGCCTACATCTGTCTATTTTAACATATTCTAGGATAGTTCTCTAGAATTCTTAGCACAAATTCCAGTTTGACATTCTACTTCCAGGAAAATCACATTCCCAGGTGATGTTGGCTAACCTTGCATAAACAGATCTTACTATACCAGCTAACAGTCTCACTCCAAGAACTCCAGCATGGCTCTGGGTTCCATCTCTGTTGTGGCCAAACACAAGAATCTCACTCAACCCAAGCTCTCAGGCCCAAGAAACGCCTGGCCACTGAGTCCTAATTTGTAGCCAGCTCAGGTACCAACGAAGTATACATCAGAACCCTGCCCTTGTCACCAGTGTGCATCATGAATTACTCATGATAGCTGGACTTCCCAGTGATTTAAGGCAGAGGAGAGCACGCACCATTCGGCTAATCAAATTCTCCAAACAATTCTTAAGCCTTGGCAAATTTCCAAGAGGAAAGTGATTAACAGAGAAGCTGTAACCATCAGTTCTTCTCTCCGCTTACACCCTGACTACGAAGGAGTGTAAATTGCCACGGGGAGGGATGAGAATACTCTGCCTTTGTCTTCTTCTTGACAGGTCACAAAGTAACCTGCCAGGTAAATTACATTACTCAATGCAACTCACAGCTCTGTGAATAGTGAACTTCTTTCCGTTTTTACAGAACCCATGACCCCATGCAGAAGGTGACTAATCACAGTTAAGAGCCTTGCGGGAAGGGAGGGACTGACCTAAAAGCCAGGCCTACAATCTCTTCCCACTGATTTTCAGCTCAGCATGGGCAAGGAGAGAGCCAGCTGGACCACAACCATGTGATTGGCACCTGCATCATTAAGGCAAATCAACTGGATCCAGAGAGCAAGGGCTGAGGGGACACATTACTAGGACCTTCTCTGCTCATGCTCAAACAAGCTCCTTGCTGGGATCTAGGATAATGTATACCAATGGTTTCCTGGGATGTGGGGCTCAGGAGAAGCTGTCACAGGTAATAAGGATGCTTTAAATAAACAAACAAACAAACAAACAAACACAAAAAAACAACTGAAGGATGTGTTCTCCTAACAACAACAGCAACCTGCAAACACAAACGCAAAACTCCCTCCCATTCCCTTCCTTCTCTGATGCCTACTGTTACTTCTCCACTTTCCCCGCCAGGCAGATTAATGGGGTGGGGTTGTCGTGTGGCAGCTGAATCAAGGGATGTCATTTAACACTGAGATAAGTACAGGAGGGTGCTGCTCAGAGGCACCAAGGACCAACGTGTTTCTTTCCCTAAGTTCCTCTCAGAGAACAAGGGCCTCATTGGAGCGGAATGCCCTGTCCCACGGTCATGTTCTGTTTAATAAGAGCCACTTGTATTCCCCATTGGTTGTAAGAAAAATCACAATCTCTCTCCCTCATGAAGGAAATAGCAATGGTCCAGAGATGGCCAGGGGACTCACAGGAGGAGCAGTGGTTTGGATGCTGCAAGGGTTGAAGGTCATAAACACCTGTGGCAGGTTTCAAGTACGTGAAAGCTTGGAGAACCAGAAACAACCACCAACCAAGTAGAAGGCCCAGCAGCACCAAACCAAAGAAAATGCTCTTGAGAAAATTTACCCTACAAAAGCCAACAAATGCATGTGCAATTTACCAGGTGCATCTGGGTGTGGAGAGGAGAGAGGTGACAGGGTATGCCAGCCCGGCAGATGTCCTCATGTCTAGGTCACATCAGAACCAGAATGTTTCCTTTCCTGTTTCTGTCTTTTCGGTTCCTCAGTCCTTTTACCACAAGACATAGTGGCTGACCCGTCTGCCCACCTCATGGCATCCCCAGAACACCACTGTTGCGCACATGGACCACGCATCTTCAAGAAGACCCGGTACTCTGAGTCAGGTGCTTGCTGGGTTGTCTCCTGCGTCCTGCTAGTGCAGGCTGGGAAACGCCTTGAGAACTCTGGGAGATAATAATATTGCTGTGAATGCCCTGCTCTGTTTGCGGTAGATGGAGCACCAGGAACAGGTGTTGTGCACTGCTAAAGTGCCATTCTGATCTGCCCAAATCACGGTTAGTGTTCATGTTGAGTTCTTTAAGTTTATATCATAAACATGAGGTGCTTGTTTAATTTCTGTTGCTGTGATAAAATACCCCAAGAAAAGGCAACTTAGGGAGAAAGGGGTTTATTTGACTTTCGATTCCAGTTGACTGTCTATCATTGGCAGGGAGTTAAGTTGGCCAAGCATTATATCCACAGTCAAGAGCACAGAGAGAATAAATGCCTGGATCCTGGCTTGATGCTTATATTCAGCTGCTTTTCTTCATTCTTCTACAGCACAGGGCCCTAATAATGAAATGGTGCTGCCCACATTCTGGGTGGTTCTTCCTACTTCAACTAACCATCAAGACAACCCCCTAGCCATGCCCACAAGACCATCCCTAGCCACGCCCACAAGACAACCCCTAGCCATACCCACAAGACACCCCCCTAGCCATGCCCACAAGACACCCCCCTAGCCACACCCACAAGACACCCCCCCAGCCACACCCACAAGACAACCCCCCCAGCCATGCCCACAAAATAACCCCTTAGTCATGCCCACAAGACAACCCCCAGCCATGCCCACAAAACCACCCCCTAGCCACGCCCACAAGACAACCTCCCCAAGCCACGCCCACAAGCAAAAGTGATCAAGCTAAGTCCTCATTGAGACTCTTTTCCTTAGGCTGGAGACCTGGCTCAGTGGTTAAGAATGTGTGTTGCTCTTGCAGAGGCCCTGAACTCGTGAGTTTAGTGCCTAGACCCGTGGCTCACAACTGCCTGTATAACCCCAGTTCCAGGGGATCCAACACCTCTGGTTTTCTTGGGCAGCTGCGTACACGTGTACCTAACCCCATGCAAAGACATATGTACACATGTGTCAAGTGAACAGTTTGCATTAATCAGCACATGCTCCTGATGTTTGTTTTCCTGTAAATAGGCAAATACATTGGTAGATGTGGCATTTTGACTCCCTAATTGGCAGATGTTGGATTCTCCTTTGCTTCGTTGACCAAGAAGACTGTTATTACAGCCAGACGCATGACTCCATGGCAGTGTCAGCCATCTAGAAAATTCCACAGATGCCCCGAGACAAGCATGTAAAGACTACAGCCGGTTGCTCTGACTCTTGCAGACTTGGCCCCAGCTAGAGCTGCTTCAAACGGTGAAGAGCAGACTTTTGTTTGACCAGTCTAGCCAATTAGTGACCTCCAGGTTCAATGAAACATTCCATCTCAAAAAATAAAGTTGAGATCAATAGAGGAAAACACCTGAGGCCAACCTCTAGATTCCATATGACATGTATGCACACTCATGTGTACATGCATAACACACACACACACACACACACACACACACACACACACACACACACATCTCCCCCCAAATTAGTGGTGAGATCAAAACTGGCTATTTTCAGTCCCAAGTAACCAACAACCCCATTTCCACAGTCACCAAAGGCACCCACAGGAGGAAAACTCTCTGGTCCAACTGAAACCAGTACTGTACCCGCGCTGTGGCCAAGAGAGCATGTGACATTATACCAGCATCAACTGTAGCATTGAAAAAAGGAAGGAGGAGCTGGAAAGATGGCTTAGTAGTTAAGGGCACTGGCTAGCCTTTCAGAGGACCTGGGTTCAATTCCCAGTACCCACATGCAGCTCACAACCATCTCTAACTCTGATTCTACGGGATCCAATGCCTTGTTCTCACCTCTGCAGGCATAAGCACACACATGGTACACAGATATACATGCAGACAAAACACTCATTTACATAAAAATAAATAAAAATCTTTAAGCACCCACTGGGCTGGCAGGTGCTGTTAAGCAAGTCTGTCAGTCTAGAGAAAATGGAAAGTACTCAGAGGCTTCCCAAGTGACAGGAAGAACATTACCTCTGCTTTCCTAATTGTGTTAGTTCACATTTAAAGATGCATTAGAAGGCTTTCAAGGACTCACTCATCTATCAATGCGTTTTCCTTCTTTCTTTTATGGATATATTTTGCAGTTAAGTCTTCCAAAATCAAAGAGCAAAACACGTTTCTATAAAGTCTGGAGAGAAGTAGCAGAGAATCACTCCTGGAAGGGAGAGGAAGGTACATTCAAAATCAGCAAGGACTAAGAATGTGTCACGGAAAGGTAAGTAGGCCGTGCACAAAGAGGGCATGGGTCATCAGTTTTTACATTGTCTCTTTGTTCCTTTCAGTGTTGGGAGGCTGATGTGACCACACAGTGCCTGGAGCTAGAGCGGCGATCTTGGACCGTGAGGTGATCTTGAGAATATAGGCAAGATACAGCCAGCAACTTTGCAAGGTACACGGTCTCAAAAAGAAAAAGACATGGACAGTACTGAGGAACTACCTCTGATGTCCTCTGAGCTCCATATGACCCACATGCACATGAACACACACACACACACACACACACACACACACAGAGAGAGAGAGAGAGAGAGAGAGAGAGAGAGAGAGAGAGAGAGAGAGAGAGAGAGATGAAATCCTTGACATCACGTGAAAAGAACCTAAGAACTCAAGGAATCTGATGGCTGACAGGAGCGGTAGTTTCAGATGAAGAAGAAGAAGAAGAAGAAGAAGAAGAAGAAGAAGAAGAAGAAGAAGAAGAAGAAGAAGAAGAAGAAGAAGAAGAAGAAGAAGAAGAAGAAGAAGAAGAGCTACCACCACTTTACAGGAACTGAAAGTTTGATTCTGGGATGGAAGAGAAGGGGACCATCAGACTGCAAAGTTGTCTGCATATTGGTAACCTGCCCTTGAGGCTCCATAACGCTTAAAAATAAATGAGGGATGCATAGACAGGACAACTTTTGAATCTAAAGAGAACACATGAAAAGAAGGGATCCCTTTGGGATCCCTATCTGAAGAACCTGCAGGTACCAAGATCAATAGTACCCACTGTGACCCTAAATAAGTCCAGCTTAGAACTGGAGCTTGTAGGGCAGGAGATTTCTGTCATGTACAAAGTGAGACACCAGCAGCAGGAGGGGAAGGGCGAAAACAAAAGTGCTGAGTGATCCCTCCCCTCTGCGGGGTCATCATAGGCTCTTTGTTAGAGAGAACATTCGCCATATTCTATAATCTTTGTGAGAGATTTGCCAAGTATCTTTGCTTTCAAATTAGGTCATAAAATCTAAGTCCGAATTTCCTTGACACCACAGGCAATTAAGTCCTACCAACACACAGCCCGAAGTTACAGGGTTGGACGAGACATGTAGCTGCATTTAAGCATCAGCCACTCTGGCTGTCTATGCAAGACCTGCACAAGATCAAGCCAGTTGAACCTCTAGGATGAATGAAGGAGGGGCAGTGAGCTCCCACCGCCAGCTGAGGAACTACTGGTGGCTGATGGCTCTGGGAGAGGAGGAGTCAGTTTTCCTTCAGGGATGTGGGCTCTTGTAGGTTGCATATGCAAAAAGTATACACACACACACACACACACACATACACACACACACACACACACACACACACACACACAGAGAGAGAGAGAGAGAGAGAGAGAGAGAGAGAGAGAGAGAGAGAGAGAGAGAGAGAGAGAGAGATTCTACCTCACAGACCTGATTGCCTGAGGATAAGAGTCAAATGATGGTGATAGATTTCAGCTTGTAGAGGAGTGATCTTGTGTTTTCCAAAGGATGATTCCCAACACCAGTGATTTTAAATGGCACATGGACACACTCAGTCCCCTCAGGTGAATTTATTTACAGAAAAAATCCTAAATGGATTAAGAAATCAGAAGTGCAGCTTGGGGATACCAATATGTCTTTAGTCAAAGAGTGTAACGGCCACAGGTCGAGTCTGGGTAGAAGGAGGAGCTGTGGGTCTCCATCATTTTGGCCTCAGGATTCAACGACAAGCTATCAATACTACACAAAATTGATCAGCGCTAACAGGGCCAATGCCACTTCCTGCCTATTCCTCAGCACACATTGGACCCACACACTGCTGGCCTCACCTGCCAGCCTCCATGCCCATTCATTCATTTCTCATGACCTCAGCAGGCCCATTCTATTCTGTTAATCCCATTTCTCGCTTTCCCTCAAAAACATGTTATCTTCAATAATTATAAATCAGAAAACAAGCCTCTCAGAAAGTCTAAGAATGAAGATGTTTGTTTTTTATTTCTGCATGATTTCTTCTATTGCCCTAAAGAAATTAATTTGAATTACCTAAACCAAATGTTCTTAGATAATTCTTTTTACTGCATCCCACAATTGTTTATTATATTATTCAATGGATTCATACATTCATTTATTGGCAAATTATGCTTACTGAGTAAACACTAATTACATCAACATTCATTCAACAGAGGGCCTACTGTGTACCTCGTGCTAGGAACTGGGGTTAGCTGCGCAAAGTCAAGATCATGGGATGATTCTGCTTTCAATGTCAACGATAAGGTACAGATTTCATCTTTCTTTGTCTGGGAAAACATCCCCAAACCTGGAAAAGGTCATTATTCTTCTATTTGCCATTTCACATACCTCAAAAAATTGTTACTATTTCTGACATTGATTTGTGCTAAATTTATCAAAGGAGATGCACCAAGGGTCAGCCTCCATCAAGAGCACTTCAAAGAGGAGCTGGTTTCTTTGGAGTCAAAAGCATGGTATTCACATCGTAGCCCATTGTCTCAACATCTCACCTAAACCAGAGATGAGGTCAGATCCTGTCCGTAAAGGACACAGCAGCATCTACAGCATAGGCAGGCACAGTACCGGGGTTTTCATATCAGGGTTCTCCCACACTGGGGGGAAATTTGAAAACAAACCAATAAACCGACAACAACAACAAAGCACATTGGAATGTTTTAATATGAAGAGATAAGTAATGCTGTAGATTAAAATTAAGGGAAAAGAAAATGTCAATTACAGGTATAGGTTTGAGAAGATCTCAGAACTCCATAGGTAGGTAGTAGTATAAGTGAGGCAGAGGTATTTGCAGTCTGTCCCTCTTTGACTGTCTGTCTTGCCTTGTGAGTAATTACCAACTTACATAGGTAAGGAAGAACGCTGAAATCCAGTTGTCAAAAGGCATGAACACACTTGCAGGAAATACAAGAGTTTTTTTCATTTATTTTCAAAGGAAACAGAATTGACCCATTCACAACCAAGTGAGTTCTAGACTCTTCAGAATGAAAGAAAACGTCTCAAAAAGCAGTGAAGGAAGAAGATACTGATTGTGGAGCAATTCACTAAGTACAGGAAACAGTTTAGTGAACTTTTTCTTTTTTAAGAAAGATTTATCTTAATTTATGTGTGTGCATGCACACGTGTGTGCTCTCCTGCACACCTGACTGCAGTGTCTGTGGAGGCCAGAGAAGGCATTGGATTCCTCGGAGCTGGAGTTACCGGTGGCATGGGACACCTCGAATGGGTGCTGGGAACCAAACTCAGATCCTTGACAAGAGCAATAAATGCTCTAAACCACTGAGCCAGCTCTCCAGCCCTAGACTTCTTATTAAGTCTTAGCTCAGTGTGTCCCACGGATTCCAAACCTCTTCAAAAACATGTTTGCTAATGTTTATAACTATTTACCCAAGTGGTCACCATATATGTCTCCAAAGCACTATAAGGTAAGACCAAGTCTCTTATGGAAAAATCTCCAAATTAGTTTGCCTTGAGAAATACTATAAATGGAGAGCTTACTTAATCCCACCCCCTCCGTGCCTAGCACAGCCCTCTATTGAGACAGAAAATAGGGCTGTGCCTATGGTCCCATCATGTTTATTAATCTCTCATGGTCTGCGAGAAGCTGTCAAGTGCCTTGTGTGTGACACTTCGGTTAGGCTGCAGAGCACCTCCGTGATATGCGTCTCAGCATGGTTCTCACTTGAAGGTGAGAACATCAACATTTGCAGAAAGCACAACTTCTCAAGCTCGCAAGCTGAGGAAGCAGGAAGCTTCCGTACCCACCGTAACCCCTCCTGCCTCCAGAGCCCATGGATGCTGGGGCGTGGGGGCCGACGCCGTGGCTTGCTGAGGTTCCTAACTGTTTGAATGAATTTCGCCATCAGTGATGAGTCAGAAGGAAATGAGCATCGTCTGATCCCATTCAGAGGAAGACTAGTTCATGTCCCCAGACACTGAAACAACAAAACTGACGAGCAGAGTGAATGCAAGGAAGTGAGAACAGAGAGACACAATAGATGATGCACCGCATAATTCCATCCGTACAGAACTCCAGAAGAGCCCACATTACATCGACAGCAGATGGGCAGTCACTGGGAGCCAGGGGAAGGGAAGGAACTGCCTTCAAAGGGGCAAGAGGTGAGGCAAGAAGATAAGACATCTCCGTGACACCTGTGGGGTTGTTCCCGGCAGTCCCTAAAACGGTCACACTTCGCCAGTAGTTAGCATGCAGCTTAGGAGGAGAATTCTGGGGCTGGAGGTGCCACTCATGGCTAGAATGCTGATCTTGCATGCACAAAGACTTGGGGTTGATTTCCAGCAATGTATATAAACTAGGAATGGTACCACATACCTGGGATCCCAGCACTCCACAGGTAGAGGTAAGAGGACCAGATGTGGAAGGTCATCCTCAGATACACAGTGAGTTCAGGGCCAGTCTAGGATACATGAGACCCTGTCTCTAAATAAGTAAATAAAAATTAAAGATTGAAAAACAAGGGATAATCCTGTTGGGTGGAAATCATACCTCCATCAGTCTGATTTTAAATGGTCTCTAAAAGAAAATGGCACACTATTTATGACACATTATATATACTTTTTCTTCCAGTTTTATCTTATATTCAGGTAAACCTATGATAGGTAGGAAATGAATGTATTTGATGGACCAAAATTTTTTCATGAGGCAAGGATTCTTATTAGCTGTGGCATTTCTTTACCAGCCTAACCTCATACCCCCAAAAAATGTGTCTTCCTTTAAACTCAAGTTCTAGTGATCAACCAAGAAACATCTGTGACTGATAAGGCTAGAGTGTCCAGAAACGCAAGCTGTGTGTTGGGTCCGCTTTCTCTCCTGCTCTGGCCCTTTGATTTGCTGGTGTACAGCCCTTGGCCAGCCCCTGTGCTTCCCAGAGCATCACTTTTCTCTTTTATAAAGCACATGGGTAGGGCTGGAGAGATGGCTCAGTGGTTAAGAGCACTGGCTGCTCTTCCAGAGGACCTGGGTTCAATTCCCAGCACCCACATGGCAGCTCACAAATGTCTGTGACTCCAGTTCCAGGGGATTTGACACCTTCACACAGACACACACGCAGGCAGAACACCAATAAACATAAAATAAAAATAAATATATATATAAATAAATAAAAGAGATGGGACTGGAGATCTTGCCTATCTCCGATTCTGAGTACCACTAAAAGGGGGGGGTCACGATAATAGTGTCTCCTTTTAAGAGTTAATGAGAACTACTAGCACAAATGAACGCATTTTCATTATTTAACATGCTAATGAGTTCTGAAATGACTGGAAGACATTCTGTGAGAAGCGTCCACTGCAGCATCTGTGATTGACGCTTCATCCGATCCCCAGTTTGTCTCTCATTATTCTCAGCACACAGCCGGGTTCTGAGTAGGAACCAAGTTTGCCCCCCATGCCTGGGTCCATCACCACGCTCAGGTAGCAACGGAAGGTGACACCGAGTGCGGAGAAACTGGCGTGTGCAGGCAAAAGCAAATGAGGTAGGGGTGGGAAACACTGATCAGTGGGCTCAAAGGAACATGGCGCGGGATGATTGGTTGTGGGGTGGCTGCATTCACCTTACACACTTGATCCAGTGCCTCCTCTTACCCCCTCTGCTCCAGCATACTCGAGGCTTGGCGGCCATTTACTTGGCAGAGACATGAAGTCTATGGTAGAACCAAACTTTGCTCTGTAGCTACCCGCGCGTGCGTGTGTGCATGTGCGTGTGCGTGTGCGTGTGCGTGTGTCTGTGTGTGTGTGTGTGTGTATACACAGACACACATACACTTCAAGCCCCTAACATTTGCGGCACCTAGGATAGGTGTGCAGAAAGGACCCACACATCGCATGCCTAAGCATGTAAAGATGGTCAGTGATGGTGAGAAAAGAAAACAGCCCGGCTTTTCCTTCTTCTTTAACAAACATCCACCACAACAGCCCAGAAGGTCAAATTCTACCCCAGGATTCCCAGAGTCCTGGCACCACCCACCCACCTCAGCCCAGGCCTTTCTTTCCTTCCTGCCCACATTGCCCGTTATTTACATGGCGACAGTTCAACCCACATGTTCAAATGCTAATCACCCCACCCATTGCCCCATTTACCCCCCTAGTTCATGCTTAATGCTAGGGGTGCACACACTCAAGCAATATAGTATTCAAAGACCTGCACCTTTGTAATTAAGGTAAGTCATGGTCACCTAGACAAGGAGTTTGGGGATCCTGGGTAGTCAGAGCATGGTCTATAAAATGAGTGAGTTTTATGCACTTCATCCCTTGGGCTCCTCACAGTAGCGATGGGAGGTCCTAGGCAGGGCCTCCCCTCTAGCCACGCTGTAGTCTGCACAATAGAACCCCAGCAGAGGGAACAGTACTGCCTCCGGAGAACATGGATTTATACATGTACTTAGCTATGTACATATATGTGCCCATATATGTCAACATATAATTCTAACCTAGCAAGTTATCAGAGATGATACAGATAGTATGTCCAGGAGTTCAAAGGGGAACAGAGGGGTCAAGAAAAGCATCAATCAGTAAAATGTCTGCCACACAAGCATGAGGGCCTGTGCTCAGATCCACTTCACCTATGTAAACACTGAGCAGAGCAAAGAACATCTGTAACTCCAGCATTGGGGCGGGGGGGGGGGGTTGGGGGGCTGGGATGGAGACAGACAGCTCCTCGGAACTCACTGCCCAGCCAGAGTAGCCCAATCAATGAGCTCCAGCATCAGTGAGAGACCCTGCCCAAAACAAGGTGGAGAGTGATCAAGGAAGGTGCCCAATGTCAGCCTCTGGCCTCCACATGTTCATACATGCACGCATGTGCACACTGGCAGGAATGTGTTCATATAATACAACGTGCACATGCGCACACACACACACACACACACACACACACACGGGGAGCCAAGGGGAAAGGTAGATGAGAAGGGAGAGGAGGAGGGAGAGAGAGAGAGACTGGGGATCAGGGATTGGAGTGGGTTTCTAGAAAAAGAAGGACCTGAATGTGTGAAGGCCCAAGAGGACAAACGTTATCTGCAGAGATCTGAGTGTCACAGGGTAGGGCCACAGAGTAGTGAAAAGGTAAGTTTCTCCAGACTATTTCTGGATCATAAAACGTCTGGGTCCAGGTTATGGCTACCTCAAAACCCGTTGGGGGTAAGGCTATGAAAAAAGAGGCCTGGCCCATTTAAAGTAAAGGGCAACTGTCAAAACCTTCACTGTCCCAATGCGCTCCACGCCACAGACCCCATCTTTGTGGTGAACACTATACAGAGTCTGACATGTTGAGAAGGTGCCAGCCAGGCCAGGAGATGAGTCAGATGCAGCCTGTTCTGGGAGAAATAGGTTCATTTGGTGCCTTGGTTGCATACATTTTAGATTCTAGGTGCTGAGAATATTTAACTTTACTTTCCAGTGTGTGTGTGTGTGTGTGTGTGTGTGTGTGTGTGTGTGTGTGTGTCTGTCTGTCTGTCTGTCTGTCTGTCTGTCTCTCAATCCCCAGGACCTAAGTGTGATGCTTGTAATCCCAGCACTGGGGAGGGAGAGACAGGAAGACCCCTGGGGTCACCAGCCAGCCAGACTAGCCTACCTGGCAAGCTCCTAGCCAGGAGAGACCCTGTCTCAAAAAACAGAATGGATGGTCCCTGAGGAACAACCCTCAAGGTTGATCTGATTGTATAGAATGCTCCTCCTGCCTTCCTGAGGCCAGACCCTTCTGCATCCTTTATGTGGGCTAAAACACAATTTCAAACCAAACTCTAAAAGGGAGAGTTTTAGTTACTTTTCTTCTTGTCGTAACCAAATATCTGACAAAAAGCAACTCCAGGAAGGAAGGGTTGACTTTGGACCACAGTCTTCATCACTGTCCATCAGCTGTGGGAGTGTAAGGCAGCTGCTCACAGGACATCCACAGTCAGCGTGGTGGTTGGAATGAGAATGTCCCCCACAGGCTCATATACTTGAACACTTGGTCTCCAGTTGGTGGAACTGTTTGGGAAGGATTAGGAGGGGTGGCCTCGTGGAAGAAGGCGTGTCACTGGAGGCCAGCTTTGAGGTTTCAAAAGACTCATACCATTCCCAGTGTCTCTTTCCCTCTGCTTTTCGTGTGGATCAAGGGGTGAGCTCTCGGGTGTTCCTTCACTCTGCCATTATGGACTCTAACCCTCTGAAACCATAGGCCAAATTAAATGCTTTCTTTTGTAATAAGTTGCCTTGGTCATGGTCACTAAGACAGTCAGGCAGCAATGGGTGACGGACACACTGCCGCTCAGCTTGCTCTCTGCTTTTTTCTCACTCCAAGACCACAACACATGCAAAGGTGCCACCCACATTCAAGGTCTTCCCACCTCAACTAACCCAACCTAGAAAGCCCCTTCACATACCCCCCCCCCCCCAGAGGTTTTTCTTCTGGGTGATTCTAGACTCTGTAAAGCTGACAGTCAAGATTAACCCTCACAGCCATCTCCATTCTGCAAAGGAAGAAAACTGAGACCCAGAGCATTGACACTACCCAAAGTCACACAGCCAGCAAGAGTCAGGACTGGAATTCAAATGCTGGTGACTGACTCCTGGGCTGGCCTCAGATCTACAGGAGCCATAGACAGCCACACCAGGCTGATCTTTCACAGTGTTTCCCGGTTGGAAATCCCCTTGATGTTTCATCTGAGAAGTGGATGTTTATGGCTTCTCTCGGCACTAATAGATGTCACTGTCACTGATGGCGGCCACTCTGTCAGCATAAGAACCATTCTGCTGTTCCCGGACTCCTGTTCCCAGCTGTAACAAAAGCCCACAATCTGGTTTCTTTGCACCTTATGCTCCTCTCCCCTAAATGAATGTCAAGGCTCGTGGAACAACAGTCGAGCAGAGGGAAGGATTTCAGGACAAGAGCATGCTGGGCACTGCTTGCTGCAAGGCCACCCTCCACATTGACAGCAGGGTCTTAACGCGGGATGTCCAGACACACAGAGTTCTGTAAGCTAGCTCCAAGCTGGCAACAGAGAATAACTGTATTCCTTGGCCCAGGGCTCTTCCTGGGCCATTTTTTGGATATAGTTTCCTTGAAAAAGACTTGAAGTTGTTACTTTAAAAAGAAAAAAAAACCCACAGGCATGCTTCCAGCGGGAAGAGGCCCCTAAGAAAGTACCTGCTAAGTGACAGAGAAGGAATGTGGCATCTGCTTGGGGTTTCAGACTCCACCTTGGCAGGGGCAACAAAAGCGTAGTGTCTGGTGTCCTTTGGGAAAGGTTTTCTGCACCAGGATCAAACAGCCCTGGGCAAAGCGCCAAGGAAATGATGTGCTGTGGACAACTTCCCCGCCTTGGTTCATGGAAATATTTACTTTGCCATCAGCAAACAGGTACAGTAGGAGCAAAGGGCTTGGGAATCTAGGCTTTTGAGTGCCAGGGAGAGCACATGTGTATTCCACGACAGTCCACTTCTCCTTCTGCCATCAAAGCCGCTGTTCCGAGTGCAGACCCAGACATCTCCAGCTCACCTCGAATAACCAACCACGCTCTTCTTCTACAGAGCACAGTTCCTACTCAGCTGTGGCTGGGCCCACAAGCAGATTTAGGTTGATTCCACAGGGAGGTCATCAGTAGCTCCCAGATGACAAAGGATCAGTTAGCATCATTGGCTTACCTGGGCTGCCAAGGTTAATGTTTAAAAGACTATGTGCTTGGACCTACACGCCCCTTTTAAATGAACTTAGTCTGCTGATTTAATCTGAGAGTGAAGACTTACTTATATTAACAAAAAAATGCACTTGCTATATGTATGTTATATATTATATATGCTTATGTAATATACTCACGTATATGTATAAAATATACTTATTGAGTAACACAATCTTCATACTGATAGGCTCGAAAGTAATGCATGTTGGAAGAATCAAAATATGGTTTGTAGCACAATTAATTTTGACTGAAATGGGTTTTCCTATAAAAGAAGTGTTCATGTGTGTGCACAAAAGGTCTTCTGAAGGACAGCCACACAGGAGACTGAAGTGACCCCGTGAATAGGGGCTGAAGGAAGTTGGGAGACAGGGATGCAAGGGACATTTTATCCCATAGTTCTTTTTTTTGAATTCTGAATGTAGTTTCCACTAAAAAGGAATAAATAAAGCTATCTACAATTTTAAATAAGACATCTGCCCCAGATAGCTCTGTAACTTGTGTCTAAGGTTAAATAGGAATGTAGTGTAGCTTTATGGACTCTGTGGAGGTGTGAAATGCAGCCCCCAGGGGTCCTGAATGTCACATGTGCCCTCTGCTTCTCCAATGGGCCGGTTCTCAGGGTTTCTGGTAAAAGGTGGGGAGGCTGTTCCCTATGGTTCATAAAGCTGTTTACTAAGAGGAGACTAGATTAGGGCATAGGAACTGTGATCTCAGATGAAGCGTGTTGATAAAACCAAGATTAAAAAAAATTACCTAAATCAGGCCAGCAAGATGGCTATGTAGGTAAAGGAGCTTGCTGCCAAGTCTAACGTCTTGAGTTTGATCCCAGGATCTCCATGGTGGAAGGAGAGAACTGGCTCCTGTAACTTGTCCTCTGACCTCCATATGTGTGTGGGCTGTGTGTATTCATGCCCCCCACACACAAAATAAATAAATGAATAAATACATTAACTTATAAATTAAAAAACCTGAATCATAGTTTCTTGAAATGTGACCCAGGACCCTATATACCAAATGGGGTTGGGGTGGGTCATGAAATACGTGGCAACAGTGTGAGGTTTCTGAAGACCCCCCCCCAACCAAAAGCTGACTCAAAATCAAGTGTGTGGTGAGTAGGGGCTTCTTCTGGTGGTCTGCCTGCATCACATGCTGCGGCTTCACTGCAGCCTTGGTTCTGAACCCTCAGCATGTGCAATTCGCTGTGTGCATGCCTTCACACTACACAACACCAACGAAAGCGCCTGGATCACCTGGCTACTGCATGTTGTAAACTGAAGTGTTTCTCCAGCAAACAGAAAGTTTTCTGCTCTGATAAAAACACAGTGCTTTAAGAAAACATAGCCTTTGTCATATTTCCTCATCATCGTTCCTCGAATGTAAGCATCAAATTAGTCTCCCTTTGGATTATATCATGTTAGAATGGTTTTTCAAATTGCTGTTGGGAGCTATTTTTTTTTAAGTCAATAATGAATTTTAGCTTGGGACTAGGACAGAATTTCCAACCGTTCCTGAAATGCCTCTAAACATACATCTGCCACTCCTGGTACTTGGACTCACACAAACAGTAGTCTAAGCATTGCCTGTCACAAATCCAAAGTATCAATCAGCTCTGAAAAGCACCGAGGATCCTCTTTTTCCTGCGGTATCATACATTCAGTGAAGAGTTTATTCTTTATGTAAAAATGAGCAAGCACGCCCATCTCATTAGCATGCAAATCGGCTTCCACGCTGAACAGTAGAATTACACACAGGCCAAGGAATTGTTTTAGAATAATTTCTTTATGATTTATTATCAGCTGGTGTTTGATTTGTATACCTGTTTTATACACCTATATACTCAGGGTATCAAATCCCTTAGATGAAAAGGGGTCACAGGTGAAAAACATTTAAGAACCCCTTGCCTCAGTCACAGGTGGTGATGCCAGCACAAACAGACAGGCACAGACAGACAGACAGACACAGTCAGACTTATTCCTATCAACCCAGGTGGCACGAGTGTACACCATGCCCTCTGCCAGGCCACCACAGTTTACTGCCCACACTGGCCAAGGGACTGCCTTTGACCAACAGAGGCAGGCGATGGCACATCTGCAGCACCCATGGAACACCTCCTCTCTCCAGTGTGGTGGTTCCTTTCACTGCCGGAAGGACAGCAGATCCAACGCTGCTCCCACAGCCTGCCAATCTGGTGATGAGTAAAGCCAGGCAATGGCCCGCAGCAAAAGAGCCGGCCTGTGTGGCAAGCGTTGATGGAAACCCACACTGTTCTCAGCCACTGAGTTTACTGGCCTGTGTCTCATAGAGGGGAAGCTCAGCGGCATGCTCCTTAAGTTGGCCGAGTCCCAGGACCCTCCCTCTGTGAATCTGCTGAAGCTCACCGGAAAGGCTCAGGGGGACTGGCGTTACCACCCAACATGCCCTTGCTGCCGCCAGCCACAGAGGGACTAGGAAAAGTCAGTAACTGACGCGCATCTGATACGGAACAGAGGTGATCTCTATCACATTTCATTTAGCAATTTCACTTCTTTCAACGTTCTCTGCTAATAAACTATATGTGAAGAATAAGATAATGAGTCCATCACAAGTGTCTGAAACATGTGGCCTTTACTGTATGCAGTTACACACACACACCCACACACACACACACACAAAATCAGAAATTTTTTCTCTTCTCCTTTTCTTTTTTATACAAAAGGCTGTACCTAGATTTGCACATGAACTCCTCAGAGAGAAATTAACATAGGAAACTTCCCTTCCTCACGCCCACACAATGCATCTGCCAATCTAACACTTTTCAGACTTAGAGAGCGCTAGGGTTACAGCAACTGAGAACAAATAGCCCAATTAACAGAAATTTGGAAATAAGAAGTAGTTGGTGTGGTGGTATTGTGTTCCCCGAAATATTGTGTACCCTAATAAACTTATCTGGGGTCAGAGACAGAACAGCCACTAGATACAAAAGCTAGAAAATGGTGGCACTCACACCTTTAATCCTAGCACTCCAGAGGTAGAAATCCCTCTGGATCTCTGTGAGTTCAAGGCCACATTGGAAACAGCCAGGCATGGTGATACACGCCTTTAATCCCAGAAAAACGAGCCTTTAATCCCAGGGAGTGGTGGTAGAAAGCAGAAAGGTATATAAGGCATGAGGACCAGAAACTAGAAGCATTTGGCTGGTTAAGCTTTTAGGTTTTGAGCAGCAGCAGTTCAGCTGAGAGCCATTGGGCTGAGGACACAGAAGCTTCCAGTCTGAGGAAACAAGATCAGCTGAGAAGTTGGCCAGGTGAGGTTAGCTGTGGCTTGTTCTGTCTCTCTGATCTTCCAGTTCACCCCAATACCTGGCTCCAGGTTTGATTTTATAAATAAGAACTTTGAAGGTTCATGCTACAAGTTGGTGTTTTCCCGGAAGCAGTTTCTGGCTGGAGAGAGCTCTCTCATCTCCTAGTTGGAAGCTGTGGGACCAACCCGAGAGGGCTTCTTACGCAGAAAGGCCAGAGCCACCACCATGCCCCAGGCCCCACTGCACCTGCCGGCCCAGTCTGCCCTCCTCTCTACCTCTCTACCTCCTGGAGGGTGTGGAAGTCCCCTCTTTCCAGTGACCCCTAGTGACACAGTTGTAGGCACAGAACAAGCACAGTCACCAAAAAAAAGGGACAGAAAGGAAAATCTGGGCCATAAATTGGTTCCCTTGGCAACTCGAAAAAGGCTCAAGACCCCAAAGCAAGAAAAGACTCCAGAATTCCCATCGATAGTTCCCTCCATTTCATGCTTTCCCAACAAGCAGTTCGGCTCCCCAGACAAGGAGATTCTCTATGCTGACGGCGGGGTGAGCACTCTGGATATCTACTGAGGATGTATTGTGTGCTGACTGTTTGGGGGCAGGCTCCATAAGAGACACTCAGATGAATGTGTGTCACCTATCATTTATGATGCTGTCCTCAAGGAGTACATACTAACTGTGAGTGATATCATGAGTTCTTCACTCATTTAACAAGTATTGATTAGGCATCACCATACTTAGGTCCCATTTCTGAAGATTCAGTACAGAAAAAAATACTACTTAATATTTTTGCCTTTGAGGATATAGCCTAGCTGGGAAAGTAATAAGCAAAATAAATAAAGCATGCATTATATTAGATAGCGATGAGATCATAGGATAAACATAAAATATGAATGAGGGTATGGTAGGAGAAATTCTGCTTTAGACAGGCCAGTCAGAGAAAGTGATGTTTGACAAAAGCCCTGAATGACTTCAGAGAATAAGCGAGGTGTCCACCTAGAGGAGGAGGAGTCTCTGAAGAATGAACAGAGGTGCCTACACCAAGTGGGAGCGGGGAGACGGTCAAGGGGAGCAGCCAGGAAGCTAGAGGCGGTGGGAGCAGACGAGCAGGGGTGAACTGGGAACTGAGGCTGCCTGGCCACATTAGACAGGCAGGGTCAGAACCTTCCAGCACTTGTGAGGGCACCGGTGATCCTGAGAAGGGAGTGACGTGACTTGGATTCTACTTGAAAAGACCTTTCTTGGTGTCCCCTGAGAAAAGGGTAAGAGAGGGGATAGAAGGTAGAGGAGGGGCCCCTCAGGAAGCCACTGGGATGGGTGGGGATGGCGGCAATCATGGGGTGGTAGTCTGTGACGTCACATCTGCATCTATTCTCTAATGTAAGAGGTATTTGATGAGTTTTGTCAAAGCCAACACACACTGTCTTTGTAAATGGAGTGTGGCGCAATATTCAGTCCTCAGAAAGGCAGTGGGAAGATGTGGGACAGTTCTGAAAGACACACCAGAATTGTAGAGCAGGGACTTGACACCTCACAGCTCAGCCTGGTGGCTGGGCCTGCCCTTCAGACAAGC
Source organism: Peromyscus californicus insignis (assembly GCF_007827085.1). Taxonomy (NCBI): domain Eukaryota; kingdom Metazoa; phylum Chordata; class Mammalia; order Rodentia; family Cricetidae; genus Peromyscus; species Peromyscus californicus. Next base: position 10,412,283 of record NW_026294525.1, read on the forward strand.
CCTAGGCTGAGCCTCATTCTTCCCATAGAGATGGAGAAATGAGGGCTCTGTCTGAACACAAACTTCAGGATGACAACAACCCAAGAGTCAGTATTCGCCAAGCTATCGAGGTACCCACTGCCTCTGACATCCAGGGCTCCGTCGCCACAGAAAAGCTCAACTTTTGCTGGTGTTCCTTTGGGCCTTCTGGAAGGTGCTTGGCATCAAACCCAGGGCCCTGTGCATACTGAGCCTATGGTCTACTACGAGGCTCCACTCTAACCCCATTTTTTGTTTGTTTTTTAAGTTCTCAATAGAAAGAAACCCACAGCAAAGTGCTGCATATCGTGGGCATCTCAGCAGACCACCAGTCTTGCTATATACTTCCAGGTAGCCCCACATAAGGTACTCCCATGTCCTCTGACTCAGGTTCTGTGTCTGTATAATAGGGTAACATGAGTGATGCACCTCTCTCATGGGGATGTTCTGAGTGAAACAGGTATTTGCACATAACTATTTGTCAGGGAGTGTACAAATCGTTAGAACACATGAAATAGACCGTTTAGCCTTTGAGATATAAAAACAGTGCTAAGTTCTTTGTGTGTGTGTGTGTGTGTGTGTGTGTGTGTGTGTGTGTGTGTGTGTGTTTTGTTTGTTTGGCTTTTTTTTTCTTTTAAACAATAGAAGACTCACACAAAGATATAAAACTACTTTAAGGAAATTTCATGTACCCTTCACCCAGTTTCCCCAGAGGGCAGAGATCTTACCTGACCTTTATCTTTTTAAAATCCCTCGTGCTTTATGAGATAAATATTGTCTGCTCCATTTCACAGATCAGAAACTAAGGGTTGCAGAATGAAGTTATTTAACTTGCCCTGGGTTGCATGTGCTTAGGGGAACTGTGAAATCGACCCTGTGATGTATTCAGCCTCCACATCTCACTCTTGGGGAGTGGCCTGGAAAGCAAGTCACCGAGGGCAGAAGTCACCCTGCCCATCTTATTCAAACACAGATGGCCAGCTTGCATGCTCAGCCTTTGTGAAAAATTGAGGTGTAAAAAAATATCCCTCAAGCTGGGACCAGTGACATAAGGCTGCAATCCCAGTGACTTGAAAAGCTGAGGCAGGAGAATAACAAGAACAAGGCCTTCCTGGACTCAACAATTCCAGACCAATCTGGGGCAACTAGTGGGACTGACTGTAAGTTTTGGAGTACCGTTCAGTGAGAGAGCACTTGCCCAACATGCTTGAAGACGTTGGTTCAATCACCGATACCATATACACAAGAAGGGAGCCAAAGAAAATGCCTTCAAGAAACAAAATAATATTTGCAAACATTTTACTGAGGTACTTGTCTGTCTATTTGGGGGACTGAAGACCCTCTAAATACTCAGCTGCGATCTCAGAACCCTCAGAATAGCAAGAAGTTTCTTAGACCCCATTAATCTACATGGCACCAAGTTTTACAGAGGTTTCTGGAAGTCCTGGAGCCAAATGGGCTTAAATATACTTCTCCTAGCAAGAGGAGTTCTTGGATGAATAATAAGGATTCCCTGATAGTCACAACAAGGTTTGAAAATAATCAAAATAACATTGACATGTTGTGCAGGGTCAGATGAGTGTTTTATACTTACGTTCTCATCTAATCCTTCAATATCTATGCCATTAGCCCATTTTTAAAGTTGAACTAAGAGAAGTAAAGTAAGCATGCCCTGAGTACAGAAAGCCTGGCACTGAGGTCATGTAACCTAACCACTACCCACCCCACTGCTGTGGGATGGTCTGTATGTCAAATGTGTTGCTCTGATTGGTCAATAAATAAAACTCTGATTGGCCAGTGGCCAGGCAGGAAGTATAGGCAGGACTAACAGAGAGGAGAATTGAGAGAACAGGAAGGCGGAGGGAGACACTGCCAGCCGCCACTATGACAAGCAGCATGTGAAGATGCCAGTAAGCCACAAGCTGTGTGGCAAGGTATAGATTTATAGAAATGGGTTAATTTAAGATGTAAGAACTAGATAGCTAGAAGCCTGAGCCATTAGGCCAAACAGTTTAAATAATACAAGCATCTGTGTGTTTATTTTATAAGTGGGCTGTCAGACTGCTGGGGCTTGGCAGGACCCGGAGAGAAAACTCTTGAGCTACACCCCACCTCTCTGAAGACTAAAAAGACCTACTTGGGACTGGGGGTGTGTGGACGCACAGTGGAGAGATGGATCCCTTGGCTGCTATGGAAGAGAACCTATTTCAGTTCCCAGCACCCACATCTGACAGCTCATAACCACCTGTAACTCAAGTTCCAGGGGATCCAATACCCTCTTCTGGCCTCTGTGGGTATTGAAACTCAAGTACACGCGTGTGCATGTGCACGCGCACGCGCGCGCACACACACACACACACACACACACACACACTGTGGTGGTTTGAATAGGAATAGCCCCCATAGACTCATGTGTTTGAATGCTTGGCCCCTAGGGAGTGGCACTATTAGAAGATGTGGCCTTGTTGGAGTAGGTGTGACCTTGCTAGAGGAAGTGTGTCACTGTGGAGGCTGGCTTTGAGGTCTTATATGCTCAAGCTAGGCCTAGTGATGCAGTCTCCTTATGCTGCCTGCATATAACTCTCAGCTCCTTCTCCAGCACCATGTCTACCTGCACACCACCATGTCCCATCATTTGATAAACTAAAAATCTGAAACTGTAAGCCAGCCCCAATTAAATACTTTCCTTTATAAGACTTTCCATGGTCACAGTGACTCTTCACAGCAATAGAAACCTTTACACACACACACACACACACACACACACACACACACACACACACACACATAATAAAAGTAAAAATTTTAAAGGTCTCTGGAACATCCTGTGATTCCAAGTTGACTTCTTCCCTTCCCACAGAGCTCTGGTTGATGCTGTGGTCTTAATTTTCACTATCTTACTATTCAGGCACAAACATCTTGTTTTTAAAAATGGTTTCTGGGGACCACTGGGAAAAGATGCTGTTTTCTCTACACCTGCTCCCCCGGGGAATTAGCCAATGGGGAATCTTTCTGCAGGTGAAGCTTGGTACCCCTCCCCTGTGAAGTTTCCCAGTCAGGTCCTTATTTCTTTCAATATCCATGTCTAAGTGGTTTGCCTCAACCCAGCCCGACCCAAAGGAAGTTAAGCCATAAGACCTATGAGGACTTTTCTTCTGGGGAAGTCGTCCAGTCTTCAGAAACCTCCCCCACCATCAAACAATGCTTGTTCCATTTTTGTTTGTTTGTTTGGTTGGTTGTTGAGATAGTCTCTCTCTCTATGTAGCCCTGGCTGGTCTGAAACTTGCTTTGTAGACCAGGCTGGCCTTGAAGCCATCTTTCTATTCCTCTCTTCCTCCCAAGTTCTGGAACTGGAACTTTACATTACCTTGCCTGATTTCTAATAAATAAATAAATAAGTAAATAAGTAAATAAATAAGTAAATAAATAAATAAATAAATAGCTTTAGAATTATTTCCATCACTTCACAATTATGATTGTCATTTTTCTAGGGGCCCTCAGATGACTTGAAAATGAGGAAAGAGAATATTAAACAGGAAATAAGATAGCTATACGGGTCCTCTAGAGGGAAAAAAGTGACAACATTTCTTTGAATAAGGAACTCTGCCAAACCTCCATGACAGGGTGTTGTAGAGAACAAAAGCCATTCAGTGACCTTCTCATCAATACAGGTCTTTGGAGGCAACAGGATTCCATGAGCAGTGGAGTGGCTAACGACATGAATGCTCAATTCCAGACGAACTCACATACAGTGGACAAAACCCCGAGTTCATCACTTATCAAATCTATGTATCCAACGCTTTCCCAGCTATTCTGTGCCACCAAAGACGCTGAAACTCCATTGCCCTGGCTCCCACCGCTACCGGAAATAGCATTTGAACATCCTGACACCAGCACTGATGTGGTGGCTGCTCTTAACAGGTCACGCAGAGTTTTGTATTTCAGAAACAATGTCGGATACAGGGGGGCAAATTACTGTGTGGGAGAGCAGAGCAGAGCACACTGTTTATTTACTGAGAAAGTCTTAGGAATACACAAGCGTCTTTTCCTAACAGTGCTAGGATATAAAGTTTAATATAGATGTTGCCATGGTGATCTTCACATTTGCAGATTCCCAGGGGGATTTCAGCATTGGGCTATACTTTGAGGTAGTTGTGAAGATAATTTCCTAACGTCAGCTCAAGGAAGGAAAAAAAAATCCAGAGAGATTTGTCTATGGGGCCATTTGTACTCAAGTCTCACCAATTTTCCACACTTCTGAAGCCAACTCCAAGCCCAGATGCTGTTCTCTGGAACGCTCTTCACTGGTGACCTTGCCTAGATTGCCTTACTGCCTGACGAAATAAAAATAATCAGTCCATTTTTTCAAAAACAATCCTATTTCTAGAATCTATGGGAACGTTCCACAAGGCATGCTTATCTCTAATGCTTCCTTTCCTCATGCCCAGGAAAACCCACAGTGTGACCCCTTGGCATTCAGTCACCAAGTATGTTTTTTTTCCCCCTGGGTAAATACTGTCTTCCAGTTTTTCCTACTTTCTCATGTATTGGGGGACAGAGAGATTTAGAAACACTGCGCAATCAGGTTTATTAAAACTGTGTGATACTCATAATGCCATTGACTTGTACACTGGAAAATGGTTAGGGTTTCACATGTTCTGCTGTGTGTACTGTAACTCAACAAACCATTGCATGGTCACTCAGGACACATAACTTGTAACTAGCTTAGTCCTTTTTCAAAAGAGCTTAGTACCTTTTTAGAAAACAAAATAAATTATAAAATAAAAAAAGTGGACATGGATAGATTGTTTTTAACCCTACCATTCCACAGAACTACTAAAGCTATAAAATTAACCAACTTGAACGTCCCCTGCTTAGGTAAAAATATGACTTACACAGTCTCATAATTTCATGTAGAGAAGAATGAGTTATGCATTGGACTAGTTTTCTCGATTTTAAATATATAACCCCATAGCCATCAACCAAGGCAGTATAAAATAGTTAGTGGCTGCCTTAGTTATTTTTCCTGTAGCTATGACTAAATACCCTTATAAAAGCAACCAAAGTGGGGGAAGGTGGCTTGTTTTGGCTCACAGTTCAAGGGTACAGTCCATCATGACAGGGAAGTCCTGACATTGGGAGCCTGAGGCCACCCACCGGTCACCTCAAATCCATGGGTGGCAGCAGAAAACGTCCACCTAGTTTTCTCCTCTTCATGCAGCCAAGGATCCTAGGCTAGGGAATGGTGCTGCCCACCATTAGGGTAAGCCTTTCCACTCTAGTCAGCCTAATCAAAAGCCCTCACAGGTGTGCCTGGAGGCTTGCCTGTGAGGTGACTTCAGATCTGCCGAGTTGACGTCACTCATCATCGCAGTAGCCTTCAACCATATATATTTCACCCTGATACAGAAGGTCACTTTTATTAGTAAGAGGAAAGTGCCCAGGCAGCGAAGGATCCCTAGGATGAGCATCTTCGAGGGATCCACAAGCCTGATGAGTCAGTCCAAGGGCTGCATACCGGCACCTTGCAAAGGGCATTCTGGAAAGAGAACTCGCTAGTTCCTTTTCAAAAGATAAAGAACCTAAGTGTCACTATGAAGAGAAACCAGCTCAGTGCCAGTTCAGTGCCTGAAGCAGAGGAGAGCCTGCCTGGGGTGCTGTCATTCATTCCCAAACAGGGCTGTAAAGAGAACCCAGGTGTCCTCCTGAGGGGAAGTGGCCTCCCCCTCAGAAGGAAAGCCTACTCTTGGTGTCCTGCATCGTCTCTGCAGGTGCAGCAGCAGGGGCACTGGGAAGTCCAGATGCAGCTTCAGACACCACAGACTCTGACAGGAATCCTCCAGTGAGGCCCCCTACATGGTGGAAGCTTATTACCCCTCCAGCATGCACCTGGAAGGTCTACAGTCATGGAGCAGGCCATAGAAGGAAGATCACTAGGGCTTCCTAGCTGCCAGCTTAGCTATAGGTTAAGTGAGAGACTCTGTCTCAAGGAAATCTGACAGAGACATGACAGAGCAGGATGCTCAAAGTCCACCTCTGGACCCCACATGCATATGTGAATACTTACTGAACACACACACACACACACACACACACACACACACACACACACCAGCAATGACAGCACCTAACTTGTTCCCAGGTGGTAGGCACTGACAGGTCCTATGTCAGGAACTTCCCACAACACCTCAATCCCTATCAGCACCCTCATCACTACTTCACAGATAAGCAAGAAACATCGGACCAAAAACATTTCAAAAGCTGCTTGAATGCCCCAAACTAAAGCCTGGTAGGTTCAAGAACTAGCTGGAAACTCTTGTGCTGGGCACGCAAAGGCTCCCACAGTGTGACTTAAATGCACATCTTTTGTCTGTCAAGTACACAGCCTGGTGTTCTCCAGCCCATTCATCAGTCAAAAAAAAAAAAAAATGACCCAGCCTGGACACCTCACACCTGCCACTACTTCTGCCTGGAGACTCTTCTGTGTCCACACCTCCCAGCCATTTATTGAGACTGTATATATGAGGCACGAGCCTACCTTGGTACAGGAATACTTCTGTACTTTGGACCTAGAATGTCCACCAAAGGCCCTTGTGGTGGGGGCTTCCTTCTCATCTTGACACTATGGGGAGGTGGTTAAAAAAAATGAAGAATTGGGGGCCTGGGAGTGGTCTTCAGCAATTAGGGTTGTACCCTCAAAGGGCTTTGTGGGAACATGGCTGTCTGTCCGGGTGGTGGTTATTGTTGTTTTGTTTGACAACTTCACGCAAGTTAGAGTTATTGAAGAAGAGGGGGCCACAGTGGGAAAAAAAGGCCTCCATATGTTGGCCTGTGGGAAAGCCTGCGGAGCATTTTCTGAATTAGTGATTAATGTGGGAGGGCCCAGTCCATTGTGGGCAGTGCCACTCCCGGGCAGGTGTCATGGGTTGTATAAGAAAGCAGACTGAGCAAGCCAGTCAGCAGCATTCCTCCATGGCACCTACTTCAGTTCATGCCTTGACTTCCGTTGGTGATGGACTAGGATGTGGAAGTATAAGCAGAAATAAACCCGCTCCTCCCCAGGTTGCTTTTTGGTGATGGTGTTCTACCACAGTGACGGAAGCCTTAACTAAGACACCTTCCTTCTCTTCCTTTCTCTCCCTTTTTCCAGCCCCAGGGTGAAGTTTTGTTCTGCCACACTGGCCCAACATGATATGTTACCTCATCACAGGCCCCAAAGCAGCCCACCTATAGACTGTGGACTAGAGTCTACAAGCCTGTGGGCCAAAAGGAACCTTTCCTCTTTTTAAGTTGACTTATCCCGGCTCTACGTTATAGTAAAGGAAAGGTGATGAACACAAACACAGTAAAGAAAGGAATGACAGGGAAGGCAAGGCCCCTGCCCCAGTGAGATTACAAACAGTTAATTAATCAAGATGCCCATGTCTGCCTTCAAGCACCGGAGCCTTTGTGCAAGGTCCCGCCCACTCTGGTTGGCTCTGGTGAAGACTCTATGACAACCTGTCACTCACCTCATCCACATGTCCACTGGTGGTCAAACTCCTGACGCCTCCTTTCCTCTTGCCTTCTTCCCAAATTCCCACTCTCACTCAATTTCCTCTAAGAGGAGAAAGGCGGGGTGTGCCCAGTGCAGGGGTGCCTAGTGTCCACTCCTACCCCCAAGCCACCCTCCAAGTGACTGCACAGGGTCTCCATGCCCCATCTGTGAAGCTCTTGGGGTCAGTGTGAATGTTAATGGGTTCCATGCAGGCCCAGAAACCTCGAGACCAGGCTGTGTCATGCAGCTCCCTGGGTGTGCCAACAGTCTTCTCCCTGTGTGTGTCATGCAGCTCCCTGGGTGTGCAAACAGTCTTCTCCCTGTGTGTGTCATGCAGCTCCCTGGGTGTGCAAACAGTCTTCTCCCTGTGTGTGTCATACAGTTCCCTGGGTGTGCAAACAGTCTTCTCCCTGTGTGTGTCATGCAGCTCCCTGGGTGTGCAAACAGTATTCTCCCTGTGTGTGTCATGCAGCTCCCTGGGTGTGCAAACAGTTTCAACCTGTGTCATGCAGTTCCCTGGGTGTGCAAACAATTCCTCCCAGCATTCATTATTGGCATGTGTGTTACATCTGTGCAGATGTCAGACCAAGGATGTCTCCTGGGAAGAGGAGCCCAGGAGTCACTTTCTCTAAAGCCCTTGCTGGCATCCAGGGGGCGAGGTATTGGTGAAATTATTAAGGCCACTCCACGGAGTTAAAAGGGAGGTTTATTTTGTGGGGCAACTTACAAGTGAATGGATAGTTTACAGAGTCTGGGAAAGGCATAGCACAGTCCAGCGGTGTTCTCTGGAGAACTCTGCTCGGTCTACCTCCAGCGTCCAGGGTCCTGGAACCAAGAAAGCTGGTGCAACCGGATCTCAGGTCTTCAAGGTCCTCTCTTGGCCCCGCCTTGTAGGTGTGACAGTTACCAAAGCCTCAATGGGGGTTGGAACTTCCAGATCAAAGCTGGAGTGGCTATCCACTACTGTGAGGCCCTAAAGAGGTCCCTCTCCCAAGCCCACAGCCAACCCTGATTGGGAAATTACTAAACACAGGGAGGCAAGGATTCTCCAGCATGGAGTGGGTCCAGTTTCATTAAGCAAATAGCTCTTCGGATACCAAAATGACAGTAGAGGATCAGAGCTACATTTCTTAAATTAAAAAAAAAAAATCTTATAACTACAGTGACTGTCTACATGTGTCCCAGCCACACTGACCAAAATTTGGTCAAACAAACAAACAAATAAACAAACAAAGGGTGGCAGATCCAGTTTGAAAGTGGCCAGAGGACATTATACCGAGGCCCACCGTAGCTCTTACTGTGTCCTAAATGATTCACAGAATTGTGTTTTCGGTGACCCAGATAAAACCTACAAGTGGTGGGAAGTGACCACATGTGAAATGGCTTTGCCAGACAGAGTCCTCAAGGGGACTCCTGGAGCAGAATGCAGGAGGCAGCGTCTTCACAACCACACCAACTGACATGAAACACCCCACTTGCCTGGTACCAGCAGGTACCAGCCCTCAAGGGTGCTCTTAGCTGGGCCCCTAATGGGAGGGACTAGCAAAGCTCTAATTCCACAGTCCAATATATAAGGAGCTGCATATGACCATAGATTTATAAATATATTTATATAAATATTTTCATTTTTATTTTTTTGCATGTATATATGTACATGTGGTATATATATATATATATATATATATGTGTGTGTGTGTGTGTGTGTGTGTGTGTGTGTGTGTGTACGCTCATATGTGTGTGGGTGCACATTTGTCTGTAGATGCAAATGCACATGTGTGTGCTTACATGTAGATGTAAGATGCCGATACCAAGGGTCTTATTATACTTAATGTGTAGCTAATTACTGACTCACTCCCCACCTTATACATTGAGTCGGGGTCTCTCCCTTGAGCCTAGAGCTCAGCATTTCAGTTTGTGTACCCAGGCAGCTTGCTCCAGGGATCCCTCACTTCTGACTCCAAGGGCTGTGATTACAGTCCTCATGCCTGTCCAGCAAGACTATACTCACCGAGCTACCTCCCCAGTTCTACGAGCTAACTTTTAAAACCATCAGCAATTAGTTACAAATTAAGTCTAATAATGTGTTCTCTTCCAATTCGCCTTTTGTTAAGGGTTGTGTAATCTTGGATCTGGGTCTTTTTAAAATTTTATAAGATGTATCTTCAGACTTTCAAAAACACAGGTTTGAAGGATCATCAATGACATCTCATGGTCATCAGCTACTTATGATGTTTGCACTTGGCTGGGTCACATACGATTACCAGGAAGAAAGTGTGGGGGAGTTCCATCTCTTCTTCCAGCCTCCATTCTCTTTATCCAAAAATCCAGGTTCCCTTAGGAAAGGTGAAAGCCAACTTCATGTCAAAGCGTCTGCCACGCTCACGGCACAAGCCACATCATGGTTTGTTGGCGCCTCCATTTAAGGATGCTGACCAGGGTCAATGAAGACCACAGCTGCACCATGATGCGGGAACAGGCTCTTCTCTGTGTGTATGTGTATGCTCACTGTCCTCTCCTCCAAGCTGCTCTTCCAAGAGTCACAGTCACTCGGTCAGAGACTGTGAGACACTGGAGCACAGAGCTGAAGAGACACACACGTCACCCGGTCTACTGCAACCATGGTAATGGGGACAAAACAGCACCCAGGACAAAAAGTGACCCACCTAGCAGCTCCCCAACAACACATCACAAGTTTGCCTCACAGGGTCCTGTGCCTCTGGCTTTGTCTTGGTCACTAATTTTTAAATCTCTCTATGTCTCTGTCTGTCTGTCTGTCTCTGTCTGTCTGTCTCTGTCTCTGTCTCTCTGTCTCTCTCTCTCTTTCCTTTCCTCTCCACATTTTGCACATGAAGGTCAGAAAACAAACCTCAGGTGTCCGTGCACTTTGTTTGAAACAGGGTCTCTCTTGTTTATTCCTGCACATGAACTTCTGAAGATGCCCCTGTCCCCAGCTCACAGTAAGAATGGAACACAGAGGTGGCAGATGACATGCTGCCATGCCCAGCTTTGACGTGGCTCTGGGTACCTAAATTTGGCTCCTTAGGGCACGTGCACTGCCCGCTGGGCCATCCTCCCTCGCTTTGACCACTACTTCTGCAAATTTTTCCTTCCTTTCTTTAGTGAACACCTGTGTGTGTGTCTGCGTTAATCAAATGAAATACATTATCCAAGAGGTTGCCACAAGTAATTTTTTTAAAACTATCCTTCTTTTGATATCAGAAAAGACACACAATAGTATTTGGTCTTTAGCTTGCAAATATATGCCTGCACATGCAGAATTAAAACAATTAGTGAGGAGGGCCAACCTAATTCAATTGCAAATTCTTATTACCCAAATACATCTCAGGAAACAGAGCAATCGTGCCAGCTCTGTGTTAAATTTCATGCCCAGACTCAAACTTGCCATCTGCTGGGGCACATGATGACGTGGTTTTCAAAGAAAAGTGACCACAGGCCACTTAAAACCTTCATTAGTCAAAGGCACACTGTCCTTGCAAGGCAGGACGCTGAGCCCCTGCTGGTGACAGACAGCAAATCTGCTTGTGCTGGGGACCTGGATGCAGACAGAAACTTGGTTCCTGGCTCCCCACTTCATCAGCAGGGACAACGCTCCTTTTGGAACAAGCCATCTGGATTCCAAAACATAAAGCCGGCCCCCCAAACCGCACATGTTTAAATGTCAACAGTGTACAGCGCGGTCCAGAGATGCGGACCAGCTGCCTTTCCCAGCTCAGGCTTCTGGCGTGCGGCGTGTTAGCCATCACCACCGTTGAAACAGGTGGCTGTGGCGGCGTCCAAGTGTCAGGAGAGTCGTTTTATCATTCATTAAAATCACAACAAAACAGCTCAAAGTTAGACCAGAGGTATAAAAGAGTTCTGCCACTACGCAGTCAAATTCTCTCGTAAAGGAAATCAAACTTTAAATTATAATGGAAAAGTTAAAAAAAAAAAAAAAACTTCCTATTGTGATCTAACAGACCAAAAGAAAAAAATCAATCGCTCAGAAAAGCCTAGTGAACTTATGAACTCCTCCATAGCTATACGACCCTTTATGCAACTACTGATGTCTCTTCAAAAAGCATGGGACAGATATACATGCTAAGGACAGTAAATTCCCTGAAGGGTTCTAGCCTGTTCCTTTTGGCCCCACCTTGTCTCTGACTCAGATGCCATTTCACTAATAAAGGAATGAATAAGCCAATTATTCATTCAGCACAGTTGTCAAGCACCCACTGTCAAGCACTGAGAGATGTGATGAGTAAGACGGGGTTCGTGTCTCTTCCTCCCCGGAAGTGCTTTCCATTTATTGAAGAGAATCAGATCTACACAACAGAGGGAGGCTCACGTTGTGCCGTCTGTAAATTTTACAGCGAGTACAAAGGTTGCTGCTAAACTCTGCTCCTTCCCACAGCCATCGACGAGGCTGACTTGCAAGCTCCTTCGCCTTATCAGATTATTACTGGTGAGCATTTCCAGGGGCCTAAGAGGAAAAGGAAAATTAAAGTAACAGAGGGGAGATGTGTAGGCAGTACTGAAGATAAATATGATCAAAGTGTCTTACATACACGCGTGAAAATGTCCTAGTGAACTCACTGTTCTGACTGATTTAAAATACAATAAAAAAAGAGGGAAATTCCAGGCTGCCTATTTGGTCCATCATCAATACCAATACTATCATACCCCGGGCACTCGCTAGAAGAGTGGTTCTCAACCTGGGGGTCCAACAACCCTTTCACAGGGGTCACATATCAGACATCCTACCTATCAGATAGTTACATTACAATTCATAACAGTAGCAAAATGACAGTTATGAAGCAGCAACTCAAATAATTTGATGGTTGGGGGTCACCACAACATGAGGCACTGTATTAAAGAGTTGCAGCATTGGGAAGGTTGAGAACCACTGCTCAACAAAAGCCAGGCAGGAACAGGCAGGTGCTCGGCCCATGGTGTCCATCATGCTGGGATCATCTGTCTTCAGAAAACCAAACAGAAGTCACAAGCACAGAACGGCTCCTTCTCTTTTGCCAAGAGCAATGCATCTCCTTGCATTGGATGCAGGGCACAGGGACGAACGTCCTGCTAAGCAGGTGGGTGTTGCTACAAAGAGTCATATCCAGTGGGAGGAGGCCAGCACTAAACCCTGTAGTTCCTGCCGTGGAGCGTCCTGAACTAACCATGTGATCCGTGAATTCCGAGTCTGCTACACTCTGGCCAGAGAAGGTAATGGTATCTATTTCCAGTGGGTGCTCAGTTATTATATTACAGAGCTTGATATGGGAGCTCAGGTAGGACTTCCCCCACTGAGGTTCCTGCCACCTTTCACCCTGTGTGTTCATATGGGATGTGGTAGGTAAGCCAGATGAGGTAAGCAGCTGCTATTAATAGATAACTTTATCAAGCAGATAAGCAACATGAGTATCGTCCTTGGGAAAAAAAATATCTGATAAGAACAAATCACAACGTATCTGTGTGACTAATCCAACCACATGAGGTAGCAGGCCGGGCTCTTTCCTAGGACAACCGTCCAGTTCTGTCCTGATCACCACGAGATACTCACAGCATATGTGCCCAGCCCAACAGTAATCCAACATAAATATGAAAGACTGGTGGGTCGCTAGTGATTAGGGATCCTTCAGTAAGCCAAATGTGGCAAGCAGAACTGTACTCCCCAGAGATGTCCACATCCTACTGCCCAGAAGCTGGAGGGGAATTAAGGTCACAGGCGGAGGTAAGACTGCTCATCCTCATCAGCAAAGATTAAGATAGGAAGGTTTTCTAATGAGTTCCATCTAATTCATAAAGGCCCTGAAACACAGAAAAGGGGTTAAAGAGACAGCCAGTGAGGCAGTGTGAGAAGAATTCTATCTAATAATGCTAGTCTAGGACATAGAGGAGAGGTGAGCCCAGGACTGTGGATGCCTCTAGCAGCCGGAATGACTGAGGAAAGAGACTGTCCCCTAACATTAGCAGAAGGGACACAGCCCAGTCCACACCTTGACCATAGCCCCTGAAACACAACACATGTTTCTGAACACCCAAAATGCACCAATGACAAACATGTATGGTTCTGAGACACCGCACTCAGGTCATGGGAGATTGTCACAGCAGTTACATATTAACACACCATGCCACCCAATGGAAACCTCCAGAGCAAGGGTTACATAAGCCCTGTCCATCTCTAGTAAGAGGGACTTGGTCAAACACCTGCCTTAACCTTTCACGTTTTGACTCAATTTCAGATCACTCAGAAAAGGAAGTTGCTGAGATACTGATGATACTAGGGAATGAATGTCCAGTACCTCAGCTCCACCAGACAGACACACCTTCCTCCCCCGTCACTTCCTCCTTCCTGCCTTCTTCCTTCCCACCTTTCCTACTTACTTCCTCTCTGTTCCCCTTCTTCATTCATTCCTTGTCAATCCTTCCTTCCTTTCTTGACTCTTCCTTATTTTCCACAAATAACTGTTGAGGACCTAATATTTGCCACATACTTCTAGACTCAAGGAAAACAAAACTGAATCATCAATCCCAAAAGCATACTAACTAAAGGCTATACATCCAGAGTGTGATTTCCATAGCAATAAGTACATTTTTACATCACAGCCTATGACACACACACACATGAAACCAGAACAAAGCCTTCACACAACAATACTGGACTGGTGCTTTACCAGAGGAGTTTGTGGTGGCTATTCTTGGTCTTTGTCAACAACTTGACTACATCTAGAACTAACTCAAACCCCAGCTGCTGGGTAGACCTGTGAGGAATTTTTTTCTTGATAGGATCATCTGAGGAGATATACCTTTAATACCAATCTTTTGAAGTGGGAAGATCCACCTTAAATCTGGGCCACACCTGGTGGCAGCCTATATAAAGGACATGGAGGAAGCTCTTGCTCTTTGCCTGCTTGACCTCACTCTCGCTGGCAAGTTCATTCCTTCACTGGCAATAGAGCCTACTTCTTCAAGATTCCAGGGTATACTGAAGACCAGCTGAGACATCCAGCCTTGTGGACTGACAACTATTCAACTATTGGATTCTTAGACTTTCCATGAGGAGACAACCATTGTTGGACTAGCTGGATCACAGCCTGTAAGACACTCTAATAAATCCCATAATCAATCTCTCTCTCTCTCTCTCTCTCTCTCTCTCTCTCTCTCTCTCTCTCCCCCGTGTGTGTGTATGTGTGTGTGTGTGTGTGTGTGTGTGTGTGTGTGTGTGTGTGTATGTGTGTGTGTGTGTGTATCAGGACACTGGTTGACAAACAGACTCTCTTCTCTATAAGACAGGCAAGATCTGGAGGGTCTCATGACAGGAATGATACTTGCCTTCTGCTCACAGCTCTAAGGCCAGAACCAGCACCAAGACCCCACGATGGAGGAGACATACATATACACATACACCCCTCTGCTAGCTTCTGGACAGTAGGATATGGACATCTCTGGAGACTACTGTTCTGCCTACCGCATTTGTCTAAGATTGCTAGTCACTAGTGATCCAATGGTACTTTGTGGAGTACTGTTGGGCTGGGTGGCGCCCAACGTGGGGCAAGAGTTTCCACCTAAAAACTAAAAAAAAAAGATTCTAAAATGGAGCTAAAAACAGCTTCCTAATTGTCTCTCTCAAATGAGCGGCAGCTGCCGGTTTGAGCTACTGGCGGGTTCCTAGCGTGTGCGCTCGACCTGCCGCCATATGGCGGGAATGAGGCCTCTACAAGTGGCACATTAAGCGACATTGTGGATTTAGCCTTTGCTAGTACAAAACAAAAAAAAAGGTTTCTGGGCTACATGCTGCTTGGATAAAAACATAGACCCACAATGGCTCCCAGAGCTGACGTTAAGCATAGCGCCGCCATGTTGGGAAGCTGAGGTGGGCGGAGCCAGCAGCCACAGCTGCTACAGCTTAAAGCAACAGATTCATAATAAGACAAATTCAGATGTAATAGTTTAAAATATGTATAAAATATACGTAGGCTTAAAAGAAACAAAAAAAAGGTGATATATACAGTATAGAAACAAATAGATGATTTTAAAAAATAAAGTCTTTAAAAAGACAGTAAAATTAATATAAAAAATAAGCCACGTAGAGATGACTATTACACAGAGAGTCTGGATTGTGTTGTCTTTGGGATTCTTAACTACAGAGAGATATTTGATTGTAAAGGAAGCTGAGTTAAACCAGTATGTATATTTTAAAGATACTTTGACTTCAAAATTTGGATGTAAGGATATGTTGCTTTGGAAAAGAGTCTCTTTTGTTTCCACAGAAAGCAAGAGACTATGGATTTGTTCCAGAGTAAGATACATCAGGTTTGACCAGCCAAGACCCCCTGAAAGGTCTCCGATGACACCATGGCCCAGATGATCCAACATCCAGAACCGTTTCAAGGCAACTGGCTCAGATGATACAGCCTCACGGACTACTCCATGATCCTAAAATTTTCTTTGTTTCCCCAGAAGATACAGCGCCCCCCTCCAGCAGGAAATAGTAAGAGAAGCTACGCCCAAATTCCCAACTATACCAAGCTGACTTTAGAGATGTATAAAGGTTAAAACCTTCCTTTTTAAGAAAAAAAAGGGGAGGTGCTGTGGGATGGTCTGTATGTCAAATGTGTTGCTGATTGGTCAATAAATAAATCACTGATTGGCCATTGGCTAGGCAGGAAGTGTAGGCGGGACAAGGAGGAGAATAGAGCTGGGAAGTGGAAGGCTAAGAGAGAGAGACACTGCCAGCCGCCATCAGGATAAGGAAGATGTAAAGCACCGGTAAGCCACAAGCCACGTGGCAAGGTATAGATTAATAGAAATGGATTAATTTAAGCTGTAAGAACAGTTAGCAAGAAGCATGCCACGGCCATACAGTTTGTAACCAATATAAGTCTCTGTGTTTATTTGATCGGGTTTAAGCGGCTTGGGACTGGCGGGTGAGAGAGATTTGTCCTGACTGTGGGCCAGGCAGGAAAACTCTAGCAACAGCTGGGCATATATATATCGATGGATGGATGGATTGATAGATTCATTCTTATCAGTTCTGTTTCTCTAAGCTACCCTGAATAGCACAGAGACTCTTATTTTGCTCCCTGTGCTATCCTTGGTTCTAACTGACATTTCTACCCCGTTCTATTCTATGCTTTATTCTGAACAGGAACAACACGAACTGGTTTCATGACCTAGTAATGGATTAAACCTCTCAGCTGGGAAAACTCTGACCCAAAAGCTTTGATACCTGTCTTTGGGGAGATGACCATGCCTTGGCTCCAGACAGGGTGTGCGTCTAAAATGTATGCCAGGCTTTGGTGGATTCCAGACCCCTCCTTTCCACACCAGTTACGGTTTGGATGTAAAATGTTCTCTGAGGACTCTTGCGTGTGAACATTTGGTTCCCTGCTGGTGGTGCTGTTTGGCAATGCTGTGGAATCTTTAGGACACTGGACCACCTAATTGGAGGAAGTGGCTGATGGGAGGAGGGGATAGAGTGAGGTTTGTCACACTGCTTCCTGTCCTCGGCCTGCTTCCCAGTTCACCCAGAAATGAACAGGCAGCCTCATACTCCTGACCTCAAAGCTGAGAGCCACACCTGCAGCCACAGGGTGCTGCCACGATGCATTGTGCTCTTACCTCAAACCATACTCCAAAACAAAAACCTTACCTCTCTTAATTGCTTCTTCTTTTTTTGGTGGGGGCAGGGGTTTGAGACAGGGTTTCTCTGTGTAGTTTTGGTGCCTGTCCCAGATTTCACTCTGTAGTCCAGGCTGGCCTTGAACTCACAGAGATCCACCTGCCTCTGCCTCCCAAGTGCTGGGATTATAGGCGTGCGCCACCATTGCCCCGCTTCTTAACTGCTTCTTGTCAGGTACTTCGTTGTATCAATGAGCAAAGCAACTCATATAGCGCCCTAGCGTTACCCATCCATGGTCAGCTGACTCAGGCTCAGGATGCTGGGCTTTTCGGGGATGACTATAATCCACGTCCATTACAACCCAAGCTCATCACCCTCGAGGGAAGCCACGAAAGGTGCGGAGTGTGGAAATGTGACTCACTGTTCCTGTCGACCAGGTATATGTATAAAATTGTCACTCGAGTGACATCAGAGCAGAGGGCTCAGAGCAGTCAGGAACAAGCATCCCACAAAGAGCCAATGAGAGGTCGCCACAGAGACCAAGCTTTGTGTGGGGAGGAGCAGCCAGAGCACGTGGGCAGAGCACCAAGGGACTGAAGGTGTGCTCTAATTGACCTGATTAATCACCTGGCACATTGGGAAGGTGACTGGTTGAACATGCAAACGATCTGGTTGAGGCCTCGGCAGAGCTGAGCCAGGGAGAAGCGCTCAGCCTGGATGTGCCTCGAGGGTGCTCCTCCACGGGTGCTGCAGGCCACCAGCTTCAGAGGGCACCGCTATAAAAAGCAGCTGAGAGAGAGAGAGTCTTGATACCCTTTTACATAAGGAGACTTATTTGCACCCGCTCTCTTTTTAACGGGAATTTTCACTCACAGTTACTTGTCATTCAACCTAATGACACATATTAAAGCTTTTCTCTTCGGGGGCTGATGATACCAGGTCACTGATTTAGAAAAACAATACCCTGCTTTGCAGACCCAGTTGGCTGCCCAGAGATCCCCAGGCAGAACTGCTGGCCAGCCAGAGGCACCACAGGATGGAATGGGCTCCCTCTCCCCTCCCCTCCCCTCCCCTCCCTTCCCCTCCCCTCCCCCTCCCCTCCCTTCCCCTCCCCTCCCCTCCCCTCCCCCCCCCTCCCCTCCTTTCCCCTCTCATTTTCTTGCTCTGGGTTGGGACTACCTGCACTCAAACCAAGGTTACTGTTCAGAACCTGGGTCATATTAGAATGTTGCCTTTGCAGAATTCTTTAACTGTTTTTTGGGGCGGGGTGGGGGTGAGGATGCTGAAGCTCAACAGGATGCAAAAAACCAGCAGCCTCTAAGGACCCCAAGGCTCCTCCATTCAATACCTACCGCCCCTTCATTTCACCATCACATAAACTAAAGCCCCATCTCTCCACTGTTCACGGGGACCATAAATCAGGAAGATCGTGCTACACACGAAGGGAAGGTGGTCAGGCTCCTGCTGTATTTCAGAATCTCAGTCCCATAGGACCAGGAGCTCTGGCACAGCTGTTCTCTCTAAAGTGAAATCCAGGAGTGCCCTGGCTCTCCCATTTTGGCACACACCCCTTATAAGCCTCTGGCCCCTTTGCTGCACTCTGCCTCCTGGACCCCACACTTCATCACACTGGTTTCTCTCTTGCCAGGGCTGTTGACTTCCCATCCTCCTGGTCCTGCATTTTCTCTGCTAAATCCTAGCCCTGAATGAATCTAGCTAACCACCCAGCCACACCCCACCCCCATGGTCCCAGATACAGCTGGAGAAAAACCACATAGGCGGCTAGGTACCCAGAATATGAACAGTCTCCAGTTCTAGAAGCTGAAGAACCCCCCACATCTCTGTTTCTGAAATGCCCGTGCTAAGACAGTAGGATTGATCAGGCAAGGACATCTGGGATGGTGTGGGGTGGCAGAGCATTGAACTTTCTAGACCCAAGGAATGAACAGTGTTCATGTGTCCCAGGGCGAGAAGGGACATGGCATGCTTCAAATGCCATAAAGAAGCCAACTGTCTGGAGCTGAAGCAAAATGATGCAACCGGACAGAGGAGGACCAGGGACAGCAGGCACTGAGTCTGGGGATGTGGATAAGAATTCCGGCTCAGGGGTTGGGGATTTAGCTCAGTGGTAGAGTGCTTGCCTAGCAAGCGCAAGGCCCTGGGTTTGGTCCTCATCTCTGAAAAAAAAAAGACAAAAATAACAAGAATTCCGGTTCACTCTTCGGAGCTCTGGGAAGAAGGTAAGTGACATGATTCTGCCTCTTTTTAAACATTTCGGGGGATTTGATTTACTTGTTTTTATTTTATGTGTAGGGGTGTTTTGTTTGAATGTATGTCTGTGTGCCACCTGCACGCAATGCCCACAGAGGCCAAAGAGCATCACTCCCCTGAAGCTGGTGTTACAGGTGGCTGTGAGACACTGTGCGGTCCTCTGCAGGAATAACCAGTGCTTTTAAGACTGCCTTTTAAAAAGCTCTTTCTCAAAAACCTACATGATTAATTAAGTAATGATGGCTAGTTTCCCTCACATGATAGCATACAGCTACCTCACTCTGGAACTCAGCTTTTAAGATTTTCACTATTCAAGAGCAGGACAAAAGGCCCCCTTCCATCGTCCTTTGAGGAACTGTCCAACACATTTAAGTAAGAAAAACAAATGAGATATGTAGAACTCAGAAAGAAAAAGTTGAAAAACTGGTGCTATTTGTATAGGATATGTTAAAATAACTTTAAAAAAAAACCCAAATCCACTATGAAACTCCTTGGCAGATAAGAGAATTCAGTAAGATAATAAAACAAACTAGTGTGTGCAAGTCAATAAAAATTTCCATATTAATTTGCAGAAATCTGTAACAAGAACACCAAAATGAAATTCTTCTAATAGTTTTTTCAAAGTTCCTACCTTTTCCATTTGTTTGTGTGTATGTGTCTCTGTGTGGACATGTGCACCACAGTGAACACATGAAGGTCAGAGGGCAATTTGCAGGAGTTGGCTCTCTACTTCTACCCTATGGGTCTCAGAGATTGGACTTATGCCACCCAGCTTGGCTGCAAGCCTTTGTCCCGTGTCCCCTTTCTGGCCCCCAGAATGCTATGTTTAACAATAAACGTGACAAAGACTGTGAGCTATGACCTAGCTTGGTTTCTGTTGTGACTAGACACGGACAGAAGCAACTTGAGTTTGTTTGGCTTATGGGTTACACTCCATCATTGAGGGAATCCAAGGCAGGAACTCAAGGCAGGAACCTGGAGGCACAAACTGAAGCAGAGACATGGAGGAATGTTGCTTAACTGGCCTGTTCCCAGATTCACATTCAGCTACCATTCTTATACCTCCCAGGACTACCTGCCCAGGGCGGTACTACCCACAGACAGCTGGAACGCCCTTAATCAATGAGCAATCAAGAGAATGCCCTATAGACGAGCCCATAGAGCAATGTGATGAAGGCATGTCCTCAGCTGAGGTTGGCTAGGTTTGTATCATTTGACAAAAAAACTAACCAAACACGCTTCTTCTGGGGAAAATATATGTCACACTGGAGGGTGCCAATGAATACTTGAAGTGTGTTCTTGTATAAGCAGATACAACACAATGGTACCATTTCTTCCCATGGCAATCTATAAATGCAATCCCAATAAAAACGATGATTTTAAAAAAAATCAGAGCAATCTAATTTTAGAGCTAATATGGGAAGCTTCCTCCGGCTACAGAGTAGCTACAAAATGTAGAGAGAGTAGGGGTGAGCTAAGGGTGAGCTAGGAGACCCAGTCACGATTCTGAGGAAGAAAACCGGGTCAGGGTTCAGAGTCCAGGATCTGGGTGGTGGTGGAGATTCAGAAACAGGGTGAGCTTGAGAGATATTTCCATGGAGATTGGGGATGGCAGGTGAGGGAGAGATGTCTAACAGAGAGTATTGAATATAGGATTACCTATGCATTAACTGATCAAAGGTCCTATAATCCTTCCACAACATCCTTAAAACTAGATCCCACTGATGGCAGTGTCTCTGGGGCCTGTGGAGATGGAACAGATGGTCAGGGAAGGCTTGAGAAGTGTTTGCTCACAGCCTAATGGAGCATGATTTCAGCATTGTGACTGCTAATGGAGTATCCTTGAGAGCCTTTGTGACCAGTGCCACCTTCCTCACAGCCCCTGAGGAGCCATGTTCTTTCCCTACCTGGTCTCCTTTTCTTTTTCTTTTTTCATCCTGATATTAAATTGTACTAGAAAGAAAAGGGGGGACAGTGGTAGTTTTTGACTGCAGCCTCACCTGTCACAGGTGGGACACGAGCACCCTGTCTTCCCTCCTCTTCAGTCAATTAGTAAGTCCCGTGTCACAGGCCACCTTCTTGCTGCCACAGGCCCATCGTCCCACCAGAGTCAATGTCCTATCAACATCATCTGTGCGTCAGCTTTTGCAACACACTTTCAACCAGAACAAAGTTGGTTTGAATTCGTCACCAGCAGTTGCCTCTCAAACATCTTCAGAGGTCGGTCCAGGGTGTGTGCTGTTTGATGGAAAAAAGTTGTGCGTTTGTTTTGGATGCAAGCAAGTTGTTATGCAAAGTATGTGTCTGCTGAAATGTAGGTGAAAGATGCAGAGGCTTTGATCTAGATAGAATGAAACCTCGCTCACTTCAAACACGCACCAGACAACATGTTCTTTGTGTACCCCACACAGTTGTGAGGAGGTGTCTTGGCTCTGACCATCCCTAGGGTGGTTTTGCTCTGTGCGGATCAGTCTGAGGCTCCCGGAGGGCCCCAGGAGTCCTCTGCTTCTCTAGTGAACTCCAGAAAAGGCTGTCCTGCAAACTCACAGACCTCACTTGGGGGAGCCAGAACTCAAATTGGCTTAGCAGGTTAAAAACCTCTTCCTGAGGTCTGATGCATTACTGTGTGCTACAAACAAACAAACAAACAAACAAACGTGTTCTCAAGGAAAGATGCAGTTCTATGCAGCCCTTTTTTAAAGATTATTTTTGCTGTGGGGTCCAGGTTGGCTTGGTATTCATTACCTAGGCCCAGGGAAACCTAGACTTTGGGATGCTTCTCCTGCCTCAGCCTCTGAAGTGCGAAGATTCCAGGCATGCTCTCACATGCTTGGCATCCCCAGCTCACTTCTCTCAGGCACCACTTCCTCCCAGGAGTCTCTCCCTGCCCCCCATCCCATCTCCACTTCAATCCGCAGTACTGCAGTTTTCCACTGTCTGCATTCCCCCGACCACACTCCTCCACGAGGGTACTTGGTTTGCTCCCACGGTGTCGGCAGAATTTGGCACAGTGGTAACTTGAAGGCTCGAGAACCTGTTACACTGGAGGAGGTGCTCCTTTGAGTCTGAGCTCCCGTGTGCTCATGGGTCCAACTGTCCACAGCTGGAACCAGCAGTGGGCTGTGAAAGTAACAGCCCTGCAGGCCGCTGGAAGACATGAGGTGGCTTTGGCATACATCGGTGGAAGGAGCAGTCAAGGGAACCATGATGGAGCTGGAGAGAGAGCTCAGTGGTTAAGAGCACTGAATGTCCTTCCAGAGGACCTGGGTTTGATTCCCAGCACCCACATGGTTCCAGGAGATCTGATGACTTCTGCCTCCTGTGGACACCAGCCACACAAGTGATACACAGACATGCATGTGAATAAAATATCCCTTAAAAATGTAAGGGAATGATGATGATGATGATGATGATGATGATGATGATGATGATGATAGCGGATATGTGATGACTAAATTGGTCTGAATAGTTTTGATATTTAAAACAGTTGGGCTCAACTGTCTCCCTTGAAGGAGACATACCATCGTGTAAAAAGGTGGTTTCGTATAAAAATGCCTGAAGTCCACATTCCTGGCTGTGTGAGATAAAATTCAAAAGGTAAATGAATGGCTGACACGGAATCGGAAGACTCCCCAGCCCGCATAAGCCTTTTCTCTTACACATGCATCTGCATAGATAGTTCCAATATCGCCGTCCACAGCAGCATCACTCCTGTGAACCTCGGAAGCTGTGTGGAGCGGAAGCTGTGTGGAGCGGGAGATAAAGCCGCCGCAAAGATGTCCCATCTGTGGAAAGCCATTATTGGCCACGTGTCCAGCTTTGCCCATGGCTCACAATCGCCTCTATTTTATCTCTTTTCTCTTCTATATGTGTGTGTACATGTTTGCATGTGAGCACATGGATGTGGAGACCAGATGTGAATATCCAGGGTCCTTCCTCAGTCTCTCTCCACACTTTTTTTTTCTATACTGTTCTCCCACTGAACTCGGAGTTCACTGATTGGCTGGGCTGTCTGGCCAGCCAGCCCCAGGGACCCGGGTGTCCGCCACCTCACCTGACTTTTTATATGGGTGTGGGGGAGCCAAACTCAGCTCCTCGTGCTTGTAAAGTAAGCATTTCCCCAACTCCATCCATTTTTTTCTTTTATTGGTTTGATAGCCAAAATCCTGTTGTATTTTTTTTCCCCCTGGAGGAAACCCATTTCATTAGCATCAGTGGGAAAACTGTGTCAAGCCTTAAAAAGGAGCTTCCTGTTTCCCATCACATTCAGACTCCCACTTAAATACAACTATTAATGTATAGGATCTCAGTAACAAGGAACAGCCTTTGAAACTCTACATTGATCTCTCTAGGAGACTTTTTTCATGGCTGAGAAGAGGCAAACAAAATGCTCCCCAGTATTTCCAAGCCTTTGGGGCTTAATTCAGGCTCAGTGTCAAGGCAGCAACCTGACTCCTGGCAATACTGGCTGATCAAGAGAAAGAGACTTCCTGTTAACACACAGTTCAGCACGAAGCATCCTTGAGTCAGTGTCAAATCAAATTCAAAAGGTAGATAAGTTATTCAAAATGTGTGTCCAAATATATTGAAAGGGAGGAAATACATTGAAAGAGAGTAAGAAACAATAGTGTTTGGAATGCTAAAGAGGGGGCGGAAAATCGGAATGGCTGAAAAATATCAAAATGTGCTTTTTGAAAACTACCGTGCTACGTTTTAGCAAGCCTGCAGTTTCCGACCTGTACCAACAGCTGGGCGTCTCACTGACCGCAAGCTCACTGGGGGCCAGGGCTCCATCACTGTCTGGTGGGGAAGGGCTGTGTGCACAAATATGCTGTTTGTTATCTTGGGGGTTAGAAAATTATTCCTGCCTTTGAGTTACCTTTACCTTACTTTTAGTTCATCCTTCTAAAGCACTTGGCAGGGCCAGGAAGATATCATCTTATTTCTGACAAGTTTTTGTCTAAAACACTTTTCCCATGTGGACAATGTCCCACCTGTTCTATACAAGTCCCAATAATACTCACTCACCAACCCTTACAGAACATACACAATGGAGGGATCCATTTGTTCTTTGAATGACATCCCCCCCATCCTACCTCCATCAATTTCTCCAAGGATGGTCTACCTCCTATTTCTTGCAAAATCCCTTGATAAGCTAATAATGATAAAATGGAAAAACTGTTAAGAAAATTATTAGTCACTTTGAAGAAAATACAGAAGGAATTCATTGATCTATTGGTGAAGTGTTGATTGAAAAGCTGAAAGGGTTAAGAAGAATCATCTCATCATTTAGGAGGGCCTAATAGCACCCCAATCCTCCCATTATCCTCTGTATGAGATCTGCTTCATTAAACCCATGAAGCCTCAGAAGGGTCATAAAGTTTTGGGGAAGGGGTGGACTATAGAGTCTGACAAAAGCATAAAAGGTGTATGGAAGCATCTGCCTCACACTTCATATCTAAAAAGTGTGTGACTCAGTCAGGCAGGAAGAATGAAAAGAATTGAGAACTTAATCAGGTAGCGAAAGATTCAGTAGAGAGGAAGAACAAAACAAAACAAAACAAAAAGCCAGTTATGAACATGAGCTAAAGGGTTCAGGACTGTATCTACCCAGATAAGACACTAACAGTGGAGAGAAGTCGGGGAGCAAGGACTTCCCGAGGCTGTCAGTCACCTGGATCTTATGGATGCTAAGTGCTCTCTGACATCAGAGAGACTAACGTGGCTCCAAGCACTCATCAGTGTCCTGATGGGATGACCCAGAACATGCACAGCTTGGGATGTCTTGGCCCGGATAAAAATCTCCAGCTGTAGGTAGGCACAGATCCCCACTCCAGATGTTCAGCTTCCATCACACACTGTCCCCCTGGGAACATCGACCTTCAGCCACCTCCTCAAGTTCTCTTCTTCCCAGTGACATGAGCCAATGCGAGCATCCCTTCTGGCTTTTCTCTTGTAGGTGGGAAGGGAAGAAAAGGACTGTGATTTTCATAATTAGGGATGCCAGCCTACTTCTCTAGCTAATTCAGATCACTGGTGCCAGAGGAAAGCTTAGAGAACATTACAATTCTTAAAGATGAAAAAAAATATTTCTTGGGGGATGCAAAGGGAATTGGCTACAGACAGACAGACAGACAGACAGCTGATGCCACAGCTAGGATAAGAACCCAGTGCTCTTTCAAGCAAACTTACTATGTCTCCGACTGGAACTACCTAGTAGCTAAAGCTCCTTTGGATTTCTTTCTCAGAGAAACAAAACAAAATCTAAATCCCATGCACAAAGCCTGACGTCCCAACTAACCACATGATTTCTAGAACCTTCTCTGGCTTTGGAAAGAAAGGCAAGACATGGAACCCCAAGTCCTGTGATACTAACTTGCTAGGTCTTCAATTCCTGGGACTCAACGGACAGAGCAAGGGAGCTCGAAGAGACTGTTTGTCATGAACTCCAGATCAGTTCCCAGTAGCTCTTTTGCCAATAGAATGAGGCATGAACAGCACTCAACCTGCACAGCCTGAGACAATTCATTCACAGTAAAGCCCCAGATTCATCGACCCCCATGTGTGCGTGCACCCTTGGGTACACACGCATGTATATGCATGTTTACATGTGTGTGGATGGTCAGATTCATCCTCTATCATTCTTTCACCTTATTGATCGAGGCAGGATCTCTCAATCAATCCCAGAGCACACTGATACAGATAATCTCACTAGTCACCTTGCTCCAGATTGAGATAAAGGAGCTTCCACCCCCACCCAACTTTCATTTGGGTTCTGAATATCCAAGTTCCAGTGTTCATGTATGCACAACAAGTCCTTCAAGTACTGAGCAATTTTCCCAGTCCCTGGATTCATTTAAAGGCTTATTTTTATTTTTAATGTATGTGTGTGTCCTAGAAGGCCAAAGGAAGACCTTGGATCCTTGGCACTAGAGTTGCACTCAATTGTAAACTGCGTAATGTGGGTATTGGGAACAGAACTTAGAGCCTCTGGAAAAGCAGCAAACACTCTTAACCACTGAGCGATCTCTCAACCCCCATCCCGACTCCCATATTCATTTAAAACCCAACAGTGCCTCTCACCTCAGACTCCACTCCCCCTGAAACTAAGCTAGTGGGTAGAAGAGCCCTGGGTGAAAATCCATTTCTGCGCTCTGTTCTAGCATTTTCCACCTGGAATGCCAGCGTGCTATGCTTATGTTTAGATAAAAGTACAGCTATTCTAAAAACATAAAAACAACAGCAGCAGGGTTTGTGGTTGTCCCCATGTCCCTAAGGCTAACCGCTTCAGGAAACACTATCTACTAAAAGTCCCCCGAGTACACAGGACGATTGATCCCTGCTTGGTGGAATCCTTGGTACCCACATGGAATGTCGTCCTCATCCACCCTAAAAATCAAATCATGTGAACTGGGTCAAAGAAAGCAAATGAGGAGTGTCAGGGGAACTTCAAAGTGACCTTCTGGCCACTGTCGGATATGCCTTGAACTTTAGCAACATATATATATATATATGCTATTTTTTCCAAACCTCCTCCCCCCAGGATGCATGGCGAAGGGCCCTTTTCTCAAGCACAAGGCTTCCCTCATCCTACTCTGGACCCAGCCTACTCCTGTCTTCTCAGAGACTCTGTACTGTCAGGTCAGCTGACCCTTCCTTTTAAAACACATGGATCCCCGAAAGTTCATTTCAGTCTCTACTAGTCATGAGACCTTTCCTGGAGAGATGCTAAGGGAAGCCTAGGGCCGGGGGAGGTAGCTCGGTCAGTGCTTACGACAAAATGTGAGACCTGAGTTCAGTCCCCCCCTCCCCCCGAACCCATGTCTGTAGAGGCAAGGTGTGCTGGTGTGTGCTTGTAATCCCAGAGCTGGGAATGCAGAGATAAGAGGACCCTTGGGGCTTGCTGGACGGCCAGCCTAACCTGCACGACAAGCTCTAGTTCAGTCAGATACCCTGCCTCAAAAACCAAGGTGGCTCCTGAAGAACAACACTTAAAGTCAATCTCTAGCCTTCATATGTGCACGCATGCATGTGTGCACATACACACACACACACACACACACACACACACACACACACACACACGTGTTATTCATCCCAGATAGAAAGGAGATGAACAGATCAAATAAGGGATTACATCCAAGTCCATCTTTGTATGTCAAGGAATTTACTAGGGTTGCTTACAGAACCCTGGGCAACTCCAAGGGAGCTGCACCACCAGGAAGTCCCTGGACAACCATGGGCAGAGATGTCACCGGACAGTGCTACCCATGACTTGGGTAATTCATCAAAAGCTGCACCACTAAATACTCCTGTTCCCAGTGATGTCTTACATAACCTCCAGGAAAAGAAGGGCCCCATGAGGACCCCTGAGCTAATAGGCCCTCCTGCTAATAGACCTAGTCTCAC
The DNA here is from genome assembly GCF_007827085.1 of Peromyscus californicus insignis. NCBI lineage: Eukaryota > Metazoa > Chordata > Mammalia > Rodentia > Cricetidae > Peromyscus > Peromyscus californicus. The sequence continues at coordinate 10,440,140 of NW_026294525.1, forward strand.
GGGGGTGATATGCAGGTTATCACAACAATAGTCATGTCCATCCCAGAGGAAACAGCAGCACAACATGACCAAAACACAAAATAAAACAACAACAGACAAAAGCAAGCAAAGAAAACAACAAAAGCCCTTCCAGCTCAGAACCTCTTCTAGCCGGTGACCCCCTCCCCTCCCCTCCCCTCCCCTCCCCTCCCCTCCCCTCCCCTCCCCTCTCCTCCCCTCCTCTTCATCACCAAACTTGTAGAGTTTGTTGCTTCCTGATTCCCACCTTCCCCCAGCCCACTCCAATCTGATGTCCCCTGACCATCATGCCACCCAAAAGCTTTTGTTAAGGTCAACAGTGACCAGTATGCCACCAAGTTTGGCTTGTTTTTAGCACTGGCCACCCCGTCCCTCTTCAGAGAATCTTCCCTTATTTGCGCCTGCCACTGCCTCATCATCACCCTCCTCCTCCTCCTCCTGTGTGTCTCCCTCCTCCTCTCCCTCCTCCCTCTCCTCTCCCTCCTCCTCCTGCTACTCTCACCGTCTTCTTCATCCTCTTCATCCCTCTCTGCTGAGCCTCTGCGTACCCCCATAGTCACTTTCTCAGATAAACTCTCACTGTCTGTAATGCACAGATACTCCCCCAGGGTGAGACATATGCACCTCAAACTCAGCAAGTCCCTCCACTCTCTCTCTCTTCCCTCTGTCTGCCCTCTCACTCCTCTCCACCACCCATCCATCCATGCTGCAAACCAGGACCTTTCCGCCCATCCCGTCTCTCCTGTCCTATCTAAGTACAGTACCCTCCAGTTCTCCCACATATCTACCCACTTAACTCCATCTCCTTTGCCACATCTCCGTATCCTCACAGCTTCCCACGGCTTCCCCAGCCGCTCCTGCCCCTCCCATCAGATCCCTATGCTTATGCCAGAATTGTCATCTCAAGAGTTGTGTCTTCATACTTTCCTGTGCACCGCCCACCCCCACCCCCAACTGCCTAACAGAATAGCATGGCCCTCCTCTTCCTGTTCCTCAAACAGGCGATGCGGAGTCTTCCCAGGAAGCACCTCCATTCTCTGACTCCTCCCAGTTGGCTCCTACTCCATCTTCAGACATCAGCTCTCCAGCGTGGGGTGCCTTCCTGGGGTCACTGGAAGCTAGGCTAGATACACTACATCTAACATGGTGCCCCTTGCTTTCACAGAGCCCATCACTTCACATCTCTCATGGCATTTGGAAGTCAATGCCTTTGCCTACCCGCACTGAGGCCACTTGAGGCTTACTCCCTGGCCCTCCCTTTCTAGAAAGCTTAGTGGATGTGGCTCTACCTGCCCTGCTGGGAAGTCCCTTTGTGGGTGTTTATGAGAGGCCATGCCTCCCAAGGGTAGCCCCAGCCAATGAAACAAGCTGCTTCTACACAGCCTTCCTCTCAGCTTTACCAGCAACACCAAGATGGTCGAAAGGCTTTCCCAGGGTCGCCAGCCCCCCTCAGCCTCTCCTTTATCAGGACACCTCTAAAACCAAAAATCTGGGTATGTGGGATCCCTTAGCACTTGATTCTCTGAGGACCCAGACTAATCCTCCCAGTCCTCCTTCATGAGTTCAAGGGTCTTGGCTGGTTTGTTACCAGTTAATTTCTAATGCCTAGTGCAGAAACTGCAGATGTGCACTTATGACATTAATGAGTAAACGCATTCATAGAGCCGGGCTGTGGTGGTGCACGACTTTAATTCCAGCACTCAGGAGGTAGAGGTAGTCAGAGCTCTGCAAGTTCCAGGCCAGCCTGATCTACAGAGCAAGTTCCAAGACACCCAGGACTGTTACACAAAGAAACCTTGTCTCAAAAAAAAGATTAAAAAAAAGCATTCATAGATCATTCTAGAAGGAACCTAGAATATCTAGAATCTCTCACTGCTCTTTTATGCTCTTTACTTAGTGTCACGCATATCTACGTAAAACTTCCTGCTCTGTCACTGAGTACGCAAATTCCCAATCATCTGGCATGGCGTCACTATGAAACTCGACACCTTTGTCTCACTGTGACCTGAGCGATGCGTCTATGAAAAGTAAGTTGTATAGAAAGAAACATTCGGATGACTTTTGTGCTACCAACCCACAGAGCCAGTGTGTCTCTGCTTTTCTGGGGGAAGAAAGAATACAGTCGCCATTAATAGACAGGAAATTCGTCACTCACAAACCCACTGCTGATGCAACTCTGAGAAGAGGCACACATTTTCTAGAGAAGGGAAAAGATAATTTGTGGGTTGAGGAGGGTTGCAGGGCTCCATGGAGACACACTTTAGATGGGAAAGACATTTTAGAAAACACAGTGTAGAAAGCTCTTCTGCGCCCACACATCCTTCCCACGAAGTTTCTGAATGTGAAAAATGGCTTGGCTGTCTTCTGACTTAAAAGAGATACCTAAAAGGGAAGGGGCACCAATCAGAAAGAGCATCATGTGCTAGTTCAGGTAATTTCAAGACTATGAAACAGCCCTTTCCTGAAGCAAATTGTCTAAGACGATGACATCACACCACTGAGTACTGAGAAACAGAACCTGAGAAGTGGAGTCTGCCCATAGGCCACCAAACGGGGAGTGAGGATGGGCTGCCCATGAGTTCTCTCTCACAGAGACACCTGTGGTGACTCCCATGAGCAGAACTGTGAAGCCTGTACTTCACAGTTCTGTCTCCCGGTTGTTGGCAGTTGTAAAGATGAAGTCTTGATCTAACAGGTTATTGGTTATCCCTTAGCTCCGAGAAGGGCTGTACAAGCCCACAGCCTCTGAAGTCCCCAAAGAGTGTCCACTCCATCCTGGGTACTATTCCGGGCATGCGGAACCTCCCTAGAAACAGCAATCACACTCCTGTCCTCCCTGAACAGCCAGGGGTTTCCTCACATTACCTGTCACCTCAGCAGTGGTGGCCTCTGTGACAATCCCCAACAGCTAACTCCACTGTCTCTCCCAGACGTTAATCTGAAGATGCTACAGAGCAAAGCCCTGGGGCTTTAAAAAAAAACAAACCACAAAACAAAAAAAACCATGAATTCTTCAGGCTTTGTTCTCTGCCACAATGTCCTTTCCCACCTTTGGGGGGTTCACTCATATCCTCTGCCCCTCTCGTCCTAGAGCCCCACAGCATTGTGATTTAGCTCTTACATGAGGTGCTGTGAGCACCAGAAGAACCAGCTACCCCTCTCCTTCACTCTGCTGGTCACCGGCCATTTTAGTTGGCTGTTAGCCAACCTTTCTCACTGCTGTTTCCAAATGCCTGACAGAAACAACTTGAGAAAGAATGATTTAATTTGGCTCACGGTTTTGATTTTGTTCACTGTAATGGGAAGAGTATGGCAGATTTTATAACACCAAGACGACGTGACTGGTGGCCATCACATGTCTGCCAACCAGGAATCAAAGAGCAGGAAACAAGAGAGAGAGTAGGAAGCAGAGAGAGCAGGAAGCAGACGGGGGGGGGGGGGGGGGGGGAGGGAAGGAGGGAGGGAGGGAGAGAGAGAAGGAGACCAGGAAGGAGAGACGCAGAGGCAGAGACAGAGACAGAGACAGCGACACCAGGAATCAGGGAGCAGAAAAGCAGGAAGTAGGAAGCAGGAAGCAGGAAGAGACCTGGAACTCTGTATGGAGAAGGCAGGTATATACTCAAAAGGAAGGGTCAAGCTAAAACCCTCCAAAGTATGTCTTCCAGGTACGCCTCGCATCCAGAAGGTTATGCAACCTTCCAAAACAATGCCATCAACTGAGGACCAAATGTCAAACACACGCACCTGTTGGGTGCACTTTAGCCTCTGACCTTTGACCCCTAACAGGTAGCATTGTCACATCTGCATCTCCGATTACCTAACCATCTATTAAAGTCTTCTCAGACCCAAGTCTGATGTGTCCCACCTACCCCTCTCATACTGATTGCTGCCAGTGGCTGCGTGGTCTGAATCGGTGGCACATCAGAAGCACCTGGGAAGTTCTTTTTAACTTCGCATACTGAAATAAATATAGACTCACAGGAGGTTTCAAACAAAGACACAGCCCTCAACCTTTTCATTTCTCTCTTCTTTTCTCTGCATATTTTCCTTAACCTTATTCTTTTCAGACTTTATTTTCTATCTAAGACAGTACCCGTCACCTAACTTCCCTCAGTAGTGACATCTTACTTAACAAGAGGAGGTTGGTTGGTAAAGCCCAGTGGGGGAGACTGTAGCTCTCTCTAGGAGCACCATTCCCAGAATGCACTCGTCCTCTCTCTTCCTGTATAGATGCATGCTGCTCTTATCATATGTAGAGATTATTCAAGACAGAAGACCATCCCACCAACACAGCTCACACTTGCCCTCCCCAGCCCCTGGGAATCATCTACTTGTTCTCCATCTCCTTCATGGTATTCTGAGAACATTACATAAACGACATCTTACAGTAGGTAACCTTTAGAGGCGGGCTTTTCTTACTCCAAAAGCTTTCGAAGCTTTTAATAAATAACATTTCCTGGATCCTATCACTGTCTCACCACCCTGCCCTTTATTCTGTCACTGATATCATTTCCTCTATCCAAGGGAGGACTGTGGTTTAAAGATGGAATCAAGTATCTCGTGAAAAGCAAGCCATGGTTAGATGTATCACTTCCTTTCATCTGTCCCATCCCACAGACCTTGCGAGGGACCCGGATTCCTCAGACTCAATTCCATACAACACTGCCCTCGCTTCCACGCCAAAACTGGTTCTTTCCAAGGTGTCTGCTAATTGGTTTTGTGCTCCCCCCCAATACACACACACACACACACACACACACACACACACACACACACACACACGTGCGCTTCTATGCTTCTAACTGGAGGTCTGCACGTCATTGTATATAAATGATTACATAATTTCAGTCAGAACTATCTTCTCAAACGAAATGCATGACACCGAACCTGGATGAGTTTTCTAGACATGGCCCTGCTGTGTCCACACAGCAGGAGCTTGACTCGGCATTTATTTTTCCCACCTTCAGTGGAAGGTGATTACAAAATATAAGTAATATGTATTTTGACTGCAGCCTGGTAGACTTAGGATGGGGGTGGGGGGAGCCCAAGGAAAACAAATGCCACTGTGTACGGCCAGACCAGGTCACAGGCACAGACTAGCAACTTGTCAGCCTCTTCCCACTATAATAACAGGTGTTGAAAGCCTCTGTCTGAGAAGTAAGGGAGGTGGGAAAATAGCATGTCACGTGACCTAAGATCAAGGGGGAGGCCACACAAGAACACTTCCATGGGATGCAGGGAATAAAACGAAAAAGAGGACAAGGTGATTCTTTGATCCAGTCACTATACCTTCCCCGGGACTGTCAGTCCTGTGAGGCAGATGCCTGACGGACGTGGTGTATATGCTGAGTGTCTGATTTACAGCAGGACTCAGTGGGTGTCTATGGAGTACTGAATATCAGGGAGTAGTGGTCCCCATATTTGCCAGCACAGCAAGTTGACGGTACCTACATTGCTTCTGTCATCGGGGACAGACAGCTCACAGAACAGGCCACTAAGGTCAGACATCTGCCCTGCTTCAGCCTCCGGAAGGCAGGACTCACCAGAACACCTAAGACATGTCACAGAGGTGCCCCTGGGGACCGCCAACATCCTGCCCAGCCTGATCTCAGATGTCCAACTGCTTCTCTGCATGTGCTTTCAACACACCTGTGGCCCTCTGCCCTAGGATAGCTAGTCCTCAGGATGTTTTCCTGGTCTTCAGCAATAACAGGTTTTGTGGAGCAAAGGGAAGCCCAGAACAAAGACTCAGTTGCCCTTGCAGTTCACAGTGGGCTGGAGACTGAGATCCAACAAATGGGATGCAACTTGGATGCTCTCACGGAACATCACAGGGGTTCCCCTACCTGCCATTCTTGCCCATCCTGGTACCCAGAACTTGAAGCAATAGCTAGAGCTCTGGCTGCCATCTAAGAACATGGGAAGGGTTTTGTATTTCTTAGCAACACAGCAGTATGTACAAGAGCATGGGAGAGCTCCCTTTGAAAACACCAGCTTCCTGATTGCTTTCTCAGAGGGGTGGGTTTCCTCCTCCATCCCAGGCCACCCACCCAATCAAGTCTATTTATTTCTAAGCTGGCATTCCATCCCAATCAACCTGGAATAAACAGGACACACAGGGACAGGCCAGAAAGAGGGACTCATTCCATCAGGTGTGGACATATTGGCACCTGATTCTGCCCTTCTGTAAGGGCACGTGGCCAAAGCACCCACAGCCATTTTCAAAAGAGAATTCCCATATACTCTCCCCCGCCACACACACTTTTTCCTACCAAGTCTGAATTCTGGTACTTCTGAAACCTTTGCCTAGGATGGTCCACCTGTGTTTTTGTCACCCATGGTTCTAATTCACTTACTTATCTTTTTTCTAAAATATCAATAATGCATAATAATCCCTTAGAATCCACTCAGATTTTGTGTTGTGGTGGAGTGTTGTGCATGCATGTGTGTGCACATATACGTGGAGGCCGATGTCAAGGGTCTTCTGAAATTGCTCTCCGCCTTATTTTTTAAGACAGGTTCTTTTACTGAACCTGGAGCTTGCTAGTTCAGCTAGTCTGGCTGCCCATCATGCTCCGGGGATCTGCCTGCCTCTGCCTCCCCGGTACTAGATTACAGACGTGTGTAAACAGGCCTGGCTTTTTTTTTTTTTTTTTTTTTTTTTTTTTTTTTTTTTTTTTTTTTTGGTTTTTCGAGACAGGGTTTCTCTGTGTAGCTTTGCGCCTTTCCTGGAACTCACTTGGTAGTCCAGGCTGGCCTCGAACTCACAGAGATCCGCCTGGCTCTGCCTCCCGAGTGCTGGGATTAAAGGCGTGCGCCACCACCGCCCGGCTCAGGCCTGGCTTTTTATGTGAGTGCTTTTTACATGAGATCCGAACTCAGGTCCCCATGCTTGTGAAACAAACAGTTTATCAACTAAGTCATCTCCACAGTTCCCTCCTCCACTCATAAACCATGTATAGTGTGTGTGTGTGTGTGTGTGTGTGTGTGTACCCACGCCATGTGGCACATGTGAAGGTCAGAGGGCAACTTTAGGGAGTCGATGTTCTTTTTCACTATGTGAGTCCCAGAGGCTGACCTCAGGCCTCCCTGGTGTCAAGTGTCCTTACTCACCGAGCAATCGCGACAGCCTAAAAACAAACAATTTAACGATGGTTCTACAAATTAGTCTGGAAAGACAGACTCTGGTTTGAATTTGATGTTTTTAATTTTAGAGAATAGTCAGTCATTTTGTCCCTTTGGACAAGTATTAATGTTTATGTACTTCAGACTTTCATGATATATGATTTAATCTGCTTTCTCATCTGTGAAATGGAACCCATAATAACAGCACCTAGTCTTGGATTCTGTGAAGACAGGGTGAGAACCCAGCCCTTACTTAGCTAGTGCCTGGCAGTCACGGATGGCATAGGATAACAGCCCTTAGCTGGTGTCTGGCATTTGTAGACAGGCCACACTGAGAAGGTCTGCGTGTGTGGGTGCTGCCTGTTTCTGGCACCTGTCTAGCTGCATGTGGTCCTGGTCACTGAGCAGAAGCCAAGGCTGAGGAGACTAGCCTCCCGGAGGGAAGGGAGACGTGGTCTGAGGCCTTCACCTTCCTGCCTGCCTCTCACTCTGTCAACGTGCTGGCGGAGGACGAGCATGCTAAAGTGTCACATTAGCTAATGAGATCAGACTGCTAACCTGAGCTAAGCTAATGAGCTCTGCTTTGCTAATCAGCTCCACAGACACAAGCGGCAGCGTCCTGAGCAGGCAGCCCCCAAAGTTCATCTGCAGGTTGGCTGTTTGAAATCCAGACCATGTCTTCCTACAGAAACAACATGGCAACTGGCAGAATCCTCAGGCCGAAAGGTTTGGCTGGCCCCAAATACTTTTTATCCTGGGGAAGACACAGTAGTGCAGTGAAAAATAATAGCATTAGGTCCAAGGAGCTGGAGATGTGGAGGCTAATAATGATAAAGGCAGTGTGTGGGGGGGGGGGAGGGGTGCACACCAGTGACTATTCCATTCTAACCCAACTAAATGACACAAGGTATATGCTTTGGTCCATAACCCAGTAGACTAGGTTGTAGTGTAGCGAGTCATGCCCTGAAGCACTGCCCCTAGTGAGGCAGCTGTAACTGTTACACTTGCCTATGACCATGAGGTACCTGCCCCTGGGGCATGGCCACTGGAGACCCTTAAAACCTGGGATGCATGTACGTTCTCTCTCTCTCTTGGCTACCTTGTGGTTTCGATGTTGAGATCTTGGACCAAGCTGTTCAGTGTGGGACATAGCTCAGCTTTCCCGGACCCTACGATAAATCTCCCTCTTAGTGATCAATTCCTTTGATCACTAAGCTGATTCCATGGATTGCTAGCGACTGAATCACGTTACTGGGTACTTTCCTTACAATGTGTAAAAAGGAGAGTTTGGGGAACAGGGAGATGGCTCAGCTGGTCAAAGTACCTACTGCCAGGCTGGCAAGCTGAGTTTACTCCCCGGACCCACATGGTGGGAGGAAAGGACTGGTTGTCCTCTGATCTCCACATGCGCTCTCCCATGTGCGCGCGTGCGCACACACATACACACACACACACACACACACACACACACACACACACACACACGCAAGAAATGTGACAAAAACCGTTAACAATATTTTGGGATGAAACAAAGAAATTTCCCCCATCCAAGAGCGATTCTTGAGAATTTTATCTGCCTTTCCTGTTCTTGGCTGGGAGCTTTAAAGAGAGCTGGAGAAAAACTTGGAAGTCAAGAGCCAAATAGAAAACCTCAGGGGGAAAGGTCAGCTCTGCACCAGGAAATGAGCTTGGTTCAGAAAGCAACCATGTATACGCAACCGGCCATCAGCGTCTTCACCGAGAGCTCAAACAGTGGGCTGCCCACCGTGCTCCCCGGAAGCATGAGTGGAATGCAAGAAACTGTCAGAGGACTCCATGCTGATGAGAAGCTGCATTGTCAGAACAGAACATCCAGCTCCCATTCATCCTCTTGAGGAAATGCGGGCAGTAGGCCTCTCACCTGCCTTTACCGTGAGGAGGCAGCTGGGTTGTCTCCCGTCACCATCTAACCCCTGAGGGCTCCATTTCCTCACTTGTAAAATGAAACTTTGGGTTTTTTTTTTTTTTTTTGCCAGCGCTATCTTTATATGATCTATAGTTGAAGAAATTATTTCTGTGGATAGCTAGAACAATTCTGGGATACCGTTTACCAAGAGAGACGGCAACAGTCAACACTGAGCAAGACACAAGAACCTATCATTTGGAAAACCAACTGTTTTTACAGATTCTGCTTCCAAAAAGTTTTGAGAAGTGCATTATACAGAACACTAATGTTTATATTTATCTTTGAACACTCCATCAAATGCTGGGTGAATAATAATAGCTATTTCATAAGAAGCCTCTTCTGTACAGTCTTCAACATCTGATGTGTTAATAATGAATGAGGCCCCTGCAAGACCACCTGCATGGCAGCCTTGAAATGGATATGCCTGGGGTTTAAAGGCTACTTTCGGTTGGTGCCTCCTCTGGGGCCATAATGTGGTTCAATAAACACGGATTCGGGGCCTACTGTGAATCACACATACACACAGACAGACACACAGATGGGACCCGCAAGACAGCAAATCCATGAGGTAGGATAGGCTCCAAGAGCTCATAGGCCAGAGTGTACCCAGCCACCTGGTACCTGTGGCTAAGAGCCAGAGCCACCAAAAGAAGGTGAGAGACATGGCCAGGTTATGACTGGCAGGGTCAAGAACCTTCTTCCGCCACATGTGCTTGAGTGAGACCAGCAAGGGTGAGCCTTGTGTGCCATAGACTGGCAGCTGGAGGCAGGTATGAGTGCTAGACAGAACATTCAGTAGAGCTAAAGACAGAGTGTGGGAGAACTTGGCTTCAGAGGGAGTGGGGAGGAGCCGGTGAAATCAAATTACCAGGTCAAAGGGTATTCCCTGAGTGGAACATCCTACAATAAATGAATAGAGTAAAACAGACTGAAGGCCTCTTAGAGTCAAGGCGGTTCTTGAACACTTTCACGCCTCTGTGTGTATTTGGGATGAATCTCAATGAATCATCCTCTAAGGGTTCAAAGGCCATTTGAGAAGGAGGGTGCCAAGGAGCCATCCAATCCTCCTCATTGCCACCTTCTGGGGAGTGGAACACAGTAACAGAAGTACCTCTGTGGGCGACAGCACCCCCACCCCACCACACCCCCTCACAGAAAGTACCATTGGCAAGGAGTCACAGAAGAAATCTGCAGAGCTGAGCTGAGCTTGCTCCATTCCAACAAAGCTGAGAATGATACTCTACCAAGTTGCCCCAGGATGGACCTTTACCAAGTTGCCCAGGATGGACCTCTACCAAGTTGCCCCAGGATGGGCCTCAGTGGTGAGTAAAGAGACCTGAAGAATACAGAGGTCTCAGCATTCACAAATGTATTCAGGACTTCGCAATATGAAAACTTAAATCCATGCTTTACAGCTAAGTGAAGTATTAAACTTGATTAATGGATGGTGGATAAGGAGTCAATCACTTAGATGTCTCAGTGTTTGTGGCTTTGAAAGGCTTTAATCCAGCCATGATGGTGACAACCCAAATGGTGCTGAGCAGAATTCTCCTCGCCCCAGACACCATCCTTCTTCTCTATCAAAGTCACTTGACCAGCAGGTGTTGTGAGCCCACCCTGGTCCTTGAAGCAGCAGACTGGTATGTGGCATCAGAACCATGGCTTCCCTGTAGCCTGTCTATGGAGAGAGCTCCATATTGTGTGTGTGTGGGGGGGGGGGAGGCGGTGTCCACATGATATGAAAAGAAATATATGTGCAAAAGAGCTGTTCTATGGGTTAGCCCTGGCTGGCAAGGGAGCCCTACTCTAATGGTAGAAGCCCATAAGAACTTCTCCCAGACCTCTCTTCCTTATGGACCCATTAGCTTTCTGGAGTTTAATATAAGACAATCACAACTGCTTTTGTACCTTGAAAGGAAACTCTTAAGAGATAGAAGGCACACATCATAGGAGATCAAAGCTTATCTGAGGAGAGGTCTCATACATGCAGCTGTATGTGGCAGGGTGTTTCTCCACACACTCAGGAAACACCCACTTCAACCCAGATAATACCCACCCCATGCATCTAGCACTGACGGGGTCTACATGTGTCATATCTCCACAATGTACATCCTGTGCCCAGCATATAATGGCGCTCAGTAACTACTTGACTCACGAGACCAAGAAATCCTAAGGCAAGTAAGAAAAAATGTCAAAGATTCATGCAGAAAGAGATGAAAAAATATTAGAAATAAACAACAAGAAAACACGTGGTGCAGAAGGAATGAAAATGAGGCTCTTGTTCAGAGGGATGACGTCATCTGTTGGACTAAGTGCTGTCAATCAGGAGAGGTCTGACGGGTCCTGGGGGGAACAGTCAGTTTGGGCACTGAGCAGAAGAGCCCCTGGCTTCACAAATGTCTTCATCATCTTGGTCACTATAAAACAAACCATTTCTCCTAGGAGGTTAAATTCACCTCATTACTCAGATGCCAAGCAAGCCATTCACCCAATCTCTACTCGGTGTTTAGTATGTACATACCACCAGAGCTTTCCCTCTGCCACAGTGTTGCTCAGTGTATTTACAGTGAGCTATCAACGCTTAGAGGAATCCTAACTACAGAATCCCTTCTTCCAGTCAAAACCTTGAAAGCCCATGAGCATGGCAGCATCTGCTCTAAAATAAAGAAGAAATACTTTCCTTTGCTACTGTTCTTAGAAAAAATCTTCACCATCGTCTTCCTTGATGCAGAAGAATGCCCTTCAAGTTTCCTCTCAAATATGGGTAATTAACTCCCATTGCTCTGTCTTAGATGAGAAGGAGAGGAAAACAATGAAATATTTAAGAATCTTCCTTGAGAGCAAACAGGTCTGTCATGCACTCATCAGGAAGTTAAGTCATATGTCAGATTTGGTATCATCTCAGCCTTGGCTCGCTCTTCTCTCTACAAATGCAGCTTGGCCCAGCAAGTCTTTGAGGACCAGAGGAGACAGAGCACTGCTAAGTCTACCTACCCTCAGGAACTCTTCGACAGGGGACGGTTCTCCACCGGGTTCCATGCCAGGTGCTGGGAGCCACACTGCCACCATGGTCTCGGCATTTGAGGCCGTATTCTTCACCTTCCAGAACTGCACCCTGCCCTGGCATTCTTGGGCCCCACTTGCCCCCCCCGCCCCCCCCCCCGAGTACAGGAATTCTTTCTGAACCCCAGCTTCACAGCTGTGTCCTGCTTTAAATTGACTCACTGACTGTTGCAAAGCTCTGCCAGAACAAGCCATTGTCCAGATCTGCAGGGACAAGGAGGACTGTACCCATTTGGGGCTGTCTCGGTCCACTTGCTGCGGGGTTCTCCTTCCTGTGCAGCTGGGTCTGTCTCCCCAAAGCCTGGGACCTGACCATCTGTGACATCCCACTGTTGTTCTGGAGTGGACGTGGCGGTCAGCCAGATGGGTAATTCTCCCCCACCTCGCTGCCTCTGCTCTAGGGAAGGAAGCATCTATGCCACCAGCTGCTGAGAACGCTGGCCTCTGCCAGCTCTCTGCGGACCCCTTCTCAGGGAACTGCCTGCCACAGAACAGTTACCACCACCAAGGTCTGCCCTTGCCCAGAGCAAGCCACATGTTAGGAGGACAACCTCAGATGGCCAGAGGTTGTATAAGATACTCAGAATTTTAAGTCCAGTTAAACAGAGGGATAACTGTACTGCTGTGTAGGAAGTAGAGACATGAGCCCCCGAAAATCTTCACATCCTACTCTTGGAACTTGTGCATCTTGGGTAATGGGAGTCAGGTTAAACCTCACTTGTGCCTAAAAGAGGAAGGCCACGCCTGTGCGGAGCAAAGGCATGTGATTGTAGAGCAAAGACACAGAGAGGTGACACGATGCTGGTTCTGAAGATGAAGGGGTCAACAAGCCCCATAAATGGAAAATTGTCCCTCCGGCTGCCAGAGAAGAATGCAAGCCTGAGGACAGCTTGGTATCAGCCTAGACTAGTGGCAGTTCTGACCTACAGACTGTAAAATCACAGGTCAGTGTTATTTCCAGCCACTAAATCTGTGGCCATTTCTCATGACAGCAAAGGGAAAGTCATTCTGAAGATATGACTCGAAGTTTTCCATTTTTTCCCACAGCCAATTCTCCATGCCTGACTCAGGTCCTGTTTAGGAAAGTCAAAGAGCTTTAACTGAAAAAAAAAAAAAAAACCCAAAAACCAATAAGGGCTAACTCTAGGTATAGACACAAACCCAGGCAACTTCCCCAAACTGCTGGTTCACACAAGGATAAGTAGGGATCTCACTATCACATACAAGAACATGACAGCACCTTCATGGACCCACTCATTACATTATAAGCATCCACAGCCAAGAGGCAGAAGGGCATGGTTAGTGGGCACTGCACTAGGCTGCTACTTCAACTTCTAAATAACGACACAGAATGTTAATAGTTTCCTAGATCAATAAAGCTTACCTTTAATATGTAATACTGCTGCGGGATGTTCTGTATGGCAAATGTGTTGCTCTGATTGGTTGGTAAATAAAACACTGATTGGCCAGTAGTCAGGCAGGAGGAAGTGTAGGCAGGACAAGGAGGAGAATAAAGCTGGGAAGTGGAAGGCTGAGTCAGAGACACTGCCAGCTGCCGCCGCGATGAGAAATAGCATGTGAAGATGCCGGTAAGCCACGAGCCATGTGGCAAGGTAATACCATCTCTCCCATGCTGGGAATTAAACCTAGGGCCTTGCACATGTTAAGCAAGCTTTCTTTACAAAATTAGCTATGCCTCCCAGACTCTATACTTTTTCTTTTTGAACTTAATAAGAAATATAGTCTAAAACCATGGGCCAGCAAGATGGCCCAGCAGGTGGATACATTTGCCATCAAGCCTGGTGACCTGATTTTAATCCCCATGTCCAACATAGTGGAAGGAGAGAGCCAACTCCTCCAAGTTGTCCTCTGACCTACACACACACACACACACACACACACACACACACACACACACACAAATAGATACATAAATAAATAAATGTAATTCAAAAACACATTAATCCTGATTAATAATTTTAGGATGGACAAATGGGCTTCTTGAACATTCAGTAGTCATTTACCTTAAAAAAAAAAACAAAACTCAGCAGCATGCCCTTTGAAAGATTCACTTACAGCTAATGGTCTAAGAACACAAACACTGATAAAGAACATCTCCTAACCAGGGTGGCAATCACCATTCCTCTGTGTGTGTGTGTGTGTGTGTGTGTGTGTGTGTGTGTGTGTGTGTGTGTGTGTGTGTAGACCATGCTGAAGTCTAATTTTCATGGGGTGTGATCATAAGGAAAAACAGGGATATTCAAATGAAGCGCATAAGTGTGAGGTAATGGGAGGAAAGAATTCTTCTCCCTGCTTAGTAAGATAAATAGACCATATATAGCTGCTGAATTCAACTGGACTTTGACTAATATGTTCAAAATATGCTCTTATCTACCATCAAGCCTGTATGGGAAATTCATGGCATTAAAAGACCCTAAAATAGAAACCATTCAAGATGATAAATTGCTTTGATTATATGAACCCGAGGTCCACTCAAAAGATCAAATCACTGGGAATCATTAGTTGGGGAGTCATCCACACTTGTAGGAAAAATGAGCCATGACAGCCTATTACAGAAAAGACCTTAGTGTGTCACAAGCCACAGAGACAGGTAAACCTGGTCCCTGGTCCCCCATAATCTGAGAGAAACTGGACCTCCTGGCCCACTATATTGATGATTACATTCAATCTCTTCCAAAATCAACAGACAGACCTGAGGTAACAGAGCTGCTCACCTGCCACACTTAATATGTTCTTGGAGTAGTAGAAAGGCCTTGAATATCAGGTTTAAACAGATTTACATGAATTTAGCTTCCCACATTAGGTGTCCAAGTTCCCAATGGCAGGGAACTTAGAGGTTTAGAAGCCGGAGCAAGGGAAGAATAGAGCTTAGTGGGAAGGGAAGCAAGGCAGCTATCCTGGTACAGTGTGTAAGAGCCAAGGCCACCAATGGTGAAGTAGCTTCCCCAGCAGGACCACATCTCCAAGGAAGAACCAGAACTGGGCAGGAGTTTATTGGTGGTGGCTCCTTCCTTCCCACTCATGGACAGTCATTGAAATGGAAGGAAATGAGAAAAGTTGGTCCAATATCTAGCAACAAGTTACAGTGCTAAAGTCTGAGAGGTTTTTTTTTTCCTTAATTATTGGAGTCACATATTAATTACCAAATACCCCGCCCCGCCCCACCCGACACGTGCCAGACAGTCCCAACATCTCATTTGAGAACTCCTGGGCCTGGCTTCCCAGTTACTATGGTTGTGTACTAAACTTCCCTAAACATAGCTGCTTAAAACAATGACAACTTTATTCTAGTCACAAAGCTGCCACTTTGGCAGAGCTCAGCAGGGATCACCCCTGTCTGCCGCATTCAGCTTTCAGTAGACAAAAGACAAAAGACAGGGTGGGGAGATGATCAGGGATTTCGGGGTGAGAGAATCATCTAGCGGGCAAAGCAGAATTATAATCATGTGATGCCTCACTCACTGGGCGAGGGGCTCCCTCTCTGTGTGGTCTACACGCTACACAAGCTCTGGACTAAGGAGGCGACTAGGTGGCCGGACCTCCTTACATGGCAGCTGAGAGTTCCAACGGAGCACGTTTCTGAGTACAAGAGAGAGAGAGAGGGCATGGAAGAACTGGGCAGAATCTTTCATCGTGCTTCCTAACCTCGCCTTGGAAATCACATAGCTTCCTTTCAGCCATATGTCATTCTTTACACAGGCGACCCAGATTCAAGAGGAGGGATTTGGATCCATGCTGGTATAGGAAGAATGTCAAGGGAATTGTGAAAATGTTTGAAAGTCAGCACACTGGAAGTTCAGAGACAGGAAGAATACACACAGTCTAGAGCAGTGGTTCTCAACCTTCCTAATGCTGCGACCCTTCAATACAGTTTCCTCACGTGGTGGTGACCCCCAACCATAAAATTATTTTGTTGCTACTTCGTAACTGTAATTTTGCTACTGCTATGAATCGTGATGTAAATATCTGATATGTGACCCCCGCCCAAGAGGTCATGACCTACAGGTTGAGAACTGCTGGTCTAGAGACATTGAGGAAAAGGTTGTTGGAGATGATGGTTGGAGATGGTTGATGGTGGAAGGTATGGGAGAGAGGGTGAGAAGTGACAAGGGGTCCAGGCCACAGTTCTGAGGAAAAGGGGGTGATCTCACTGACAGCAGCAGATCCCAAAGCATGGAAGAAGCTTTGAGACGACTGGGTTTCCCGGTCTCAGGGACTGGCATCTTCTGGGTAGGGCAGGTGCCAGCAGTGAGGGAGAAAGAGACCCGGAAGTCATATTTGAAAAACAACAGAGCCACCATCACAAGGACGCAGAGTTGTTTGGGAAAGTGAGAAAGGCAGAGGGAGAGCGAACCAAGTTCACGTGAGGGAAAGAGAGAGCAGATGTAACACAGGAGGAAGAGAAATGACTAACGCTGAAGAGACGTACATCCTCGATGCCAGAGGAAGGAAAAATTCCAAGGAACGGAAAGCCTTCTGAGTGTCTCATGCTAAGTGAAAACTGAAGAGGACACCACACTTGTCCAGGAGACAGCCCAGGACACTCTTTCTGGGGACTTACTTCTACAGCCAGCACAAGGAGAGGCAATTCTTTCTCAGGCAACAGAACTCAGGCCTTTAACGGACTCTGGGGTTTTGTGTGAAAATAAACGGTTGCCCTGAATTCTTGGGAAGTATGGGGAAACCACCACAAGACAGCCAACTCACATGGCTAAAGTCTTTCCCCGGTGGGGGCTTACACCACCATCTCTCCACTGATAAGGCTATCTCAGGGCCAAGCCCACTGGCCCCAGAGCAGTGGGCCACACCCTCCCCTATCAGCTCCCCAGCACCCTCCCCACATTTCCATGGTGCTCAGCGGCAACACCAATTCCCACAGACTTTGAAGTTATTGGTTTAAAAAAATCTAGTTTGAAGATATATGGAAATGATTATATATAAATTCCTGTTTTTAATTGAGTGTTTAGATGTGCTTAAACTGTTCTTAAAAAAAAAAAATTAAAAGCTACACACTGGAGGAACGGAGCCCTGGGCAAGGAAACAGGCACACAGGCAGGGCTGTCAGCCTGTTTTCCGTTCTGGGTCCCTTGGGTCAGAGGAAGTGGTGTTGTGTCTCCTTCCCAGCATCAGGAAATGAGTGTCTATGGCATTTATGGCTCCTGGAGTCATCAGAACTTCTCTCTGATTTTCAACCAAAGTCAGCCACGGGGAAAAGACCCAAGACAATGGTGGGCCGTGAAGAAGTGAAGTACAAGACCAGAGAAGACCTTCGAAAGCCAAGGTATCATGAGTAAGGGGGCAAAAGCATTGAATCTATTTTTAAAAAGCAAAGAACTAACATTAAAGTAAAAGGTAAAGATTAGTAATAAAACACCTTGTTCGTCATAAGGATATTTCTGTACATCGTGATGATAATATATATGCTATGTTGATCAATGATCAATTGATGGGATTTAGCCTTTGGGTAAGAAGATTTTCTTTATCATCAGGTAAAACCATTGAATCCATGCTAAACTCACGTTCAGAGATTCAGACTGAAGTAGTTCAGTCTGGATGTTGTAGGCAGAAACAGGACACATTTTAAGATAATAACCTATGACGTGGCAGTCTGGCATATTCTATCCTAGAAAATGTCAGCAATTTCTAAGAATCAGAATCAAAGAAGGAAGAATTAAAAGGAATGTAAAGGGTAATCAGAGAGCATGTTTACACAGAGCAATTGTTACCGCAGTAAATGTGAAATATATATATATGAAACAATACATCAAGGAATATGAGAAATACAATATTAAGTTTAAAATCCTCACAGGCTGAAAGTTGTGAGAACAACAAAAGCATGGATTTTGAAATCTGTCAGGAAACTGACAATGCGAAAAAATCTAAATGCCAAGAGCCCTTCCCTAGAGAAAAGGGGCCAGCAGCTGCTTCCGTCCTTGTAAAGCAGGAGGAAGGACTGTAGCCTACCATGGCCAGGAGAAACCAGCTAAATCGTCAACTGGCATCAATGGCCACATGTGGACTGTCATATGGATAACCTCCAAAGAGCCTCAGCCTCACAGGAAGCATGCACCGCCCGTCAACTCCTTCCTGCTGGTCTTTACCCAACACACAGCAAGGGCATACCAATGTCTGGAGGAGGAGAGGGCAGCTGAGAGCCTCCTGGGACCCATCTCAAATTAAGTCATGGAAGGATCAGAGCTTAAAAATGGAGTCTGCCAGTCTCAGGTACTTAACCAGGCCGTGGCTGTAGACCTCCCAAAGTTGGGCCAGAGCAACAAGCAGAAGAGATGGCCTGAAGCCCAGAAAGCTGGGGGCAGGGTCTGAAGCAGAAACAAAGGCTGTCAGTCAAGCTAAAAGGCCGAGACAAATCGCCATAGTTCTCTCAACTGGTGCTAGACTAGAAAACATGAAGAAATTGGTTGGCTCGGGCTCAGATCATAAACATGGCTAGAGAGAAAGCATGATTTGACCCTCCAGTCTTTCAAAGCCAGGGATAATCCAACTGAAGCTTCTCCCAAACTCACAACCATTTCAATCGAGCATGCTTAATACAAAAATCCAAAATTTTGAGTACATGAAAATCCTCAACTCTCTGAGCACCAACACGACTCCAACCAGTGGAAATTCCACACCTGACTTCATGAGAAGGATCCAAGCCAAACCTACGCTTTCTAAAATGGGTCTACAAAGTTACCTTCAGGTTATGTGCGTGCAAAAACTGCAAGATTGGAGAAAAAAATGAACTCCCTGGTCTCAAGCCTTTTTGATAAGGGATATTAAACTTGTACAAATAAGGCTGAGTCAACCCACACATTAAGGATATTAAAATCTTGTAAATTACTGTAATGTCTGTAATTCCTTTACACACAATGGCTACTATATAATCAAAAAGTATGATGCACACAAAGGAGGAAGAAATAGAAGCCATAGCCAGCCCAGAGGTCACCCAGACACTGGAGTTGCTGGGCAAGTGTTTCTTCAGCAGAAGACTAGAAACCAAAACAAAATGAATGAGGGGACACTGAAGAAGAGAAAAAGCAAGATATTAAAGTTGCTTAACATGAAATAATAAATTTAAAGACAGATCAGTTGGAATTAAACAATAAAACGCAAAGAGAAAGGAAAGAGAAAACACATGGAATAAATTGAAGTACATGGTACTATAAAAAATGCTATGATGTCTAAGTAGACTCATAGGAAAGAAGAGAGAAGAAATAGCTGAAGAAATAATGAATGGGAAATCCCCTAATCGTATGAAACATATCAACCCACAGACCTGAGAATCCTAGCAAATCCCAAGCAGGATAAATACACAGAAAGTCCCAGACACATGTCATACAGCAACTATTGAGAACAAACTATAAAGAGGCAATCAGCTGGAGAGCTATCACACAGTAAAACATGCAAAAGGAAACAAATGTGTATCTATTTCATCACACTAGATTGTAGCCACTAAAATATGTGAATTTGATATTAAGGCAAATTCAATATAACAAACAGAAAAGATGGTATCTTTGTTGGTTTGTTTTTGTTTTGTGGAGGTGGTGGTTTTGAGACAGAGCTTCACTATGTACACCAGACCGGCTTCCAACTCGTAGAGATCTACCTACCTCTGCCTCCCAAATGCTCAGCTAAGGGGTGTGCTCTACCATCTCCATCCAGGGAGGGGAATATTTCTAAGCCAACAGATATAATGCAGACAGTATAGACTGGCTGACATGGCAAGAACCCGAAAACAAAGGAGAACAAGGGTAGCCCAGATTGTATAACATGTGAAGACATAGAGTCCATTTTAAATTCTGCATATATACAAACACATCTTTTTATGTAAATGTGTTTTGTTCTAAATCATTTTCATTATACATTGGCTTACATTTCTTTTAGATATTATAAACAGCTGGAAAAATAACATTACTGGTTTTATACCATATTTAGATGTAAAAGGCAAGATAGTAAGAATACAAAGGGTACAAAGATTAAGGAAATGATAGTGTGCTAAGTTTCATATGTTATTTTTGAAGTACAATACTGCTATTTGGAAGTGTACTGTAACAGATAAAAGGTCATACCACAGTATCTTAAGCAATTACTAATGATAGCACAAAAGAACATAGCCTAAGGTTTTAAAGGAAGACAAAATAGAAAACTAAGAATATGGTAATTAGTGGAGAACAAGGCTGAAGGTAGCAAACAAAAACCCAAGTAATGCTCAGAAAACAGAAAATGAACAACTGGATGATAAAGGGAATGGGTTATACTGAGATAAATGACAAACTTTGTTGATGGATTATTGAGTCCATGTTGCTTCCTAAAACTGAAAACATCCCCACATTGGCAAAAGAAAGCATCTTTTTTTTTTCTATTAAGAATTACACAGTTGACAGGCGGAGTGGCCCTGCCTATAAGCCCTGCATTTGAAGAGACTGAGAGGGGAAGGCTGCACTTTGAAGCCAACCTGGGTTGCATAGTAAGAACCCCATGTCTCGGTAAAAAACAAACATGATACAAACTGATTATACACTGAAGCGTTCGGAAGCGAGGGCACACGATGTCAACTTAATATTCAGGGGTTAGGGCGGGGGGATTACAACAGAGAGCATGAAGGGAAGGGAGAGCAAGAAATACATCAACAAGTGACGGGACTCAAGAGTTTACAAGACTAAATTATTCTCGTAACTCTTCCGGAAGCTTGAAATCATTTCAAATTAAAAAGTTGTGCCATCTGCGCGAGTAAATGTATCCAATGTGACGCCACCTTATATTAAAAATACACAAAGTCAGCGCTATCATTTCAGGAAAGAAAGACTACACATTGCTTGATAGAGTGTTGTTGGTAGAGAAAAGCTTGGGCTGAGGCCATAGCCTGGTTGGTAGCGTCTGGCATGCCTGAGACCTAAAAGAAAGAAATGGGGGGTGGGGGAGTGTGGAGGGGGGTAGGGAGGGTTGAAGAGGCATGAAATCAAGTTTGGGAATGCAAAAGGCCAGGTACTAAAAAGACTAGCCTCCTCCTTCCCATGGCCTCAGGGGAGGGAGCTGAGTCTGCACCAAAGGATCCAGGACAGGAGTAGGCTGGAAAGGTCAATAATATTTCAGAAAACGATGAGAAGATGGGTGTTTAGCAGCACAGAAATGGTTAATATTTAAGGTGACAGATGCACTTGCCCTGATTTTAACACAAATCAAAACATTATATGACAATCTATAAATAGCTGTAAGTTTTATGTGTCAATTAAAAATTTTAATTAAAAACATAAAAAGCACTGGTATTGATGCAGTTCTTGAGCCGGGTGGTAGTTGGTGGATTTTTTTTTCCCATAGTGTTCTACCTCAAAACTTGAGCACGCATTTATGAGTAATCTCTGTGAATAAGTCCTTAAAAGATGAAAATCGGAGATATAGAAAGCCCATATATTTTATAAAGTACAATGAAAACCATACAAAAATGTAACAGTGAAATCTATTATTCTGTATACTAACTAAAAATTAAATTAAGAAATTTAAAAAAAAAAAAAAAATCCGCTTGAAGGGTTAGGCAGACGGCACAGTGGTTCAGGGCACTTCCTGCTCTTCCAGAGCAGCTGAGTTCAGTTCCCAGCACCCCCACACCAGAGGCCTCAAACACTGTCACTGCAGTGCCAGAGGATCCAACACCTGCTTCCCACCTCCTGGGGCACCTGCACTCAGGTGCACATTCCCACACACAGACACATGTGATTAAAACTCAAGTAAAAATTGTTTTGAAAACATATATTTGAGATCTTGTTGTGTATATCACATGCCTATAATCCCAATACTTGGGAGGTAGAGGCATGAGGATTTCCAGTTCCAGACCAGCCTGTACTACACTATAAGACTTGGACTCAAATTTAACGAAACATTTGAAGTGGGATCCGTCTTTTACATTTAAGGAACAACTAAATAAGAACATAAGATGGTTCCCAGTCCTTACCTGAGCAACTGAACAAAATGACCTTTTATTAGACCCCAATTCCTAGATGCAACTAATTTTAAGTATCTATATGAACACTTCCAGACTCGCTAACAACTCCAGCTACAGCAGAATAGCATACTTCCTTGAAATCCTTCATTTAAATTCTATTGCTAAGACATAATAACTCTGTCATGAATAAATCATGTACAAGATTATACTGCAGAAAAGAAAAATCTCCAGGATATGCAGATATGGTCCATTAAATAATTAAGCATCACTACCCTATTTTAGGAACCTACATGAATCTTTTCTGCATAACACAGTATCACTTCCCACTAGCTCAGAAAGAGCACAAGGAAACATAGGTGGCTAGGGCTGGAGAGATGGCTTAGCTGTTAAGAGCATGTACTAATCTTGCAGAGGACTCAAGTTTGGTTCCCAGCACCCACATCAGGCAGCTCACAACTAACTGTAACTCCAGCTTCAGGGGATCCAATGTTTCTGGCCTCCCCAGGACCTGCACTCATGTGCAATACCCCACATGCATATGCACACACACATATACAGATATCAGAGAGCTTTATTTGCCTAGAGCATTTAGGGCATAAATAAAGAAATACTAGAAAGCAGTCTCAGCCAATGAACATCCTATGACTAGCTTCCTAAATCACTAAGAAAACTTCTGCTTCAGTGAACACATTTGAAAAAGGTTACCACTTGATTCTGAATTCAGAAGAATCACATCAAATACAGTTGGTAAGCTAAAGGTATTCTACAGACCATTATCAGTTATAAACTTTATCAATCCATACAGTCTCCTGAAGTACAAAAACTAAAACACGGGGAAGCTTTTAAATAGTTTTCCAATTTATGAGGAGTTAATTAAACACAAATTTTCTGAGTGGGCTGTGTACCAGTACTGTTCTAGGTACGGAAGAATACAGTGCTGAGCAGAACAGAACAGGACCCTCTCGGGACACACATGTGTTGATCACATACACGAAGAAGTGGGCATTTGTCATATAAGAGATTATAATGATGTTTTTGTTTGTTTATATGTTTTGTTGCTTTTTGAGTGACAGGGTTTCTCTGTGTAACAGCCCTGGCTGTCCTGGAACTTGCTTTGTAGACCTGGCTGGCCTTGAACTCACAGAGTTCCTCTGTCTCTTGAGTGCCGGGATTAAAGTTGTGCACCACGATGCCAGGCCTATAATGAAAATGTGAAATCACTTAATATTCTTGGGGAATCACAGTGAGTTATAAATATCCTGCCTATCACTATGTGGACAGGGAACGTTGCCTCGTAAGGTCCTGAGCCTACTGCCACCATTTCTATCAGCTCCCTGGTATTGTGCAGCACACAGTATAACCAGAATTTGGCCGGAAGATACGACACGTTGCAGATGTTTTCAGAGAATGGTACGAAACAAAATACATTCTGCGTAGGAGGAGCTAGAGAAGATGGTCCCTCAGGGTCTCAAGAGCTGCATCCTCCAGTCTATAATGAGCTAACCCATCCATGACAGAGGCATTACTGAAACTGACAATTATTTACAGAAGACAGCCTCAGCTACATCTTGGATGCCAAATGCTCCCCAGAGGCCCATGTGTTAGAGGTTTGGTCTCTAGAGTAACACTGTCGGGAGGTGATGGAGCTGTCAGGAGGCAGGGCCTGGGCAAGTCCTTAGATAATTGAGGCATCCTCTCAGAAGGGATTGTGGGTCTCCATCCTCATCCTCTTCTGCTTTTTGGCCATAAAGGGAGAGTTTTGTCCCACTAAGTGCTTTCAACCATTGTCATCGAGATCCCCTACTTGAGTCCTAAAAGAAACGGGTCTGCCAAACCATGGGCCAGCGCCTCTAAATCCACAGGCCCAAACCAGCCTTCTCTCTTCCTGTGTTAATTATCTCAGACATTCCGCTAAAGTGATAGGGAGCTCTCTAACACAAACTAGGAACCCATGTTACAAGGGTAATCCCTTACAAGATAATGAAGATTACTCTACCTAGAACATCATCATCATTATAGGAAGGGACACTTCGATTTACCAAGAACGTATTCAAGTGTCATTGCCAAGGCAAGCATGACCCCAGTTCTGCTGACTTCCAACAGCTCTTCGTTTATTTCAGAGGGGGTTAGCTAAATTAACAAGAAAAGAAGTCAACCAAAGATGGAGGAAGCCAGAGGAGAGGGTTACGGAAGGAGGGGGCAGAGAAAGGATAGAGAAAAACGAAAACACTACTTTTCAGGATTTGTTTATCCTGTGTGTGTGTGCGCGTGCGTGTGTGTGTGTGTGTGTGTCTGTGCATGCCAAGGCATGCATTTTGGAGGACAGAGCCACTTGCAGGAGTCAGTTCCCTCCAACTATGTGGGTCACAGAGACAGAACACGGGTTGTCAAGCTCGACTGCAAGCACCTTTATGTGCCGAGCCATCTCGTTGGCCCCACACTGCTTTTTGAAGCAAACATCAATGGACTTCTAGCAACGACGATTTCCGAGAATGTTCCCAAGTTCTCACATTTGGACCCCAGCAATAACTGCAGCCTGTCACAAGGAGACACAGTCATGCTGGGATCTTAGCAAGTCTCCACTCGTCTCACATGAGAACCCTGAAACAAGACCCTCACTTGGCTTCCTATTCAGGTTCCTCTTTCTACCCCTGTGAGAAGAACTATGAGACCCCAATATCTAGAAACAAAGGTTTTTCACTTTCAGATTTTTAGCCATGGCAAAATAGGAGGCTGCCTGTATACATGTGTTCAAATCCCATTCTGCGGCTGTGGCAATGGTGGTACTGCAGTCTTTGAGGAGACCCTTAGTAACTACAAGGGGCGGTGAGATGTCTCAACGGTGCTGCCGTCAGCATCCCTTCCTCCCCTCTTAAATGCCAGCTATGAAACGCTGTCATCTCTCACCAGCGCTCCATATGTTCAATACAGGCAGCCAAAAAGATAAGCAGTCCTGACCTGCTTGGAAAGAGCAGTGTTACAGCTGGTTGCTTCTGGAGCTTCTTCACTGGTTTACACTTCTAAGATGAGAGAGCTCCAGAAACGGAGATGGAATCAGGGTGTGGACTGGGACACTTCTTCCAGCACTCCTGCAGGCCGCCCACTCTGCAGGGGTGAGATCCAGGACACCGCTGACAGGGGCTCTGGGGACTTTTATAAAGGTCGCTGTTCTCAGGAGGGACTGCACAGTACCACATTTTCCCAGTACTAATAATGCTCTCTCAACACGCTCGCTTATTAACCCACATGCTCGGGTCCTGAAGACTCTCAAAGGGTAGGCAGCCTCCTTGGGAGGTTTAACCTAACAAGATATACCATGCAATCAGCATTGCTCCACACCGGACACCATCCTGAGAATATTGTCCCCTTAATACTAACATTTAAAGGTAGATATTATAAAGCCCGCTTTATAGATTTTGGAAGCCGAGGCGTGCTGACTTTCATTTTCAACCTGACATAGCCTAGAATCTGTCGCTGTGATAAAACACTCTAACCCAGCGGTTCCCAACCTTCCTAATGCTGAGACCCTTTAATATAGTTCCTCATGTTGTGGTGATCCCCTAACCATAAAATTATTTTTGTTGCTACTTCATAACTGTAATTTTGCTACTGTTATGAATCGTAATGTAAATAGCTGTGTCTTTGAGATGGTCTTTTGGGGGGGGGTGAGACCCACAGGTTGAGAACCACTGCAAAAGCACCTTCCGGTTTATTTTCAGTTTACACTTACAGATTGCAGCCCATTGTTGAGGGAAATCAAAGCAGGAACTGATGCAGAAACCATGGAGGAATGCTGCTCACCTGCTCACTCACTGGTTTGCTTAGCTATCTCTGTTACATAGCCCAGACTTACTTGCCCTAGGGATGATGCCACCCACAGTGGGCTGGGCCCTGCCACACTGATCATTAATTAAGACAACATTTCAGAGACAAGGCCACAGGTCAATGTGATCTGGGCAATCCCTCAATTGAGGTTTCCTTTTCCTAGGTGATCCATGGTAGTGTCAATTTGATGATGATGATGATGATGATGATGATAATAATAATAATAATAATAAACCCTAACCAACAGTTTATTTAAAATGACCAGTTATTGAGTGTCATACTGCTGGAAAGAAGTTTAGGATCTGCATTTCCAAAAGTTCTGCTTCTAGCCAGACTGTACACTTTGCAGAAAACAGGATGGGTGTGAGCCTAAGGGGGACTGGATTTGAGCTCAGCAGCCTTCCCTCAGCTAGTGTTGTGATGGTTCTCTTCATCTCTCCCGTGGGAATAATCATTTCTACTCTGCCATTCTCCAGGGGCTGACGTCACCACCAAGACCTGTTGCTGAACTCTGGGAAGTCCACTTCTCTCGGCTTCACTTTCTCATGCATCTGTTCCAGGTTGGGAATGCGGAGGGCAAAGGGTGGGTTTATATGGTAGCATCCTTGGGAGGTGGTAGGAGATGAGGCTTTGTCGTAGGAAGGAGGTCCAGTGGGGGCCCATCTCTCTCTCTCTTTCTGCTTCCTAACTGCCGTGAGGTAAGTAGCTTTCCTCAAGCACATGGCCCTGCCGGCATGTCATCCTTTCTTTTCCTTAGGTGTGAAAGCAATGGGTCAGACACACAGAGACTGAAGCCTCTGACTCTGTGAACCAAAACGCGCCTTTCTTCCTTTCAATCATTTTTCCAGGGTCTTTCACCATAATGATAAGCCAAACACGACTGTTCACATGAAAAGTTCCTGAGACATGAAACCAAACACTCAAAATAGGGAACCACGGAGTATGTGCTCCATAAAGAACGATCAGGAGAAAGATGGGCAGGAACGAATAATATTGGCATTTCCTCTTGATCACATTTCCTATGTGTGTGGCTAACTGGCTTTTGAGTCTCTAGCAAATAAACTCGGTTAGAGTAGTTTGATCTCATTCTGTCTCTAGCAGTGATTTAAAAGGTAAAACAGTGTCAGTGCCCATGACACAGCAATGGAATACAATGATAAAACCTAGTCAAACCATAGCAGTCCGGGGTCTAAATAAACCTGATTTTTCTCAACTGAGGCACAACTCGAGGATGGGTCTCTTACGTTCTTGAAGCTTCAGGTTGCCTAGTAAGCAACACTGGTGGTGGAGAGTAAACATGCACACACACACACACACACACACACACACACACACACACACCCTGACTCTCATAGAGCGGGCATAAAAATGATGCTGCAAATAGGATCTAATAAAACCCCAGAGCCCACGGCGATCCCTACCGTCCTCAGCTAGCACAACGGTGGTACAACAGAGGATCCTAACAAGCTGCAAGTGAGGACTTTGGGGAACTCTTGGAGAAAGACACACACACACAGAGATCGAGAAATAAAAAAGGATGTATGCTGAAAGAAAATAAAAGATAGAGCATAATAACTCAGGGGGGGTCCCTAACCACACAGTGAAGATTTGGATATGCATCAAAAGTGATTATTCACCACCCTGCGTGCGGCACACTCACAACGGACGCTCTGCAACTCTGTCACGAAGATTATCTAATTGTCTCCACTCTTAGAATCCCCCAAACGAGTTAAAATGCCAATACGAATCCACTTGAAGCCTTTTGTGACAACAGAGACACAGTGAATGCTCTCCAACTAAAGCCACCTGTAACCAAAGCCACTGCAAAGGAGGTGGCATTTCCAACCAACATGCGGTATCATTACTCCCTCCTGGGTGTTGGTTCTGATGTAGAATGCCTCAGGAGCCTCTGTACCCCTTTCCCCAGTTTCCAGAGTCCAGTCAGCAGGGACAAGAGGCTGGCTGGCTGGGCACCCAAGGAAACAACAGGGGCTCCACAGACGATGCCTCCTTGGCATTCTACACGAAGTTCCGATCCCTTCCCTCCAGCCCACAGGTCTTCCCCCCACCACCACCGCCAGATGCCACCAATGTAGTCTCAAACACCCACAAAGGTTAACAAAGAGGCACCT
The DNA here is from genome assembly GCF_007827085.1 of Peromyscus californicus insignis. Taxonomy (NCBI): domain Eukaryota; kingdom Metazoa; phylum Chordata; class Mammalia; order Rodentia; family Cricetidae; genus Peromyscus; species Peromyscus californicus. Next base: position 10,468,209 of record NW_026294525.1, read on the forward strand.
GGGCAATCCAAAAATCAGAAATGGAGGGCAGGGGGCTGTCAGGGGTAAATAAGCAAAAGCTGGGGGCATCAAAATCAGAGCCTAGCACTTGTTAAAGACAAAACTAAACAAGCATCGTAGGTTTTAGATTACCCTAGCCGGAAGACTCGGCAAGGGCTGAAAGCATTATCATGCCTGTAATAGATGGGATGTGGGCAGCTCGGAGAAAAATCTGCCCAGAAACATGCTCCTCTTTAAAAGTTTGGATAGAGGCTGTAACTTTTTATTAAGCACGGAATGGGGGAGGGGTGAGAAGCTGCAAATTTTGAACTCAATCAGAACAACTGATATCAATTTGGAGTATGGCTAAACTCTTTACCTAATGGCTACTAATAAATGAGACCTTTCTTCAGCGGGCAGAAGGATGGTTGCTATGCCCAATTTGATGTTCCTAAAGACTCACACGTCCCCCCCCCCCAAGTGTTGTTTCTGGAATCAGGAGGAGCCATGCGGTGCCCTGTTCTCCTTTCCAGGCCTCACATCTTTCACCTGTTCCCGAGTGATCTATTGTAGATATTTTCTATGGGAACTTCTTTGAAAGTAAAGAGGGCAAACGCTCCACCCTTGGTAAGCGAAAAGGCTGGTGATCAGGAGTACAAGGAGAAGGAAAAATGAAATTACCCACGCAGGACACTGTAGGTAATCAACACTTTCAACCTAAATTAACTAAGATTCCTCATGATCTGCAAACTGATTTAGCCAACTAGGCTTAAGAAGATGCCTCACACTTCCTTAGCGGCTGGGTAGGGGTCAGGGGGGTGGGGATAAGTCAGGTCTGTCGACCCCTATCTTAGAAATCCCCACACTCCTCTCCCCCAGAAGGCTGTACCTGGGCTGATGTGCTAGCTCCAAACTCAGGAGGGAATCCACCTGCCTGGTTCCACCCAATGCTCTGGAGCTGGTGACCTGGTACAGCTTACACCTGTCCCCATTCCCCTCTTCCTTATTCCCAAGGATCCATGCCCATCAAGTCGTTATTCCGGGGCGGGGGGGGGGGGGGCTGAAAACCAAACAGCCCCTTAAAGGGAAAACAAGGAGAGCAGCGGGCTGGCATTATATAACAAAATACACCAGAAAACGAAAGTCGCCAAAGTAGAGGCCGGGGGGAAGACGAGGGGAGGATGGCATCTGGAAGCCACCACTTACTCGAAGGCGAAGAAGAGTCCACTAGTGACCAGGATGAGGATGAGCGTCAGGTAGAAGACGCCCGTCTGCCGGGCCATCATGATCCTCCCGTTGCAAAAGAACTTGTTTCTCCCCGGGAACACCTCCCATTTCCTCCGGGCCGCGATCTTCTTCTTCTTGTGGGGCGACTCCATGGGGGAGGAGCTGTGGGTGCTGATCTGACTGTACTCGCAGTCTTTCATGGGCCCGCCGCCGCCGGGAGGCATCCACGAGAGCAGCCGGCTGGGGGCGCACACCCCCAGGAGCCCCCCGGCCCCGCGGGTCCCGCCGAGCCACGGCCGCCGCCGGCCACCCGGCCGGCCCCCGAGCCGCGGCGCTGTGACCCCTAAACGGGCTCCCGGCTCGGCGACAACTTTGCCGAGGACACCCAGGTTAACCCCTTGGGAAGCCCAGCTGTCATAGCAGAATCCGCTTTCGGGAGGGACGGTGTTAGCCCTCAGCCCGCGGCAGCGGTTCTCCGTGGCTTCCAGCCCGGGGATAGGGGCTACAGGACCCCGTCGGGCGCGGGGGACCGTTCAGCAGACCCCCAAATCGCGGTGCGCCTGGCCCCGCCGCCAGCAAGCTCCCGGCTGCGCCTGGGCTCCGGCCCGCGGATCCGCGATCGCCGCGCCCAGGGTGGGGGACACGAGGCTGCGGACCCCACGCCGGCTCCCTCCAGAGCCACTTCTGCGCCTCGGCCAGGTGGCTTCTACTCCTTCTCCGTGGCGGATCCTCCCAGGGGAGAGCGCTGCAAACTGGGAGGCAGCTCGCGGCACCGGCAACCCCTCCCAGGGGTGGGGACAGCCACGCGCGTTATTCTGTCAGGAGCTGTTCGGGAAGAGCCGGGGCGCTGCCCGTGCTGCGACCCCGCGGCCACAAGCCGAGCAGCCTTGCAGAGTCCGCCGCCCCTTGCACGGGGGGGCTCCCGGCCGAGAGTGGAGGCGGCGGCTCCCGGGGCTTCCTCGGTTCCTTCTGCCGGAGGAGCCAGCCCTCGCTCGATGAGGGCCGCCGGAGGGCCGCGGGGACACTGCCACAGACACTTGTTTGCAAGGCTCAGCCCCGGCGCTCGCGCGGCGCTCCGAGCAGGTCCGCCTCCTCGCGGCCGGGTGGGCGGCGACGCCCGCGCCTCACAGCCGGGCTCCTCCTTCTGCTCCTCCTCTTCGCCGGCGAAGCCGGGGCACCGGCTCCCCGGGGTCCCTTGGCCCAGTCCCCTCGGGCCAGAGCGCAGGGCTCCAGGATTGGGCAGGCCTGGCGCGCCCAGAGGAAGGCGCCTGGCTCCCGGTGACATCCTTCGCCCCAGGAGCGATCGGGTCGTTGCCCTCGGTGCTGAGGCGCCATGCGCTCCCCGCGGACTTCTGTCCGCTACAGGCTTCTCCGGGTTATTCCCGGCAGCAGCTGCCGCCTCGGGACACGTGTGTCCTCAGGGCTACACTCGCAAAACCGTTCTTGCAACTACCGGGGACCGAGTACCCTTCGGCGTGGAGGAGTGACCTTCCCTGGCCTGACCCTGGCTCGTCCTCTTCCTCCCCAGCGCCACGCGTGGCCGAGATGCCAGGGAAACTCTACTGATGCCCAGTGGAAGGGTTGAATGCCTGATGACAGATTGATGAGCAGCGGCCCAGACTTCGGGACCTCGCAGGGCAGGGGATGGCAGGGCGGTCTGTGTCCACTCCAACAGCAACCGATTGGGTCCCTTTTTCGGATTAAAAGCCCCTTGTGGCAGGCTTTGTTGGGGTCACTGCCTCCCCCATCTTTCCTCCTCTACTTCTCCCCCACTGATGCTCACAATGCCCCCTGTGGAGCCCCCACACAGTAAAGGGACCGCCTATCTAGAGGATGCTCTCGGAGTGCCTCTCTCTCCACCCCAGCTTCACAGTCAGATGGACCTAAGGGCTCAAGCTGAGTGCCAGAGAGCCTCAGCCACCTACGCGCTTTTGCGCTCCTGAGCATCGCTGCCGGGTGGGAGCGTTTACTGGGGCTGTGCACTAGGGTAACCGGGAGCAAAGAGATACCAAGCAGCTATGCCCGATTTTCCAAGCCCTACTTTCTTTTCGGAGCCCGCTGGGATATGTAGTTCCTTCTCACGCTGTCCAGCTCTGAGAGGAAACATGACTTGGGGACCTAAAACTACAAGTCCCTGCATCCCCTGCGACGAAGGCGGGGGGGGGGGGGAGGCAAGGTACTGGACGTCCTGGTGCTCAGCGTTTGGAGAGCAACAAAGGCAGCTTTGGGAAAGGTGCTTTCTCTTTGAGGGCTGGGCACCTGCTCACTGCCCGCCTCACTGTGGTGAGGGTAATGCTCACCACAACCCTGCGATGCACTATTGTACCCAGCTCAAAGAAACTGCTTGCCCGACACCACAAAGCTGCCAGTGATAGAGATGGCACTGAACCCAGAGCTCAGTTTTTTCCCTCACAAAGCACGCCTCAGTGCGCAGTGTCAAAGGGAGATAAGCTTGGCTACTCAAAAGCGGAAAAGAATGCAACCAGCTGGGAAGTGGTGGGAATAGGAATGGAAGTAAGATAGGACATGGAATCACAGGAAGTTAAAAAGCAAACGCGATTCTTAGGGGCTGGATAGGGCTTTTTCTTTGTTTAATGAGTGGGTGGATGCATTTTGGGAACAAGTTCTCACTACAGTAGCATAGGTTAGTCTCCAATTCCCGATTCTCTGCTTCGGCCTTTTACATGCTGGCATTACAGACATGTTCCACCAAGTCCAGCTTAGGATCTTACATGGACAATTGGAACTAGCCTTGAATTATTTGAGATATTTATGGCAGACAAGCATATTACAGTGCTTTGCTAACTGTGCTATTGAAAAAGAAAAACCACTGGTGTTTCTCTGGCATTCAAAGTAAAGCTTTTATTTTTTCCTACCCTCTAGCTGATGGTTATATCTATTGTCTTGGTGGCTTTGCACCCTCTCTAGGGGTTCGGAGCATAGCTTGTGGTAGAGTACTTGCCCACTCTTCTTCTCAACTAAACTGGATTTTTTTTCTTTTTTTTTTTTTTTTTTTTTTTTTTGCATCTGGCACTGTTGAAAAGTCCTCATCCTTTAGAGATGCATACTGAAAGTATTTGCAAGTGAAATGATAGGAAAACTAGACTGTGCTTTTAGACACTCCAGCCCATCCACCTCCCACACACAAGGAGCTAGAAGGAACAATCCTGGGAACTCTCAGAAAGTGATGACATTATGGAATGTAATTGTGTCTAATTACCCATTACTGCAAATTATCGCGAACCTAGGGCCTTTAGCACAAGTGTACCTCAGCCTCTGTGGTTCAGGTATCTGGGTCTATTGAGCCTGCTGCCCACACCATCAAGGTAAAGACCAGGCTGTGTTCTCATGACCTGGAGAAGAATTCACTTCCAAGCTCATTCAGGTCGATTAGCAGAATTCATTTTTGTGCATGTGTAGGACAGCACCCAGCTTCTTGCTGGTTGACCACTGGAAACTGTCCACAGCTCCCAGAGGGCATCTGCAGCTCCCAGAGGTCACCTGTACTTCCTTATCACCTTGGCATTTCCCAGAATTCATTAAGCCAACAAAGAAAGTCTGCCAGCAAGCAGGCTCTATACAATAGAGTCAGATGCACAGGTTCTATTAGTGAGAGAGCAAATCACAGGTTGCAAGGTGAAGGGGCCATTCAGGGGTGTGGACACTAGACTAGGTCTATCCAAAGCTGAGTAAGAGGATCCACTCTTCCCCATCATGTGTGCTTACCTTTATATTTGGCATTTCCATAAAAAAGAAAAGGAATTATTTGTTTTATAATTATATCGAGGGGGTGGAAAGATACCTCCACAGTAAAGAGCACTTGCTGCCCTTCTGTCCAATGTACAGTTTGATCACCCACCTCAAGTCAAGCCACCAGGCCGTCACCATCTTTGGCACTTAGAGCCAACAGCTACTCTCCTTGTATCGTTCGTTGGTGGTCTCTTTGATGCCAGTGGTCTTTCTCCAGTCTTGGCTGACTGGGTGGACTCACTAGCAAGAAGGGTTGTTTTTATAAACAAAATTGGAGGTTTCTTTCATCTGAGCAGCTCAAAGCATTCCACAATCCTCCTCATTAGTCCTCAGAATACCTTGAGACAGGCCAACATGGAAGATTGCCCTACTCACTGTGCAAGGCAACATGTTTGGGTTCCAGGATATCTTGCCATGATTTTCCGTGTACATCTCTCTGGGCTGGCATGGATGTGCACTCAAGGTGGCCAGGTACCAAAGACAAAGGGACAGAGTCCAAGGAGGATGCTATAGAACTTTGAAGGAAACACAAGACATTTCATTCCAAATAGAATCCTGCAGAAAATCAGACACCCTACTTATTTCCAACCCAGAGACTCTGCCCATATTTGTGTGCATGCTCAGCATCTCTAGAAACATTTAGTATCAAAATGCAAAATGTTTAAAGTTAATACACTCAACATATCACAAAAACAAAATGAGGTAAGGCAGGAAATTTTTAATATGAAAATTTCTTATAATTTTTTCAGGGGTTGGAGAGATGGCTCAGAGGTTAAGAGCATTGGCGGCTCTTCCAGCAGTTGTGAGTTCAACTCCCAGCAACCACATGGTGGCTCACAACCATCTATAATGAGATCTAGTGTCCTCTTCTAGCATGCAGGTATGCATGAAGAGGACTCATACACAAAATATAAATGAACAAGTTAGATCAAGCGAATTTTCTGTCCTTTCATAAAAAAAAATGTTACTTCAATATGTTTTTAAAGTAATACTGCACCTTGAAAGCTGGTATAGCACATGAATGGAAAAAATGTAAGATTGCTCAAATTCCCACCACCCTGAGTCATAAGAGTCATGAAGATCATTCCACATAATTCATTTTACACACACACACACACACACACACACACACACACACACACACACGTATATAGGCCATTTTAAAACATGGAATCATTGCATACCTGCTGTTTTTATCTCAGTGTGTTTTCTTTTGGTGTATCTGTTTGGGTAAGTGCACGTGTGCACACATGTATGTGAAAGCCAAAGAGTGAGAGAGAGAGGGGGGAAGGAAGAGGGGACAGAGAGAACCGTTTGTATTACACTTTCATCAATTACCGAGATAAGATCCTCTCTTGTTCATCTTCCCGGCTCAAGACCAGCCCAGAGCCACACTTTGCCCTTTGTCCTCAGACTCAGTCTCCTTTGATACAGAACATCCTGCCTCCTTTCTTTGAGTTCATTCATCTTGGAGTCATGGAAGAGGCTGGCCATGCATTTTGTAAACAGTATCCATTTGGGTTCGCCCACAGTTTCTTCACAATCACATTCAGGAGCAGGCTCTCACGAGATTCCAGCGGTGATACACCGGAAGTGGTGGCAAGCGGCAGGCAAAGACAACATCCCTGAGCTGCTGTGGCTGAAACTGTACGGTGCTGTCTCAGTTGACCTCCTGTTTCTGAACCTCCAGTTCTCAGAATAAGCCCATGTGAGGGTGCGGTATGTTGCCCTCTGTCTGCCTGAGCTGGGTAAATCTGGGGCGTGGCACGCCACAGCCGAGCCTGGCACCCCAAATGCAGATGCTTGTTCCCCGGGAAGACAAAAAGATGCATTCTGTTTCCATGGCATGCAGAGACACAAAGCCCCCAGGTGATGCTGTTGATGAATTGTAAACTGCGCAACAGCAGCGTGTGTCCTGGTGTAAAGGGAAGGTTCTCCTCCTGACCTCAAGCCCCCGGAAGATGGCAGGTACACACAGCAAGACTCTGAGGTCCCAACTGAGCTTGGTGCTGGGTTTCCTCACACCCTGTTCTGCACAATTTGCACCCACTTGCTGGCCAAGGAACCCAAGCCAAACAAACCCTTCTCCCTTCTAGAAACAGGGCTCAGTCATAGAGTCCTTGAAGAACCCAGAGTGGATCTCAGAAGTCCCGGCTTTCATCTGTAAAGAATGGATTTGGGAAGCTGGTCATGGTGGAGTCTGTATGTGGGAGGAAGCAGCAAGAGAACTGCTAGTTCTTTGCCAGCCTGGACTGCGTGAAAAGACTATCTCAAAAAGAAAATAGGTTTTGAGAAATGCCTATTGCTACTCCAGGATTAAAGTTAGTTTAAAAAAAAATGCCACTTATATTTCTTCTCTAGATACTTGGAAATGACTGGCATCCTGTTGGCACTTGGCAAGAATAAAACTCCATTGGACTACGTAACTGATACTGTCTACCTAAAAGGTCGAATGTGAGATTTATCATCATCATCATTTTGGAGACAGCGTCTCACTATGTAGCCCTGGCTGGCCTGGAATTAGCTGTGTAGACCAGGCTGGCCTTGAACAAACTTCATTAATAAAATAGATCTTTAACGGTTTCAGAATTACTAACCCATACCACCACCACAACCCCCCCCCCAAAAAAAAACCCAGAAAAAGTTAAAGAATTATTTAAAGTTCTTCCTCATTTCAGACAACAAAAAATAAGATAGTAGACAGCTGTTGTGGTTTCTGATCTTACGGTTTCTCTGTGCGTATGCATGTTCATATATGTTCACATGATTGCAGGGACATCTGCACATGTGTGTACCTGCATGGGGACGTAAAGGGATAACTGCAGGTGTTGTTCCTTAGGTACCACCCACCTTTCTGAGATGGAGTCTCGCTGGCTGGAACCTCCACAAGAAGGCTAGGCTAGCTGGCCAGTGACCCCAGGAACCTGCAGGTCTCTGGATTATAAACACATACCTTACCATCTGAGCCCTTCCCCCTCCCCGCACCCCCCTCCTGTTACTGATTCTCCCAATCTTTGCAATCTCTTAGCTGCTGTTAGTGACCCTCTGGCAAGGTGGCCCCCATCAGGAAGAACAGTGTGAGGGCACCAGGCAAGTGAGTTACAACAGGGAAGTGAAATTGATATTCTTCAAACAGAAAACATTTATTACTCAAGGTCCCAGAGAGACTAAAGGTCAGTAGGGGAGGCTACTGGACAGTCTGGAGGAGGTAGGGAGTTTAAGCAGCTGGAGAGGGGGAGTGGGGGAGAGAAGGAGAGGGAGAGGGAGAGGAGAAGAGAGGGAGGGAGGGGTGGGGGAGAAAGAGCGCAGAAAGACTACATCTTTATTCATGTTTGTCCTCTGAGAATTCTTCAGGGTTATGCACAGGTCAGTTTACGGACCACACCTGCAGAGGGGAAACAGTTTACATGGCTGTGGGTACTGCTCAGCGAGAAGCTGTGGCTTGTTGGGGTTTGTGTTATTGAAGTGAGAGCCAAGCAGCTGTATCAGGAACAGCCACACAGGAGGGGGAAGTTTTAACTGAGCCAAAGATGGTGGGAATGACTAGGAGGTAACAGCTCATGTTGGTCCTACACATGGATGCCAGAGCAGCAGCCACATTAAACAGACAGGACAGCATCCTGGCATTTTTCCCAGTGTTCGAAGGAGAGCATCTAATTCTCCATCATTAAATATGATGCTATTTTTAGGGTTATACAGATGCCCTTTATGAAGCTGGGGAAGTTGTCTTCTATTTCTGGCTTACTGGGAGTTTATGTTTGGGTGTTTGACTGTTCCCAGATGTTCTTTCCACACCTATTGACATGATTAATTTTCTCCTTGGTTCTCTAAATATGATGAATTGATTGCAAGTTGAATACTGAAAGGCAGTTTTACATTTCTGAGTGTTTGGGTTTGAGCGTGGAATGTTTCCTATAGGTTCATGTGTTTGAACACTTTGCCCCCAGGGGATGACACTGTTTCAGAAGGTTATAGAAACTTTAGGAGATCTTTAGGATGTAGGGGTAGGGTTATTCCTTGAGGTTTCGTAGCCAAACAGCACTTCCTATTTATTCTATGCTTCCTGATTCAAGAATGCTACCAATCTCCTCCTCGACTGTTGCCATGGAGTCCCCTGACTCCAGCCTTCCCATGATGAGGTACTGTAGCCCTCAAACTGTGAGCCAAACTTCTCTTTCTTTCTAAAGTTGATTCTTGTTGAGTATTTGGTCACAACAATGAGATAATCCTTCCTTAATCAAATTGCACTGTGCTTTTCATATATGGCTAAAATTACTAACTTTTGGGAGGAAATTTATATCTATGTTCATAAGGATAATTATATAGTTGTATCCCCCTCTCAATTTTCTCAAATACTGTTTTCAGGATTTTGTTGTTGTTGTTGTTTTTCAAGACAGGGTTTCTCTGTGTAACACCTCTGGATGTCCTGGAACTCACTCTGTAGACCAGGCTGGCCTCGAACTCACTGAGATCCATCTGCCTCTGTCTCCCCAAGTGCTGGGATTAAAGGTGTTGGGCACCACCACCTGGCTGGTTTCAAGATATATTTGGCCTCATAAACCAGTATAAGAATAATCCCTCATCTACATTTATTGAAAAAGCTATGATAAGATTGTTATTTCTTTCTTAAGTATTTGACAGAATTTTCCATCAATTGATTTGACCCTAGCATTCTATTTCAAGTTAAAGTTTATTATCAAAAATTTGATTTTTTAAAAACTATTCTGGTACTTGGTTTTGTCCTGTGTCTCTTTTGGCAATTATGGTTTTTAATTTTTTTTCTGTTTAAGTTGTTGGGTCCATTTATACAATTGTCCACGGTTTCCTGCTACTTCCCATTTAATGTCTGTAAGATCACTGATTGCAGATTTTGGCGTTTTTTTTTTTTTTTTTTACTCTGTCAGTCTTGCTAGAGTTTGGCGGGGGCTTGCTGTGGGACAGCAGCCGCAGGATGGAGCCCGTCAACCCTCCTGAGTCCTTAGAAAAGTGACTTTTCCCTTTCCTCGTCTCTCTCTCTTCTCTCTTAGACTCTGGCTAAAAGCCTAAGCATGTTTTCTCCTTGTTCTCCGAGGCTCCCCACCCCCATGCCTCCTGACATGCCACCTCTGTGTCCACCTCTGTGTTAGAATCTTAGATGGTCTTTTAATAAAAAAAAAAAAAACAAACAAAAAAAAAAAAAAAAAAAAACACAGAGCCAGATATCAGGGTGAAAGCTGAAAGATCAGAGAAGCAGAGCAGGCAGCCACTAGTTCTTACTTCTATGAAATCCTCAGCCTAAAGAGAATGAGTTCCTGTTTCCTCACACCTTATATACCTTTCTCTGCCCTGCCACATTACTTCCTGGGATTAAAGGCATGTGTGCTTCCCAAGCAAAGGCATGAGATCTCAAGTGCTGGGATTAAAGGTGTGTGCCACCACTGCCTAACCTCTATGTCTAATCTAGTGGCTGGCTCTGTCCGCTGATCCTCAGGCAAGTTTATTAGGGTACACAATATATCACCACACACCTCCATTGTTGAACATGTTGGATCCCCAACTCAAATGCACGGCTGCTTTCTCTTTTACTTTTCTCCATCTCCCTCCACCGGGCAACCGCTGAGGCTGGCAGCTGACCTGTCCTGGTGCTTTTCTCTCAAATTCTAATGAAATTGCTCTTGAGCTTGAGAGAGAGAGAGAGAGAGAGAGAGAGAGAGAGAGAGAGAGAGAGAGAGAGAGAGACAGACAGAGAGACAGACAGAGAGAGAGAATATCTAACTTTTGGCTTTGTTAATTGAAGCTATGGTTTGTTTTTTTTTTAATTCCATTTACATTTACCCTTATATTTGTAATATTTGTAATATATTATTTATATCTCTTTGCTATGGGTTTCATTTATCTTGCTTGAAACATTTGAAACAGTAGATTTTCCTCAAATATCACATCAGCTGCATCTCACACGTTTTTTTATCGTATATTGATTATAAAATCCCAAGTATTTTCTAATTTTTTGTGATTCCTCTTATCCATTGTAAATGAGTTATTTATTTATACATGTATGTGTGTGTGTGTGTGTGTGTGTTGCTGAGGATCAAACCCAGAGCCGTGTGCATGCTAGGCTAACACTGAGCTATGTTCCCAGCTCTGCTTTTCTAATTTAACTCTTTGTGGTCAAAGAACCTGTGAGCTTTCAATCCTCTAAACTTATTGAAACTTGTTTGCATTCCTTGTCTTGAAGTCTGTTTTACCCAGTATGAATTAAGCCCCCTGTTCAAGCTTCATTTCTGTTACCATGATGAATATCTTGACAAAAAAAAAAACCAATTATAGGTGAGGAAAGGGTTTGTTGGTCTTACAGTTCCAGAGCCACTGTTGTGGGGAAACTTCAGACAGGAACTTAAAGTGTCGCATCTAATCAAGAACACAGAGAGAATAACGCTCAGACCCTTCCTTGCTTCCTTTTAGATCTCTTCAATCCTATTCCATTTGGGACCCAGTCTAGGGAATAGTACTGTCAACCGTGGACTGGATCTCCCCATATCCATTAACAGTCAAGAGGATCGCCCACAGACATGCTTGCAGGCCAGCCTGACTGAGGTAACTCCTCATTAGAACTCTCTTCCCAGGGGATTCTAGGCTGTAGCGAATAGACAATTGGAGCTGACCAACATGCCATCCATTCGAAAGTTCTTATGTGTATTATTTGCATAGTGTATCTTTTTTCCAGTATTTCATTTTCTCTGAGAAGGTAACACTTTAAAACTGCATGTGTACAGGTCTTGCTATTATTTTTTTAGCTTAATCAGAGAGTCTATTTTTAATGGGATGTTCAGACATTTCCTTCTGATGTGAAAGATGTTGTGACTAATCTACTGTGTGGTTTGTTTCTGCTTGTCTTGTCTGATGTTTGGAGTGACTGTTTCTCCTTTCTTGCTTTCTCTTGATTTTCAATGTCCCACTTCATTCCTCTACTGGCTTTTCACCTACCATGGTCTTGTTTTTAAATTGTCACACTGGAAGTTCAAGCATGCACAAGGACCACAGTTCTTAGAGTTTAATACAGAAACATTAGAATCTTAAATCTATATAATTCTTTCATTCTTGTTTTAGGCCACTGATATCATGTAACTGCATTTATACAAGACTATAAAATGTAATATGTGATGGACTAATTTTGCTTCAAATAGCCACATTATTTTATGGCATTAAGAGGAGAAGAAGGCGGGCGGTGGTGGCGCACGCTTTTAATCCCAGCACTCGGGAGGCAGAGGCAGGAGGATCTCTGTGAGTTTGAGGCCAGCCTGGGCTACAGAGTGAGTTCCAGGAAAGGCACAAAGCCTCACAGAGAAACCCTGTCTCGAAAAGAAAAAAAAGAAAAAAAAAAGGGGGCAGGGAGAGAGAAGAAGGAGGAAAAAAGGACTGGCAAGAAGGCTCAGTGAGTAAAAACACTTGCTACATAAGCCTGATGACCCAAATTTGCTCCCAGAACCCATGAAGAAGGGACAGAACAGACTCCTGTAGCCAGAAGGTTTCTCCTGTCCCGCCCGGCCTGTGCTGGGCCCCATAGTCCTGCAGCCACTTATAAAAATCACTCAGAGGTTTAATATTATTTAAAACTGTATGGCCTATGGCAGGCTTCTTGCTAGCTGGCTCTTTCATCTTAAATTTCTATTAATCTATATTTTGCCATGTAGCTGTAGTGTTACCGATCTGCTGGCCTCCTGCTTCTCCTTGGGTGGCGGCTAGGCATCTCCTCTTCCTCTCTTCTTTCTCTCTCTCTCTTCTCCTCTCTCTCTCTCTCTCTCTCTCTCTCTCTCTCTCTCTCTCTCTCTCTCTCTCTCTCAGATTTTCCCACCTTGCTCCATCCTGCCCTCCCATAGGACAATGCAGCTGTATTTATCAACCAATCAGATCAACACATATTCATAGCATACAGAAAGACATTCCACAGCACACACAGTAACTGATGTTACAGAGGACCTGGGTTCAATTCCCAGGTCATCCAGGGTCCAGTCACACCAGGTCCCCATCAGGCCATATAGCCCAAGGTCAAAGCTAGAACAGCTACTCACTACACACTCCCAAAAGTTATCCTCTGTCCTCCACTTGTATACTATGGCAGGTACACAAGCATATGTGTGGAGACAGAGAGAGACTAACAATATGTAATAATTAATGATAATAATAATAATAATAATAAATCTAATGCATTTTCCATTTCATATATTGTGGTAGTTTGAATGAAAATGGCCCCATAGGCTCATAGGGACTGCCACTATTGGGAGGTGTGGAGGAGGTGTGGAACTGTTGGAAGAAGTATGTCACTGGGAGGTGGGCTTTGAGGTCTCAGAAGCTCAAGCTAGGCCTAGTGTATCTCAATCTCTTCCTGCTGCCTGTGGATCAAGATACAGAACTCTCAGCTCCTTCTCCAGCACCATGTCTGCCTGCATGCTGCCATGCTTCCCTCCCTGATAATGGACTAAACCTCTGAAACTGTAAGCCACCTCAATGAAATGTTTTCCTTTATAAGAGTTGCTGTGGCCGGGCAGCAGTGGCACATGCCTTTAATCCCAGCACTCGGGAGGCAGAGCCAGGCGGATCTCTGTGAGTTTGAGGCCAGCCTAGTCTACAAAGTGAGTTCCAGGAAAGGTGCAAAACTACACAGAGAAACCCTGTCTCAAAAAGCAAAAAAAAAAAAAAGTTTAAAAAAAATGGAGCCTCGTAGGGGGGAAAAAAAAAAAGCTAGTCCTAACTGGTGGGTGTGTCCTTGCAAGGATTACAGGATCTCTGGGAACTTGGGACCCTCCTTTCCGTTTGGTTCCACAATATGAGCAGCTTCCTCTCCTAGTCACTCCTGTCTGATATGCTGCCTCACTAGAGGGCCAGAAACAACAGGCCAGCCAGCCCTGGACCACAGTTGAGCCGATTGTCTTGGGTGTCCTGTAAGAGCCACTAACATGGTTGCCTCGCCTCAGCTTGTATTCTGGCTTTCTTTTCCTGGGGTGCGGTGAATGGATTGCAGTGGCTTCAACATGCCAAAGTTTGCTTCACTCTGAAGCTAGAGTAATTCAGTCCTGGAGTGCTGTCCCCCATGCCGAATGCCTAGAGAATGCCGGCCTTCCTTCTCCTGGCACCATGGTCCAGAAAATCCCCCCAAAGAAAACGTATCTCACTTTCTGCTGCTCCACAACATCCAAAAGCAGCTGGTTCTTATATTGTATTCTGTTTTCTAACTATTTACATAGAGAGGGGGACCATGCACATAGTTACTTTTGTGGCCTGTCGTGGAATCACATGACAGACTTTATAAATGTCCTATGGATCTATACTCCACTCTGCCATACCAGGGAACTACCGCATTGACTTTCCTCTTGTGGATCAGTAGGTTTCCTCAGGCCACTCCCCTTCCAGGAGACCCTTCTTGATTGTCCAGAAGGAAGGGGCCTTGTGCCAGCTTACTGTTTGGATTCTCTGGCCCTTGAAGCACAGCTGTAACATCAGGCCAGGGGTAGAACTTGACAGTTCAATTGGAATTGGAAGGGAACAGTTCAGACTTACCCAAGCTGCAACTTTTCTACCAAACTCAACTTGAACATACAGGATCCTTCTTATACTCAAATAAAAGTTTGCAGAGTATAATTTAACACAGAAACTTCATTCTTCATAATTTGTATTCAATGTGCATCCAAATCAATCCCTGGACAAGATTCTTTTTTGTGTGTGAATTTATAAATATCTGGTTTTTTTTAATGTCTCTATTTCAGCGTGGTATTTGCACAGGTTAGGTTTTGGATAAGTGTTATAAATTGAACATATCCATCCTTCCCTTCCACACTCATATGTTGAAGGCCTCACGCAAATATAATGAAGTCTTCTGGTGAATATATTATGTTGTATTATATTGTATATAAAATGAACGTTATTTGGGCAGTAAGTAGGTCATGAGGTGGAGCCTGATGAATGGGATTAGCAATATAACAAGAAATATGAGGAAGCATAGTTTATCTATGACCATACCTATATCTATATCCCTCTATAAGCTCGTATCCATGTGAGATGCAATGAGAAGATGATTTGCTTGAAATCCAGGAAGCAGGCCCTTGCCAGGAACCAAAGAGTCAGGTACCTTGGTCCTGGGCATCCCGGTTTCAGAACTGTGAGAAATAAACGTTCCTTAAACCGCTTGGTTTATGATATTTCATGACAGCAGCTTGGACTGACTAAGGGAATGATTTCCTCAAACCTCCTCCCTGCTGCCTTGCAGAACATTTGGTGAGGAGGAAAAACCACACTAAACAATGCCAAAGGCTGGCGAGGAGGTGAAGTAGAGACACTCCTGCACATTGTCTCCTTCTGGAACATTCTGTGTAGGAAGACATGCCCAAGGCTACCGGACCATCATTTCCAATAGTTAAAAAAAAAAATAACAAAAAAACTAGAAACAGCCTGCATGTCCATCCCTAGGAGACTACATATATCAAGAAGATGGTGGCTTGTTTACATGGTGGAACAGTGTATGAGTGAAACAAAATAAATTTTAATGTAAGAATTTTTCAATAACATTCAATGAAATGAGAGATTTTTCTGGAGGTTATATATTATGATGTTTTTTACATTAATCATAACAGGATATGTTGCTTATGATTAAATATACACATGCTGAAATCTGAAAAAATTCTAGAGATGCTAAACATTTAACTGGATATTTGTTATATCTGCAAGGCTGAAGTGGAGGAAGATGAAAAAGAGGATTAGAAATTTAAATTGAATACAATGTTTTGTTTTTTAAGATGCATAGTAGGTACAGGGGAGATCATTATATTTTTATTATATTATTATCTAAGGTTTTAAATCCCAGCAATATTTCTTAATTTAAAAAAAGATTATACCTTTACTTTTCCCACCTCAATTTGTTATGAAATGAGTAAAAATGTTTTCAAACACTGTGTTATCTCAGACAAAATTTCACCCTCTGAAAAATCACCAAATGTAAGGGAAATTCCCTTCTGACACTTCCTATCTCGAAATCAGTGAAGTCCTTTCAGGTCTTGTTCTGTGTGACTAGAGAAGGCCTGTACTCACACTAAGGCACAGAACAGTCGTTTTGTTACATGCAGAGTGAATCATAAGGTTTGAGAAAATACAGAGTGGTTATAGATGAATACTGTTAGTCTTCTGAGATGCTCCGTCTCAGATGGAGATGGTCCACAGGCGAGACCATCACCACAAGCAAAGCTTGCCATGCTCCTTGGTCCCAGTCTGCATCCAACCACTAAATATTTATGATCCTCCTGGAAAAGGGAAAGTGAATAATAGAATTCCACTTTTTACTTTTTGTGTTGTAAGAGTGACATAGATCCAACTATCTAGATTAACACAGATGTTCAGAAATTTGGGGGCAAAGCTTTTTTTAAAAACCCATCTCTTTAGGATTTAACAGCCTGAATGTCACAAAGAAAGAATGGAGCTCCAAGGCACAGTGGGCTGGTGTTGGCGAATGTCACCCATCTCCATGGAGTCTGAGCATATGTTATAGACGATGGGAGCACAAAAGGGTGAGACCCAGTCTGTGACATTGTACAGGGACCAAAACACATCTTAGGGTTCATGCACAGGCATAATACACTAATGGGCACAGTAACGGTGCCCACAGTAGGGCAGAGGATCACAGATAAAGGAATGACTGCTAGTGGGCAGTTTCGCAGGGGAAGCTTGCATTTGGCCCAGACCTTTACTGAACTTGTCATTCAAGGATGATAGACATCTAGCAAGATACTGTTTAAACATTTGAGGGGGAAAATGGCTTAAATGACCATGAAAGGTGATTCACTTTAAACAAAGGTATGTGTTATGGGACAGATTTTTGGCTCAGCACCACTAAATTCATATATTGGAATTCTGCCTGCAGGATTTCAGAATGTGACTGTATTTGGATATAAAGCCTTTAATGATATGGGCCCTAATTCATCATCTCAGACATACACAGAAGTCCATACAGAGACAGGGGAGGAGATTGCCATCTGCAAAAAGAGAGACCTTTGAAAAATTAAACCTCTTGACACTTTGATCTCGGACATCTAGCCTCTAGATCTGTGAGCAGACAAATACTTAAGTCACCCAGCCATGGAAACTTGGTTCTGTTAAGGTAGCTCCAGCAAATGAATACAGTGTGGTACCTCTAAGTGACGGTAAAATGATGCATTGACCTGTAAGTGTATTAGTTATGGTTTGACTATGAAATGTTCCTCAAAAAAAGGAGTGTTGAAAACGTGGTCCCCAGCCAGTGGGTCTGGTCAATGAAAGGTGATTGGATCATGAGGGCTCCTTCAAAATCAAAAGACTGATGCACAGATTAGGAGCCATAATTGTAACCCCATAGATTGGGAGGTAATAGAGATGTTCAGAAGTAACTGCTGAGGACATGTCCCTGTCCCAGGCCCCTCTCCACTTCTCAGCTGCCATGAGGTAAAGCATCTCTGCTCCACCACAGGCTCCTGAAAGGATGCTCCAGCCTCCTCAGGCCTCAGCAATGGAGCCAGCCTAGCCTGGGCTGAAACCATGGACCTGAATGAACCTCTCCACCTGCTGATCTGTTTAGGCCAGAGATCCTGTCACAGCCATGAAAGGAAAATATAAGCATTATTCAAACCACACTATGGGATTTTTAAAAAGCAGGCTGCAGCCAGGTGTGGTGGCACATGCCTTTAATCCCAGCCCTCAGGAGACACAGGCAGGTTGAGGCCAACCTGGTCTACTTAGGGAGCTCCAGATCAGCAAAGGCTACATAGTGAGACCCTGTCTCAAATAACCGAAAATAAGAAATAAAAAGCAGGTTGCTACATGTGTACAGAATAATATGATCTTTATATAATTACACAATTGTACATATATATATAGATAGATGACTGATATTTAGGTCTAGAATTTTGTGTCTGTACATTTTAACCTTTTAAAATATAACTTTCCTGGGACTGGCCCATTATTTTTGCTGTTGTTTTATTTCATTTTAAGAGACTGGGCTCACACTGAATTTACAGAGATCCATCTGCCTTTGAGGCATGCACCACCTCACCCAGCTTGGCCTATTATTTTAACATACACGCAAATGAATGGACTCAGCAGGAATACACATATAGAGCAATGAAAGAATGGACTCCCAGCAGAACCTTGGGGAATGCTGGTATTTAAGGGACAGAAGCCAGCAAACCCAACAAAGACAGATTTGTCAGAGAGAGGGAAAAAGCCAGAGTTCCAAAGCAGCAGGAAAAGGGCAAAGCTGTAAAGGGAACAGGGCGTTAAACCCCGCTCAACAGTGCAGAGAAGAGCCGTGTGGAAGTTGGCAGGAGAGTGTTGCATGTGGCCACCAGAAAGTCACACCATCCTCTGGGAACACTGGAAGGAGGAGGGATGGGTGAGGGGCAGGCAGTTGGGGTTTCTGGAAAGAAAGTGCTGTAGAGAAGGCAGGCAGGAAAGCCACAGGTAGTGAACAGAATTGGAGACTTTCAGGTACAGAAGCCAATTGTCATCATCCGGCTAGGAATAGCCTTATAGGATGTAGAGATGATGGTTGCCCTAGAAACCCTAGGAGAAGCACCTTAGCAACGTGTGCTGAAGATGTTCTTGGCCCCGTCCTATCTTTATCTGTCCATTAGCCTGTGGTCTCTGCTTAATGGGAAAGATGTTTCTATAAGCCTCGGCCTTGACAGTGAAATCGCTGAACAGCTCCTTTGTAATCACAAAGGTGATGGCAGCTACTGATACAATTTGCTGTTGGGATGCTTCTCTAATGTGACAAGAAAGAAACTCACTTGGCCACTGTAGAACTTGCTTTCTTGTCTAGTTCTCTAGCCTCTAGCCGGGCAACCTTAGGACACAGTAAAAAACAAATCAGAATGGGTATGGGGGGGGAGGAGGCTTGGAAAGTGGCCAGACCCTGCTTCCTTGTTCCTTCCTGTTCTCTGAGTAGTTCTGAAAAAGCACATCATACTTTCCCATGTATACCCACATTCACTTGACTCGTTTTGTTAAATCTTTACATAATTCAAAGTAGACGTTATCACTCTCCTCTTTTTCTTTTTAAAAAAAATATTTATCTTGGGGTGTGTGTGTGTGTGTGTGTGTGTGTGTGTGTGTGTGTGTGAATGAGTGCAATGCCTGAGGACCCCAGAGGTGTCAGATCACCTCGAGCTAGAGTTACAGGCAAGTGTATGTAGTCGGAAGTTTTCCTGTGTCCTACCCGGTCCCACAACCACTTGGTCCCAAGTCAACACTCAGAGGCTTATATTACTTACAAACTGTATGGCCTATGGGTCAGGCTTCTTGCTATCTCTTATACCTTAACTCAACCCATTTCTAGTAATCTATATATTGCCACATGGTTGTGGCATTACTGGTCTGCTGGCATCTTTTTGCTTCTTTGGCAGAGGCTCGGGTCTTTCCTGACTCCAACCTTCTTCATCTCACCTTTAGTTTGAATGTACCGACTAACCTTATCCTGCCCTGCCATAGGCCAATGCAGCTTTATTTATTATCCAATGGGAGCCACATATATCACAGACATCCCATAGCATTTCCCCTTTTCCGTCTAATCAAAAAGGAAGGTTTTAACTTTAACATAGTAAAATTATATATAACAAAACAGTTATCAAGCAAGAATTACAGTTACAATATCTAGTCTACTTGCATTTGGCAAAATTAAAGAAAATATTTTATCATCTATCCTATTTTTGTGAGTCTAAAGTTTTATATCTAATTTACTCACTCATAGGAGGATACTAGATGTACAACAAAGGATGACTAGACTGCTACTCACAACTCCAGGGAGGCTACCTAGAAAACAGGACCCTAAGAAAGACATAGGGATTGCCCAATGACAGAGAAATGGATGAGATCTACATGAGCAAACTGGACATGAGAGGGGGTAATGAAGGGCAAGGGTTGAGGGAAAGAGAGCTCAGGGGAGCGGGAGATCCCAGCTGGATCAAGAACAGAGAGGGAGAACAAGGAAAAAGAGACCATGATAAATGAAGACCACATGAGAATAGGAAGAAGCAAAGTGCTAGAGAGGCCCACAGAAATCCACAAAGATACCTCCACAATAGACTACTGGCAATGGTCGAGAGACAGCCCGAACTGACCTACTCTGGTGATAGGATGGCCAAACACTCTAACTGTCGTGCTAGAAATCTCAACCAATGACTGATGGAAGCGGATGCAGAGATCCACGGCCAGGCCCCAGGTGGAGCTCCAGGAATCCAATCGGCGAGAAAGAGGAGGGATTGTATGAGTGAGAATTATTGAGACCAAGATTGGAAAAAGCACAGGGACAAATGGCCAAACTAGTGGAAACACATGAACTATGAACCAATAGCTGAGGAGCCCCCAACTGGATCAGGCCCTCTGGATAAGTGAGACAGTTGATTAGCTTGAACTGTTTGGGAAGCCCCCAGGCAGTGGGACTGGGACCTGTCCTTAGTGCATGAGCTGGCTGTTTGGAACCTGGGGCCTATGCAGGGACACTTTGCTCAGTCTGGGAGGAGGAGACTGGACCTTCCTGGACTGAATCTACCAGGTTGAGCTGAATCCCCAGGGGAGTCCTTGCCCTGGAGGAGATGGGAATGGGGGGTGGATTGGGGGGAGGGGGGGCAGGAGGAGGGAGGACAGGGAAATCTGTGGCTGATATGTAAAATTAAATCAAATTATAAAATATAAAAAAAGAAAAAAGGGGAATGGATAGGTATAGTATATTAAGGTAGATTATTGTATGTACTAGTAAACTAATTTAGTAAAATATCAGCCTTAGATAATTTGCACTGATATAGATTCTTGTATATTGATACAAATGTAAACTATTTTTATTCCTATTTAAGATAATTTGTATATTGATACAAATACAAAACTATATTTGTCATATTATACACATATTCCTACTTCTGTTTGAAATATTTTGTATATTGATACAAATGTAAAATTGTATTTGTCATACTGTATGTATGTTCTACCTCTGTTTAGGATATTTTGTATATTGATACATATTAAAGATATTGTGACAATATGGCATATTGCACTATACATTTCTACCTCTGATTAAGATATTTTTGTATATTGTTACAAGTTTAAGGTCATTGTCCTGTTAATGTACATCTGTTTACAGACTGTTTCTATAATGTGAAGCTTTAGTCTGTAAGTTATTTAGGATGATAAGAATTACAGGTTAAGAGTCACCCATACTTGTCATGTTAGCTAGGTTTTCTAGATATACAAAAATATATATCAGATGGATAGGTAATCTTCAAACACCTCATAGACCTAGAGAATATGGCATTTAAATGTACTATTAACTTAGATTGCTGTTGACATGAGACACAATTGCTCCTGGCAGCACTGATCTACTCCTGGGAGAATGGTGGGCTTCTAAGACACTCCGTTTGGAAGTTTGTCTTTTTCTTGGCACAAAATGGCCTGCTTGGCAAAGAATTGCTCTTGACTCAACTGCTGACAGTATGAACCTTGTACCTTCTGGATGAACAGGACACAAGGAAAAGCGACTACTGAACCTTGCCAAGACAGGGTAAGATGGTTTTTCAAAATTCCTGCTTCTGAAAACGGTCTGTCAGATATTCTAGGCCGGTAGCCAAATTGGATGCCCCAACAATGCTGAGAGACTTTAGGTGACTGTCCAGGCTGCCAGCTGTCTCAGTCTGTTTTCGCAAGAATTTCAGAAATTGCTTGCTTGCATTTCCATTTTCTCAGGTAATATTATGTTCCTTCTCAGGTCTTCGATGGGATTGAAGACTAAATAGTTCCAGTTACAACCTTCTCATATCATAGCTAGAATATATTAAGTACTAGATTCAGATTCTTTGGGATAGGACAGGTATTGCAGTAATCTCTATAGCATGCCATTTACCTATGTTCTGGACATCTCTGGATTTTAGTATGTGTCTCTTGCTTGGTATTTTTCTTGCTGGTTTATATTTCTATTTTTTGTTTAGGTTATTACCTTTCCCCTCTCCTGGACAAGACTTGATAATCTTTCCTATTGTATATAGTTTTACATTAGGTTAGACAAAAGAGGAGATGTAGTGGATTGCTGTGCTATGACATTGAAGCATCGTCCCTAGAGATGCAGCAGGTAACTTCTGCACCTGCCTATGACCTTGAAGTACCTGCCCCTGGGGTGTGGCCTCTCAGCGACCCTTAAGACCTGAGATGCACATAGGCATCGCTCTCTGCTCTCTCATGGTTTTTGGAGATGCGACTGAGTCAGGCATTGGAAACAGCATTCTAGAACCTGGAATTATTCTGTTATGTACACTGAGTTTATTCCTTTACCCATTAAACAGACTCCATGGATTTCTCGTTATAGTTGCAAGCTGCCTGACATGGGCCCTGGGAACCAAACTTGGGTCCTTTGCAAGAGCAGTACATGCTTTTAACTGCCGAGCTGTCTCTTTGACCTCTCTCTTTTTACTCTTGATCCTAGTCAAATAACTGAGAATTAAAATCTTTTCATCAATATGGAAGCTTAGGTCGATATGAGGCTTAGACAGTCCTGCCATTCACTTGAGACCACACACAGCACTTAAAGGCAGTATTGGGGTGCTGTGGAAGCCAGGCCAGTGTCCACTCTGCTCTGGTGCAACCAGAAGACTTCTCAAAGGAGGTAGATTCAAAATTCCACATTAAAGGGTAGGTGGATGACTTTTACTGTAAGATCAAACCATCTGTAGATTTCATCCAATCTTTCTTACTGCTTCCCGTTGTTTTCACACTTTCCCTGGAGAGCAAAGCATCACTGGTACCCCATCCTTTTATTCCTATAATCTTCTCT
Organism: Peromyscus californicus insignis; assembly: GCF_007827085.1. Taxonomy (NCBI): domain Eukaryota; kingdom Metazoa; phylum Chordata; class Mammalia; order Rodentia; family Cricetidae; genus Peromyscus; species Peromyscus californicus. The sequence continues at coordinate 10,490,974 of NW_026294525.1, forward strand.
TTTATTTCCTTTGGGACACTGAACTTCCTTAATAATAGCCAGCACTAGGTATCCGCAGATGACAAAGCAATCCGAAGTGCTGGCAGCTCCGGTAAGTTAACCTGGCTCCAGGAATCACTCTCCCTTGGGTATATATTTTTGCATCCAATGTGGACAAGCTGCTGGGAGGGCATATTATCTTAGGCCAGCGGAATTCACCCTGGAGACCCTTCTGAGCACAGCTCTGTCTCATGCTGCGGATGGTACTGGAACTCACCTCCACATACTGTCAACTGCATCAAGTTTGAAAATTCTTTGTCTCTTGTCCTGATCAGTTTTTATTGTCATTTTTGACACAACCTAGAGTCACCCTGGAAGAGGGACCTTCACCTGAGGGATTTCCCATATGAGACTGACCTGTGATCATTTCTGAAAGAGATTGCCTTGATTGATGGTTAATGTGGGAGGGCCAAACACACTGTGGGCAGCACCGTCCCTACGCAAGTACACCTAGCTGAATAAAGAAGCTAGTCAAGTATGAGACAGTGAGTGAACCAGTGAACAGCATTCCTCCATGGCTTCTGCTTTAGTTCCTGCCCAAGCTCCTGCCCTGATTCCCCTTCATGATGGATTGTGACCTGGAAGCGTAAGCCAAATGAACCCTTTCCTTCCCAGGCTGCTTTTTTTTTTTTTTTTTTATCATAGCAACGGAATGCAAACTGGAACATCTCCCTAAAGGAGGGGAATAGAGGAACTGAGCTGTCAATTTCATATCTGTGAGCAATGGCTCAGCCTCCTACCGTCTCTGAGCACTGAAGGGCAAGCCAATTTGCCCAGGCATTTTCCTACTGCCTGGTACCCCAAGATGACCCGCTTCCTCCAAGTGTTTCTCTTGTGGCATCTGTAGCTCTAACTGAAACAAAGCAATTGACAAGAAGAACTAGTCTGTCAAATAACTGGAAAATAACAAAAGCTCATGCCTGTAATCCCAGTACCCTTGAGTCCGAAGAAGTAGGACTGCCATCAGTTGGAAGGCAGCCTCGGCAACATTGTTGCAAGCTAGCCTGGGCTACACTGTAAGACTCTGCCTATACAACTCTCCCTCTGTGTGTGTGTGTGTGTGTGTGTGTGTGTGTGTGTGTGTGTGTGTGTGTGTGTATGTATACATAGATAGATGATAGGTAGATAGATACAGATATGTATGTGTGTGTGTGTATATATATATATACAAATATATTATATATACATATACGTACACACAGAGAGAGGGAGATGTAAGATTACCACAAAGAGCAAACTGTTCTTATTAAAGGCAAATCATTTCTTAGGAGAATAAAAGCTCAAGTGTTAGTTTGTTGATGCAATCTGCTAAAAGAAACCTCCACAGCTTAAGGTTGGAAACGCTCAAGAGAGAAAGGATGGAGACATCTGGTTACAGAGTCAGAACTCACAGTGGTGACCCAGAGAGGCTGAAAGTGTCTCCATGTCTTTCAAGCACATGCAGAGGGGCCATCTCTTCTCCATTTGGTCACAAGAGGAGGGACACCACAGAGGACACTGAACAGCTGAATAGCCGAACATTTCCTCTGCTATTTTAAATTGTTTTGAAATCTGGATGACACCAAAGTGTCGTTCCTTCCAGCTTAAAAATAATGCTATTTTTATTATTGTTTCCTATGGAAACCATTTCCTTAGACACAGCAACAAGCAGATCTCAAGAGGGGGTTATTTATGGGAGCTCTTCCTCTCGTCGGGCTCACAATGACATGAACCTATATTTTATCCCAGTGGGTCTGTCCAAGCTAACCTCTGACCTCTCTACAGAACCCTCTAGAGTTGCCACAGCCACACTCCCAGCTGTTCAGCAGCCAAGAACAACCATTCTCTTCCCCCGAGAGACCAGTGCTAGGAATGCATTCAGAGCCTGATGGGAAGTTACAGAACGTGTGACCAAGTTGTCAAAAGTCTCCATGTCAAATAGAGCAGCAGAGCTGAGAAGACAAACCTCGCAGGAAGCCCTTGTTACAGGGCAGATAGAGAGCATCCCCTTGCCGTGATGCAGGCTTCTGACAATGTACTGTTTTCCTTTCAGGATGACAAATGGGGACCTTTTGTTTCCACCTGTGCAGGAGGAACTTGTACCACACCGTATTAGTCGCTCGCTTCCTACTGATGGCAATGTTCCTGGAGAAAGCAACATCAGGATGGTAGGGGTTATTTTGTATCACAGTCCATCATGACAGAGGTTGGGGTGGGGTGGGGAGCCCTGGTAGCAGGAGCCCAAGGCAGCTGGTCACATGACTCCAGGGTCAGGAAGTAGAGTATGATGACTGCCTGTGTTTAGCTCGCTTTCTCCTTGTTATTAAGTCCATGACCCCATCCCAGGGAATGATATCAACTACATGGAGAGTGGGTCTCCCCTCCAACCCCCTGCCCCCACAATTAACCTAATGTAGATAGCCCCTCACAGGCATGCTCAACAACTTGTCTCCTAGATGACTGTGGGTCCCGTCAATTTGACAATATTCACCACACACAAAGTATTTATCACACACATTACCACTCCCCCAAACACACTGTGGGGTTTTTCTATTTTTAGTAACCCCAGATAAAAAGGGCAACAAAAAAAGCAAAAGAGGTTTTTCTTCCCAGGTCTGGCTCACATTCAGTCAGGCTTGCTTAAGGAGAAAGGGTGGGGAGGGGGGCGGGGGTTACTCACTGGATCCAGGACAGTTTACTTGAAGCTATGCCAAAGAAATGTTCCCTACTTCTAAGCAAATGTTAACCCCTTATCAATCCCTAGGGAAAGGCAGAGTCCATGAACTTCATTACCCTCCCCTTCCATAGTGGCATATTAGTGGATCAATCTTGGGAGGGGCTTGTGTGGAAATCACAGGTATTCTCATTTCAAGATGGCAACTGTCATGTCATACGTGGGAGATGTCCCACAACAAATACAACCATAAAGGCAGAAGGCAGAATAACCCCCCCCACACACACACACAAACACACACACACACACACACACACACACACGCATGCACGCACACATGTGCACACTCCCCCACTCGTGCACACACACACCACACACACACACACACACACACACACACACACACACACACACACACACACATACATACACAGAGTAAAGCAGTAGAATTAGTAACCAAAGAACCATCAATGGGGCCAAAATCCTGGAGAGAAGAAAATACATTGAGGTGAGCCAGACAGCTACCACTGCAGTTTCCTCCAGGGGAGATTCTCGAGCTTGGAAGCCATATGATTAACAAGATGGTGTAACATGCAAGATTCTCACTGGGATAGGTAGGTAAACTGCAGAGTTCACGGCTAACTGATGGAAAGGATATGAGGAGTCGGCATGCTGGGAAACTGTGTCCCACATTCACTGTGTAATTTCCCTCCCAGCCATCCCCTGTTCCTAAGTTAAGCACGCATGGTCCACAAGGCAAGAAAACAAACAACCATCAACTCAACAATCAGAGATTTAGTGTCTGGAATGAGGGTAAGCAGGAGATAAGTAGCCCTTGCTTCACCTGAAGCCCTTAGCAAGTTTAGAGACACATGACTGTGTTGTATCTCAGTGACACATCTCAGCACTCATGAGGCAGAGGCAGGGGGATCAATAGCAAGTTCCAGGCCAGCCTGGTCTACATGGTGAGTTCTAGGCCTGTCAGGGCTATATATCAAGACCCTGTCTCAAGACCAGACCAAACTCTGAAATTCAAATCCAATCAGTTCACTTCCTAACTAGAAAAGGAGGATCTATACTCTATGTGATTTTTTTTTATACAAAATGTCTAGCTTTTAATCAAGTTATTACCAAGCATACCAAAAAATATGACCAGTGGCCAAAAAGTAAGAGGAAAAAGTCAAGACAATGGAAAGAGAATACATTTGATCCAGACATTAAGTTTATGAGGCTTAGAATTTTAGATAAAAATATGATTGAAATGGTCATGGAACGATAGAGGTTTTCACCAAGAACTGGAACCTATTTAAAAAATACATGTGACAATTTTAATAATTGAATTGAGAATTGAAAACTTGGATTTAGTAATAATTTACAGAAGAGATAATTTGTTAGAAGATAAGTCAATTTTAAAAAAGTCCAAACTGAGGGTTGCAGAGATGACTCAGAGGTTAAGAGCACTGTCTGCTCCTCCAGAAGACCCAGGTTCAATCCCTAGCACCCACATGGCTGTTCACAATCATTTGTACTCCAGTCCCAGGGGACCCAGTGCCCTATTCTGGCCTCTGCAGGCACCAGACATACACAGTGCATAGATATACATACAGGCAAAATAACCATACACATAAAATTAAAAAAAAATGTTTAAATCCGAATTGAAAAACAAAGAGAAAAAAGTTTTAAAAATTGAAGAGTAGAAGAGATATTTGAGATACTCTAGAGAGTTTTGATATACCTGCAATTTAAATCCCATGAGAGGGCCAGAAACTATTTCCCATAATGGACTAATGACATCAAGCCACAGATTCAAGAAGCTTGAGGTCTCTGGGCATGGCAAACCTAACCACACGTTGGCACACCTTGAACCACTGCTGAAAGCCAAATCTAAGTGGGTAAAAAGTAAATAGGGCAAAAACACTACCTCAAGGTTGGACAGGAAAACAACCCTGATACAGAAACATGGTTGTGTGTGTCAGGAAAAACTATCAGAAAATGGACTTTGAAGAAACATCATGTGCAATAAAAGACACAAATCACCAAGCTGATAGCAATAAGGTGCATAGAATATGTAAAGTCTCTATGTTAAACATGACAAAACGTCCTGAGAGAATGTGTGTGTGTGTGTGTGTGTGTGTGTGTGTGTGTGTGTGTGTGTGTGTGTGTCTGTGTGTCTGTGTGTCTGTGTAGGCCTGAGGTTAACAACAGGAATCTTATCTTCCTCAGTTGCCCTCCACCTTACTCACTGAGGCAGTCTTTCAATTGAAACTAGAGTTCACCAACAGCGCTTATCTGTAAGCAGCTTGATCCAGGCGTTCCCTGTGTCCACCTTCCAAGCACTGGGATTACAGGTGGGCCATAACAGTCACTCAGCATTTATGTGGGTTCTGGGAATTGAAACTCCAGTCCTTACACTTGCTTGCCAAGCTCTTTAACCCCTGAGCCAGCTCCTCAACCCCTACATTCAACATTTCAAGGATAATTCTACTCAAATCAATCGACATATTTGGTAACTCCCCATACAAGTGTGTACAGGCTATTGACAAACTGGAATTAACACAGTGAGTTTAAGGCTTATACTGAAATGCAAAGGACTATGAAAGTGACCAGAGTCTTGATACTGATAAGTAACTGAAAGACATCTCCAAATATTTAGTATAACTAACTACAGTGTTGATGAGTGAACAGAACATAAAGTAGACCTTAGTTCTATCAAATGAAGAATAGAAATGATCCTTTCAATAAATGATGGTAGATCTATGTGAAGGGGAGAAAAAGTGAGCCTTGATTTCCTGCTTCACAGCCCAACACAATTCCAGATGGATCACACACTTAAGTGGGAAAGGGAGAATCTCATCACCTTTGTGTAAACATAGAGCATTTGAATGGGACTTAGAGGCACTAAAAGTAAAGGAAAAGATGAAAAAAATGGAGAGCTACTGTGGGGGTTTGAATGAGAATGGCCCCCATAGGCTCATGTATTTGAATGCTTAGTCACCAGAGAGTGGCACTACTTGAAAGGATTAGAAGGATTAAGAGGTGTGGCCTTGTTCAGGGAAGTGCATCACTGGGGGTAGACTTTGAGGTTTTAAAATACAGCAGCCTCTCTCTCTCTCTCTCTCTCTCTCTCTCTCTCTCTCTCTCTCTCTCTCTCTCTCTCTCTCTTTCTCTCTCTCTCTCTCTGACTGAAGATTTGGATGTAGTTCTCAGCTACTGCTGCAATGCCTGCCTGAATGCTGCTGTGCTTTCTGCCATGGTGATAACGGACTAAACCTCTGAAACTGTAAGCAAGCCCCAATTAAATGCTTTCTCTTCAGAACAATCGAACGGTGACTAAGAACTACTAACACTAGGAATGAGAGCTTATTGTGCAATCATGAGGATCAGAGTTTGGATCCCAGCACCCTGAACAAGCCAGGCATCCTACTGCACCATGTCAGCTCCAAGGGGGGTAGACCGAAGGAGGATCACTGAAGCTTGCTGACTTCTAGCCGAGCTGAGAAAACAGCAGCCTCAAGTTCAAAGAGAGATCCTGCCTCAAAGGAATACATGAAGAGCGATAGAGCAGATAATGTCCTCTTTTAGCCTCTATATGTGAACAGGCAGATGCATACACACATGTGCACACACACACACACACACACACACACACACACACACTCAAATTTTATTTTCAAAAGATTCTTCTGTTTCCCAAAAGATAGCATTAAAATAATAAAAAGGCACATGACAAGCTATGAGAATGTACAGCTATGAGAAGAATATCTATGTGTACTCCTCATGGTTCCCTAGAGGAACAGAATTAGTATAATGAATATATATTAAAGGGGGATTTATTAGATTGGCTTACATGAAACGGTCTGGGTAGTCCAACAATAGTTGACTCGCACCAGTGAGACTGGGAGCCCGGTAGTTTATCAGTCTATGTGGTCCGTTGTCTCAACAGTCCCAGTTTGGCACTGAAGGTTTGGAGGGTTCCTAAAAAGTCCTTGGTTTTCTATCTAAATTGGAAGCCCAAACCTGGATCCTATATCTGTGAAGGAATGCAGCGGTGGCAGCCATGGAGTATGTGAACCTGTCAGCCAGAGTGAAGGCAAGCAGACAAAAAAGCACAAAACGGCCTTTTTCCATCTCCTTTTTCTGGGCTGCCATGGGAAGGTGCCACCCACGTTTGGCACAGTGCCACCCACGTCAGATAATGTGATCAAGAGAACTTGTCACAGGAGAGCCCAGTTATCCAGATCCAGTCAAGTTGGCAACCAAGATCAACCACCACATGATGTCTGTGTACCCTGCAAATGACTGAGAAGGAAAATGTCTCATTGAAAAGAGACAAAAGGAGCTTGATTAGGCTCCTGAAGAAACTACATCCAAAGGGACACAAACAAAAAGGGTGTTTGATGGCGTTCATCATCAGGAAAATGAACATTAAAACCAAAAGAAGACCTTATCCCCCAATGGAAGAGCTCAAATGAGAGATGTGGCAATGCCACGTGTTGATGAGCTTGGCAAGTGGGAACACAGGTTGGTGCAAAATGTTGTGGAATTTTTTTTAATGGCCACTAAGTGCCCACACAATGTAGATGCAGTTGCAATTAGCATATCTAATTTGCAGCTAGATAAGGTTTATTTCTCCATTACTGGAGTCTGGACTTAGTCACGTGACACACGCTTTCGCCACTAAGACACAAGAGAAGTGTGCAAGTGTGACACAAGAGAGGTGTGCAAGTGTGACACAAGAAAAGGCAGGGGAAAGCTGCTATGTTGGAGTTCACTCTTTTGTTTTCGTGGGAATTCTGTCACTACCGCACGGACCCAGGTTCCACTGCCAGGCATGAGTGAGCCATGGCTTCTAATGACATTAATAAGAAAGCCTATGTGCCTAATGCCCTCAGTGAATAAACCATGGCTTCCAAACCACTGTCTGGAGACAGTGATGGGTGATCTATGCTGCCACTGCTCTTAATGGCAACCAGCAGCTTGTTAGACCATCAACTACCTGATCACTGCAAAGGCAGGTCCAAATCAGCTGACACACATGGATTCTAGATGAATCCAGTCCCCTGTGTTGACCCAGAGAACCAGGAGTCTCTATATTTTGATCCACGAGCCACTATAGTTTGGGTGTCTTGTTATGGCGCAAAAGCTAATTGGCAAAACCACTCCAGAGAACCGCCTTTCAGAATTTACTACATCCATACCCCATTACCCAGAAATTCCACTCCTGGAAATCATCAGCACCATGAACAAGAACATTCACGGTGGCACTACTCATGATAAAATACCCCAAAGAGAAAATACCCATCAAGAATACAATACAAAAACTATCGTCACACGATGGAATGCTACATAGAAATAAAATGAACAAGCTATTAGTAGTTACATAACACGCATGAATTTCACAAAATACTACAGTGAGTAAAAATTCCAGATATGGACAAGATTTCATCCACATGAAGTTCACAAACAACCTACAGCAACCACAAGGATAGTGGTAGGCGCTGCTATGCCTCATCTGAAACTCAGGAGCCAAACAACCACAAGAACACAAACTATTATTTACGGCTCACCCATTCTCTAGAATCCTGTCATAGCAGAGAAAAAGAGATGGAGACACTTACGATTGGGAGGGTGCGGACTGGGATGGAAGCAAGAAGGTCTCTGAATGCTGGATCTAGGAGAGGAGGTAGCTACTCGGCTGTGTTTACTCTGTAAAAGCTCACTGAACCAAGCGTCCTTTCCCATGATGCCATGTTTTCTACCTTAAGATGACACCTAAGAAATGGTCTCAGGTTGGGCGGTGGTGGCACACGCCTTTAATCCCAGCACTCGGGAGGCAGAGGGAGGTGGATCTCTGTGAGTTCAGAGCCAGCCTGGTCTACAGAGTGAGTTCCAGGACAGCCAAGGCTACACAGAGAAACCCTGTCTCAAAAAACCAGGGGGAAAAAAAAAAGAAAGAAAGAAATCTCAGTTCATGCCTCTACCGGATCTTCTTTGGGAAATTTAGCTACACATGTGTATAACGAAGCTTCTAAGAGTTACTCCTGCCTTAATCTCCAGCGCCATCTCCCTCTGGTCCTTCTGTGAATATTTATTTATCTACTTGTTTATTTAAATATTCATTTTTTGTGTAGTGTGCATGCATTTGTGTACACACGGTTGTATGTGTGGGGGCACACGTGTGCACATACATGTGGAGGTCATAAGTTGACATCCGGTGTGTTCCTCAATCACTCTCCACCTTATACACTGAGGCAGGGTCTTGCATTTGAACCCAAAGCCCCCTGATTCAGCTAGTCTAGCCAGCCAGTTTGCTCCAGGGACCCACTGTCTCCAACTGGTGCACACTGGGATGATAAGCGGGCTGCCATGTGTACCCAACATTTGTGTGGGTGCTAGGGATCCCAACCCCAGTCCACATGCTTATGTAGCAATTGCTTTACTCACTGAGCCGTCTCGCCAGACCATGCGAACATCTGTACCACATGATCCATTAATACTGCAAATGTAAACTTTAATGGGGACTGAGCCTCGCCAACCCCCGATGTTTGAATTAGTGGTGCTCCTCATTCTTTTTGTTTGTTTGTTTGTTTGTGTTTTGAGACAAGGTTTCTCTGTGTAGCTTTGTGCCTTTCCTGGAACTCACTCTGTAGCCCCGGCTGGCCTCGAACTCACAGAGATCCGCCTGGCTCTGCCTCCCGAGTGCTGGGATTAGAGGTGTGTGCCACCACCGACCAGCTTGGCGCTCCTCATTCTTACATGCGTTTTCTAGCATTCGTCATCTCTACACCAGATTGTCAAGTACCACAAATATTTTCTAACTTCATTTATGTCTCTGTGCCCTTTCATATCTGAACCACTTGCTGAGCGTTTGGTGACATGTGATAAACGCCCAGTTTCTCTCCGTCCCAGCATTATCTTTGCTCTGGCCCCTTTCTCCTTCCTATTATATCAGCCAAGGTCCTGACGTCACAGATAGCAGTCCCTTCCGTGACTGAAAGCACAGAGATGTTTGATACAGAGAATTCACAAGTAATGGGGTTGGAGCTAAAGGAGCCTCTCCCTGGATGGCTGCTAACAAGGCCAGCAAACCAGATCTCCACACAGTCCTTCAGTCAGGCAGGTGAGGGACCAGGATGCCGCTCCTGAATTGATACCAAGCTGCCCAACACAGCCCAAAACCTCACTGAGGCCCTTAAAACTCAACAAAGCTGAACACTTTGGAATAAACCCAGTCCCTCTGTGACTTTGCTTGCCAATAGTAATGCCTAAGAGGGGGAAAGGTGACCTTCATGTCATTTCAGACTTACAATTCTCAGGAGGTCAGAGAAACTGAATTCACTCACAGAACATTGGCTGCGAGGAAATCTAGAAACATGACTTCATTTTCCAGTCTCTGTATGGGACAGGAAAAAAGTTCCTCAAGGACTGAGATAATGGCAGAGGGACTCCATATCCATAGGGCGCTCCTTCCATCCAGCACCAGCCCATGACCTCTGCACCTGGACAATTCCCTGAGCATCCAATGGGAACCATGCACGCCATCTTTCCTGGCGGGCATCGGCCTGGGGCTTGGGACAACACAGAAAGGCACCATCCCCACCCTCTGTGTGCACATGACAGCAAGAAGCAAAGGTCTTCCTTCTCCATCACTTGAGAAGCAGGAGGCCTGACCAGAAGAAGCTCCAACACACTTCTGCATCTTTAATGCTACCATTTCCTTTACCTCAGATACCTTCCAATTCCATCATAACAAAATCTTGTGAAAGAACTCATTCAAGAAGGAAAGCAGTTGAAGGTCAGTTAAAGTTAAAAAGAATGGTCTCGGTGATAGTTTTTAACTTTCATGTGTATCTTTTACAAATTAAGTGAATGACTGGAGAGCCTTAGATTGCCTTTGAAATTTAAGTAGGTCTGTATGTGTCTCATGTCAATCATAGCCACATAATCCCTATAAATACACAGGTACTGTTTGTGGAAAACTCTTCATTCGTATATGTCTTAGGCATTACCTCTTTCCTATCTTGTTTATACAACTGGTGTAGCCTACATCATGCCAACCTTAAGGAGAAGGACCTTTTACTCAGCTCCAGCCCTGTTTGTTTGGAATCTATGCACCTTGATTTTCCTTTTGTCAGGTTAACTGAAATCACTACCTTATACCAGAGGGCACTGGAGAGTTGACAGTTTGGGGTCCTAGATCTGGCTTTGTCACCAGCTGCCATAGAGAGACTAAGCCTATCCCAGGTGCATTCTTGCAGACCTGCAGGTTCTCACTGGGTATGGTTGTGTGAATGTAACTGGCCCCAATAAGCTCAAGGGGAAGGGCACTATTAGGAGGTGTGGCCTTGTTGGAATAGGCGTGGTCTTGTTGGAGGAAATGTGTCACTGTGGGGGTGGACTTTGAGGTCTCATATATGCTCAAGTCATGCCCAGAGACTCAGAACACTTCCTGTTGCCTGCAAGATGTAGGACTCTCAGCTACCTTTCCAGCACCATGTCAGCCAGCATGCCACCATGTCCACCACAACAATAATGGCCTGAACCTCTGAACTGTAAGCAAGTCACCCCAATGAAATGTTTTCATTTATAAGAATTGCCATAGTCATAGTGTCTCTTTGCAGCAATAGAAACACTAAGACACTGGGTCACTGTCACAGGTAGGTAACTGTCACAGGCGGGCACTGCTTGTCTCCTATGTCTGGTGGATCTCTTCAGACATGCTGTGTGAGATTTTTGTGCTCAGGATATGTGTAGCTGAGGAGTCTAGTGGATGACTGAGTGACATTCATATCACTGCTACTATCCTGACTCTTCTCTTCAGGGGATGTTTAACTCCTTGGCTTAAATATGTCTCGCCATTTCTAATTACTCCAGTCAGATAACTGTGTCTACTCTGACATCCCATCAGGCTCCAGACTGATACAATTGAAAGCTGAATAATACTCAGCCCTTTAAGTAACAGTCACAGTTCCTTCAGGCTTTCGTATAAAGTTGACAAGAAATGGTAGGGGTGTCTGTGTAGCTCTGGGCAAACAATGATAGCTATTCTCCTCTAGGACCAGATGCTGACAAGAACAAGATTGTGGAGTAGAAGAGGTTGGAGATGTATTTCAGGTCCTGTCAACCATGGTCAGCTTCCTGCTGACCTCTGTTGCTGAAGAGATACTCCCTCGCGCCCCCCCCCCCCCCCCCACTGTGGATGGCATTCCTGTTGAGGAAAGGGAAGCCCAGGCTGCTTAAGCTCGCTCGCTCTCTCTCTCTCTCTCTCTCTCTCTCTCTCTCTCTCTCTCTCTCTCTCTCTCTCTCTCTCTCTCTGTGTGTGTGTGTGTGAATTTCTTGTGGTGAATGGTACCCAGATGCAAAGCCAACGTTCCTTTTGACCTTGTAAGTGGCAGCATGTCTTCTAGGATGAGGCAGTGACTTCTGAGCAGCTCCCCACAGCTAATCTCAGAGAGAACAGCGCCCTCTTGGGGACAGGCTGAAGGAAAGTGTGGAGGAGGAAACACAGGTCAATTTTGATTGATGGGTTGTCTGAGACTGGGGCTCATGTACACTAGACTGGCCTTGCACTCCCTTGACCTCTTGGAGAAGATAATCCAGGTTGTTGGAGGGTGATGAGGTTGTTCCCTCCAGGGATGGACAGTATTTCTAGCTCTGTAAGAGTTTAGAATTAGAAGTGGGGCTGAGGAAGTCCTAAATGTTCATACTCTTATGTAAAGTTCAAGAAGACACTTACAGGGCTAGAGAGATGGCTCAGTGGTTAAAAGCACTGACTGTTCTTCAGAAGACCTGGGTTCAATTCCCAGCACCCACATGGCAGCTCAAGCTGTCTGTAACTCCAGCTCCGGAGGATCTGACACCCATGGCAAAATACCAATGCACATAAAATAAATGATAAGTAAATTTAAAAAAAGACATTTGCAATTTCTGAGACAATCTAAGTGTACTTGGATTTTATGTCACATCCTTAGCATCTGTGTAAGAGCACCTGTCATCCCAGTGCTGGGAAGACATCGACTGGAGGATATGATGACGGTGGCAATACAAAGACACGTAGGAGGGCTCACTGGCCAGATTACCTAGCTGAGTCAGTGACTCTGGGTTCAGGGAGAGACCCTGACTCAAAATATAAGGTGGGGAGACTGAGGAGGCACCCAGTATTGACCTCTGGCATCCACACCCATGTATACACCACACACACACACACACACGCACACGCACACGCACACGCACACACGCACACGCACGCACACACACACACACACACACACACACACACCAAAGACAGCCTACCTTGTGATTCCATTTAAAAGGTGTAATTAAGTAATTGATTTTAGGTATGATTTTAAATTTAGATTTGATTGAATTTATAAACAGTATTGCAATGTTTAAGTGAACTGAGAGTCAGTATTATTTATAGATTCAGTTTATTGGATTTATTACTGCTGCTTAGGAACTTGAAATGATTTTGCTCCTTAGGATAGGCATTTGCAGTTGTTCAAAGGAAAATGGAATGTATTAAATTTATAACTATAGCTTAACATTGGTGAGGGGGTTTTAATTAACTATAACATAAATGAGAATGATTGTTGAAGGGAGTTAAGTCTGTTCAACTTGGTATCATCAGTCATTGATGAAAGAAACCTGAAATTAGTTATTCTTGCTTTACTACACCTTTAAGCTAAGAGTTATGATTCAAGCTTAGTAAAGGAGTCCCTTCAGGTTTTAAGTACACCATGCTCTGGGCCTTGGTTGTGGGATGGTGGCAGGATGTGCCTAGCATGTAATAAAGTCTTCTGTTTGGTCCGCAACACTGCAAAAATATCAGTTAAAAAAATAAAATTTGATAGAGTGCTTGCCTAACATGCAGAAAGCCCTGAGGTTCATCTCAGTACTGCAAAGACAGGGCATGATGGAACTTATCTATAATCCCACTTCTGGAAGATCAGTTCTCTCTCCTCTTTCCAGATTTTTATATAGACAAATTAGTCTATATTTATTTATTTATTTATTTATTTATTTGTGCTCATGATTAGAAATTTCCCCAGATATATATATTCTGGTTAATATATATCTGTGTTTTCTTCCATTTAATGGCTTCTTTGTCCCATAAGAACAAATCAAAATTTTCCCTAGATATTAGACAACTGCATAATACATTTTTTAAATGTCCTCCACTGCTGTGAAATACCCTGCGTGCCTTCCTATCAGATACACTTGAATCCATTCAGTTACTTATTGTTCCGATCCAGTCTCAGTTTGCTAGGTGCCAGTTGCCTATCAACAGATTGAAATGGCCACGACTAAAGAGAGAGACTGTGGTATGGTCTTAAGTGTCACCTTCCATGACATGTAAGTCATCCTTTGAAACCAGGTGCTCACTAGCTTCAAAGGCAGCCTTACTAATAATGCTAAGAAAGTTGGCAAGGAAGTGTACTACATGGAATGCAGACTTGCTGCACTCCATTGCACACTGGTGTTGCCAGACCTGTCCATCACATGGTCCATCCTGGGTGCTGTGCCTAGAGTAGAGCAGGGTGCACAGAGCCAAATAAAGACCTGAAGATCTGACTCTGGGTATGGAATTCCCAAAGGACTAGAGGGTGTGGTGTGGAGCAGAGGCATCCAAACTAACCACAAGTGATACGAGAAATGAGAGTCAACCATTGAATGGCCTCATGAGGACCTTGGCTTCCAGAGAATGTGTGATGGGGGAAGCAGGTAGCATGGCTGGTATGTTAACTGCCTGCTTTCCTGGGCCTGCTCTGAGTGTGGGTATGCAAGGATCCAATCACATGATTCAATTTACAGGAGGAAGGGTTTGTCTCCCCATTCTAGCAAAGATTCCAGGAGGGCCAGTGAGATTCCTGGAGAAGACTATAGAAGTTTGGAAATCAAATGTCTTAGTTATGACTTTATTGCTGTGAAGGGACACCATGGCCATGGCAACTCTTAAAAATGAAAATATTTAATTGGGGCTGGCTTACAGTTTCAGAGGTTTAGTCCATGGTGGGAAGCATGGTAGCATGCAGGCAGATGTGGTACTGGAGAAGGAGCTGAGAGTTCTACATCTTGATCTACAGGCGGCAAAAGGAGACTGTGAGCCACACTGGGCATAGCTTGAGCATATGAGACCTCAAAGCCCACCCCCCATAGTGACACACATGTCCTCCAACAAGGCCACACCTCGTCATAACACCACTCCCTGTGGGTCAAGCACTCAAACACATGAGTCTATGGGGTCCGTGCCTATGCAAACCACCCCAGCAGAGAAAGCAGATCTGAGCAGGAGCCCACATAGGACAACTGCAGAAGCGCTCAGAGAGAGATGAGCAGATAGACCTGCAGGACAGAAGGCACAGCCAGGATATTACATTACAGATCTAACGGGTCCCCAAAGCACATAGTTGCCATTGGGGGGAGTTGCTGGGTTACAGGGGACTGCCTTTGGGTCTGGTGGTGACTTTGATCAATTTGCTTTGTCCAGGGCAAGTGGGTCACGTGTGATGAGACCCGAGGACCTCTGTACCTGAAGCTGCCTCCGGTTGTTTTCCTCAGAAGCTGAGGATGTGGTTGGATTTAACATAGTGCACTGCTTCCATCACAGGGTAGAAAGAACACTTGGGGAATTCAGGCGAGGTACAAGATAGAAGCACGTACCTCCCCAAAGCATGATGGGCCTGTGGCTACGTTTTTGATTAAAGGAATTAAAGCACAATCTTTCCTGGATTTGAGATGATCAGCTGCAGGATCCAAGGTCATTCTCATTACCATAGTCTTGCAACTCTGGAAGAAGCAGCCAAATAAGGATAAACATAACAGCAGGGCTTGAAATAGGCCATCTAATTCTACCGTGCATCAGCCTATTTTGGCTTCTCAATGCCACTATTTAGAACATGCTTTGGGGACTGCATTTTTGTTCCTAATTGATAGGAATGGAGTAGATTATTTTGCCTGGCCATCCCCCCTATAAAACTTGATCTTCCCTTAGAATCTGAATAGCTCTAAACTAAAATCTCAAAGACTTGATATGGGAAAGAGAGACAGTATTTGTAAGTTAGAAGAACAGTTTTCAGCCCCTTCATGAAATCGGGCCTTTGCTATTCCCACCACCTTCCTGGCCCAAAAAAAAAAACAAAACTGCAGAATGATGACATCTCTGAATATTAGACGTGGCAGAAGCTATAAGAGGGAGAGAAGTGGGGGGTGAGCTCTCTCTCTCTCTCTCTCTCTCTCTCTCTCTCTCTCTCTCTCTCTCTCTCGTAAAAGAGAAATATGTCATGGAGGTTGGGGACTTCGAGGAATCCTAGCCATCAACTAGTTTTGTATTTTCTGGGACTACACACAAGGATACATGAGGCCATGAGATGCCCCTGAACCAAGGTTTCTACGGTCTAATGACATGATTGTGGCTTCCTATATCCTCCCCCTGAAGGTTCTGAGAAGCCCTGGGTAAGAAATCTGTTAGATTTTGTATGTCAGACTTACTTGATTAGGAAATATTGTGAGGTGTAGAGGGAAGTGGGTGAGTGTGAGAGAGAGAGAGAGAGAGAGAGAGAGAGAGTGTGTGTGTGTGTGTGTGTGTGTGTGTGTGTTTCAGGTAACACATGGCAACTTCAGGAACTGGCATGATGCCAAAAGATACTTGGCAAGCGCTGTCAGCTATATGATTTCCCCCAAATTACAGAGGAAGAAAAGAGAACACATACTGAGAGACATGGGGACAGGCAGATCCCTGTCACGGGCAGGGCTGTGGACTTGACCTTGGATTCCCAACAACCAATTCAGGGTTTTTTTTCCCCTATCACCTTGAAAGGGTCATTGTTCACAGAGCTGGCTCTGATGTAGCCCCTCACACATCATTTTCACTGTCTAGAATTTGAGGTTGCATTTATTTATAGTGCACTCAGCAATGAATCCATCAAATGCTTCAAATGTATTTTTTTTTTTAAAAAGGCATTGGGCCCTGCACAGTTGACCTAAATAAAACACCAGTGTCTGGCTGGCATGTAATTTATGGTGGACTGAAATATTCTGTGAGGCTGTATCATCATATTCTAGGGGGTATCACTCCACAAGCAAGAGTAAATCCGGGGAGCCCAAATGCAACCAAGCATTGCTAGACTGGGAGCATGCAGCCCCAGTGGAAGTCATTGTAGACACTTCTCTGCTAATGCAGAGGATGCCTGGTGAGCCAAAATTAATAAAAAAAAAAACTACCCAAAGGCTACATTATGTCCCCCACCCAAATAATAAAAATTCAAGTAGCTTGAGAAGAGACATTGTGTACAAACCACTAAGACCCAGTGAGTAGATTCTTTAATTCAACATTTGCTTCTGAGCCTCTAGAATGAACACTGTGGAATCTTGAGAGATAGATAGATAGATAGACAGACAGAGAATGAAAATACATTTGAGGTATAGGACACAATGATCACAGTGATAAACCCTAACAGTTGACTTTATAATAAGCTTCTAGCCCTGGAATACAAATTTAGCACTCCCCCAAAGCCAATACTGGCCCAAGAGTTAATGTCTTGTGAATCAGAAAAGGTGTCCTTTTCCACATGCAGCCCAGCTCCAGAGCACAGGGCTTGGTGAACAGAATGCAAGCTGGATTTCAGGCCCACATATGCCCCCTCGTGCAGATGAACAAGTGGCCAACTGCAGGGAAGGGCCCTGTCTGTCCCCTGCATCTCCTGTATCCTCCACTCTTGTGAGGCTGAGCCAGCCTTCACCCTGGCCTTAATCAGCATGTGCTTCTCACGTGGCTTCCCTTTGGGCCTTGGACCCAATGTCAGCATCTGTTTGACTCTGTTCCCATTCTCTAAGACTGATAACTGGATTTTGGAACCAAGCTCTTTGTGGTTGCTTTGCTATTTCAGCTATATTTGTATCTTGCAATTATCTTAACTCTTGCAAATACCTAGCATTAACATCTCTAGGTCACCAGTTCTGCCTAGGGTTGGGACCTGCTACCTATGAACCAATGGGACACCAGTAGTCCTGCTTGGATTCTGAACTCTCTCCCCTGCCCTTGAATATATGACACCATATTATCTCTCTTAGTTAGGGTTTCTAGTGCTGTGAAGAGACACCATGACCATGGCAACTCTTATAAAGGAAAACATTTAGTTGAAGTGGCAGCTTACAGTTCAGAGGTTCGGTCCATTATCATGGTGGCGAGCATGGCAGCATGCAGGCAGACGTGGTGTTGGCTGCATCTTGAACAGAAGGCAACAGGAAGTGTACTGTGTCATTGGGTGTGGCTTGAGCACATATGAACCCTCAAAGCCTGTCTCCACAGTGACACACTTCCTCCAACAAGACCACACCTCTTAATAGTGCCACTCCCTTTGGGGGCCATTTTCTTTTAAACCACCGCATTATTTATTTAGAAATCCTATTTCATCTCACCAGAAGAACACTTTGGCTGACAGCCTCGATTGCCTTGACTCTCTAACAAGAGCTTTATCCCCCAGGAGAAGCCTACTTGCTTCTAGGTGTTTAACCCAGATCCCAGTTGCTACACCTACTTCTAGGACCCAGGCTCTTCTCCTGCTGTGTCCTCCGCATTCTGAGCACACACAGACCAGGTTTAGTACATATGCATACCTATCTCCTGGCCTTCCTTAGCCTCATGTGTGGTCGTTGATGTTCAGAGTTGAAGCGGATTTTTTAAGCCAGGAGCAAACCACCCTTTACTTACAGAGGTCCAAAGTACAAGACTTTCAGTTACAACAAATATCATCAACAAAGGCGGTTCTAAGGAAGTCCTACTACTTAAAAAGCTAAGGCCTGGCTCTGTAAGGTCCAACAAGCCAAGTCCTGTGTTTCTGCACTTCAGCAGAGCAAACTCGGAACTTAGGACCATAAAGGATGCTTGAAAAACACACGCCTTGAGTAGGAAAAGTAACGTCAGTGTCAACAGTGGAGTCCTTTGTCACACACGAGACAGAAGCTTACTTTGTTTTGTTTTGATGCAAGATCGTAAGTAGTCCAAGCTGGCTTTGAACTCACTGTGCAGCCAAAGGTGACCTTGACCTCCTGACCCTCCTGCCTCTACATCCCAAGTGCTAGGATTCCAGGTATCTTCTGTAGTTTATAATCTCTATTCTATCATGTAGGACATAATCATGAATACAAATAAAATCTACACAATAACCACTTAGCTACACACGTAGTTGAGATCATAGATATTTAACAGCAAAGAGGTCTGACTGCGCCAGAGCTCACCCTGGGAACCAGTGAGCTTACTGGGCAGGATCACAGAGGACCTTAAAATATCCACACAGCAAGGATGATGGCTTCCCCAGGGTTGCATCAATGGAATCCCATCCCCTCATTCTTCCCCGTCTATATCCTCTATCTATCTCCTCCCCCAAGACCACATGTAACTAGGGCAAGATTGCATACAACTGGTTAGGAGGGATGCCTGGATGCTGCGGGAATGGTCTGTATGTCAAGTGTGTTGCTGATTGGTCAATAAATAAATCACTGATTGGCCAGTGGCCAGGCGGGACAAGGAGGAGAATAAACCTGGGAAGTGGAAGGCTGAGTCAGAGAGACACTGCCAGCTGCCACCATGATGAGAAACAGCATGTGAAGATGCCAGTAAGCCACGAGCCACGTGGCAAGGTATAGATTTATAGGAATGGATTAATTTAAGATATAAGAACAGTTAGCAAGAAGCCTGCCACGGCCATACAGTTTGTAAGCAATATAAGTCTCTGTGTTTACTTGGTTGGGTCTGAGCGGCTGTGGGACTGGCAGGTGAGAGAGATTTGTCCTGACTGTGGGTCAGGCAGGAAAACTCTAGCTACACCTGGATACTCAGGTTAGGATTCCACGCCTCCCCCTCCTCCCTCCTTCTATGAGAGGTTAAAAATAGTCCACAGGCCCAGTGGTGATGATCTTTTGAGATGGGGTTCAGTAGAACTGAAGATGGTGGCAGTTTGGCTTGGGAGATAGTCCCATACAACAGATCCTCACACGAGGTAGGAAAGCGCCGTGAAAGGAAATGGTACGTATCGCTCTTTTGAAGGAAATTATCTGGTGAATTATGAACTATAACAGTTGTCAAGAGGATTCCTGGATGATCATTAAGAGTAACAATACAGCTGATCTCACAGACAGAGCCAGGAAGGACACACTCTGCAATAAAGAAAAATGGAAAGAAAGACTCTGCAATGGCATCTTTCATTTACCGTGATGAAGACAGATATAGTAGTCAATCTGGGACGGTTACAGAATGGGATTCTGAAAGATAAGTAAGGAGATACCGGAAGTGAATAATGAACTTCTGGCTTCAGCTCACTCCAGGGGAATTATGGCTGTACTTACCGCTGATATTGCACCGTATTGATTGTGGTAGTGCACTGCAAGGTAGATACAGCCCTGGGAACTGGTGCAAATACTGGAAAGAATCTGAGACGCCTGAGAAGGGGGAGGTGAGTGCCACATGGGCTCACCAGCCAGGTCAGGCTTTCTCCTCATGACATAATACTTCCAGCTCCTTGCTTTCCAAGAATGTTCTCACCAGGATCCAGTTTGATGAGCTATCCTGGAAACCTGTATTTAAACCAGAAAATTTGTCTTTTATACAAGGTAGTACGTATTTTAAAGTACACATCTCCTTTATTTTTTCCCTCTCTCTAAATCAATGTGCATCCCTTGATATAATATTTCCCAACATTACGTAACTACATTAACATGTTGCTTTAGTCAGTATTTTACTTATTATGGTAGAAAGCCGAGTAATTACAGGTAGAAAACTCATTTCCCCTTTCCTTCACAGGAAACTCGGTTAGTGACTCAAATCCAGCAGGTCTATTCACTATGTGTGCCCTTAATTAGGCAATAACTTTTAGCGACCTCTGCCCCAGAGCTGCCACAAGTATTTCACATCAAGCAGCACTAAAACTGACTTGTCCCAATTTGGATTTTGAAAATAATTCTGCTTCGGACTTTAAACTCAGAATGACTGAAACTCCAAATAAGTATCTTAAAAACTGATGAGAGGAAAGAGTAGAAGTTTCAGGGTGTGAACCTAGCTAAGGCTTCCAAAATTCTGGGAACAGCGAGGCCAAAAGGTTTCTAGCTGTTGAAATTTGAAACAGAATCTTCAGGGGCCAAAGAGTTTGAGATAAGAATGTGGTCGGATCCCCTGCTGGTGTGGACTTTTAGCTGACTCAGTCTAACACCAGAGTAACAACAGTGGATAAACTCGCTTTCCCAGCATCCTCCTCCTACAGGCCATCTCATTCGATGCTTCTAAATGGAAATCAAGAATCTGTTGAGGTAACAGTTACGCTGGCATTTCAGGGTGCACTTTGGTGCCTTTTGACTCTCCCACCTCTGCCTCCCCCTTGAGGAAATGCTGTCTGTCCTGCTGGGTAGAGAGAAAGCCTCCCGTCCAACAAGAGACTGCTCCAGAGACTTGTAAATCACCTATATGGAGCTTGTCTCTTGTTTTCCTGCAGAGACAAGTTGCAGCAGGAGTCTGGAGTGGCTCAGGGTTTAAGAGCCCTTGTTGCTTTTCAAAGCACCTGTTTGGTCCTAGCACCCATGTAAGGTACCTTACAACCACCTGTAACTCCAGCTCCAAGGGATCTCACACCCTCTTTGGGCCTCCTTGGACGTGTGTGTGTGTGTGTGTGCATGCACATGCACATGCACACAGCATATACTCACACAGATAGATACATACATCAAATGAAAACAAAAATAAATTTTAAAAATTCATAAAACCAGCCCATCGGCTTGCACTTGAAGTTCCTGATGGTGTGCGCTGTGGACACGGAAGACCTTGGGCAACACTATCTTCAAAAAATGTTTCCTTTCAGTGTTCTCACTGGGATGCCTGGAATGTGGTCCCAGTCAGAGAGCCAGGAATTCCTGTCCTTGATCTTTAAGGGCTTCTGAGGCTCCAGAAAGCTGTTACGGAGCCAAACACAGTGCCAGCATCATTATAAAACTGGACTGGGGTCACACAGGGTTTGAAGGCACTCACACAATGAGACAGGCTCTGGGGCACAGGACTCTGCAAGTTCCCTAGATTTAAATATAGTCTCCTGCAGCAGGCTTTCTTGGACCACCAACCAGCTCCCAAATGAAGACACTAAGACTTATTATCAAGTATGAATGCCTTATCTTATGCTCGTCCAGCATAAGATAAGCTCTTACAACTTAATTTAACCTGTTTCTCCTCATCTATGTTTTGCCTCGGGGCTTTTTACCTTTCTTTTGTTCTGTATGTGTCTGCCTGGCTGGCAGCTGCCTGGTTGGCTAGCCTTGGGCAACTCCCTCTCTTTCTCCTTCACTCTCTCGTCTCTCCTCAAGAGCCTAGATTCCTCCTCCTACTTATTCTCTCTGCCCCATCTATCCCTCTCCTGCCTAGCTATTGGCTGTTCATCTCTTTATTAGACCAATCAGGTGCCTTAGGCAGGCAAAGCGACACATCTTTACAACATTAAACAAATGCAGCATAAACAAATGTAACACATCTTTACATTGTTGAAGTAATTAATATTCCAAACCAGTCTCTTCAAGTCCTTATGGTAAACAGCAATATAGTCCTTAAAATAAAATTCATTTGTGCTTTTGGTGGGACACAGCAAAAATACAAAAAGAAATCATAAAGGGCTCTCCATTCATAGACATGCAAGTTCTCAGGCCGTAACTGGCTCGGATACTCTGGGATGGGGCCAGCAGCCTGTGACCACCAAGCCCTTCCAGGGAACGCCAGTGATTAAGCTCAGGTGAAGAGCACCTGTTCATTAGGTAAGGAAGACCCTGCTTTGAAAACCAGGCTCTGCCCCCTCAACAGCTGGGTGCACTTGAGTGCATTATTCTTCCTGGGTTTCTAGAGGGGATTCGATGAAAGAAACCATTTGAAGCACTCAGTGCCGTGCTGTACTTTGCTAGCCAGCTTTCCATCACCACAACCAGACACCTGAGCTAGTTTACATACAAAGAGAAAGGGTTTAGTTTTGCTCAGCTTTGGAGGTTCCAGTCATAATCTGCTGGCCCAGATAAGGTGGATTCTGTCCCACCCATGCAAATGAAGAGGTTACACAACTCTGGGCCAGGGTCCTTTCTCATCCACGTCGTGATGAGAACAGGTAACAGAACAAAACCACTCTTTTTTTTCCCCCCCGAGATGAAGTCTTTCTGTGTAGCCCTGGCTGGCCTGGCACTTGCTCTGGGACTCACCTGAATGCTGTTTTGAAAGGAACAAGGATATGAAGAAGGCGAAGCTGTGGATCCCACGGTCCCTCTTGATTAGTGAAAGCTGGATTTATTGAGCACACCTCTTGATGACGTTAGGGCTCCCTAGTAGGCCTCACAGTTCAAAGGTTCGACCAATGGGGATTCACAAAGATATAGCAAAGGCATCTAGGAAGCACTTGGTATGCTAACAGCCATGGTCACTATTATATGATAGGAAAGAAAAAGTGTAAGTCCTCTCATGTTTGAACAAGTTAGCACAGCATTTGCCTGCTCTGAACAGGCCACCCCAGACTCTAAAACTGGGCTTATAAGGAACCCAAAGGCCAAACACATTCTATGTGACCCCACTCACACAGAAACAGAGCAGTGGTCCTCAACCCAGGCAAGCATCAGAATCCACATGCTGTCCCAGACTTTCAGAGATAAAATCTCCCATGGGAGAAATTGAGCAACTATAACTTTTCATAGGTTAATGTGAAAGAAACTACTGGATCAATGGTCACAGCAATTAGAACATTTATTATCTGTGCCAGACACCATGCTAACTCCACCACACATCCTCATCTCAAAAAATAAAAAAATAAATAAATAAAAGGAAAGAAAGAAAAGGGCAAAATAAAGAAACTGGGTCTTGTTTCATTACCTACGATAGATTTGAACTTACGACCCACTTGTATCAGCTTTCCAAGTGGTTGCGAGGAATGTACAAAACCCACACCCACCTTCATTCAGTTTTCACAGAAATCCTTTGCGGTATTGTTTCCATATTTAATAAACGAGGGAAATGGGGTGACGAGAAGAAGCTGTACAACACCAACTTCACACAGATGGGAAGTGCTTTAGGATCTGAATGCAGGTTTGAGCTAATAGATACATTTAACTGCTGTAAAACCCAATACATTCATTTACTCATTCTTCTGACTCCCATTTATTATACATGACCAGATAATACGCTAAGAGCAGGGGAATATAAAATGAGTATAGATCCCCACCTCCACCCTCAAGAAGCCCATGCCCTAGAGTGATGAGAAAAAGATAGAGGTAAATGGGCTGGCTTCGTTTAAAAAGATGATGTCATGAGTCTCCTGTCTTCCCCTGAGAGACTGGAAACATTTGCTACTTCCCATTGGCCTCCTTCTCTCAATGGTCATTTACTCAATCCATCGCCGTTGGCATGTCATCCTCCCAGACTGTAACCATCAGGCCTGCCTGCAGGCTAAGGCTCCCAGCAACCCCAGGGCAGCCTTGAGAGCACACCTCCAGGCTCTGCAGTCTGGGCTGGTACCATTCTTTCAGTTAGCTAGCCCTGCGCGCCCACTGCCGGCGGGCAAATCAGATGGTCAGGAAGGCGTGTTCTTTGGAGCTAACAGACTGGTTCTCTTCCAGGACTGGGCACGTCACTTCAATCTGAAGTAACAACTATTCCGAAGTTTCTCAGAAAGAAACGGGGAGCTTGCCTTTTAGAATCGTGGCATGTTAGCGTGGGCCAAACCCTTGGATATAGTGTAAGGCTGCGTGGTAAACGGAGCTCCAGGAGCCAAGCCAGGCGGAAATTGGGCTCCCGGTTCCATCTGTGACCCCTCACTGCCTCCTAGAGTCGGAGCTGAGTATTCTTTCAAGTAGACAAACATACTAAAGTCCAACAAGTCTTCGCCTTGAAGAAGCCCAGTGATCCTCTCAGGGAGGTGGGCTTTTAGGTCGCCGCCCTCGGCTCTGGGCTGGGGACACAGAGACTATTGGGGGTACCGCGGTGAACCGGACCCGTCTTCGGGTTGCACAGGGAAGACTGCTGCGGAACCTGTCTTCTCTCTCCCTTGCGTTTCCACTCGGGCTTCTTTGGAAACGGACACGGTAGAGGAGACTTTGAACATGGAGACCGCGGGCTCTGGGCCTGGGGAGCCTTCTCCACTAGAGGCTCCAGCGTCCCCAGACGATCGGCTCTTCCTGATTAAAGGTATGGTTGCCCTGCGCTGGAATGGGGCGTTCTCGAACTCATTCCGCCCTGAGAGCCCTATTTGGGGCTTTACCCTGAACTCAGCCTGTAGGGCCCATACGTCACTCGTCAGGTGAAGTCTCCTTGGGCAGGGGCGGGCAGATCTAGTTTCCAGGCCATGCTGTATCTACCCATCCTCTCTATAGATTTTCTTTGCACCCTGCCCTTTTCTGATTGCCACTATCTCTTCTTTCTCTGGAGCAACTTCGCGCTGCTGTCCTAGAAGGCGGGGGAAGGGAAAACACCCATTCTCAGCCCTGGAGAACCGTGCTTCAGAGTGTCCCCAGGAACCAGAGATCATTGGGTCACGCAGGTTTTCTCAGGAGCCTCTTAGCCTTGATGTTTCAAATTTTGAATGCAATTATAAAAGCATCTGAGACTTACTTGTGCAAATCTTTTTAGTTTAAACTTTATTTTTAATACCTTCTCCCAATTCTTGGCAGGTGGAATTTTCCTCGGTTCTGCAGCAGCAGCGGGAATGCTAGCCGGATTTATTACAACATTATCATTAGCTAAAAAGAAAAGCCCTGAATGGTTCAATAAGGTTTGTGACTCCAAAATCCATTCATAGTGTTGCCGTTGTTTTTAACAAAGGACCTTTCACGTTGTTTTTAAAAATATACCCACAAAACCCATGGATTTAAGAAGTATACTAGATGTCAGTCTTGACCTGTTTCGTGTGCTTTCTTAAAATTAACAGAACAAAACTTTAGAAACGTGGCCGGGCGGTGGTGGCGCACGCCTTTAATCCCAGCACTTGGGAGGCAGAGCCAGGCGGATCTCTGTGAGTTCAAGGCCAGCCTGGG
Source organism: Peromyscus californicus insignis (assembly GCF_007827085.1). Classification (NCBI taxonomy): domain Eukaryota; kingdom Metazoa; phylum Chordata; class Mammalia; order Rodentia; family Cricetidae; genus Peromyscus; species Peromyscus californicus. The sequence goes on from NW_026294525.1 coordinate 10,516,697, forward strand.
CTACCAAGTGAGTTCCAGGAAAAGGCGCAAAGCTGCACAGAGAAACCCTGTCTCGAAAAACCAAAAAAAAAAAAAAAAAAAAAAAACACTTTAGAAACGTATCCATTGCCTTTTGTACTCACAGAATGACTAAGTAATTTATTATTGATAACAAGAGACCTTGCTTAGAAAGAAAAACAGTATCATTTAAACTGTTGATACTGGTTGCAAGAAGTATGTATATTTCATAGATGTTAAAATGTTAACATTCTTTAAAATGAATGAAAATTTTGTCTTTTTTTTTTTTTTTTAAACAACTGTCCCGGACGTTGTTCAACCTCAGTCATCATAAAGTCCCTGGCACATAGGTGTGCTCAGAAATCATTGGATGAATAGCTATAACCCACTTCAGACAGAAGATCCTTATTCTGTTACCAGAAGTGTACATTTGCTGTCTGATGTCATGTACCTACTTTCCCTGGTTGGTGGGAAATGTTCTTGATATGTATCTGTAGTTGCTTATAATGTTTTCTCTTTCCCCCTCCCATCCATATGGCTGATTTATGCATTACTTCATCGCTTCAGCAAATGTTTACTTGGGATCTTTTATGTTTTAGGCACTCTGCTATTAAGGTGGAAAAGGTACAAAAATCAATAGCATGTCTATCCCTCCGGGAACTTCAGTGTCTGCTATGAGAGACAAAATTAGATATTCACACAAATAACTATGTAATTAGTTTGATGTGTGCTATGGGAGAATATTACGTGAAAAGTCATAAACCAATTCTCTTCCCACTTATCTGTAATAATCATACTTAAGCTTTATGGATACTGTAATGACAAGAGACTGTATCTAAAATGCCTTTCAATTCCCTTTAAATACTCTAAAGGCTTGTAGAGCTACGGAAAGATCATTTCTGTGGCTCTTGGGGGTCATTTCCTCTCTATATTATGCAATATTTTTAGAGAAGAAATTTATTTTGTGGCAGATGTCATTAAGACCCAACTGATATTGGTATTTAACAGTGAATTTTGTTCAATTTCCAAACCACAGTTATAATTATATTAAACCTTGGGTCAGGGATCTATTTAAGAATCTGATGGGAGCTAGGGATTGAATTGTCTTGTTTCTACATATTGACAGCTTGGTGCTTTGTTTTGTTTTGAGATTGTATCATCATACTTGCCATTTGTGGTCTAACAATTTTAATCCTGACGGCCCTTGAGACAATTATTTTCCTATCCATGTTCAGAGCAGTGGACAGTAAAGTACTAAAGTGGACGCTACGTACTTTGGCATAATCCTGACAGCAATGGTATAAAACCATCCTTGCAGTCCTTCGTTGTAATTCAGCAGTAGTTTTAAACAAAATTAAAAGGAACCAGCATTAGGTAAATGTCATTGTTGAAGCATTAAAATTATTAACTTTATTCAATATGAGACTTGGATATGCCCGACTTTGAAGTTTCACATGAGGAAGTGGGAAATGTGTCTGAAGCACCTCTGCCTGACAGTGAAGTATGATGTTTTTCTGTAGAAAAAGCAACTTCCTTACAAGCTGAGCCAGCACGTCTTCCCCTGGAGTATGGTCTTTGTGAAGGAACAGCTGACAGACTGTTGGTTACCCAGAAGTAGGGTAATGGGCAGACATTTCCTTAAACGTACAAAGTAAACCTGACTCTTCAGGAGAACAGTTGTCAATCTTTGTTGCCACTGATATTAAGCTTTCAAGTGAAAACACTTAGACTCATAACTACCATCATGAACTTGACGGGGTCTCAATACTTAGCAGCTTTGCTGATGAGATGTTATGATTTCAGTGATGATTTTAAAATACTGTTTAACACCTGAGCTCACCAGTTGAAAGATCTGTGTAATTTAGTAAACTAGTAGCTCCTCCTGAATAGTCACTCTGCATGGAATGGTGTCCGTTCAAAGTGCAAAATTCACTAGGGATTTGAATGTTACAAATGGCAAAAATGTTCATTAATAAGACTCCATATGGCAACCAACCTTCAGAAGGCTTTTTATGTTCAATACACCTAGTATAGTACAAAGAAGAAAAGCTAATAAAATACTTCTTTTTCTAACTGCACATCTGTATGAGGCCAGAGTTTTATTCATATACTTCAGCTATCGATGAAAAATATAAGAAAACATTTTACAAAAGATTGATTATAGATATGAAAAGCCACTGTTTAAGCTGGACATTTAAAAGATTAACAAAAGCATAAAACATCAACCCTCTGTGCCTTTTTTTCTTTTTGGTTTGGAAAGACAGTTATTTTAATATAAGAATTAATTTATAGCAATATATAATAGATTTGCCATTTTCAAATGAATAAATTTATATATATAAATTTCTGTTTTAATTTTTTTCTTTCTTTTTCCTGAGAAAGGGTTTCTTTGTAGTTTTGGTGCCTGTCCTAGATCTCATTCTGTAGACAAAACTGGCCTCGAACTCACAGAGATCCGCCTGCCTCTGTCTCCCGAGTGCTGGGATTAAAGGCATGCACCACTACCACCCGGCTCTGTTTTAATTTCTAACATATTAACTATTGATAAGGCCCTCATAATTGAACATCTATGGGGCCCATGTATAAGGAAACATTGCACAGAGTGGCTAAAATGTTAAAATCCTATACAGAGAAACATTGAAATTTGCAAACCCCCACTTACCAGACAGTCGCCTGACAGCATGCAGTTACTGAGTTCCTTCTGAGCACCCATTCAAGAATGTCACTTAGGCTGTGTAGTGCGTCACCACCTGCAGGTCCTCTCTCACATTCCCAGTCCTAATCCCTAACGCCTGAATGCTTGTTGTGTCTTAGCCACTCTTCCAAGGGCCTCACTCATTTAACACACAGCCCACTGAGGCACCGGATGCTGTTCCCACTAAACAGCAGGATGCTGGGGCACGCAGCTTAATAGCAATCGGTCCAACATGGTACTCTCCTTCTTTGCCCCCCTAAGGAATAAATGGTACCACTTTTAGCAATACTCTTATTTAAATAAACTGTGCTCTACCCTGGAAACAGATTCAAATTGCAACCCAAAAGGACTTTCAAATGACCAGCCTTGCATTTGGGGCCTGCCTATGCTTTTTCTACTTCAGGGGCATAATCATTCCCTTAGTGCTTTATTTTCTAATTGCCGAGTCTTACACTAGGAAGTCAAAAGTTGAAAAAGAGTAGTCTTGAGAGAACATGTATTTTTCTTTGTAATTTCTTGAATAAAGAGAAAGGGGAAAATGCAAACTAGAAACAAAGTAAAAGAATTATCCCCTCAAGTTGCTTGTAGCTGTTAATGCACACACATCACAAAGACATACAGAGAGGGGCGAGACAGACAGACACGTGTGTCTGAGTATGTAAGTGCTGTGGACAGACAGACAGACACGTGTGTCTGTGAGTATGTAAGTGCTATGAATGGAACCCAGGGCTAGCATACTAGGCAGGCATGCTGCCAACAAGCTCTATCCCCATCCCTCCAAGATTAGTTTTAAACCTGTGCTTTTTACACACTGGTTTTATAACATGGTTGTGAGACTAAATGAAGTGCCATCTGTGAAAAATATGTGCGTGTTATGTGCTCATTTGGTTAGAATTGTTGGAAATACAGAATTGATGTGTATATAGACATGGAGTTTGCTTACCTAGAGTAATGGCATCGCAGAACTTCATCACATAACTGAGCTATTTTAAAACCCTTTTATGAGTAGATGAGTAGGACAAAAAAGCAGGCCCTCAGGCATCATAGCTTTAACTTCTGATAAATAAAAAGCACTAAAATTATATTGCACATTATAAAATTTACTTTAGTGATGTAGCTATATCAAAATATTTGTCAGATTAGGATGTAGGGAAAATAGCTAGATTGAGTGTGTGTGTGTGTGTAAATGCTCATGTATGTACATGGCAGGGGCAGTATGTGTGGAGGCCAGAAGCAGACACTGGATGTCTTCCTCAGTCTCTCTCTACCTTATTTTTTTTTTTTTGAGACATGCTCTTTCCCTGATTCTGGAGCTCACGGATTTGGATACTGGCGGCCAGCAACTCCAGGGATCATCCTGTCTCTACCTTCCCGGTGCTGGGATTCTCACAGGCCCACATCTGTACCTGGCTGTTTATGTGATGCCAGAGATCCAAACTTAGAGCCTCAAGCTTGTGCTGCACCACTGCATGGATGGGGCCGTCTACCCCATGTTGAATATTCCTTACAAACCCATGTGAACATAAAACATAAAACAAATCCCTGGAGTACACTGAAATAAGCTAAAAATGTGAACCTTACACAGTTGCCCTTTGACAAATGACAGTTTGCTAATGGTGCTTCCTACATATGTGAATGGTGGGTCAGTTCTTATAATCCACTTTCTTGGGGAGTTCTGGTAAATGCCAGGAGGAATATCCATGGTCTCAAGTATAGAGGTATTATAAACACAGATTTTTCATTTAGAAAATAAGCTGTCTGTTGTATTTTGGAAATACTGAGTGTAATAACTACATTGTAATTTGTTCAGTTCAACTTCCAAATACAGAAGCCTTAATTTTAATTAAAAAAAAATACAGCAATGAAGGGAAATGTAGCTTTTAAAACGTGTATGTATACATACATGCACTCATGCCAGAACACAATGCACACACATGTACATATGCCTGCACACAAGACACACTGATTGTGTGCATGGCTATACTTAATGTTCTTATAAAACATTATTTTTTTTGGTGAGTTAAATCTTTTCTGCAAGAAGTCAGCCGACATTATCTAGAACATTTTGAACAGAGAGTGTGAATAGCATTTGATATTTTCTCCCAGAAGGAAAAAACGTGTGATAGATCAAGCTTCAACATCAAGCTTCTACTAAATTTCATTTTTGGAAGTATGGAGACAATAATTAATGTTTTCACCTCACAGGCTAGGTGACTGATATTACATAAACACATAACTGTTCTTAAAAATCGGAGGTGGATTGAGATTCTGTTGTGAATGCTGCTGTGGAATCTTGAGTTATTTTCTATGTTTATCTTTGTATTTGATTTAGTAAAACAAATGTGGGTTTATGTATACCTTGAAGTGTGTGTGTGTGTGTGTGTGTGTGTGTGTGTGTGTGTGTGTGTGTAAAATTTCTGTTTTTTCCAGGGGGAAATGGTTATTTGATCTGTTTCTTTAAAAAAAAAAAAAAAAAAAAAAAAAAAAAAAAAAAAAAAAAAAAAAAGAGCTGATACCAAAGCAAAGGAAAACTGATCCTAACAGAGTACTGTTGGTTGATGCTCTTGCTTCTGAATGGGGATCGGGACCAGTTAAAAGTCACGGTGCAGTGGAGTCTGCAGAAACTGCCACAGTGTGGAAAAGGACTAAAGAAAGACTCAACAATCCAATCCGCTTCGGTCTGCGGTATCTACCAAGTGTCGGTCAGCAAGCGCGTAGAGTCCACCAGTCTGGACAGGCGGACCGGCCATGACATAGCACATGTGCATTGGAAAGCCTGCACGAGGAAGTACGCTAGGCCATATACAGAAGTCTACTCTAAAAATGGGAAGAGTTTTAGTAAATTGAAGTAATCTTTCCAGGCGGAAGACAGTGTTGTAAATCCATTATCCCTCATCAAATTAGCTAATTACTCTAATGCTGTTTTCATGAAAAGGCCAATGAATCTTGATGGAATGTTCTAGGTTGCTCTGGAAGGATAATGACCACAGTGCCCTACATATTCAAATATTCATCAGTCAGAGAGCTTACATGCTTATAGAGGTAGCAAAGGTGCCATGTGACCTTGGGCTGGGCTGTCCTCCAAGGTCAGGTTGCTTACACAGAGAGTATGTGATCTTCAAACACCTCCAGAATATTTACTGAGTGTTTTACCCAAGCTTTCTGTGTTCATTCCAGGGCACTATGGCCACAGCTGCCTTACCAGAGAGTGGATCTTCCCTTGCTCTGCGAGCCCTAGGCTGGGGTTCTCTTTATGCCTGGTGTGGGGTCGGCGTGATCAGCTTTGCAGTCTGGAAAGCTTTAGGAGTTCACAGCGTAAGTAACTAGCCTTGTGATTGGCACTTGGCTGTTGTTTGTGTTGTCTAAACTTCCTGGTTTTCAGATTTGCATATCATTTGGTCTCTGTCTTCTGTAGTAATGACACAGAATATGACAAAATTCTTACCAAGATGGAGGCAACTTCTTGTTGCTAGTAACTTAAGTTTTTCAAATATAATTAATCACTGATTTAGAGCTCATGTTCATTCTGTATAAATTGGGGTTACCTGTTTAATAAAGTCATTGGAACTACTGTCTATATTGTTTGACATCCATATACTTACATATACTTTTAAATTATTAACATGTTATACACGTTTCAGAGAAAAGTTCTAAGTGTGTGTGTGTGTGTGTGTGTGTAAAATCGACACCCAGAACTAACACTTACATACTAGGAATGACTGGTTTCTTCCCTTTCTCTTAAATAATCAACGAGAAGCTCTGGACCAGTCTGTGCAGGCAGATGGGAGTAGACAGTGGTTTGCAGTAGGTGCCATCGGTGACATGGATGAAAAGAGCTTTCTCATAATCTTAAGTCGGCAGAGGGTGTGCGTGACCGGATGGGAAGCCCAGGGGTTTCTGCAAGCATTGGCTTGAGCACCTGGAAAATGGAAGGGGCAGTGTGACGGGATGGGAAGCCCAGGGGTTTCTGCAAGCATTGGATTGAGCACCTGGAAAATGGAAGGGGCAGTGTGACGGGATGGGAAGCCCAGGGGTTTCTGCAAGCATTGGCTTAAGCACCTGGAAAATGGAAGGGGCAATGTGAGGGGAATAGCTGTCGGTAGAGTCGGGCTCAGCATGGGACTTGTGAACTTGAGCTGTCTGTCAGGTAGGCGTGATGTCTTAGTCAGTGTTGTGTTGCTGTGAAGAGACACCATGACCAAGGCAACCCTTATGAAGGAAAGCATTTCACTGGGGGCTCGCTTACAGTTTCAGAGGCTTAGTCCAGTATCATCATGGTGAGGAGCATGGCCACATGCAGGCAGGTGCTAGAGCAGTTGCTGAGAGCTGCATCTTGATCTGTGGGCGGGGCAGGGGAGGGGGAGCTGGCATGGGCTCTTGAAACCTCAAAACCCACCCCAGTGACACACTTCCTCCAACAAGGCCACACTGCCTAATCCCTCTAATCCTGTCGAAGAGTTCCACTCCCTGCTGACTAAGCATTGAAATCTATGTGCCTACGGGAGCTGCTCTCATCCAAACCACTGCACACGGAGAGTGTGTCGGGTTTGGAAGTCAAGATGAGGTTCGAGGGAGATACGAATTTGAGACTCACCATATATGGATAGAATTAAAAGCCTTGATTCCAACTGGACTAGTATAACAAGAGAGTGGCTGTCTGAAAAATGTGCAGGAGAATGTTGACAGAAATATATGAACAAATAACAGACTGGGTAAATAATTTTCTAATATTCTTAGAAATATTACTGTGGTGTCAGTATTAAAGAAACTGCACAGGATGTCTACACTCACACCACCCAAATGCAAACGATCTATATGTACGATTTTATTTTTATTACTTTGTACCAAAAACAAAGCACAGCTGCCTAGGAGCTCAGGAGACCTCCCTGACCAGCATGGGGTCTGTTTGGGGACACTTGTGCTCCTGTGGAAGTGACAGCCATTGATGCTTTGCATTGGCCACACGGTGCTGACAGCTGGTGTCCCCGGTGCATAGTGCTGTAGGCATCAGCGGGGGACAGTTGAGGTAGGGAGTTCAAGTGTCTGTGATCGGAAGAGGTATCACAGGCAGGGCCCCACTGCTGAAGACATCTACACAGTCATTGAACACGGAGAAGCTGAGCTAGTGCCCACATAGAGCCTTTCCCCCTCCCTACGTGCTAGCATCTTTGGTACAGGAAAGTGCTCTGCACTCTTCCAAAGGAGAAACGTAAACACCAGCCTAGCCACAAATCTGATCTACGTTGCTGATCTGCTCACAAGATGTGCTAGAGCAGTGGTGACACAGAGCCTGTGGGAATAGTCACCAGCCAGTGTCTGACTTGACATAAGGCCCACTCCATGAGATGAAACCCACACCTGACACTGGGTGACCAAGAACCTGCTGTTAGAGAGGCCAGGGACCCAGACTAAAACCAAGTACCGTAGTTCTAAAGATCTAAAACAAACAAGCAAAAAGCAATAAAATGACGTTCTGCCAGACTCATAGATCAGAGAAGCTTCCTCCTGCAGCAGATGGGAACAAATACAGAGACCCACAGCCAGACATTACACAGAGAGAGAGACCTTGGAACACTCAGCCCTAAATGGGATGTCTCCATCAAATCCCTCCCCTCAGGACTCAGGGATCCCCGTGGAAGAGGAGGTGGAAAGAGTGTAAAAGCCAGAAGGACGGGGGACACCAGGAGAACAAGGCCCCCTGAATCAACATGATTGGCAGAGACTGAGGCAGCATGCACAGGACCTGCACGGGGCCCTAGAGCTGAAAGGAGAAGTGGACACATGCCCCATCCCTGACCCAGAAGCAATCTCCAGTTGACAACTACTTGCAAATGAAAATTTAGTTTCCTCCAAGGGAGTCACTGGGAAACACACTACTCTTAAGGGTAGGCTGCATGCCCAGCAGTAGATGGCCAACAGAGAAGGAACTCCATGGCATCTTTGGAGGTTCCTTGTCTCTGTGTCAGGTCAGGGCTTTTCCATTTTTTGAATATTCTTTATTTTTATTTATGTGTATTTTTTCTTATCTCCTTTACCCTACTAGTACTTTGCATGTGTATTATGACTTCCAGTTTAGTGTTTTTATGCGATTCCTGAATGTGCAAATGAGTGGGTCTGTTTCTTGTGCCTCCCCTTAGGCTCTTTTCCCTCTATTTGTTTTGTCCAACTTCAGTGTGGCGATAGCTTTTGTTTTATCCGTTTATTTTATTACTATCCCTTAGCCTGTCTGTTTTCTAGTGAGAGACAGAAAGGGAGTAGATGCTCATAGGAGGGGAGGTAGGGAGGAACTGGGAGGAGTAGAGGGAGAGGAAACCATAATCAGGATATATTACATAAGGAGAAAAAGTATTTTCAATAAAAGAAAAAATAAGAGTCATCATAAGAAATCAATCTAAATTTTCATAGACCAACAAAAAGTAGGTTATTATACTCCTGAGGATTTGGCTTTATGGGCTAGACTGTGCTATTTTCGTTTGTAGAACATGACCAACTTTGTTTTATGATGCCAATAAGAGGATTATTGCCTAAGGAATATTGAGGGAGAAAAAATGTTTTCTAGTTAGCATCACTGAATGTGCAAACACGTGGACTCTGACACTGCGTCTTAATGTCCTAAGGGAAAGAGACTGCCAGCGGCCTCTCTCCCACTGGCCCTGGGCTCATCTGTTCCATCGGCTCGTCAGAGTTCCTCTCCGAAGACTGAACCCTCTGTCTGTACAAGGGCCTGTTTTACAGGGCCAGAGTGTCCGTTAATCTCTGTTATTCCTCCAGAACTCATTTGTGGGGCTACCCTGAGCTGGCTGCACAGGACTGCCCTAGCAAAGGGCACAACCCTGGGCCAGGCTCCTAGAAAACAGTGAGAGGTTCCCTGCATGACAGTTTTGAGTGAAGGCAGGAGGCTGGCCTGAGACTGGTGGTGAGCTTGGATATTTGTGTCTAGCCCCATTTGGGGAAGCCATTTTTCTACCACTTAAGATGACAATCTCAGTAGATGATGAGCAGAATAACCCAGGCCTCTGCACGCAGTATGTAGGTGAGGTGGTCATTCTAGTTAAAAGCTGGTAAATCACAACCAACTGCACTGCCATGGAATTGCCACTAGTGCCCTTGAATTGTGCTCTCTGCTGTGGACCCAGTTCCTCTTGCCCGCCATCTGGCGGCCGATTGTGGGCAGCTTTGCCTGAAGCTCTTGCATTTCCTGTTTTAACTCACAGCTCCCTCTGCTGGCCTGAGAGACGACATGTTTAAATTGCTCTAATTAAAACTCCCGTGTCCTAAAATACCTTTGCTTTACTTTATTTACCCATAGTTATTATGAAATTTCATTACACAGGGAACTCATATAGTACCTCCGGTGTAAAAATACATTTATATCTCATATAGTGGTGCAGAATTTAATCAGAGATTCCCCAAAACAACAGCTTTTGCATTAGCTGTCCAAAGCACTGACCTTGCCCAAGGTTAAAGGTGAGGCCCTTGGAAACCACTCCAAGTTCAGCACCCATGTCCTGTTTGGTACTGAGTCAGCAAGTACAGCTTGATTGCTCTATGTGAATTCATTGATCATTTGAGTATTAATGAAGCAATATTTCATCTCAGTAGTTTTACCATGGGGAGGAGGAAACGCAAATACCTTTCCTGTAGGTTCCTGGCCACCTGGCTAAACCAGCTGTGCACGTGGCCATCCAGCCGCTGAGCACACTGGGGTGGTGTGAGTCGATTGTTAGCGGGGCAGGTGGCTTAGCAAATAGTTGAGACAATGCAATATTAAGCGGTAGTTTCCTGTTTGTGGAAGAAAGCAGACTTCCATTTACTTATTGGCATGTTCCTCATGCATTGACTTGTTAACTTTGTCATTCGTCTCCTTTTATGATTTAGTAGGTATTAATTGGTGGTCAGAGGATTTCTGGAGAGGGTTAGCTTACTCATAACTAGACTACACTGTCCTTGTTTTTCCTTAGAAGGTGACGTGTTAGCTGGCCCACTATTTCTTGGTTATTGCAGTTGTAACTTTATGGAAGCGGCTGGGCATGTGCTCTGCCTGTGGCCCTGTGCTGGGCGCTGTCATCTCAGAGGCCTGGCAGTCACCATTTGTCGGCATTACCGAATGTGAGACTATGTAGACTCTTCTATATCGTATCTTCCGTCATGCTGAAAGGCTAATGGAGATGCTCCACCCAGGCCAGAGGTCTTGGGCTCGATGTTTCTGCTCTTCTGAGAAACTGGCTTCTCTCATGGCTTGTGTGGATTGTGTTCATGATGCCTGGTGGGGTAGAATTTATAGTTTACAGCTGTTGCCTTTATAGGAGCTAAAACATCAATTGTAATAAAAAACCAGGAATGAAAATGTTCTCTGCTGAGGCAAATTAAATTATTTCGGATTTTATTTTAAATTAATGAATAAATGGAGATATAACTTTATTACCTTTTTTTTTAAACTGTTGGGTAAGGAGGGATTTGTCTTTACATATTTAATCAGTCAGCTACCTGTTACTGTAACAAAGTACCTGAGGCATTCATTTCCTTTGGGAAATATTCATTCAGTCCATGGATTTGCAAGTCCCAGCCTGTGCCTGAGCAGCCCCATTGCTTTCTGCTCCTGGTAGAGTGATGGAGAGCAGAGGCAGGCATGCGAGGTAGACTAGAACTGCTCACACCACCAATCAAGGAACAGAGAGGAAGACTGGGCAGTCCACATCCCAAATGCCCCTTTCCAGCATATCTCCTGGGTCTCCCCAACAAGGCCCTCTTCCCAAAGTTCCCACCATCTAATAGCACCACTCTGGAGCCAAGTTTTGAACATGTGGACCTCTGGGGAACATCCAGAATCTAAATTATGGATGAATATGTATGTGTTTAAAATGTATAGAACCTATATCTTTTAAAAGATAGTTCATGTTTTTTTAACCACACCCCTGCCCCCCCACCCCGAGTTGTAATCACTGGTAGAGTGGGGCTCCTTTCAGACCTGCCCTCTCTGTCAGAGGACATGTCCATAGCATCTGGGGGAAAAAAGTGCTCCAACTCAGATGTGCTACTCTATCCTCTGGATCATTTTTCACAGAACAGTCACAGGGCCCTCTTCACACAGCAGAGTACATAAATCTTCATCACTTTTAATGACTCCGTGGTACTCCATTCCATACTGTAGTCTACTCAATCAGCCCCGCACAGGGACTAGCATCTCACTACTAAGCATTGTAATGAACCTGCTAAGCATACATCTTAGTGCACTTTTCCTGATGAAGAAAATTGTTGTAAAGACTGAAGATGTTAGCGTTGAAGCAAGGGATGATTTTTTCAATGTTTTTGATGTGTGCTGCTAAGGAGCTGTGTGGAAAGGTTGAGAAGGTGAGGATGTAGATGCTTCCTAGCTCCCTGACCACTGGTGGGTTCTCTTTCTCTGTAACATTTGCCCATCTGATAGATGTTAGACTGGGTGTCTCTGGCAGTGGAGGTTCTCCTGGAGACAGCTGTGTCTGGAACCTTGCCCAGTTCTCAGGTCCTGTCCTGCTTCTCCTCTGATGGTGCTTGCTTCTCTCCCAAGAGCCCGGCCTCCTCTTCAAAACCAAAAAGCTCCATGTGAGAATGAAGCACCTTTGAGCTGTTTTCTGTCCTGGACTGCAAACGTTCAGGCAGCACGGGCTGTAGAGCAAGACTGCCTCCAAACAAAACCACCAAAATTATTTTCTCCAGTTCTTTTTTGTAACTGCTACTCTATCTCTTAATTGATTTATCTTTATTTACTGATTTTTGAGACATAATTTTTATGTTAGCAATATTAGGCTTACTTGTAAGCCTTATGCTAGTATGAGGGCCTTTACCAACTACAGTGGAGTTCTTCTTCGTCCTCTTTGCTAATTTAATTTTCATCAGTAGTCACCAGTGTCTCTTTGTTAGAACATGCATGTGTCTCCCCAGTGATCAGAACATGCATGTGTCTGTCTCCCCAGTGATTAGAACATGCATGTGTCTGTCTCCCCAGTGGTTAGAACATGCATGTGTCTCCCCAGTGATCAGAACATGCATGTATCTCCCCAGTGATTAGAACATGCATGTATCTCTCCAGTGATTAGAACATGCATGTGTCTGTCTCCCCAGTGGTTAGAACATGCATGTGTCTGTCTCCCCAGTGGTTAGAACATGCATGTATCTCCCCAGTGATTAGAACATGCATGTATCTCCCCAGTGATTAGAACATGCATGTGTCTGTCTCCCCAGTGATTAGACATGCATGTGTCTGTCTCCCCAGTGATTAGACATGCATGTGTCTGTCTCCCCGGTGATTAGACATGCATGTGTCTGTCTCCCCGGTGTCCCTTACGAGTCCATTTATCTCTACTCTTATTCCATGTACTCATCTCAAATGAAACAGCTGGCCCGTATTTAAGTGGAACTGTGGAAAGGCTCACCAGTTTTAACTCCAAAGGTGTCTCAGAAGGGAAATAGGCTTCTAAGTGCTGGGTATTTCTCACTGGTTCAGTGAAAGGTTAAAAGCAAGTCTGAACTTCCTGGCAAATTGTTTAATGGCAGCCATTTTGGAGTGGCCTAATCTAGTGCTCTGCCCCAGAAGAAGAGCCGGTTTCTGGTTCTGATTGCCACTCTGCCTCACTTCCGCCTCTTAACAGTATTTGCTGGAACTGCCGAAGAGTCGGCCCGACCTGGCAGCCGTTCCTTCTGTCAGCCTTGCAGATGGAGGACTATTTCCCCGGAATCATTTAAAAATGAATTGGAAGTAGCACCGTGCATCAGTTAGTTCAAGTCTGAGGTGACAGGAACATCTCTGTCACCCTATTTCCTACTCCACTGCAGCAGCTCTAATAGCCTAACTCCAACTGGAGGAGGCATTTGATGTAAATGCGGAAGAGCAATTTGGTGACAGAGGGTCTGGATCACATGGTCTTGCTCAGTTTAAAGTGGGAGATAATGACTTGGACTTTTTAAGCGTAGGGAGGAATCTGCTCTTTGGGCACATTTCCAAAATACTTCTAAAAAAAAAAAACCACCATTTTCTTTTTATAAGTAAAGTTGGGCCTCAGAGCATTTTATACAGTGGGAATGTGCACAATTAATGGGAGAGATAAGTGGTGCTGTGAGAGCCTTGGTGTTCAGAGGCCTGACACCCACCGGCTTAGGCACCTCAGCATTCCTCCTACATGTATCACACAGGACGGAGGGGATCCTTGACCTCACTTGTTTGGGGTTCTGTGTTTCCTCTGTCCTGATCACTGAGCTAATTGGGTGTATTTCTCATTTGAGAAGGTAAGGATGCATATGTTTCCTAGCTCCCTGGCCCCTGGTGGCTTCTCTTTCTCTGTAACATTTGCCCATCTGATAGATGTGTCTGACAGTGGAGATTCTCCTAGAGATGGCTGTGTCTGGAATCTTGCAGTTCTCCAGGTCCTGTCCTGAAGTAGAAAATGAAGTAGTCTCTCAGATTGAATTTTCCTAACTAAAAGATTTTCAGAATACTTAAAAAAAAACAAAAAAACTCGTGTGTGTGTGTGTGTGTGTGTGTGTGTGTGTGTGTGTGTGTGTCCAAAGGTCAGTGTTAGAAATCTTCAATCACTCTCCATCTTTTCTTGTTTTTTGAATCAGGGTCTCTCATTCGGCCGGAAGTTTACTAATTTGGCTAGACTGGCCGGAAGACCACCGATACCGTCCCCAGGCCTGGGACTTGAGGTGCACCCTACCGCACCAGCTTTTTACCTGGGTGCTAGGACCAAACTGAGCTCCTCATGTTTGTGCAGCACACACTTGACTGACCGGGCCATTTCTTATTTAGCTGTTTGTATGCTAAGCTTGGTGACATTACACATTGCTATAATCCCAGAACGTGAGTCTCTAGTTTTAAGGCCAGCCTGAGCTAATTTTTCATGTGCTGTGTAGTTTTTCATTCTGTGACTTGGGCTGCACTGACAACCTTCTCTTGATGGTTGATGTCACTTATTGTTTGCACTGTTAAAAGGTTCTGGCTTTTATTGTTTCCTCCTCCTTCTCTTGGTTCTAGCTTGGCTCTTACTGGCAGTTCTGTTCGTGTCTGCATGGTACAGCTGTACTCAATACACAGTGGTGCTTACAGCCCTGTCCTCGGCCTTCATCTTTTCTTCTTCAGGTTCTGGCACTGGGTGACCTTACTCCCACCCTGTGCTTCAGGCTCAGGGACCCACTGGACTCAGATACACTGTAGGAACCATGTGTGCTTCCTCCCCACTGACCTGTCATTCATTCCCAACCTGCACCCTACATGTCAGTCACACTCCCTCTGAATGGCAGCATCCACAGAGCTGCCCGGAAGGAAAGCCAGATTGCCTTTCATAATTACATCTCACCATGTTTTACCGTTCCCCAAATCTTACCTGTCCTCCACTGCACAGCCATTTCCTGTGGGCTACGTCTTCCCATAGGAGAGTCACAATGGCTTCTGCTCTCTTTCCCTGCTGCAGCCTTGTGCTACAGGATGCTTGAGCTTTCTGCCTGTGTCTGGACCACATTACCAGGGACGAACTAGCCCTGTTGCTGCTGAAGACCTGACCCAGCTGTTTGGGCAGTAAGTGACCGATGCCACCAGGTCATCTGCCCAAAGACTATCACCAGGGTCCCTGGCCTTCGCTGGTCCTCTTTCTGCTGTAGCATACAGAAATGCTCCACCTCTGAAATCCCCTCTTCTGATAGTCCTTACTCTCCTCAGGATGGAAGCTCACTTGTCTGCATCTCCAATAGAACTGTTTCTCCAGAAAGTTGCCTGTGATTACTGTCTCCAGTCCCCCACACCTGTGACACAACTGAGCTTCTTTTCCGAGGAACAGCCCTCTGGCTTGTCTCTGCTGTCAGAGTGACCGACGGCTTCTCACCCAGATCTTCCGAGCTGTCTCCCCTTACTTGCTTAGCTCTCCCATTTAGACTCTGGCATTTAAATCAATCTCTCCATCGAGTGATTTCCAGACACATAACTCCAGCCCTTCAGACTTGCCTCCAAGATGCATGCTGACCATCTTCACCCTCTTGTCTCATAATGTGTTTGGTGACAACACACACCAGCCAGGACCCTTGATTCTCTCGTGTTCTTCCCTGATCTTCCCCATCAAGGAGACGCCTTCCTCATCTCATCCCCAGTGCAAGTCTAAAGCCCAGGGGGATGGCTCTTCTAACCCAAGAGCCGTCCTGCTCGACAGCCCCACGGCCGCGCCCCACGGCCGAGCCCTACCACGCCTCGGCCGCGCCCCACGGCCGCGCCCCACCACGCCTCGTAGCCTGCGCTCATCTTTGGCTTGCACATGGAGTTTCCTGTCTAGTCTCCCAGCCTCACCTTCATTTCCCCGAGATTGTTTTTCCCACGTGGCAGCCAGAGATATTTTTAAAATGTAAGTCGGATGGATGATGCTTCGTTTTAACCTTTTTATGGCTTCCTGTTACAAGGTCTACTTGATGGAGCCCCACTCACTCCCTGACCACATCCAGTCCCACCGCGGTCGCCCGCCCGCCTGCCCGCCCCCACCTGCTGCTCTTCAGTGCGTCTTCGGTGCAGTAGCGCGGCCTTCTTACCTTGTCCCTCTCCACCCTTGTCCTCAGGAACGTTTCCATGACCCCGTACACAGGAATATACAATAGTATACAAATCAGACACTAGTAATAATAAAGCCCGTTCCTTTTAGCGGTTAATCTGAATCATTCTTTCACACTGACTCGGCAGTTATGAATATGATAATACAAATATGTGATTTGGAGAATTTATCAGAAGAGTGGCCGGTTCATTGTTCAGGATTTAATCCTTAAACAGAGTCCTCTGAGTGCTTTTTGGGTGGATCTTCTACCTATACCTGTGTTCTACTTGGAAAGCAACTTTAAAAACTAGTTTTCATGTTAGGTTTTCAAATCACAAACTTCCCTTGTGTCCTACAGGGAGCACCTCCTTGCTTGTGTCCTACAGGGAGCACTCTCCTAGCTTGTGTCCTACAGGGAGCACCTCCTTGCTTGTGTCCTACAGGGAGCACTCTCCTAGCTTGTGTCCTACAGGGAGCACCTCCTTGCTTGTGTCCTACAGGGAGCACTCTCCTAGCTTGTGTTCTACAGGGAGCACCTCCTTGCTTGTGTTCTACAGGGAGCACCCTCCTTGCTTGTGTTCTACAGGGAGCACTCTCCTAGCTTGTGTTCTACAGGGAGCACCTCCTTGCTTGTGTTCTACAGGGAGCACCCTCCTTGCTTGTGTTCTACAGGGAGCACTCTCCTAGCTTGTGTTCTACAGGGAGCACTCTCCTAGCTTATCTACAGGGAGCACCCTCCTTGCTTGTGTTCTACAGGGAGCACTCTCCTAGCTTATCTACAGGGAGCACCCTCCTTGCTTGTGTTCTACAGGGAGCACCCTCCTAGCTTGTGTTCTACAGGGAGCACCCTCCTTGCTTGTGTTCTACAGGGAGCACTCTCCTAGCTTGTGTTCTACAGGGAGCACCCTCCTTGCTTGTGTCCTACAGGGAGCACCTCCTTGCCGGAGTGGCCGTGCAGCCACCTCCAGGTTAGCTGTGGTGCTGGCCCTGCCGTTTGAGCATCCCTTTGTTCCTTATCGAGGATCTCCTCTGCTGGTTATTGTCGCGTTCCCAGATGTTAGGGTTCTGAAGGATTAAAACCCTCTCCGCCACCACACTCTGGTCCGCCGCACTTCCAGCACTGTGGGTGCTGCTGCTGCTGCCTTGAGTTAGTGTGGCGAAAGCTTGAGAAAGGCCTAGCTGAGAAAATAGTTACGACATCCCTTAGCCAACCCATAGCTTTCTTTGGAATTTCTTCATTAGCCTTCCAGACAGGACCTAAGGGGCCTCACCTACCCACCTCTGCCCTGAGAATTCCAGCACCAGGAAGGCCTGGCCTTCTCTGCCACTCACCTCAGCCCTCCAGCTATCCTAACTCAGGTCTGGGGTTACTTATTGGCCCTTCTCCTCCATAAGCACCTACTGGGTCCCTGTCCCTGTGCCCAGATATGTTCTAGAGGACACGAGTGCTGATAAATGGGGTGACCGCTCTCTGGCACATCTGGACTGTTTTACACTTAACTGTTTGTAACAGATCCCATAATGGGCTACAGAGCACAGTGGGGACTAGTTTTGCCTAGAGGGTTGACGGAGATCTGCAATCGGATGGCATGGACTGGACTCCTAAGAAAGAGAAAGAAGAGAAAGCTGCAAGGCTAGCAGTGGTAGGGAGTCCAGGTGGAGTGAATATCCAATGACTTGGGGCAGTTGTCATCAGTCCAGATGAGTGGTTCTCAACCCATGGGTCACGACCCCTTTGGGGTCACATGTATCATAACCTGCATATCAGATATTTACATTAGGATACATAATAGTAGCAAAATTATAATTATAAAGTAGCAATGAAATCATTTTATGGCCGGGCGGTGGTGGCACACGCCTTTAATCCCAGCACTCGGGAGGCAGAGCCAGGCGGATCTCTGTGAGTTCAAGGCCAGCCTGGGCTACCAAGTGAGTTCCAGGAAAGGCGCAAAGCTACACAGAGAAACCCTGTCTTGAAAAACCAAAAAAAAAAAAAAAAAGAAATCATTTTATGGTTGGGGGGTCACCACAACATGAAGAACTGTATTAAAGGGTCAGCATTGGGAAGGTTAGAACTACTGCTCTAGATACTTGCTGGTGGTCCTGAGTTCCAGCTTCCTCTCTCTTAAGTGATGTAACAAAAAACATCCTGCCTCAACTGTAATATTACATTACTTTTTTGTTTTTTTTTTTCAGGACAGGTTTTCTCTGTGTAGCTTTGGAGCCTGTCCTGGAACTCACTCTGTAGACCAGGCTGGCCTCAAACTCAGAGAGATCCGCCTGCCTCTGCCTCCCGAGTGCTGGGATTACAAGCATTCACCACTGCCCAGCTTCATTTTTAATAGCTAATTTGAATTGGGTCTTCAGTTGAAAGGAATAATGATTCACATAGGATAGAAAGCCATTGGGAGTTGTCTGGCTGTGTTTGACTTTGCACACCCTTGAGTATCCCTCCGTCTTCTCAGAAGGTGATGAACATCTGCCTGTCTTTATGCTTGCCTTCTTAAGACTTACATAAATAAAAAACTGCTTTGGGGGATTCTTTATTTTGGAATGTTGTCGTTTTTCCCTCTCACAGTTGATTTAGTTGTGACTGAGGGGAAAGACTGAAGCGCCGGCTGCCATCAAGATTGTATTTCTGAAGAGGCTCAATTTCTGGAAAGAAAATAACTGTCGATAGACGCTGTCCAGCTAAGAGCCTTTATGTCCTTGAATCTCAAACTCAAGAGCACTCATCCTGGAAAACAACTTGACTGGTCAAAGGAATCATTACAGAAAGAAGGTGGAAACAGTTGTCAGGCTAAATATTTCCAGTCAAAAGTGGGCTGAAAGAAATTACAGCTATCAGTGATAGTTTATGGACCATTTTAAAGGGGCCTCCTAAAATGGTGGCCACCATTTAATAAAGATGGCTGTTTTTTAAATTCCAGTTTTTAATTTGACAGCTTGCTGCCATAAATCTGATTGCCAGTGTGCAGAGAATCCATCTGTCTGTCTTAGACTGTTGTGTCCCAGTGGCTCTGCTTCCTCTAGGAAGCCCTCTTGGCTTGGAAACATGGAAACACCATCAGCAAGTCACAGACTGAGGAGCTCCACTGACTCCCACTTCCCAGCTCCTCCGCCGGGCACCTGCTTTCCTGCACTGCATCCAGAGAGGCACTCTTTGAGACTGACTATAAAATATTAATTTTGCCAGGGCTCAGTGTCCTAAAATTAAAAAAGTGCCGATGATGAAAGGGACCCTCATTCTGGGGGAGCATATTGCTGTATCCCAAGAGGAAGTGCTCTGAGCGTTCACCACATGGTCAGAATTGATTGGTGGCAAGAAAATGCCATTGTATTTACTGGGCATTTGTAGTTTATTAGGTTTGTCATAAAATGTAATGTTTGCATCTCCTCGGAGATTGGAAATTAGTTCACAAGACTGTCCAGAAAAACACAGAAGAGATATACCAATGCCAGGTTTGCAAAGTAATTGCATTTCACTACTTTAGTCAATAATCTAATTTATACATTGGCTAAAAGTTAATCTGCCGTTCTAAGGTCATTTCAAAGACACCTTCATTTTAGTGGAGGGCTACAGGGCCATCTTTCTCCTGAAGAAACTGCAGGGCTTGGGAAAGATTTTGGTTTTGGTTTTTGTTGCTTGTTTTTTTTTTTTTTAAAATCTGTTTATGTGAGTGTGTGTGTGCCTGAGTGAGTTTATATTCGCCAAGTGGACTAGGTGCCCACAGAGGCAGGTGTCCCTGCAACTGGAGTTTAAGGCAGTTAAGCCACCTGGTGTGGGTATGGAGACCCCAACCTGGGTCCTCTGCAGGAGCATTGTGTGCTCTTCACCACCGAGTTCTTTTTTGTGCTTTTTCATTTGTCCTCAATCACGGGCTCTCCTTTGGCAGGAGAATGAAGGAGCATGCTCTTGCGGTCCGGCTTCTACTGCTAACACTCCTGCCCCTCCCTCTTGCCGCCGTGTCCAGGAGTGCACCATGGTTAGGATACAGGCTAACCATGTATGTAATCCCTAAACAAGAGGTCCTCCAGCTGGATACGCTGAACAAGGAGCCTGTTTATCCCGCCATGCTGTCTCTTGGTAGACAGCACAGCCACCTTTGTTGTGGCTCAAGGTTGTTGCCAGAACCATTTTGATATACGCACTAAGATCAGAAAACAATTAATTCCAGGGGTCTGGGTTGGGTGTTATACATCAACATTAAAGAATATGGGTTGTAGAACTAACTCCAGTATTTCCTTGCTGGGGTGAAAGCCCTTTTTAAGCCTCGGTGCAGACTTGCAGTTGCTGGAGCCGGAAGACCCAGCCTGCGCTGAACCCACGCGCAGCCGCAGTGGGAGGAGGGGCTGCGCCTGTCCTGCGTGGCGACCGACCGTTGGGCCTCAACTGTCTTCCTCACCCGGTTCACTTCCTCCACCCGAGTGAGCCGCCATGGCCTGGGCTGCGGGCATCCTGCGAGCCAGCAAAAGAGTGGGTGCAGCCAGAGTGGATTTCAGGGACCAGGGCATAACTCTGTGGCCCAGTCGGGTGCTGGGTGCCCCCCTCAACCGGGCCTGGTGGAACGCCACTCCCACGTCTACCATGTCGACCGTGAAGGGTAAACTTATCAAGCACATCAGCTCCGAAGAGCCCGTTCTCCACAACAAGGTCTCCATTATAGGAACTGGATCAGTCGGAATGGCCTGTGCCATCAGCATTATAGCAAAAGGCCTGGCCGATGAGCTTGCCCTTGTTGACAGTGATGAAGCAAAAATGAAGGGCGAGACGATGGATCTCCAGCATGGCAGTGTCTTCATGAGAATGCCAAAGATTGTCTGCAGCAAAGATTTCCATGTCACTGCCAACTCTGAGGTAGTTATTGTCACAGCAGGTGCACGCCAGGCCAAAGACGAAACGCGCCTGAATTTAGTCCAGCGAAACGTGTCCATCTTTAAGGTGATGATTGCCAATATTGTCAAGCATAGCCCCCACTGCAAACTGATTATTGTTTCCAATCCAGTGGATATCTTAACATACGTAACCTGGAAACTGAGCGGGTTTCCCAAAAACCGTATTATTGGAAGTGGTTGTAACCTTGACACTGCTCGCTTCCGTTTCATGCTTGGGGAGAGGCTTGGCATCCACTCTGAAAGCTGCCACGGGTGGGTCCTTGGAGAGCATGGAGACTCAAGTGTCCCCGTGTGGAGTGGAGTGAACATCGCCGGTGTGCCTCTGAAAGAGCTGAATTCAGAGCTAGGAACTAGCAAAGACCCCGAGCAGTGGGGAAATGTCCACAAAGATGTGATTGCCAGTGCCTATAAAATTATCAAAATGAAAGGCTATACTTCCTGGGCCATTGGCCTGTCTGTAGCTGATATTGCAGAAAGCATTCTGAGGAACCTCAGGAAAACGCATCCAGTTTCCACCAATGTTAAAGGTTTATACGGAATCAAAGAAGAGGTGTTTCTCAGTGTGCCTTGTATCATGGGGGAAAACGGCATCTCAGATATTATAAAAGTAAAGTTGAGCTCTGCAGAGGAGGCCCAGATGGTAAAGAGTGCAGATACGCTTTGGAAAATTCAGAAAGATATCAAGTTTTAAGCCATCCTTCTAAAGATACCAAAGACAAAGATGCAGTATATGCCGATGTGGGGTGAACTGGGGGTTCTGAAAGTTGGAGGTCTCCTTTGTGGTCTCCTGTTGTGTGGCATCCAGCTGCGGGGTGACTTTACCTTTTCAGTTTCCGAGTGACTGCATTAAAGGTATTTTTGTTGTTTGGAGTACTGGTTCTTGCCTGGTGGTGTGGTGGTCAAGAAATTGATAACTTTCATTAGAACGTGAACCTGTACTAGTCCGTTCTGGTTGGCTTATATTTATGTTCACTCCTATACCATTTTAAAAAGTAACTCCTGTGGGCTGGAGAGATAGCTCAGTGGTTAAGAGCACAGGCTGCTCTTCCAGAGGTCCTGGGTTCAATTTCCCAGCACCCATGTGATGGTTCACAGCCATCTATAGTTGGGATCTGATGCCCTCTTCTGACTTAAAAGCATACATACAGATAGAACACGCATATACATAAAATAAATAAATCTTAGAAAAAAATTAACTCCTGCATTTAAAAATAAAAATATACAACATTTTCTGTGATACATTTTGGAACTGCCTTTGTTGTCTTGGAATAGCCCATCTGAGTCATTAAGACATTATGAAGGGGACAGGAAGGGTGGCGCTTGCTGCAGGGACCCAGGTTCAGTTCCCAGCTCCCACATGGTACTGTACATACATGCAAGCCACACATTGTACACGTGTTTTTAAAGACATCATGAAATGGGGGTGCAGCTGCTTCTAGAGTAGGGGGAGAGAAAAGAGAGGTAAGGAGGGGCAAGGGAGGAGAGAAGGAAAGAAAGGGAGAGAATTGATCCATTACTCTTATAAAGTGGACTTAACAGGAAAGCCATGATGGTCAGACCGCAGGAAGAACTGGCTGGCAGAGGTGATGCGGAGCTGCCCCTAGTTTGGTAAAGGGCATGAAGCCCCTCTAAGATCGCAGTTAGGAGAAATGAAGCCTGGTTTGGGGACAGCCTTCTGGAACTAACTGCCTTTGAACCTGTTACGTGAAATCAAAATACAGGTTATCAATGTTCTCGCTAGGCTGGGTCTTTGTCATAAAGTGGGCCTTGGCTTGAGAGAGTGGCCCTGCTGCTCAGTTCATCTCACATGACGAGAAAAGGAACACTTTTGGATTGTGTCCTATTGTTGAATCACAGCCTAAGACCCAACCGTTTTAATCAGCACTGAAGGGATCGTATGTTTCAGAAAGTTACGTGTTCACTTTTTATTCCTGAATCAGTTGCCTTGACTGCACATTTTGGACTTCATGGACGTGATGCGGAATGGTTTAGGAGAAAGCAAAGATACTGCTCTGCCCTTTACATAAAGAATACTAATTACAGAAATGTCACAAGTGTCACGTCAGCCCCCCTAACGCCCCTGAACATTGAAGTAACGCTGTCTAGACACCCCATCTCTGGATCCTTGCATCAACAGCCTGTCAGCGCCTGCTCTCTGGGCCAGGCCAATGCTGATTAATCAATATTACCAAATAGACACCAGACAGCAATCTTCCCATTCAAACGTGTGTGTGTGTGTGTGTGTGTGTGTGTGTGTGTGTGTGTGTGTGTGTGTGTGTAACGGCCCTTCCTTATACTTATTCATTGAAAAGATGAAGAAATGTTCTGATTCCCCAGGAATTGGTGACATAAACCTGGACTGAGTGAGGGGCCGAGTCCCCTGACTGTGGGAACGCTGTGGTTCAGGTGGTGGAGAGTTTGCAGCTTGGGGAGCTCATTAGCAGGGCATCTGTTTCCCCTCATCCAGCCCTGAGCGCTTCTTTAGCCTTCTTTCAGGCAAATCCATGTGGCGGGCCCTAGAGAGGCCTGTGTCAGGAGCTCCTTTCCTGATTCAGCCAGCACAGACTGAGTTGTGGTGTAATCTCAGCACTGGGGTGATACCAGGAAGTGCTCTGCCATATACGCATGAGGACCTGAGTTCAATCCCCAGAATTCCTAGCACTGGGAATGCAGAGACAGGTAGACCTCTGGGACTCCCTGGCCATTCACCTTTCCTACCCAGAAAGCCTTGGGTCCTGGTAAGAGACCCTGCCTCAAAAAAACAAGGTGGAACCCCTGAGGTTGGCCCTGGCCTCCGTCCACATGCATGCATACACTTGTGCACACACATATACAGAACACATCATCTAACTCCGCCTTGACAGAAGTTAGTTTCCACTCCTGCAGGACCCATACAGATTCAAGCTGGTCTCTTGGGAGGCTCCCCTAACTGTACTTCAGCTTGTCCCTGAGGCCCCACCATAGCCACACAGGATTCCAAGATTTCAATAAAAAGAGAGCCCTAGAGAGTTGAGCTTCTGCAGTTAAATGCCTAGATGTGACATGTTTCTTTTATCCACACTCACGAGTCACATGGCTGCCTAACTTCCAGGAGGTGAAGAAGTATAATCCCCATCTGCAGAAGGGGTGGTGCTGACCATTGGGGAACCCCATCTGCTGAAGCGGATGGTGCTGACCATTGGGGAACCCCATCTGCAGAAGTGGGTGGTGCTGACCATTAGTGAACCCCATCTGCAGAAGTGGGTGGTATTGACCATTGGTGAACGCCATCTGTAGAAATGGGTGGTGCTGACCATTGGTGAACCCCATCTATAGAAGCGGATGGTACTGACCATTGGCGAATCCCATCTGCTGAAGTGAGTGGTGCTGACCATTGGTGAACCCCATCTGCAGAAGTGGGTGGTGCTGACCATTGATGAGCCCCATCTGTAAAAGTGGATTGTACTGACCATGTGTGAACACTAGTAATGTGCCTCTCATACCATCCAAACTAAAATGTCCAGGTGTGTTTTCATGGTTTTAAATCATTTTCAGTGAAAGCCAGCACAGGGTAAAAAGCTTAGAGGCACTTTGTTTTCTAGTCCACAGAACCAGAGTGGCCATAGGGAGAGTCCTGGGTGTCAGTTAGGCAGTCATACCTTCAAGTCATGTCACTTAATAAGCAAATTAACTAACCTCTGACCTCTGTTTTCTCATATGTTGGGTTGTAGCCACCATTTCTGCCATATAGAATTGTGAAGATTAACCGCCCAAAGCTTTGGTACCCAACACATCGCCAAGCCTGAAGGGAAGATACTATTGCCGTTCAGAAAACACTTCCACAGCCTTGCTCTGCTTCTTAACTCCTGCTGTTAGCATCAAGTGATCCTGTTCTATTTATGCAGAATACCATTACCAGATTCTTAAATCACCACTGGCCCCTCACCACCGACATACCCATGGGTTTTTCTCTTAGTAGAGCTTCTAATGAGGCCAGATACTCCTGAACCCACAGTGTGGGAACAGAAGCTGAACGGGCTGTCAATGAAGACGACATACATTTCAAACTCAGCTTTAGTGCCAACAACTGCCTGCCTGTTAGAACTGATTCTTTGGGCTTTGTGAGATTAGAGATAACCGGATATATTTTAAGCAATTTTTCAATATATAATGTATTAGACAAGATGGTTTTCAGTTTCTTCTTCCACAACCCAGACATGCCATGGCAGTGTGGGGCAGCACCCATGTGCACATGCATGCAGTGTCCAGAGTGCAAACACGGTCATGCAGTCAGACTTGCCTCCCTGGCCGGATGACACACTTGTCTGGTTGCTGGAAGCTTCCATCGCTGTCTTTAGAGGGGGATAGCACCTGCCCCACTCACTGTTGAGAGGTAAGTGATAAATATGCCAGCACCCAGTGCAGACTCTAAGCCACGCTGCCGGTGTTCTCGCTCCTGGCACACTGGTCACAGCCCTGCGGAAGCTACTGGAACAGGAATGAGAGCATTATTAGAGGCATAATCTTGGCTCCCTTCTAACATCTAAAATGTCGGTCAGACCCAGTTCCCTGACTGATTAAATTACTTGTAATGACTTTCCCAGTTGACATGAGGACAGTGGGATTTCAGAACAAGGTTCCAGAAGCAGTAGACGTCTCCCTCCAGGGAATACCATTCCTACCTTAACCCCTGCCCAGAGCACCCCCTGAAGTTTGCAGGAACCAGCCTGTGGCTGCCCACAGAGGCCCCGCCTATAAGGGTGACCCTGCAACCCCTAGCATGAAAAAAAAATTCTCCCTGGTCAAAGCCACAAGGGAAGAGCAAACTACAGGGAGGGAAACCCAGAGTTTTGCTTTGGAGTCATGTGACCAGAATACTCACATTCATCAGATTCCGGGGGCAGAGGGAAAGTGCCATGGCAGCAGCTGTGGATTTATATTTAGGTCCAGATTAAACTTAATTATACTCAATCTTTAAATCTTTTTTCAAGGGCATCTTTAAACAGGGGAATAACCCATTGACCTTTGTATGACCTTCACTGATACATACTTGATCTATAGATACTGCCCATATGAATAATACAAGCTTGAAACCCCATGGAGCCCCATCTTTGAAGCAACTTGAGAGCCCGTTTATTACATAAATATGGACTCTGGGTTTCCATCCCCACAGCTTGAAGGCCCAGGGCTCAGTGGTGTCCTTTATCCCCTGTCCTCAGTGTCCACATCTGAGATGTCCCACATCTCAGTCTGAAGCCTGACTACTACTGGCTGGTTGCTTTCTGGGTATGAGTCCTAGCAGCACACTTATGCCCACAGGAACGAAGAGTAGCACAGTACTTGAGGACTGAAAGACAGACGATGAGGTCAGGGGTGGGGGATAGAGCAGCGACCACAACAAGCACCACTGATGAGGGGCTGTGGAAGACAGTTGTGCTTGTACTTTAATGCTGGACAGTCCAACGCAACATAAGTTGTAAAAGACGTCAGCCAGAAAGGCAAGGAACAGCATACTGCAAACCATGGCCAGAGAGGCCCTGGGTTTTCAATTCTAAACGTCTATGCAAAGTTCCTTAATAGGTTGTGATTGGCATTTTTGACATGCAGTTCTGTGAATCTTGGATATTCAGCATCAGTATTATCCCTGCCACTAATTTGCCTATGGTAGTCACAGCAACCATGACCACAAAAGAGACCTCTCCTGTGTTCTAGTCCCTCTCCAGGGATGCACAGCACTGCCTCTGGTGCTCGTGGAGAGCCCCTCATGCCGACTCACAGCAGGGAGAGACAATGCCTTTGTGTCTATTCAAGATTAGCATCTGGCTGGTGTCTATGAGCAGTGGTGATCACATTTGCCTAACACAAGACGAGAACTAGGAAATGTGGTGCTTTGAGGGCTCACAGGGAGGGTTTGCCTAGGTGTGCAAAGATTAGAAGATTAGCAAATGGGTCTAGAGCATCCAGACGGTTGGCCTCCTACAGACTCCCTAAAATAGTGAGGATAGTCACACCAAATGGTCTGTAACTATAAAGCCATGCTTTTAGTCAACATGCCAGGATGTTTACATCCACGGGAGCTTTGTGTTTTGGAACACAGCACACACATTTGGATAATGCTGCAGTGGTGGTGGCCTTCACAGAATGAGTACTTACTGTGAGCTGGGGCTGCACTCTGTGTGCACTGCCCCAGTTTGTCCTCACAAGTCTTCAGACAGGTAATGAATATCTCCTTTCGGCCTATGTGGATGCTGGTGAGGAAATGGGCCGGGGCTGGGATTGGAGAGTGGTCTCTCCAACCGCAGTCTGCGTTACCAAGTGTATGCTATGGAGGCTGGATACCAGCCTAGAATTTACAAATACTGAAAATGATGTAACCCCTGAATTTGGCAACAGGGTAAAGATTTAGCCTCCTTTTGAAATAAATACATATCAACAGCAAAAAAAAAAAAAAAAAGAAAAGAAAAATTACCTGTATCTCCAATAGCCTCCGCCAGAAATGATTGGTTGCTGTGGAGTCCTGGGAGCTTTGGGAACCTGCTCAGCACCTACGTCCAAAGGAAAATGAATGGGGTGTGGCTGATGGGGTCAGCCTGGACCATGTACAGCTACTGAGATAGCTCTGTGTGCCAGGGTCATATACATGGAAAGGAGGGCTTGGAGTGTGCACCCAAGGAGACTGTCCCGTCCACAGATCAGTGATGCCCTCCACACGGGTCTGCACTCGATGGTGTGACCTCCCAGACCCCTTCTTGACTCTGGCTTAAGTCACCTTTCACTGATAAGATCTCAATGTGGGCTTCTGTACACTGGCACATGAGAATATTCTAGTATATCTGTCATTAGTTTTTTCTACTTGCCCTCTAGCTCTAAACTTCTGACTTTGAATGGATTGAGTATAATCATGTATTTAGAAGGACAGAAATTGTATTGCCCGATGCATCTCTATAAATGAAAGCCACCATGCATCCCGTTGTAGATACGCATCTTGGGAGTCTGTGGATTTAGACCTGTTGCCTTCTAGACAGGAGGGAAGTTGTCTGTTGTTTGGTTAGCGGATCCACACTTGGAAGAACAGCTGTTCCACTGTGGTGCTGAATGCAGGTCTCAGTTTCTCTGCTGTCCTTTGCTCTGCACTCATGAGGGATGGTGGGGTGCTCTCCACTCCGAGAGCCTCAGCTAGTCCTCCCTTCTGACATTTGATGTTTTTTCTCTTCCAGATGAAGGACTTTCGAAGTAAGATGCAATCCATATTTCCAGCAATTCCCAAGAACTCCGAGTCAGCCGCTACGTGGGAGGAGGCACTCAGCTCTAAGTGAGATGGGTGTGGATGACTCCAGAGGAGCTGGTGCAGGAATGGCAGCTCTGGGAACACCACATGAGAAAAGGGACTGGGGTGACTCCGCTCCAGGAACACGTGCAGATGGCCGGTCAGCCCAGGGGCCACAGCTATAGCCATCTGTGTCCATGTCTATGGTACAGGGAGGGAATGTTTTCCTAAAGCTAAGACCCCTCAAGGAGGGGTCCCAGAGGAAATATTCCTGTTTAGAACAATAAACCATGTTTCATACTCACAAAAAAAGTAAGATAGAAAATCTTCACAAGGGCTGGAGAGATCCCCGTGGTTAAGAGCACACACTGCTCTTGCAGAGGACCCCAGTTCATTTCCCAGCACCCACTTCGGGTGGCTCAAACCACCTGCAGCTCCAGCTCCAGCTCCAGGCATCTAACATCCTCTTCTGGACTCTGTGGGCACCTGACTCACGTGTGAACACACCCACACACATCTACACAATGAAAAAGTAAAATTAAACCTTTTTAAAAAGCTCAGTAGGTTGTGTGTGTATACACCTATGTATGTGTGTAACAATAACAGAAGAGGTCGTGAGTTCGAAGGTGAGCAAGGGTGGACACTGAAGGAGTTGGAATGGGGAGAGAGAGGGGTTTAAATGATGTAAATACAGTACCCATACATGAGATTCTCAAAAAAAAAAAACATTTTAATAAGAAAAAAAATCATTATAAGCAGACTCCTAACAGCAGTACAGACCTCAGTGTATCTAATTAATGAGTTTTAAGGCCTATCTGATCTCATATGACTAAAAATTTGGAAGGTATGTTCCTATTGGCCAGGCTCTGGGTTGGCAAATCCAGTACTGGGAACGGATGCAGCTTGTCCTGAACACAGTCTGATTCAAAGCTAGCACACACGTGCTAAGGGCCTCTCCTGAAGGACTTGTAAACTCTTACCACGGGACAAAAAGCCAGCAGCGGATGCCGATGACGCAGAAGACAGCGATTGTGCTGAGACGTCATGGTTATATCGTGGCTCTAAAACGCTCTTGTTGAGGAATTGGCTCTGCGTCTCTGGACTCTGACAATTTGTAGTTTCAGCTCAGTGGTGAAGGTAAATACAGTAGAATTGGTGCCCATCTGCAACAGTTTTAACCCGAGTCACCTGAGCACTGGGCCTCAGTATTAAGTATTTGGTGCCTTTCTCCAGGAAGTTAATTCCGATGAACCCATCCTCTTGTGTGCTCCACGATCCCTTACAGGAAGCTGAGGGGAGGTGATTGTGCACATAAAGAAAAGGCTTCAGTGTGTCAGTACGTCTAGAGAAAGCCCTCTGGTTGAATGTCAGGTGTAGTTCCTTCAGAATTACCTAGGCCCTAATTAGTCAGCAATCATGTTCCATAAAGTGCATTCAAAATCTGTTACAGGGAAACCTTTAGTTCTAAAGGAACTCTAAATGAAATGTCAAGTGCATAATGTAACATTTTTCTCTAGACCACATTGCCCTGTTAAGATTGCTGTATTGTTAATTAAACAGGTGTAATCGGTGTCTGAGATTCACATGTAACCTGCTAAAAATCCAAGAAAAGATTGTGAGCTTGATCAGCAAGTGTGGAGTGGGAGAAAAAAAAAAATCTTTACCCATCTTTTATTTTTAACCAGTACGCTGGGGAGAAAAAAATAATTCCTGGCCTTTAAACGCAGAGAAGGAAAGGTAGGAGCCAGGTTAAATGGGTGTGCAGAGTGGGCACTGTCTACAGCCCTTCATGCCTTTCTGCCTAATGATTTTTGAAAGACCTCCACTGGGTAGGAGAAAATGAGAATCCCTGTATTCGCTGAAGAGACAAAAAAGAGAAACCATTATTAACGCTGATTCTCTCTGCCAGAGTCCTGACTGAGAATCTCCTTGAGGGTAGGGCCTTGTAAATGGGACACCACGTGGCTGGAGATGGCAGCCACGCCCCAGGAAGGAGCCAGGGGCCACACTGGCCCTGAAGGAGCGTGTCAAAGGGATGACAGAATACTTGCTTCTGTGGCGTGCCAGTGTCGAAGCCCGGTCCCTACACTTCGTATCCCCACAGGAATACCTTGAGTCACCTGTTGACAGGGGCAGCTTTCCAAGAAGAGGAAAGCACAGGCCCCAACTGCCTCTTCAAAGCCAGAGTAACAGATGAAAACTCCAAGAACAAGCGAGTGACATCACTAAAGTGTTTCCCGCAGGATTCAGAAGCCAGAGGATTTAGTCGTTTGTCTGTTTCTTTCATACCAGAGGCATATTGTTAAATTGGTTAATGGGAAGGAAAAATGTTTAAGAGATAATGTTATTCTTTATGTGAGGAGCCATCTGTGTATGAGCCCTGAATGTCCCCGGATACGGAAGAGAGGAAGTGTTGTGGAATTTCACGTATGGCTTCTTTGCTGTCTTTATCTTGGGTAGAGTATGACAAACATAATCACATTTATCTCCTGGAGCATAAAGGGTTTTAATCACCCTATTAACCAGGATGACATTTTTCACAGACTTAAAAAGGAATAGAACAGACATTATCTCCCCATAAGCAATCCATTTCATGGAGACTGAGCACTAGAAATGCTTTAGAGGCGGGTTAGCGCGGCCATTCCATTTCCCATCTAAGCCAACATTAAGGAGGCTTTCGGTAAGATGTGGCTTCCGTCGCGAGCGCGTTAAGCTTTATTCTTAGAACTGTAAGCCCACAGCTGCTGGAGAAGGCCGCACCGAGACAACGCGGTGGGCAGAGAGGCGCAGACCTCAGGATTCTTCCGAGAAAATCACCCATACCTGAGAAGTTACCACTGCCCTGTTAGCTCGCTCACCCAGAGCTTTTCAGAACAGAGACACACGCTGGGAAGGGAAAGTCTGTCACAGGGCTCACCACTCAAGATACTGAGCCTTGACTAGAAGAAGCGTGGATGCCAATAGAATGGACAGGGAGCATCTGCCCTAAATCCCAGCAGAGCCAAGGTGGGTCATGGTGACTTCTGTCACTATCCTCATCCCAAGGCACATGATGACACTGAGAAAGAGCTGAACCTGCTGGGCCAAGAGGAGGAGCCAAGCCTGTCAGACCAAGTGCTTAGTGTGGGCTGAAGTCACACATTAATCATTGCAACTTAGGAGGGAAACAAATGAAGGGGACATGGGGACAAAAACAATTCAAATCCACTGAGTGCTGCTCTTTCACCTGGGGCAAAGTTTAATCTCTCCTAGGTTTAATCGGAAAGAATATGGTTTATTTTCTCATTTTCATGTGTTTCTTTGAAACAGGGAGTGGGGTACAAGTAGAAAAGAAAGCTCTTCAACTACTTAAATTTCCCCTGAGAGATGGTATAATTCATATTTTAATAGTATTTTATCATAGTTGAGGTTTTTCCTTCCAGCCAAAAGTCTTTGAGTGACCAGCAACCATGGGGTCTCTTGCTGTCCTTAGTGTTGTCGAAGGCTGTGGCTTTGTGAACACCCAAGAGGAAAGCAAACGCCCCTCACCACAGTGAGGCCGGAGAAAATTCCATCTGGTGGCAGATAACTCAGTTTGGGAGAAAATTAACTACATTACCAAGAAACATACAGTTTCAGGATTAGCAGTGATTCAGGACCTTCACTTACATCTTCTTATGTAAGCTGGATCAAGTCCTTTGCATCACCGCCATTTTATGAGCCATGATCACATTCTAAAAAGAACCACCATTAAAAACCAAAACAGGCAAGTGAGGGCTGGCAGGATGGTTCAGCAGGTAAAGGCACTGGCTGCCAAGCCTGATGACCTGAGTTTGATCCTGCAGACCCACGTGTTGGAAGGGGAGAACGGGTTCCCACAAGCTGTCTCCTGACCTCCATACGTGCTGTGTGGCGTGTGTAAGAAAGAAGATGAATAAACGTGACTTTTAAATAGGCAGGTGACTGTCTAAATATGCGTACTGACATAAGGGTAAAGGCTATGCTTGACAGGTTCTCCGGAGAAGGTGAACCAGGCAAGCTGAGCAAATGGTGTGTTTATAATACCTGCTACCTGCTCATCTGAAGAGCTAAAAAAGACCCTTCATGCTGCCCTTGACTGAGGTCGTCTGTCTAGGTTTGCAGTCCATCAGGTGGCCCTGCACAAGCCACCTCTACGAGGATGTGTGAACTTCGGGGCTTTCAAAGAACAAGGTGACAAAATGTAGGAAAGCTTGAGTTCTCACCAGCGGTTACAGAACTGTGCCCAACGCTGTAGCTTGCCCCTATGCCCTGCCGATGGTGATGGGGGACAGATTTATTTTATTGTTCCAGAACCTTCCATTTCTATTCTGAGCAGCATCAATATGCTGTACCAACCTCCTCTGGAAAACAGAAGAGGGTCACCACATTCCTTGGCCTTGGTGACCAGAGCCCTTCAGAGATCCTTGGGAAGCTGAGACAGTCTAGGGTTGCAGATTCCACAGTGGCTAAAAGAATTCCCATCAGAAGAGAAGACTGCTTAGAGAACCCTTGCTCTCGGCTTCCTGTGAGCAGTGCTGCTTCCCTTCTAGACTTTTTATTACACGTGACTGTGGTGAGATATCTGGGAAAACCACACTGTCACATCTCCCAACTCCTGGTTTTATGCAGCATAGCCTTGGGAAGATTTGACCGGATGAGTCACACTGTGCCCCATCTAGGTTTGTCCAGAACTGTCCAGCAAAAAACACATCAACTCACCGGCACGTGGCCCCACCCAACACATCACTGACCTTCCGCTTTTCCCTGTGTTTTCCAAATGTCTCACACACACCAGGCCATTCCCCTAGGAGTCATCAGAATTTAATGTATGAATTTGGGATTGTAATACCTTGTGGTGGTGGTGGTGGTGGTGGTGGTTTGGTGTGGTTTTTCAAGACAGGGTTTCTCTGTCCTGGAACTCATTCAAGCTGGCCTTGAACTCAGATCTACCTGCCTCTGCCTCCCAAGTGATGGGTTTAAAGATGTGCACCACCACTGCTTGGCTGTAATGCCTAATCTTGATTGCTGATTGGGCTGAGAAACCAGTAGGAGACGATGAAGCCTGTCTCTGTGTATATGCCAGGGTATCTGCAGAGATGATTACCAGAGCAGGAAGACTCCAGCATAATCTCCTAATGGACTCACAATAGCACCACAGTGCGTGGATGTGGTGAAGACAGGAGGTGGGACTGGGGTAGGGAGCAGATAAAGTGGGTGGGTCCTTGAGGGTATGGTAACTCTGGTACCTGCTTTCTTCCTGCTTCCTGGTTGTCACAATGTGGGCTCTCTCATCTCAGTGTACACCACCACGATGGACTAAAAACAAATCCTCGCTCCCAGAAGATGCTTCTGTCTGGTTTTGGTTACAGCAAAACTCTAAAACTGACCGACACCGAAAGTTATAGTATGTATATTCTGTGCAGGAGCAGGGGAGCCAGACTTCTCCGTATTCTGAATACTGCCTCAGGAGTGGGGAGTAAGGGCTGGGTTAAAAGGCCCAGGATCAAGGAGACCTCAGAGAAACAGCACACTCCCAGCAGGCAGGAGCACCATCCTCCGGTTTCTTCACAGTCAGGCCTAGGTCTGCTATAAGCACCTGACAAGTACAAGAACGAAAGGAGGTGGAAGGAGAAGAAGGAAGAAGAGAGGGCAGAGGGAGGGGAGGAGGGGGAAGAGAGGGGTGGTTCTTCACTGGGAAGAGCATCTTCATGTCTGTACTTAGGGCACAGCCAGGTCCAGGTAAACATGAAATTTGCCTTCTCACCCATATGGGCCACAACTCATTCCGGAAAATCTCAAGAAAACAAATTGCATCAAAATATCGAAGCACTGGGTCCTGGGTCCTGAGAGGAGAGGTTTCTAACTCCAGCTTCAAACTGTAAGCCGCTAAGACATTCGCCAACTTAGAAGAGGAAGGAACGAGTTAGATGAAGATGTGACCAGTGTTCTTCCAAGTGACCTGAAGTCCCAGCCAGGTGAGAGGCAGCCTTGCCCAGAGCCATGGCCCCTAGCAAAGGGACCTCTCCTTTCATTTCTGAAACCTCGCCCTGCCCATTTGTAGTATTGGCAGAACACTGAACCTCAGGTTCTTTCCTGATCTCTAGGGTGGAGGGGTCTGTTTTGTATCCACATAGCCTTAATTGAAGCTTCACCCTGGGGGCACTTGGGGGTACTGAGGATCAAGAGGGGCTCCTGACAATGCCCTGGTCACAGAGTTGTTCCTGGAATAAATTATGCAAGTCAACCAGCCTCTCGCTTCTCTTGAACCCACAGTGCCCTAGAAAGACCATAAATTCCATCCAGACCCTCCATTTTGCACCCCCGTGTAAGCCTCCACCTCACGTCTTACCGTCTCTCAAGCCTCTAAATCATTCTGAGCCGAGTGCCATCACACATTCATTACGCGGCATGACAAACCCCCAGGTCAGCTGTTTGCCGGAGCAGTGTCTGCCAGGAGGCGGTGGGAATTATCAGGAAGGTTCAACGGCCGGGTTAATGTCCCTTCCGCTTCAGTGTGTGAAGCCCGCTCCGTGCTTGGGCAGTAAGCACTCAAATTAAAACTAGCTTGCCTGCTCACTCTCAAACACAGGACAGGACAAGTGTCTTCTAGGTCCTCAGCCGCCATCGTGACCTGCGTGATGACTTTATTCCTGTTGGCTCCAAACTTCTAAATCATCCTCTCCGAGTTAAATGTCAACAGCTCAGTAGCTGTACCACTCAAGGCCTGCAGCTGGGAGCCCAGCAACTTGCTACTGTGTGGTGATATCCTGCCCCAGGCCTGCCCAGGGAGCCTCAGGGGGGCTCAGGGGAGCCTAGGACAGGAAGAGGTGGGGTCGTGGGGGGCACGACACTATAGAGAGACCCGGGGAGGCCCAGGGAGCTCCAGAGAGGCCCAGAGAGGTCCAAAGAAGCCCAGAAAGGCCCAGGGAGGTCCAGAGAGGCCCAAAAAAGCCCAGGGAGGCTGATGCACTTCCAGCATCAGGTGTACTTCCTAGAAAGCCTCCGTGCCTACCTCAGAAAACGTATCTGAAAACTTCACAGACCACATAGCTCATTGCCAAACCTCATCCATTTCCTAAACACCATCAATAGACTGGTCTACGCCATGACACACCAAGAGCATTCTCTGCAGCTAAGACTCCTTCATTACAAATGGAGGCAAGTCTTCACACTCATGCAGCCCCTGTGGAACCAGGGAGTCTACCCTGAAGGGGTGTCCAAGGGTTGTGGGGTAAGGAGGCACACTGGAATCCCCTCATCGCCAGTACCTTCCCTCCCTGGCTACACCCTCCTAATCTCAGCCTCTTCCACCTGAAGGCAGAGCCCAGCTGACCCGGAACTGATAGAATTAATATATAGAACAAACTGACCCGGAACTGATAGAATTAATATATAGAACAAGCTGACCCGGAACTGATAGAATTAATATATAGAACAAGCTGACCTGGAGCTGATAGAATTAATATATAGAACAAGCTAACCTGGAACTGATAGAATTTAATATACAGTAAAAGAGAACTTATTAAATTGGCTTACATGATACTGCCTGAGTAGTCCAAGGATAGCTGTCTTTTATGGTGTAAGCTGAAAACCCAGTAGTTGTTCAGTCTACCAGGCTGGGTACCTCAGGAGTCCTACTGGACCGCAGAAGACCTGACCGGTCTCAGGGAGCTGCTGGTCTTCAGTTCACACTGGAAACCCGAAAAGCTGGTTCTAATAGCAGTGCCTGAATCAGCAGCTGCAGTGACAGCGGTGGCCACGGCGGCAACAGGGGAGATGAATTTGCTAGCTCTCCTCCTCCCAAGTCCTCTCGTTTAGGCTGCCACCAGAATGTACCACCCATATTTAGGGCGGGTCTTCCCACATCTAGTAAGGCCATCAAGGTAATTCACCACAGGCTAACCTGGGCTAGAAATCCCACTCTGAAGCTCTCAGGTGATTCTCAGGTGTGTCAAGTTGACAGTTGGAATTACCCATCAGAGGCCCACTGTCTTCGTCTCTGAAATAGGTGTGAGAAATCCTGCATCACCGTGCTAGTGGGACAGTGTGTGAAGTGTTTAGTTCAATGTAGCAGGAACCTTAAAAGGTCTTATTAATAAAAACAAACCTGGAACCAGGTATTGGGGTGAATGCTGGAAGATCAGAGAAGCAGAACAAGCCACAGCCAACCTCACCTGGCCAACTTCTCAGCTGATCCTGTTTCTTTAGACTGGAAGCCTCTGTGGCCTCATCTGAATGGATCTCAGCTGAACTGCTGCTCAAAAGCCTAAGCTTAACTAGGCTCTAGTTCCTCGTCCTCACACTTAAAATACCTTTCTGCTCACTTCCTAGGATTAAAGGCTCTTGTCACCATGCATGGCTGTTTCCAGTGTGGCTTTGAACTCACAGAGATCCGGATGGATCTCTGCCTTTGGAATGCTAGGATTAAAGGCGTGTTTGCCACCATTTTCTGGCCTCTATATCTAGTGGCTGTTCTGTTTTCTGACCCCAGGTAAGTTTATTAGGGTACACAATATTTTGGTGAACACACTATCACCACTGTTCAACACACACCTCATGTCTCTCCCAACCCCTGCCGCACTATTGGCACATGGAAGCAGAGGTGGGTTGGTTAGCACCAACACCAGCAGCCCCCTGTCCTGTATTTATGACTATCACCCCATCTCTTCGGCTCCCCCAAAGATTGTTCCAGCTTCCCAGTGCTCCACTCCCACTTTTACCCCAGGGTACCCTTGGGGAGAGAGAAGTGAGAAATATTTAGATAGCAGGGTAGAGGGGAGAGAGACAGAAACACAGGATAACTCAGGAGGGCCTGGATCCTTAGCCACTGGCCCCTTCTGTCTCTTCTAAAGGGCTTTTTAAAGGAATGCCAAGGGGTGGAGCAAAAGACCTCCCCCCAGCACAGCCAAGTGCAGACCCTTCCAAACACCTGGTAACCACACACGTGGTCAAGCAATCCTCTAATGCAGCCCTGCTGGGTGAAGCAAGCTCCGATCTCACTAGGAAGCTTTGTGGGCTCCCACACTCCACTCTCCATTTCATCACCCTCCACGAATCACCTAGTATGTTGGCCCCCTTTGAGCCAGGTCTTCAGTTATACCTGCTGGCAAGCTGGACACCATTGGTGACATTCTTACCTCTGCTATATATATTTGAGCTTTGAGAGACCACGGAGCCGCGAAGGAAACACCAGGGAAGGCTGGGATTCCTACACGTTGGGGTGAATAGGGCCCAGCAGTTCACTCCAGTGAGGAAAGGGGCCATGTAGACACTGCTGTTGTCCTAGCTGGATCTGTGGTTTTGAGGAAACAAATTCACACAGAATTACAGCCCACTTGGGGTGGGATCTGAGTGTGTACCTCACAAGTTCCCTAGGCTTGCTTCTGTTACCTCTTGGTATGGTGTTACTGCAACCTGTCAGTCACATGAGGGCAGTGGCTGATTGCGCTCAACTCTTTCCTTTGGAGCCTTGGGCTCAGGGGTCCCTGGCTGGCCCACATGTTCTGCCCCAAACTCAGAGAGGCTGGTACTGCAGGGTCAACGGCCACAGCCGGAGAACCATTCCCTTGTCCGCCATGCGTCCCAGGAGTGTACCCTTGACGCAACTTCTCTCGTGAGCAGCGATTACCTTCCTAGACTGCCAAACTCACTGCAGCCTCATCCGCCTTGAATTCTGCCCCTCCAAAGCCCCCGTGTTCACCGGCCTGAAAATGACCAATCTAGTGTCACTGTACCCTCTCAGCAGTCCGTCGCCAGCCTTGATTACCTCCAGGCTTGGTTTTCAGGGCTGCCTAGCAAGATGGTCACTTTCATCCCAGCTCCTGGGTCCTAGGGAGCCCGCTGCAGGGCTCCACCTGCCCTGCCGAGTGCCAGCAGAGGGCGCAGCGCCCTGCCAGAGTGACCCGAGAGACTGGGGCTGACTGGCTGGAACCGGAGGGCTGAGAGTGTAGGCTGTGGATGGCACCTCCACAGAGCTCCCGGGTGCTATTCTCCTTCTTGTTAGAGGGAGTGGGACAGAGCAAAAGGATCAGGCAGCATGACCCCCCCACACACACACACCACAATGGGGTGGGGGTGGGGAGACTGAGTGACAAGGCACAGGCATTCTTAGTTGACCCAGATTTGGGTCCGGCAGAGGGAAACCAAGGCGCAAAGACCAGCTTACAAAAGGCTTGGGTTGGTGCCTAAGATTAGATTTAGGTTTGGCTTATAAACAATGCAAATAGAAACTCATCAAATTTTCTGAGTTTGTGACAAATGAATTTGCTATCTTCCTTCCTTCCTTCCTTCCTTCCTTCCTTCCTTCCTTCCTTCCTTCCTTCCTTCCTTCCTCCCTCCCTCCCTCCCTTCCTTCTCTCCATCCCTCTTTCCTTCCTTCTCTCCATCCCTCCCTTCCTTCCGTCCTTCATCAAAGGCACGATTATTATGGCTAGCACTAGGTGGGGACATGCCACAACTAGACAGCCCTCCCGTAAAAACTTCGTGTTTCTCGCCAGGGAAAAAGGAAAGACCGTGAAAAGTGAGGAGGAAGAGAGCGAGGCGCCACCCCCAAGCAGCCAGCAGGGGGCGCAGAGCCCAGCGGGACTGACCTGAGGGATGCTGAGGCAGTGGGCTGAGGGATGCAGGAGGGCGTGGGCTGCGGACTGCGCCTCCAAGATACCCCTGAGGCCCCCTTTCTTCTGGTAAAGGAAAGCA
The DNA here is from genome assembly GCF_007827085.1 of Peromyscus californicus insignis. NCBI lineage: Eukaryota > Metazoa > Chordata > Mammalia > Rodentia > Cricetidae > Peromyscus > Peromyscus californicus. The sequence continues at coordinate 10,555,770 of NW_026294525.1, forward strand.
AAGAAGAACAAACGGCCTTGCTGTAGCTGGGCGGGACCTCCGCTGGGACTCTCTGGGTGGAGATGTTGGCTTCAATGACAGGATGTTCCTCTCTTGCAATCTTGACAGTACACCAAGCATTTCGTGTAAAGCTCTAAAGATGCTGGGTTCCAAGGACCCACGGGCAGGAGGACCTTCTAGAGACTCTGGTGCCAGGCACAGGGAGACTCAGCAATTCTGAGTCCCACTGGAGGCAATTAGATAGGACCCAAGGGATAGGAGGGGGCGCACAGTGGCCGGCTTTGGTGATAATAACAATAGCAATAATACTTGAGTAGTGTTTGCTATATTCAGGAGCTATTTTTAAAGCTTTGCCCCATACTGACGTGGACATCATTGTCATCGTTATCATCACTGTGAGGAGAGGGAAAGAGAAGCCTGGGAAGGCTAAAAAAAAAAAAAATCCTTCCAGAGCCATGCAGCTGATAATCAAATCAAATGTAATAACTGATCCCAGACCCATCTAATACATGTTGTAGCTCAGATGAAGCCCATGTCTGGCCTTCAGGGATAAGAGGGGGATCAAGGTGAACTGGAAATTCCTGTATTTGCCAGGGCAACGGGAAGAATAGAATGGAAACCCAGGTACTGCATGCCTGTCTAATCGGTCTTATGGGTCCAGCCAGCACACTGCTAAGCACGATATACTCAGCTGCATTCCTTGCCAAATACAGCATCATACGTCAGGGGGCCACGTTAAGACCTGGAACCTTCAGGACAGGGGTGGGGGTGGGAGGGGTTGGGGGTGTGCACTGGGTCAAAGGTGATTGCCATACAAACCCAGTGACCTGAGTTCAATCCTTAGAACTCACATAAAGGTGTAAGGAGAGAACTCACTCCAGAATGTTGTCTCTGACCTCCATATGGGGCCATGTCAGCGCCCCTGTAATAATAAGTGCTAAAATGTCCCTGTCATATAAATAAGTGCTAAAATGTTAAATAATAATAGTAATAATAATGAATTCTCAGATTCTTCAATGGCCCAGGGGACACGATGGTAGGGCAGAGCTAGTCCCAATCCTGGGCCAATTCTCCCCCTCCACTCTGGCGCCATCCTCCATTACACTGTATTGACAGCAGTCTGTACGCATGTGCCCCCTGTACCCCCAGCCACCCTCCCTGCCCCTCCTCAGGCCCGGATTTATGAACACCTGTGGGCTTCTGGAGCTCTGACCTTGAGGATTTGGGCGTGAAGAAGCCAGATAAGCAGGGCCCTTGGTATTAAGGGGCTGGATTAGACCCTTGCCCAGCCTAGAGTCCCCATGCCTCACCCCTCAGCCAGGCCCCCTCCTGCACCAGTCACCCTAGGCAGGGAGTTAAGTCCTTGCCTTCCTCAGAGGCCCTTCTTGGAAGGGCTTGCAGCGCGAAGGCAGGCCCTCCCTGCTTGACGACTTTATTTTCTCAGGTGGGGAAAGGCTGGCCAGGCTTCTTCCCCCCCCCCCCCCCCCCCGTCTGGAACCTTGACTCGCGCCGCCGACTTTACCGCTTTCTCCGCTTCCTCCTCCTCCTCTGCCAGTTTTCCATTTCCTCATCCCGTTTTAGCAACTTCTCTGTGCACACGTCTTTTATGGGAAGCTGCCTCTGGTCTGTTTAGAAGCCGACAGGGTATAAATTATAAATAAAAATAAAGGCTGCTGAAATCCTCCCGTCGTGGCTTTCTTATTTCAGGAGGTATCTGAAATCCTGACTTGGCATCTGAGATAAATTCAACCCAAAACGTCTTGCGCGCCAACATATTTTTAAGTTTTCGTTTCTATAAAAGATCGCGGCTTGCTACAAACCCAGGCACCTAACTTCTCCAAGGACAAGCAGCCGGGGTAAACCCTGGAGTTCAGCACAGCCTTCCGAGAGGCCCCACCTCCTCCTTAAGCAAGTGTTTAAAATCTTGGACATTGGACAAAGGAGCCCGCTCACCTAAGCTGGGGAAATCAGCATATGAAAGACATCTTTGTTTCAGGCCTTTATTATTTTTGAAGTAATATCCTATGAGATTATTAGATGTTTTACTATTTCCCATGAAGAAACTGCAAACACACACCTGTGCTTGGGTGCACACACACCTCCCTTCGTGTCTGGTCCCCTTAGGCCGCCATGAAGCCCTGCTTCCTGTCCTGGCCGCTATCCAGAAGGCAAGCTCAGCTCCTACAGGTTAGTCACACATGTTCTTTTTAAAAAGGTGTTTTGTTTTTTTTTTGCCCAGCGGTGGTCATGCATGCTTTTAATCCCAGCACTCGGGAGGCAGAGCCAAGCCAATCTCGTTGAGTTTGAGGCCAGCCTGGTCTACAGAGTGAGTTCCAGGACAGGCTCCAAAGCTACACAGAGAAACCCTGTCTTGGAAAAAAAAATATATATATATATATATATATATATATATATATATTATTTTTAACTATGTGTATATGTATGTGTCTGAGTGCCGATTTTGTGTACATGAGGGCAATGCCCTTGGAGGCCAGAAAAGGATGTCGAATCCACTAGAAGTGGAGTTACAAGTGGACTGAATTCTGGTCCTCTGCAAGAGCAGCGAGTGTGAGCTCTTAACCAGTGAGCCGTCTCTCCAGCTCCACCAAAGACACGATTTTGGTGCCTCTGCCTCAGCTCTTCCTCTGTATCCAGTTTGTCCCTGATCCTGGCCAGGTGGCTGTATTACCATTTCTACCCTCTCTGGAGCTTGCTGGGTCATTCATCGCTCTGCCATGATCGTATTTACCTACCATGATTACACCCTCTCTCACCGGGGGCATCCTTCACCAAGCTCACCTGAACTCTTCTGGGTGGGTCCAATTTTCCTCCTTTAAACCACATGGACAAAATAACAGCTTCCTAGAGAGCCACTGAGTTCTGAGGGTCACATCTTAAACTATTTAAGATCTTCCTGCCTTAGCGTCTTAATTGCTGGGATTAATAGATTTGTGTCGCCACATGTTAAATAGCCTCTTTGATGACAGCCTAGAAAACATATTTTCAACATGATAGCAACCATCATAGCTGCGGGAAGAATGGCCAGTGGGAACATCTATGGAGGATGGTCTAGAATGCTCATTGATGAAGAAAGACCCAGCCCACTGTGAACAGGTCTTTTAGGTCTCAGGCAGTCCATATATCCAGTTTGAGCTCATTTCTGAATATCGGGACAGCCGGAGACCTAACATTCCAGCCTTTTGTTGATGATAAGGGATAACGTAGTCTCTTCTAAGCTGCTTCTTAGCTGGGGAGAGCCATCACGGCAGTCCAGGAAGGCTGGAAAGCAAGTCAAAGGTGGGGAGGGGTAGGAGCTAGGGGCCTAAACGTGCAATCAGTTCTCTTTTACTTGGATGTGTGGACTGTCTGAGATCTAACAAGCACCATTTCCCAGGCTGGGCCTCCCAGACTGGTTAAGAGTAGAGCCGGCTAGCTGAACAGCACAAATGAGCAAGCAAAGTCCCACTCGCTTCTCTCTGTTCTATACAGGAGATGTGATGTGACTAGCTGCCCGAGTTCCTGTCGTAACTTCTCTCAGTGATAGCCTGTAACCTGTGACCGAAAGCCAAATAAACCCCCTTCCTCGACCACACTGCTTTGGGTTGTGATAGTTTATCACAGCAGCAGAAATGAAACCAGAGAGCTAGAAAAGGTGGCAGTCTCGTATTCATTTTGTGAATTAGAAAAAAAAATCGTTGCCTACAGTTGATCCATAGGCACCCCTGAAGCAGTCCATGTTCCAATCCCTCCGGTAAGGGAAGTAGAAATGCTTGTGTTCTCCTTACTGAGCCCCACCTCAAGTATTACCTGCCCACGGGCCACTCAGATCCCCCGGTCACTCTGTCTTTGAGCAGACCAGCCCACAGTCCCCTCAGTACCTTCCATGTCCATGCTGGGCATACCTGCCATGTTTGAGGTGAGTCTTTGAAAGTCATTGTATAGTCTCGCCCCTCCTTCTTGTAACCTATTTTAGAAACGGGCATTTTAGATATAATCAAATTCAGATGAAGTTATATTTGATTATTGCCACAACTACTGTCCTAACAAACAGAGAAGACGCACGAGGTGGTCCCAGGGATAACGCCACGTGGGACGAAGTGTCTGCCAGTGATCCACCCCGGAGCCTTCAGAGAGCGATATTAGGAAATAATTCATTTCTGAAAATAATATGATATTTAAGCCTCTCGGTTTGTAGCACTTTATCGAAACCAGCCCAGAAAAGGCGCATCGATCGCACCCCTGCTCTCCCACACCACTGCAGGGAGCTTGGCAGGGCCTTGTTCAGCAGGCCACTCACAGACCTCGTGGGACCCTGGGACAGGCAGTCAGCCTGTCGTGCTCCTCGAAGGCCCCCTGAGAACATTTAGAGTAAACAAGGTCCTCCCTCTCAGGCGTCTGCTTTTATGCTGTGCCCGGGTTTCTCCCTGTGTTTTCAAGGGCACAGCGTGGACTTCCTGCTAGGGCGGCAAGCGCCAAGTGTCGTTCAGGCGTTCTGCCAGCAGAGGGCGGTCGCGCAGTACGTGGGGCTTCCGGGCCTGACAACAACGGTGAAGACCGACAGGGGGCGCTAGCCGAGCCCAGAGGCCATGGCTCAGGCTGGGCTCTGCTCTTTCCTTGAACCCGGAAAACTGAGACCCGTAAAGCGCGCTCTAGAGACGCCCAAGACACTTTCAACTCTGATCTGCCTCTGGGCCCCGGGTCACACTGCTGAGCAGTCCTTGGCCACACCCCAGATCCCCCGCACAGGTCGCTGCGGGGAGAGCGGGCCGTGCTTGCACCATGGCACTCCAGGCACAGTCACCCTGCTGGGGTCGCGTCTGGGTTCCCCCTCTTCTCAAGCTCCTGGAGGACCCTGTCCTCCTCTGGCTGCAGCGAGCATACTCTCCCAAAGCCCAAACTCTGAGCCTCATTATAGTCACTAACACATCTGAAGGGAGAGGCCTGCGCCAGCAGAGTGGCGCTTTCTCCTAGTACCTCTGTGAATGGCTCTCCTACCTTGCTACAAGCGACTTCACGTTCAACCCAGAAAAATGGAGGGAGGGGTGTCAAGACAAGCAAACAAACGAAGCGTCGCCTGAAACCCCATCTTGACTCCACTGGTAACATATACTAGCATTTTTCTATGTCCTGCCACCACATTTTCCTTGTCACATCCGTGTGTGCAGGGCGATGTATATGCTCTTTCCATATTAGGGGTCTTCCCCATCCCTGGCCACTGAAATTTGCTTTCCCATCAAAGGGCACCAAAGGCACCTTTGGGAGTCCTACAGTGGACTTTTGTGGCGTGGCTTAGACGGTAAGGGTGCTTGCCGGTCAAGCCTTACCCTCGGTTAGGTCCCTGGAAACCTAGATGGTGGAAGGAGAGAGAGAGAACAGGCGCCTGCAAGCTGTCCTCTGACCTCCACACTTGAGACATGGCATGAGGGTGCAAATGCACAAATGTATGAATGTGCGTGTGCGCGCGCGCACACACACACACACACACACACACACACACACACACACACACACACACAAAATGTAATACTTTTTTTTTTTTTTTTTAAAGAGCTGTCCACCCTGGAAGGAAGGGTGGCAGAAAGCAGGCCCACTGGCCAGGGACTGTCCCTGTGCATGTCTGGGAACTTCTTGGGCACCTGGCACCTGGGTCATCTGAGTTGAGGGCTCGTCCCTGGCTGAAATCCCCAGTGCTTTTTCTGTGGCCTTTTTTGAAGAAGAAAATCCCATTCCTATCCCTGCCGGGTCTATCTGCAGCTGAAATACTCCAGGGTGGTGCTTTCTGGTGTTAACTTAAATCGGAAAAGATGTAAAATAAATCTGTATTGACACACAGAGGAATGTCACACCTCCTTTCCACATGCTGGCAGGAAAAGTGAGCTTTGCTTTCAGTGATTCTCAGTGAGGGGTGGAGGGGTAGGAGGACGACTGCCTCCCCCAGATAACATTTGGCGATGCCTGGTTGGAGACATTTTAGTTGTCACGACTGGAAAATGCTGCTGGTGGGTAGAACAGAACCCACCTCCCAGGCCCCCCAAGAGAGAAGTAGCCAATTCCAAATATTGGCAGACTCAGATTGTGAAATATTATTCCAGGTGTCCTGGACACTCCTTTGGGCCCAAAAGACCCTAAGCCTTGATCTAATACAGTACTGCCAAGTGGCAATGGCCTTGACCGAGAACCCCTAGGCCTTGTCCCTTGATGTAGGACATACAGAGCTGGTGGTGAAATCAGGCAAAAGGTTGCAGGACAGGTCTGCCAGGCAGTGTGTGGGTGTATGGGGGACAGTCATTGTCACTGGGGTTCCCTGTTTCATTCTGTTTATTGCACATGGATTGAGGCCAGTTCCTAAGGGTGTGTGTGTGTGTGTGTGTGTGTGTGTGTGTGTGTGTGTGCCTCACCTCATGAATCTTATTTTTCCAGGTAACCTATGAAGCAGTAGCACCACCAAACCTTACCTTTGAAGGCACTTCCAGAGCTCAAACCATCTTCTTTCCCAGGAGTCTAGATTGGAGTTCATGGTTGGCCTCAAAGCCTTGGTTTCTTCATCAGTAAATTACAAATAATAACACCTGCGTTCCGCCCGGGGCACTTTCACACTCGTTATCTTTAACTCTTAACAGCCTGGGAAGAGAGTGGTTCCCTTTAAGGCACCTGAGCTCTGACTCCAGGTCCCCTTCCTGAAGCCACGGACCGGCAGAGCAGGTTCTAAAGGAAGGCAGCCCAACTACGATGCTCTCACTCTGTGACCAGGCTGAACCACTTGGTCTTAGATCTGCTGCCAGTGTGAATCATTCGTACCCTCCTGTAAAGTCAAGATGTCTTCAAACTATAATGTTGCTGGGCGATGGTGGCGCACACCTTTAATCCCAGCACTGGGGAGGCAGAGGCAAGAGAATCTCTGAGTTCGAGGTCAGTCTGGTCTACAGAGTGAGTTCCAGGACAGCTAGGGCTACACAGAGAAACCCTATCTTGAAAAGCCAGCACAACACAACAAAAAACCCAAAAACAAAAGCAAAAAAAAAAAAAAAGCATTATAGCAAACAAGCTATAATGCTTCTTGCATATGACATGTGCAAATGCTACCCTAGAGGGTCTTTCTGCAGAATCTGAGAACCCTGGTCCTGAGTGCACTGCTCTCAACGATTCACACATATGTGTGAGGCTCAGGACAAGTCTGCTTCAAGGAATGGCCATAGGGCTGCAGTAGCTTAGCTTGGCAATCACACACAAGGTCCTGCGTTCAGTCTCTAGTCACACCACATACCTGGGCACGGTGGCACAAGCCTGTGATGGCGATACTCAGGAGGTAGAGACAGGGGAGGCAGGAGTTCAAGGTCATCCTCGGCTTTATCTTCATGAGGTTTGGGGTCAGGGGCTGGGGAAGGTGGGTAGTCCAAAAGGTTGACAGATGTGATGCATGCCTATAATCCCACCGCTCCTCAATCTGGAGTTTGGAGCCAGCCCGGACTAGCGAGACCCCATTACATTGCTGTTGCTGGGATAAAATACCATGACCCAAAGCAACTTATAGAAAAGGAGTTTATTCTGGGCTCGTGATTCCAGAGGGATAAGAGCCCATCGTGGTGGGAAGGGGGCATGGCACCAAATGGGGCATGGCAGTGGGGACGGGAAGCTGAGAAAGCATGTCTACCGACACAAACACAAAGCCGAGAGAGAACTGGAAAGGGGCGAGGCTATGGACTCTCAAAGCCCCGCCTCCAGTGACGTAACTTCCTCCAGGAAGGCTGCACCACCTCCCAAACAGCGCCACCAACTGGGGACATGTGTTCCAACACTTGAACCTGTGGGGGACGTTTCTCACAGAAGCCGCCACTCTCTGTTCCTTGACCCCCACAGTCGTGTGGCTATGCCATTAACATGAAGTGTTTTAGTGTGACTCCAGAAGTCTTCACAATCTTTCACAGTTTCAACACTGTTTTAAAACCCAAGTCCACAGTCTCTTCTGAGATTCAAGACAGTCTATTAATTACAACACCCTGTAATGCCAAAAAAGCAAACTACGTCATCCTGATATAGCATAGCGTAGACGATGTATTCTCATTCTAAAAGTGAAGAATAGAAGAATAGTGAGGAAACACTGGACCAACGCAAGACCGAAACCCAGAAGGATAAAAACCAAATCCTGTAGCTCTATATCCAGTGTCTGGAGCTTGAACTTAAAGGGCTTTAGCAGTTCCATCCCCTACAGTTTTGCAAGATGCAACATACCTCTGTTGGCCTGATTCCATGCCATGCATGCAGCTCTCCTTGGCAGATGTCTCGCAGCTCTGGCATCTCCAACATCTTGGGTGGCTCCACTAGAACCTACACTAGACTCTCAGCTTCATTCAATGGTCCCTCAGAGCCTGCTGCTCTCTCAAGGGGCCTCCACATCGTACACTGGTTGGCCTCAGCAGCTCTCTGAAACTTCAGAGGTGGAATCCATGTTCCTTTTACTCCTGTATCCTCTGTGCCTTTGACTATATGGTCAACACTGTCAAGTTTGGCTGCCAACTTAAGATGGCCCTGGGCCCATCTTGAATCACATTAGAAGCAGCTTTTTTTCTTCACTTGTTTTCTAGGAGCAGAAAACCCCGTAAGCTCTATTTCATAAGTTGGAGGCTTAGAGGGGAGTGGGGGATCTTGCTCTCTGGGCACCTGTGGTGGATTGAAAGAAAATGGCCCTCCCAAGGGAGTGGCACTACTAGGAGGTGTGGCCTTGTTGGAGTAGGTGTGGTCTTGTTAGAGGAAGTGTGTCACTGTGGAGGTGGGCTTTGAGGTCTCCTATGCTCAAGCTATGCCCAGTGTCACAGTTCACTTCCTGTTGCCTGTGGATCAAGATGTAGAACTCCCAGCTCCTTCTCCAGCACCATGTCTGCCTGCACAGTTCCATGTCCTATCATGATGATAATAGACTGAACCTCTGAACTGTAGGAAGCCACCCCAATTAAACGTTTTCCTGTATAAGAGTTGCTGTGGTCATGGTGTCTCTTCATAGCAATAGAAACCTAAAGAGAGCACCTCTCCGATTGTTCTGGTGTAAGCAGGTCTTTCCTTAGTGGTGCTAATCCCCTTCACAATTACAGTCCCCTTCCCTCTCTGCACACTCCTTGGCTGCAGAGTAAAGCTTTCTTCCCGGTGTTCTTCTCTCCAAACTGTACATTTTTTAAATTTCTCTCTGTCCCATTGCTCTTTTTCATTATAGACCTCCATCTGCTTTATCAGCAGCGACCATGTCCCAGATTCAACACTATGCTCTCCTGAGGTTCCCTCTGGGAAACAAACTTAGTCCATTACTCAGGCTTTGGACAAGGGTAGAAGGCAGCCAGTTTTTTTAATTCCCTCCCACATAGCACAAGAATGGTCCCTAGCCTAGCTAATATTGTTCTCCTCTGAAACCTCTTGAGCCTCTACAATTCCTTCTGTCTTCCAGGCTCCTACTAGAACATCTCATCAAGCTCAGCCTATAGTGTGTAACTACTTTTCTAGCCCCAATATCCAAAAATCCCCCACATTTCTCCTTTGAACACATGGCCAAGTTCTTTACAACAATTCACTGTCTGGGACAAATTTCTGTATGGGTGACTTTTCTATTGCTGTAATAGAACACCATGACCAAAAGCAACTTATGGGAAGAAAAAAAAAAAGAGTTTATTTTGGATGTATGGGTCCAGAGGAATGAGAGTCCTTCACGGAAGGAGGGAAGCATGGCAGCATGAGACAAGCTTGACAAGAGGATTAGGAAGCTGAGAGATCACATCTTCAATCTCTACCATGACACAGAGATACAGAGAAACGGATGTGGGGTGAGGCCATCAACTCTGAGAGCCCACCCCCAGAGATATAACTTCCTCCAGCAAGGCTGCACTGCCTTCCCAAACAGCGCCATCTACTGGGGACCAAATTTTTAATACTTGAGTCTACAGAGGACATTTCTCATTGAGAGCACCACAGCATCTCAAAAAAGAAAAGGAAAGAGAGGGGGTGGGGGCAATATCTTGGATGACTTCCTGATAAACAACCCTTATTTTTGTGTTTAAAACCATAAAGATCAGCTTCACACCACGTCTTCCCTTTGACTTTGGAGATCCCCTAACTTGGTCTATCTAATGCCTATATTTTCCGCTACTCTTTTCCTCCCTAGGTATTTAGAGTTAAAATACCAGCTGAAATGTGCTCAGGAGCTAAAAGGCAAACACCAGCAAAGACACCCTGTGGTGGTTTGAATGTAATTGGCCTCGATAAGCTCTTGGGGGGTGCCATTATTAGGAGGTGTGGCTTTCGTTGGAATGGGTATAGCCTTGTTGGAGGAAATGTGCCACTGTGGGCTTTGAGGTTTCCTATGCTCAGGATACTGCCACGTGTCTCATTCAACTTCCTGTTCCCTGAAAGATAGAGCCAGCACCATGTCTGCCTGTATGCCACCATACTCCCTGCCGTGATGATGATGGACTGAACTTCTGAAACTGTAAGCGAGCCTCCCCAATTAAATGTTTTACTTTATAAGAGTTGCTGTGGTCATGGTGTCCCTTCAAGCAATAAAAACCCTAACTAAGGCACATCCCAATTTGCAGAGGCAGCAAGGGTGAATCCGGCCCTCGTGTTTAAGACTCCACTGCTCCTCGAGATATATACTTTAAGTAGAAACTATGGAAAATAGAAGGTCCTTCAAATCCATGTCACAGTCGGGGGTGACATTTCAGGCTCCAGAGCAGGAGAGACAGTTGATTAGACTGGAAGTTTAAGCTGGCACTTCCTCCCACCAAGTATCAAGGGCTCAGGCCTCCCCATATGGGCTCTCTTCCAGTCTGCCCAGACATTGCTTTTCAAATCGAGTCACAAGTCTCAGACAAGGGACAACCATACTCCAAACTTCAGGCAGATGCCTCTTCTGGCTGGACATGCCATCTGCCTCCTTCTCTGGATCTGAGTAATGAAAACATATTGACCCTTGGGGGTAACCGCAGGTTCAGCACTCAGGATAGCCTGCCACACATGCTAAACCAATGGCCTTTTGCAGATGAGGTTGTTAGAGTCTGAATGGCTTGGTGAGCACTTGGGCTCAGCAGGTCCCACCACCCGTAGCCCTGGCTGCCTCTTCCTTTGGGCTTCTGGGCCACTGTCCTGGCTCAGTCGGCTTGTGTGAGGTCTTGTCTCCAAAGTCCAACTGTTGTAGAATTGCTTCAGCTCTGGCCTATGGTCATGAGTGATGTTTCTTTTACCTTATGGCTTCTTCATATTTTCTTCAAAATTCTATCTCTAGGCCAGTTCTGTGTCGATACTTCTTTTCTCACCTAGCTGAATAATGATTTGTAGCATGAATCTTAAAAGGTTCTTATTAATAAAAACAAACCTGGTGCCAGGTATTGGGATGAACGCTGGAAGACCAGAGAAGCAGAACAAACCACAGCCACTTCACCTTGCCAATTCCTCAGCTGACTCTGTTTCCTCAGACTGGAAGCTTCTGAGTCCTCAGCCAAGTGGATCTCAGCTGAACTGCTGCTCAAAAGCCTAAAAGCTTAGCCAGGTTCTAGTTCCTTGTCCTCACGCCTTAAATACCTTTCTGCTTCCTGCCATCACTTCCTGGGATTAAAGGTGTGTGTCACCATGCCTGGCTGTTTCCAGCGTGGCTTTGAACTCACAGAGATCCAGGCGGATTTCTGCCTCTGGAATGCTAGGATTAAAGGCATGTTGTATGCCACCATTCTCTGGCCTCTATTTCTAGTGGCTGTTCTGTTCTCTGACCCCAGATAAGTTTATTAGGGTGCACAATATTTTGGGGAACACAATACCACCACAATGGTTGCATGGTGTTATCTTCCTGTTTCTATTTTACGTTTATTTTCATAAATTTCCTTTCTCCTTTTTCTTTCACCAAGATAAGATGGCCTCAAAATCCTGGGCTCCAGCCATCTTCCTTCCCCAGCTTCCCATGTAGCTGGAATGACAGGTATATCCTCCTGGCCATTTCTGTACTACCTGGACAGTAGATTTTACATGAAAAGGGGTTGATCCATTTTGTGTGAGTGGCCCTATCTAAGAATGTCTTCATAAATGTGAGTGTGAGTGTCTCTATTGGAGTGTCTTCATGAATGTGAGTGTGAGTGGCTCTGTCTGAGAGAGTCTACATGAGTTTGAGTGTGACCTCCAGTTACTGCACTGACTCCCAAGCACGGCCCAGAGCCATAACATGGACCATCAGAAATGCAAGTTTTCACCACATCCTTACTGATCTAGAGCCCTGGGTTACTCCAGCAAGGTGTCTTCACAATCCTCCACTAAGACGTTGGCAAGCAGCGTGTGAGAACCACTTATCTCTGGTATAAATGGGGCTGAGAGAACACGTGCCTCTGTGTGGATAGAGCTGTACAGGAGCAAGCCTTGAGACTGCAGGTTTGCAGAATTTCCCTGCCACAGTTCTTCCATTTGGTATTTATCTTATAAAACAGCAGTGAGTGTGTGCACGCACACACGTGGGTATGAATGTACGTCTTCTAACCCTGAGCTTACTTGGAGAGCCCTTCTCTTAGCATATGGTTCTTATTCCTAAGGATCTCTTGTCACTGAGCAAAGCAAGAAGGAATCCCTTTAGTATTTCATGCCAAAGTAGGATTTTCAAAAAAAGAGTGGCTGAAGGAAGAAACGGGGAAACAAAGCTGAGGTGACCTAGATGAGAAGGGGCGGCAGTGAAAACAGCAAAGGCAGCGGGAGTGAGAACTAGCGATGGTAAGCTGGTGACGGTGGTGGCTGTGGGCACGGTATGGTGGAGAAGGTCAGGGAACTGATGGTGATTCTGATGGTGGTGCTGATAATAGGGATGAGGGCAGGGGTTGGTTGCCCTAGCAATGATGGTTGGCACCGATGGGCCATGAAGATGGTGATAGTGATGATACAAGAATGGCACTATTGATGCGGCGGGTTTAGGGTGACGATGCTTCTTATAGTTTTCATATTATATGTTCTATACATGCTCCTGTGTGACAGCATAGGTCCCCAGCCAGTGGCCCTAGCCGAGGGAGGTTCTAGAATCTTTATGGGTGAGCCTTAGCTGGAGGAGGTCGATTACTAGGGCAGGTTCTTGAGAGTATTTTGTCTCTGACCCTGCCCTGTTTTCCTCTCTCTACTTCCCGTCTGCCACAAAGTGATGGGTCCACCAGAAAGTGACCAGCCTGCCACATGTTTCTGCCACCATGTTCTGCCCACGGCTAAGCAGCCACGGACTGGCCACTTCAAAACTGTGAGTCAAAATGTTTTTTTTTTCCTTCCTTTAAGCTGTTTGTGTTCCACATTAGTCACAGCAAGTATAAAGGCTAATGTGTTGTTAGTGATGACACAGGAAAGTGATGGTGGTGTGGTGTTGATGCTGGTGGTATTGGTTGGGGTGGTTGGGGTGGAGATGGTATGGTGGTTATCCTGGAGTTGGTGGTGATAGGGTTATCTATGGTGATGACATTGCTAGAATTGAGGATAGTATGGGTGATTACAGTGGCAGTGATGGTGGCATTATGGATGGTGATGTATTATTGTTCAGTATGGTATGGGTGGTGATAATGATGGTACTCATGGTGAGGACAATGTTAGAGGTGGTACTGGTGGTGATGAGGAGGAGTTGATGGTGCAGTGGTGATATTGATAATGATGTATTATTGCTAGTGGTGGTGATGGTGATGGTGTAGGGGAATAGTGTGTTGGTATTGTTAGTAATCACACGGTAGTGATGGTTGTGACTGATGGTGGTAATGGTGTTAGTGGTGTTGGTGATGGTGGTGATGGTGTTGGTGGTGATGCTGTTGGTGGTGATGCTGTTGGTGGTGCTGGTGCTGGTAGTATTGATTGATGGTGGTGATGGTGTTGATGGTGATGGTGGTGTTGATGGTGGTGATGGTGTTGATGGTAGTGATGGTGGTGGGGGTGATGGTGATGGTGTTGATGGTGTTGGTGGTAATGCTGTTGGTAGTGATGGTGCTGGCAGTATTGATTGATGGTGTTGATGGTGTTGATGGTGACGGTGGTGGTGATGGTGTTGATGGTGTTGATGGTAGTGATGGTGGTGGTGGTGGTGATGGTGTTGATGGTGTTGATGGTAGTGATTGTAGTGATGGTGGTGGTGGTGGTGATGGTGTTGATGGTAGTGATGGTGGTGGTGGTGGTGATGGTGTTGATGGTAGTGATGGTGGTGGTGGTGGTGATGGTGTTGATGGTGTTGATGGTAGTGATTGTAGTGATGGTGGTGGTGGTGGTGATGGTGTTGGTGGTAGGAGGGATGATGTCCATGCTGCATCCAGACCCTCAGATAATTTTCCTTCCTTTCCCACTTTCCCCCACAAAGGTCTGTTCTGCTGGCACACGGCGTGTGCACATGTGCACTTGGGTGAGTATGTATCTAGACGTTTTGTCTTTAACACCGCTGAAATTTACAAAACTCCTAAAGTCTTAGCATAAAAATAGGGTTAAACCATTTGGATCTTCTGTTTTCAAAAAAAAAAAAAAATGAACCAGCCAACTGTAGTTATAGGCAATTAATGTGATTCTGGGAGGGCTTCGGTGCAAGATAATGGAAAAGCTGATTAGAAATGAGCCAGGGGTAATTAGGGAGGTCGGAGAGGTCCCTGAACGCTGAAGAAGAAACTCTCTGACTCCGGCAGCTTCCAGGCACTGGGGTCTCTCCACAGCAACCTGGCGGCCAGAGGGCCAAGAGAGCTAGCTGGGGAAGGGTGAGTTTATCCTTGTGTACAGGAGGCAAGGTGAGGGGGAGGGAGGACGGGGCAGGGCCTCTCTGCGGGTCCGCAGCTTCAGAAAGGAGGCAGCTAAAAATAAACTCGAAGAAGGGCGCAGGAAATGAGGGCAGAAGAGAGGTTCCTAGGAGAACAGAAAACAAGACTTCCAGCCAGGAAAGGACCACGGACAGGCTGGGGATGCGAGCCAGGCATGTCAGGAGTTCCCACCCCCACGTGGACACATGGGGGGACCCTCTGGGGCCCTCAGCAGCCCCAGTTTGCACCCATGCATTCTGAGTTTATCTTCTCCGGATCCTGTTCTACTTGCACCCCCACCCCACCCCCACCCCCCAGTGTCTCAGCTCTATTTGGAATGTTTGATGTTCTGCTTAGATGCCATTGCATGTTTTTTCCCCATAGCCAGAAGCCAAGTGACCAGGCCAATGAACACGCTGGTGGCGCTTCCTGCTCCAAGTCCCCACAGGGAGCTAAGTACATGAGGTGGGGCTGAGCTGGAACAATCCGGTGTAAGAAGCCAGGATCACATAGGGAACAGCTCAACTCTTTCCTGGAATAATCACTTCCCTATAAACCTGGGCTTGTTACATGGGCCTCATCAGTAACTTAGCGGTGTTTATTTTGTATCCGGGAGACTGCTATAGGTTACATAAATGCATTACAAAGTTACAGTGGGATGGACTAGAGAAAGCTGCCAGCTCTGGAGCCAGGCTGCTCATACAATTCTCGCTCTTCCTTCTCTTCCTCTGCTTCCTCCTCGCTGGAGGACTGGCAGTCTCTCCGAGACCAAAGCTCTCACCCATAGGGCTAAACCTGCCTCCCAGGGTTACTATAGATATTTAAACATTGAAGATTTACTGTGCTTGGTTCATCTTGGCATGATGCAAATGATGACAATGATCGCTTTTATGTTATTATTTCCCCTGGGCAGCAGTCGGCCATTGGCCTAATAGCCTGCTGGAGAAATGACGGCATTAAATGCTTCATCAAGGCTCAAAGCACAGGCCACGAGGAGCTACAAAAGCCTGCTTAACCAGCAGCTGTGCCCTGTGGAACCCCATCCACAGGCTCCACTGCCCAGAAACCTGTCACCTAGTCTTGAATAGCCCTGCCATCTTGGGGGCCTTCGACATCCCTACATCAGGAGTTTTGATTTCTCATCAGAGAAGCCAGGACGTACATTCCTTGTAGGTTGGGTTCAGATGCCCCCCCACCAGTCACCACCATGCAAGCCTTGGCTCAAAAGTGATACTGCGTAGGAACTGGTATCTCCAGGGCATCCTTTTGCTGGCACAGGTGGAAACAATCATACCTGGATTCTGCTGATGATAGTGACATGGACCATAGAATGGCAGGGGTCAGGTCCCCTTTCTGTGTAGATGTAGCATCTTGATGGATGTGTTGCCCACTGAGGCAGGCACCTATAACAGCAAACGCCAATGTTAATGCAACTCCAAACTGTCTTTTTTCCAACTTAAATGTTATAGATGAAAGCTGAGTATGTTCAGAGTTTCTGTTGCCATCAGTATGCTATATCTGAGCATGCCCAAAAGGATTCCCATCTCCCATTTTAACATTTCGAACATGTACCCCATGATCTTGAACTGTGTGTGTCCCAGACATGAGATTAAAAAAAGTTACTAATGCTTTGAGAATCTTTTGCATGTATACAATGTATTTTTACATTGAATTATCATATTCATCCCCACTGCTTTCTCTAACTCCTCCCAATCCACCCTCTCCATCTCCTACCCCCTTCAAATTTCTTGTCTCCCTCCCTCTCTCACATTCCCATTTTGTCTCTGTCTCTCTGTCTCTGTCTCTCTGTCTGTCTCTGTCTCTCTGTCTGTCTCTGTCTCTGTCTCTCTCTCTCTCTCTTATTCCTTCTGAGATAGAGTCTCACTATTGCAGCTTGATAGCCTAGAACTTGCTATGTAGACCAAGACAGCCTTGAATTCACAGGGATCCTCCTGCTTCTGCCTCAGAAATGCTGGAATTAAAGGTGAATACCATTGAATCCAGTTTGTGCCAACAATATATTCATGGGAATAAGGCACCCTTTCTTGATCTTAAACAGAGCATGCACAGGAATGTGCTTTTTTAACTGAACATGCTCAGGTGTGTGCTTGCCTGTAAACTGCTTTCCTATAGGAATGTGGGTAGCTTCCTCAAAACACTCCCCTCCCCCCTCCCCTCCCCATCCAGTGAGGGCAGTGCTTTGGAAATGGCTCCTGCACTCACCCTCCCTCTGTGCAGTGGGTAGTATTTTTTTTGAGGGGGGAGGGGGGAGATTGTGCTTGTTTTGGGCTTTGTCCTCACCAAGATGCAAGATCACTACACACTGATTTACAGTTGCAGCTGCAGCTGAGGAGTTGAAAACCTGGTGTCCTGTGTGATCTTTGGCACTGATCCTGGAAGGCGGGCCTTGATCTGTCTCCCCAGCATTCTCCATGATTGTGTGTATCACCTAACGCAGTTAGCAATTCCCTTTCCTCAGCAATTCCCTTTCTGCTTAAACTAGTTAGGGTGCATCCTCCTGCCCAGAATGAGAGCCCTGAGGGAGAGGTCCCGCTTACCATGCACCCCCATGTGGCCATGCTACTTTATCTTAATCAGAATGTCACCACATCATGTCGTTATCTTGACATGGTAGGAATGGAAGCCAATGGCTTTGAAGATTCGAGCTGCCTTGTGTCACATTCAGGGCAGGTTGTTTGGGGCCAGTATTTGGTCCTCTTTAGTAGGGGACACAGTCATTTGTCCTCAAGCCTGAACCAATTACAGGCCTTCTTCAGAAGAGATGGAGCACTGAGATGACATTGGCTAGCCTGGTCTACAAAGTGAGTTCCAGGACAAGCTCCAAAGCTACACAGAGAAACCCTGTCTCGAAAAACAAAACAAACAAACAAACAAAACTATCTGTTGTGTGGTTGGTGGCTATTCCAGCTGGACCAAGGCTTGGGATCTATTGTAGATCTAGAGCTAATGGGTCACTGAGCAGAGAACAGCAGATCGCAGAGCTCTCTCTAAAGATGTTTGCAAGCTTGAGGTGCCATTGGACAGGCCAGCAGGAGTGTGGAACTGCCACCTGTCTGTGGAGGCAGTGCCTGCCCAAACAGATGCCCTTCTCCTCTCCCAAAGCTGGCTCCAGCACGTGGCCAATTCTAATGCTTGCTTAGGGAGCCCTCGCCATCAGAGGCCATGTCGCCAGATGCTAAATCTGCCCCACAAGAAGTCAGAAAACAGAACTGCAGCAGTCGCTATCCAAAGCCAATATGTACGGAACAGCACAGAGCCCTGTCGGAGCAGCAGGTGCCGCGGCGTGAACGCCGCAGCCAAGCATGTTGACTTTGGCAATGCTCATGCGCGTCTCATCATGGAGAGAGAGTTTATTGAAACTGAAAACTGGGAATAGAGGGCTCTGCGGGGTTGCCCTTGCCACTGTCATCCAAGATAATGGGTGATGGGCAAGTGCTGCTGGTTCGGGGGGACAGTCGAGCATACTTGAGGTGGGGAGGGGGTCACACAAGATGAGGACAGACCCCAGATACCCAGCACCCACATAAAATAATGGGGGTGGCAGGGGGTGCCTGCCATCCCCACTTTGGGGAGATGAAGACAAGAGGATCCCTGGGGCTTGCTGGACAGCAAGGCTAGCTGAACAGGTGAGCTCCAGGTTCAATTAGAAATCCTGACTCAAAACTAAAGTGGTAAGCAACTGAGGAAGACACGTGACGGCAACCTTTGCCCCCCTCCCCAACACGCACATATGAGCATGTGCGCCATGCACTCTGCTTGTCTGTCTCTCATTATGCTCCTGAGGTCTGAAGTCAGCCAGGTGCATTCTGTCCTTAGAGCAGAGGGAAGAACTCAAATTTGGGGGATGGTTTACATTTTATACCTTTTTATTTCTTCCTATTCTCGCTTTAGTCTACTTATGTTCAAATATACTGTTTAATTGTTTGAGAATTCCATCGTGCACGCAGCATATTTTGGCCATGTCACCCCCGAGTCCTCGCCCCTGCTTCTCTAAGATCCACCTTCACCTCTCGCCCCTCACACCTGTGTCCTCTTTTTCTTTCTTTTTAAGAAACAATCCACCAAGTTCAATTTGTACTGTGTGGGGAACCACCCATCAGAGTGTGCCCAATCTACCAGGAGCCACAGCCTTAAAGACAATGTACCCTCCCTGACCTGGAAGTCAGTCAACTGTCAATGGCTTCCTAGCTAGGGAGAGGGACTCATGAGCCCTGCCCACCTCCACTGGGATGCTACTGGCCTGGTCTTGTGAAGGATACACATGATTAAAAATACCAACCACACTGAATACTTGCCCAGGTGTTACATGGTTTTGTTTCCCAAGATAACAGCTCCACAGTGAAGGATCACTCTACTTTTTCAGACACTGAATATGGAACTCAGAGGTGTCAAATGGTTGTCTCAATACAGATAATTAAATAATGACCAAATTAAAAACCGGCTGTGATCCTGTCAGCTACCTAGCCTCCAGCCTGCCTTTCCTGCCTAGCACCACCCCATCTTCATGGCAATCTGGCTGGCCCAAGGGGATGAATGACCATCCATTTTAGCTGTTTTCTCCTGCTGGTACTTGGCATGGAAGATCACATGACTCATTCTGGCCAAAGAGACACAGAGGGGCTTATGAGAAATGATATCTCTCTGATTAAGTGGGGGTGGGAGGTGGGAGGTGGGGGGAAGCTTCAGGACTAATGCCCTTACCAAGACCACCATTCCTTCCTACCTACAGACATGTACAGGTAGACATATGGCCTGTGGCAGTCTTCTTAGATGCTTGAGGTGACACAGACAAGGCCGACAGGCTGGAGATGCAACATGAAAATTTGGGGTACACCCAGGTCCAGAGTAACACACTGACAGTCCTTAGGACCCCTTGCCTCCAGAACTTCTTGTTGAGTGAACAATAAACACCCTATGGCAGAAGCCACTGTTGGATATTACAAGTCGTTTCCAGCTGAACACCTCCTAACATGACCTCATTGAAGGTTAATCTTGATTGTCGACTTAGTTGAAACTAGAGTCATCAAAGAGACACAGCTCTGTGGGCGGGAGAGATGTCATTTAGATCATAGACTGCTCCTGCAGAGAAGGACCTAGGTGTGACCCCGGAAGTGGGTGCTGAAGAGATCTCATTTAGATCATATACTGCTAATGCAGAGAAGGACCAGTGCCCACTTCGGGAGTCTCATAACCACCTATAGCTCCAGTTCCAGAGGATCCAAAGCACTCCTCTGGCTTCCGAGGGCAATGTACTCACACACACACACACACACACACACCTAAAAATAAAAATAAACTTTTTAAGAGAGAGGGAGAATGTGAGAGAGAAACAGAGATAGAGACAGAGATCCAGAGACACACCTCTAGGGAACTCTGTGAGTATATTTCCAGGAAGGACTGAGAGAGGAAGCCACACCCCTAGAATGGGTGGCACCTTTTGGCGATGGCCCACGTATGGAATCGAGGGAAAGAATGCCGCTTGCTTGCCTGCCCTATATGAAATGAAGACCAGCGGCTCTTCAGCATCCGGCCAGGACTGCTGAAACAGTCAGCCTTGTGGACTGAACAGCTACTGGGTTCTCAGCTTCTTCAGTACACAGGCAGCTACTGATGGATGACCCGGCCCATACCGTGCAAGCCAATCTAATATCATCCCCTCTTTGAAACATACTCACCCTGTTGGTTCCACTCTCCTAGAGGACACTGACTAGTACACCCGAGATGTCTAATGTCAAGCCTATGATCTTCGTCCTGTGGCCTTTTGATGCCTGCATGGGGATCTAGCTGTCACCAGCGGCCATTGTCCACCTGTCAAACACACAGTGCCGAAGTGCTCAGACTTAGAAGCTTCAAGGAAGCTGTCCTTTCAGGGGAGAGGCATTCAGCTCAGCAGGATCAAAACTCTGGCTCTGACCTGAATTCTTGGCATCCATCTAGGAATTACAGGTCCTCAAAGCCTGAGCAGACCTGAGACGCCATCTGATCCAACCCCTGTATTATAGACAAAGAAACTGAGGCTCTGAGAGCTGACACACTCTGTGAGGAGGCTCATGTGTGGCATCGGTCCTGATGGTGGAACTCACCTCTCCCATTAGCTCCTGGCCTTGTCCTTCTGGCTCATCATTCAAACTCATCAGCTTGGTCCCAAGCTCTGAATGGCTAACCATCTCAAATTAGAAAGAGGTTCTCTCTTCAGACTTCACTCAGTACAGCAACAGCAGCAAAATCCAGAGAGGTAGAAAGAGACAAATTATCAGATTGTGTGTGTGTGTGTGTGTGTGTGTGTGTGTGTGTGTGTGTGTGTGTGTATGTGTTTGCTTGTGTGTGTGTTCATATGTGTGCATAAGCACGTGTGCACATGCATGTGAAGGCTTTTCTTTTTTTTCGTGGTTCTGGGGATTGAACTCAAGTATCGGTGTAAGAGGAGATAGGATTTTCTCTATCACTTGAGTTGGTTTACCCCCTCTTTGATGAAAGAAGTACTTTGGACTTGGTATGCTCTTTCTAGAAGATCTTGTGGTTAAAACAAAATAAAAAGCCGGGTATAGGAGTAGGGCTTAGAGCTCAGTTGGTTGAGTACTTGCCGAGCATGCACAAAGCCCTGGGCTCAATCCCCAGCACCACATAAAACCAGGAATGGTGGTACATGGCATGCGATCCATGCAATCAGAAGTTTCTGGTCAGCCTCAGCTACCCAGTGAGTTCAAAGGAAGCTAGGGAATAAATGAGACACTGCTCGGAGCGATGAGGAGAGAAAATCTGATGTACTTGGTAACAGCAGTGATGACGACAGTGACGGCGGTGTTGGTGAAGATGACAATGGTGATAATAATGCCGATGATGGCGATGGCGGTAAGATAACAGTGATGATAATCATAATGGTGGCGATATGATGATGGTGGTGGTAGTGATGATGGTGATGGTGATGGTAGTGTGATGGTGGTGATGATAGTGGGTGGTGATGACGTGGTGGTGGTGGTAATGGTGGTGATAATGGTGATAACATTGGTGAGGATGGTGGCAATGATAATCATCATGGTGGTGCTGATGGTGATTGTGATGATGGTGGTGGTGGTGATGGTTGTAGCAGGAATCTTAGAGAGTCTTATTAATAAAATCAAACCTGAGGCCAGTTATTGGGGTCAATGCTGGAAGGTCAGAGAGACAGAACAAGCCACAGCTAACCCCACCTGGCCAGCTTCTCAGCTGGTCTTGTTTCCTCAGACTGCAAGCCTCTGTGTCCTCATCCCAATGGCTCTCAGCTGAACTGTGCTGCTAGAAGCCTGAAAGCTTAACCAGCCAGCCAAATGCTTCTAGTTTCTGGTCCTCACGCCTTATAAACCTTTCTGCTTTCTACCACCACTCCCTGGGATTAAAGGCTTGCTTTCTGGGATTAAAGGCGTGTGACACCATGCCTGGCCTTTCCAATATGGCCTTGAACTCACAGAGATCCAGAGGGATCTCTGCCTCTGGAACACTAGGATTAAAGGTGTGAGTGCCACCATTTTCTAGCCTCTGTATCTAGTGGCTGTTTTTTCTCTGACCCTAGATAAGTTTATTAAGGTACACAATATTTTGGGGAACACAATACCACCACATTTCCTCTCTTTTTGTCTAAAATTAAAAAAGGCTTATAACTAATACAAGAAAAACTATCCAATAAGTATATACAATATATACAGCCAAAAATTACATTAATGATGTCTAGTCCATTAACATTTGACAGATTCAGATAAAAACTCCATTATATGTATTAACAATGTCCAGTCCAGTAACATCTGATAAACTCAGACCAAAATTTTTTCATTACTTATTTAAAACAAGTAGCTCCTTTTTAAAAGTAGATTCCATAATCTCCCTTTTTATCTTATCATAACCATATTCTCTCTTTTTTCTTTTCATAATGGATTCAGTAGTCTACCTTTTGTCATTTTTATATCTTCCCCTTTTTCTTCAGTGTAGATTCAGTGATCTACCTATTTATCCTATTATTTCTTTATCTTTTTTCTCAGAGTAGATTCGATGATCTATCTCATATCTATATTCTCTTTTTCTTTTTGCTTTCTAGGGGTGAAGATATCTTTAGGGAATCTTGAAAAGAAAATTTTTGAGTTAATTGTCAAGTCCTGTATCATTTGTCCAGTCTCTGCATAAAAGGAAAGTTCAGGGCTTGTCACAAGTCCTTGCTCAAGTAGTCTGTCAGGCTGGATCATGTCAGCTAGCCATCTCGAAATTGTCCTAAACAGTTTGTAGTCTAAAGTCGATCTTTCCTTGGTGTTAACCAGCTTAATGGCTTTACCATAGTCCATGTGGAATCATCTTTGTGGGGTCCCGTCATCCTTTTGAAGATTTCAAAGTTGCTGTTAGGTGTGGTCATGGTTCTCTGCAGACTTTTTTTTGTGCCTCCTCTGTGGTTTGGTTTCTGATAAATGTCTGTTTCTCGGAACCATGAACATTCTTCCCTAGAACAGAAAATCTTCACAGCAATTTCTCCCCACCATTTGTTTTGCCAAACTTTTCCAAACTGACCTTTGCTGATACTTTCTTGTAACACAATGGTCCTGGCAATTCTTCTCTGAACCAGCAGCAGTAAACCCTTTGTCCTAGGTAGCAGCATCACCACAGTCACCAACATGATGAGAAGTAGCCAGCAACATGGAGCAGCAGCCGCTGCCTCCATGGTCCCACCACTGTTTGTGGCTAGGTTCGGACTGAAGCTTTTCCTTAGCAAGCCTCCAAGGCTGGCCTCAAATTCAGGATCCTCCTGCCTCTGCCTCCTTCAGCAAATTCAACTGGTGTGCACCACCACAACAGGCAAGCAGCTTTTTCATGAATTCATACCACAAACGTTGGGCGCCAGATGTAGCTAGAGTTTTCCTGCCTGGCCGACAGTCAGGACAAATCTCTCTCACCTGCCAGTCCCACAGCCGCTCAGACCCGACCAACTAAACACAGAGACTTATATTGGTTACAAACTATATGGCTGTGGCAGGCTTCTTGCTAACTGTTCTTACAGCTTAAATTAATCCACTTCCATTAATCTATACCTTGCCACATGGCTTGTGGCTTACCGCCATCTTCACATGCTGTTTCTCATCGTGGCGGCTGGCAGTGTCTCTCTAACTCAGCCTTCCACTTCCCAGCTTTATTCTCCTCCTTGTCCCGCCTATACTTCCTGCCTAGCCAATGGCCAATCAGTGTTTTATTTATTGACCAATCAGAGCAACACATTTGCCATACAGACCATCCCATAGCAGATGGTAATGATCGTGGTGATAATGATGTCATTTTTTTCAGAGCACTGGATTGACCCTAGCCACTCAGGGGCCACACCTAACCTCTTATTCCTCTGGCCATGGAAGGAATACATTCTTTCCTGAAAAGTCATGAAGCCATAGAAAACCTCAGGTTTATAACCCAAACCTTCTTCATCTCAGTCCAATCAGGCAGCAGCTGGCTCAGGCCTGAGCAGCTTCCTCTAGTGGTATTTACCTGCTCTTGGCATTTTGGCTGGTAAACACAAAAGATAACTTTTCAGAAAAACTAATGAGATTATCATGGAAAATAAATAATCATCAATTAAGCATCACACAGAGAAGTGTGGTTTAGAGTTGCTGACAGGAGAGATATTTCCATCTTTCTATTTCTGGAAGGAGCCTGAGATCTGACAAATGATGAGGCAATAACAATGAAAACACAAAGCTGTGTCCCTTTACAACCTCAGAGGCCTTGGGTGGGAGCAGGTTCAGGCCTTAGGCAGCCAGGCTATCCTTCCTCGGGGGAGGCAATAGGGATGTGACCCATGGACACTAGCAGAGAGGTACCAAGGAAGGCTGAATCTGCTCCCTCAGCCCACGGAGGGGCAGTGGAGAGACAGATGAGCAGATGGGAGGGAGGCTTTCCTGATCTCACGGAAGTTTATAGTGAAGCACGTGAGTTACATGCTAGCTACATAAATACAACAAAACAAAACAAAAAAAAAAAACCCTCAAATATGTCAGGAGTGGAGGTACATGCTCTAATCCCAGCAATCAGGAGGCTGAGGCAGGAGGAAGGCCACTAGTTTGAGGCAGCCTGGACTGTATAGTGAGTTTCAGGCCTGCCTAGATGCCATATTAAAGTATTTTATATATATACATACACACACACACACACACACACACACACGCATGCATGCACGCACGCAGGCATGCACGCATGCTTCAAAAACCAGCAAGGAGAAGACAATAAGAGAATGCTAGGGTGAGGAGTAGGGTGCTGGGGTTGGTGAGTCGAATCTTGTTCCTCCCAGTTCCCATGGTAAAGTCCCTACTCCCAGTACCTCAGATGTGACTACATCTGGAGACCCAGTACCTCAGATGTGACAGCATCTGGAGACCAGGCCTTAACATAGGGAAAGCAGAAATGACGTCAAGTTGACGTTCTTACAGAAGCAGAAATTCAGACATAAACACACATGGAAATGGCTCTGGGTAGAAGCCAGCCACATCCACAGAGAAGAACATGACAGATGTTCCTTCTCTGCCAGCCCTGAGAGGAAACCATCAGCCGGCCAACCTTGACCTTCCAGTTCCCAGAAAGGAGAGACAGATACTCTATCATTGAAGCTCCCAGTCTATGTAACTCTAAGAAATGAATCCAGAGGTTCCCAGAGGGCAAGCAGCGTGAGGTAGGTGAATGGGGAGGAGCAAGTGTTTCCTTCCTTCCTTCCTTCCTTCCTTCCTTCCTTCCTTCTCTTCTCTTTCTCTCTCTCTCTCTCTCTCTCTCTCTCTCTCTCTCTCTCTTTCTTTCTTTCTTTCTTTCTTTCTCTTTCTTTCTCTCTTTCTCTCTTTCTGTGTTGGGATTCATTCCCAGGGCCTTGCCCATGTTAGACATGGCTGGAGGTATAAATGAGGCTGAGTTGTAAGGCATGCTAACAAGTCATGCCTTCTAGCCCTCCCATTTCCCCAAGGACACAAGGAAGATGGTCATTAGATGGTCATTAGTTAAGGGAGGGATGGCATCAGGGTGCCAAAGGTTGAAGGATGAGAAGCGAGAGCCAGCGAGCCAGCAGAATGAGCTTCTGGGAAACAGAGCGCTGTGAGGGCCTGGTTCTGGTTCTAAAGACATTGGTTCAGGGGCTAGGCACAGAGTTGCTGAAGAGTCAGACCTAGCCAGGGTTGGGAGGCCTGGTGGAGGAGGAGCAGGGCATGACACACTGACAGACCCTGGAGCCCTGGGAAAGGACTCAGAAAGCCCAAGGCAGTGTGGGTTGTAGTCGTGGTTCCAGAAACCATGGGGACTCAGAATTCTGGAGGAGAAACATAAGCTGGAGCATAGAAGAAGGCCGCAGATATTTCTAGAGGTAGCACTGTGATGGCAATGATGAGGACTGAGGAGTTCTCTGCCCGGTGGATACACCATGGAAGTGAGGGACAAGGAGTCCAGAAGTTTCCATGGTCCCCCTGGTAGATGTTGACTTTGCCCAGAAATGTCCAGAGTCATTTGAGGACAAAGGGGGCTCAAGGGGCCAAGACCTTAGGTAGACAAGGGGGGCAGTTGCATGGTGACAACCGCAAGCAGGATTCTGTCCTTGGCATGAGGCAATGGCTTGTCTCTCATAGGACCAAGGATTCTGAGGAAGGGGGAATCAGGGTAGGCATAGCAATGGTAGCAAGGCTGGAAGGGAAATACAAGAGCTAGTGAGTAAGGGATTTGATAGCCCATGAGCCACACTAGAGCCATGCTGGCTGCTGTCACAATCACACTCACCTACAGGGACTCTGCTTGCTCACTTACCTCCCAGGGGCTCCTTGAGTGGGAGGCCAGCCTCCTCCAGCTCAGGGCAGGAAACATTCCCTAGCATGGAAGAGGTTGGTGGAAGGTGTGTCCAGGTCAGGTCTAGAACCAGCCGAAAACTTTCTAGATCTCATTTTCTAGATCTGTTGCTGCCACACCCACCTGCAAAAGAGGCTGGAGCTGAGAGGAAAGGAGACTGGCCATCAGCCAGTGGCCTCGACCACTCTGCAAGTTCTGAAGCAGGTCCCCAAAGCAGGGGACGCCCAACCTGAGAAGGCTTAAAAAGACCCAAGATGTTCACTCAAATCCTGCAAAACAGGGGTCTCCTTCATTTTGCAGATCAAATGGAACCCCTGCCTAGGAGAACCAGAAAGAAGGGAGGACATACAGACATCACAGTTCACCTACACTGTCTGGCATTAGAGCTGGCAACACTACCTCCATTAGATCTAGGCAAACTGGGACAACTGGTCACCTAGCTTGGGTGATTTTAGTCCACATGAGTGCATACCTAGTTAAAGGTAAGCATTAACTAGGGCCTTTAAAACCCCTCAGTGATTCTGGCATGAGTTACATGACCATTGATGGTGAGTTCAGTGTCAATGAATCAACAGCACATATTAAACAATATGTCTTTAAAGAAAAATACACATGAAACAAGAAACAAGGTGTTGTATTGATTGATGGTTGTGGTTTGAATGTGAAATGTCCCCCATGGGCTCACGTGTTTGAATGTTTGGTCCTCAGCTGGTGATGCAGTTTTTGGAGGATTTGGAACCGGTAGGAGGTGGGTCCTGACTGGAGGATGTGGGTCATTGGGGTTCCCTGTTTTCTGCTTCCTGTTCTACAGAGATACGAGATGAGGCATCCCATGCTGCCATGACTTCCTCATCATGATGGACTGTGTCCCTTAAAACTGTAAGCCTAAATAAACCCTCCCTCTCTCAAGTCGTTTCTTCTCAGATATTTGTCTGTAGCAATGAGAAAGTGCATAGGTGGATGGAAATGAAATGCTGTCCCTAGGCATGTTCAGAAAACGGTATTTTCATATGCAAGGTGACATTACAAAACATAACACAAATAAGGGAAACCAACTGTATATCTCCACAGTGGAATTTTTTTTTTACCTTAAAAGGAATGAAATGGTGATGTATTTACCACATGGATGATAGATATATAGATGATAGACAGATAGATACATGCATGCTAAGTGACAAAAAAAGGTGACATAGTATATGATTCAATTTATGTGAACTTGAATCTACAAGGACAGGAAGTGGTACTGGGCACCCCTCACATCCATGCCTGGCCATCCTCTTCCCTAGGCTTCTCTTTGCTGCTCTGGCATCCCCTGCATACTTCCCTCTGGGAACCTGGCAACTGAATTCTCTCATCACTTAGTCAAAGACCTGCCCAAAGCGGCATGGACAACCAGGAAGGAGGGGACGCCTCTGTTTCTCTCTAGTGTTCAAGCACAGCTGTACAGTTTCTGAGGGAGATGGCAAGGACCGGATGAAAGCGCTGAGTGGTAGAGGCTCTAGATAACAGGATTTGTAAGGTTTCCTTCAGCCCACCGGGAAAGCTTCTGACCACAGCCACAATATGAATGAAGAGAGGTGAGCGGCGCATGTGACCAGGAGCCTGGAGGTGGCAGTCCAGGATGGGCACAGGATGACGAACATGCTGCCAGCCTTCTGGATTCCCGCTTTCCCATCCTCAGCCCTCACAGTCGTTCCACACGTCACACCTTGTAGTCACATAAGACCCTTGTAGCATCATAGGATGCTGCTCTGCTCCAGGGTAACCTTGTCGCATAGATGCATCTGTAGCAGGAAGGTGGGGTGATGTAGAGAGACGCTTCCCTAAGTCCCTTGGTCTCCCTGAGGGGAAGACGATACTTTCCCAGAAGCCCCATTCACTGAGGTCCCCTGAGTCCCATTGGTCACAAGTGGGCCACATACCTAGTCCTGGATCAACCATGGGCTGACAGCGATTGGCTAATTCAGGCAAAAACGTATCCTGGGAGACTAGAATTATGGGTTGGCAGGGAAAGGAAAGAAGTGGGCAGCAGCCACGTGAGCTGTGAGTAGTGTGGGGAAATACCAAAGAAAGGAAATACTTTTTTCGAGACAAGGTTTTTGGTAAGCAGTCATATAGCTCTGGCCGACCTTGAACTTAAGATCCTCCCCCTCAGCCTCTCAAGTTCTGAATTATAAGCATATGCCACCACACCTAGCTCAGAAAAACATTTTTTTCCCCCTGACATCTTGTAGAACCACCAGAAAAGGACTTCGATGTTTGTGATCACAAACTGTACATCTGGCCAAGTGCCACCATGGAGTCGAGCCCCCAACGTCCCCAGCCTGACTGAAGAACATCACAATGGACACCCTCCCTGTCCGTCAGGTGCTCACTGCTCTGATGTGGTGAAACTTTCCTTGGAAACACATCCACCTTGAGATCTCCTCCTCCCTCAGGCCACCCTTCCTTAGCAGGCTCCTGTGGCGTGTGGAAAGCAATTTGAAAGTGATCTGTTTGTGTTGACACGGGCGCGTGGTGGCTCAAACTGGGAGACCCCAATGGTGTCCCTGCTACGATTCCGTCAGTACCTTCCATAAAAGAGTTGTACAGACCACCACCACCACCACCCCACCCCCCCGCCAAGTACCCAGCACGTCTTGTGAATACAGCAAGACAACTGTGACCTTCTAAAGATTAATTGATTTTCCAATCATTTGCATTTTTTATAATAAGGCAACAAAACTTGGCGGGGGGGGGGAGGGGGGAGGAGGGAGGTATGAGTGCTAGAAAAACACCTCCAAAAAGGGAGGAGGCAGGCATTTTTTTTTTTTTCTGCAAGATCCAGAGCCTCATCTCGACAGGACACGCACTGCCTTCCTCGGGCCGCTCCCAGGCAAGCCCTCCAAGGGCAGAATTGATATGCAGCTCCAACAGCAGACAGCTGCTGCGGTCTCCCACAAACTGCCTGGGGCTTACATTATTTTATTCTGGGGGGCGGGGGGGGGGCTGCAGTGAGGAGGGTCTGCATGATGGTTTAGTAACGGCCATTTTCGGAAAACAACCAAGGCAATTTCAGGATTTGCTGTCACAATAGGCACACTAAAAATAAAGTCAGCATAAATAGATTAAGAAATTGACAGAATAACAAGGCATAAAGAATTAGAATAAATGCATGGGCTGCGGATGACAAGCAGAGAGCCCAGTGCGGGGAGTGGGGGGGGGGCGGCAGAAGGGAGGGGGCTTTACCTGCTGACTCTGAGCTTTCCACATGCTTCCTGGCTGTGGGGAGAGCTTATTTCTCAGGGACAGTCAGCACATAATCGAATTCTGCATTAGCAAGCGTGGAGGCTTCTGCTGTGCCGAGGGGGGGCAGGCCGCTTTCCTGTGGCATTCCAATTTCTCCCCCCATGGCTGATCCTTCTTGAAAGACAGATTGGAAGGCTTCCCCAGTCGATTCCTAATCCCAGGCGTGAGTTTGGAGAAGGCTGGAGATGTGGTACAGAAGGGAGTGGGCTGGGGAAATGTTTGTAATTCAGTCCTGACATTTGGAGAAGATGAATCTCTTTGGAAAATGGGCATAGCAGGGAAGAGAGGGGGAGGGGGTCCCTACATGCCAGGAACTCACTGTGTAGGTCAGACTATGCCACGATAATTTTGGAGATGTGGATTCATCCTGAATTGGGAGTGCCAAGCAGAACAGCTTAACTGGTTCATCACAGAGTCCTGGGCAGGGTTGGGCTCCCTCTTTCTCCAGGGTGGGCAGAAGAATCCATCTGTCCTCTCAGGCCAGTTGAGTAGAGAATGCTAGGGAGAAGGGGACAGGGACCCTGGGTAATCCCATATTCCTCCTGCTTCACTCAGTCTAAGACTAATTGACAGCCAAGAGTATATACCCTGCTTTTATGGGAACATCCCATGGGACTTTCTAGGCAGATTTTCCAACCAAGTTCCCTAGGTATTACATGCTAAGTTAAAAAGGTGTGCACATTGTAAGTTTGGAAAACCTCAGTTGAAATGAGCAAGGCAGGTGAATTCTCTTCCAGAGGTCTGAGTTTCCTGTGATAGGAGGCATTACGTAGCCTACGGAGGGATTAAATGAGCAGCCTTTCCCCACTGAAACTCTCCATTCTAAACGTATTTGTAGGGAGACCCTGGGGGTGCGACTCAGTGCTTGACAGATCTCCAACATCTCCAACACTGCTCAACCAACCAACCAACTAACCAGCCAGCCAACCAACCAACCAATGAACAGTTTTTGGTGGAATGCCTATGTCAAACACAGAGGTTGAAAAATATCCTAGCTACCAACCAGCTGAGTTTCAGTCCACTGACTAGCCAGGGCTTCATCCCTGAGAGGGGAGGATGTTGAACAAGGCCCTTGAGGCTTTTGTCTGGCCAAGACCAATTTTCTCTGAAAAAAGAAACAGTCCAGTCCAATACTCATTTGATTATCTACAAGGATTACACATGGCTTACACAGTGGGAATGGCAGCTCTGAGTTGTCTCACATGTGGAAGGCCCCCAAGCCAGACTAACCTTGTCCTGGTGACCTGGGCACTTTCACCCTCAGTGTGCTCGGACTTGGGAGTGATTGTGAGAGGTCAGTCGGAATTAAATAAATGAACTGCAATTCTGCTGGAGGTGTTTAACCATTTCATTAGGCATACTGTCATGCCCAGGTGCTTTGCTAAGTGCAGAGCTGGTTATGGTTATGGTAACTACAGGGAAAATATGTGGTATCACCTCACCATGTAACTATGGGGGAGCACCCATGTGAGTTAGGGACAGCCATCATCCTGATCTTGCCATTTCTCAAAACAGAAGGCTTTCAATATCCTTTTGATGGTTGGGGCTCGGGCTGAATGGGGTTGAGAGGAGGTAAGGGCAACTGGGTGGTAAGAAGGGAGGTTCTGGGAACCAGCCTGGCCAGGATGTCAAAGAGCCTTAGGCTTTGGAATGATGGTCATTTTTTTTTTTTTCTGGAAAGCATGATGTGGGACTCTCCCCAGTCCCTCTTCACTCATCTACATCACTCATCTACAGCAAAGTTCCATCTACTGTGCAGGACTCACCAAACCTCAGGGCTACAGACCAGCCAGTGTCTGAGACAGTGGGAATTCAAAAGATTGCAAGAGAGTGTGACCAGCCGGGCAGTGGGTCTTGGCAAGAAATCTCAGTGGGTAAAAGCTGGAGCAGAAAATCAATCTCTCTCTCTCTCTCTCTCTCTCTCTCTCTCTCTCTCTCTCTCTCTCTCTCTCTCTCTCTCTCTCCCCCCTCTGCAGGGGCTCAGACTTAGGGCTCCACTACTGCGGTACATGCCCTGCTACCAAGGAAAATAATTAATTTTGATGAACAGTTATAAAATGAAGGTCTACTGAATTGGGCAGTCAATGGATTCCTGTCCACAGTGCAGCAGCAGTTCAATGGGCAAAGGATAATCTTTGCAAACTGCAGGGGCAACTGGGCATCCATGTGTGAAAACACCACCACTCAAAGATCCTCCCCCAAACCTCAAGCCAAATACAAAATTTAACCAAAAGCAAATCATGGAGCTTGGTGTTGATTCTAAAAACTACCAAACGTCTACAAGAAAACACAGTAGGAAAAAGGTAGCCTTGGAGAAGGGAAGGCTTTCTCACTTGCAGTAGCAGATGCCTGGTCCACAGAGAAAATGAAAGTGATGCATTACACTCCATCAAGATTAAAACTTCTCCTCTTGGGCCATCAAGACGGCTCAATGGGTAAGGACATTTGCTACCAAGTATGACAACCTGAGTTTGATCTTCAGGACCAGTACGGGAAAAGGAACCAACTCCTAAAAGTTGTCCTGTGACTTCCACACACGCGCCATCACACGCAGGCATCCCTACACACCCAGACACCACATCAAAGTAAATAAATATAAGGAAATCAAAATCAAGTGAGTTAAATCCCTGCTCTACTTCCTAGTCCCTGAACCCAGGGCCTTTGTCAACTTCAACAATATGAAGACCCCACAAAAGAAACCAACACATCAGCAAGGATGTAGAACAAGGCATTTATGCACCATAGATACACAGCTCACATCTGTCTGTCTATCTATCTATCTATCTATCTATCTATCTATCTATCTATCATCTACCAATCACCTATCTATCTATCTATCATCTACCAATCACCTATCTATCTATCTATCATCTACCAATCACCTATCTATCTATCATCTACCAATCACCTATCTATCTATCTATCTATCTATCTATCTATCTATCTATCTATCATCTACCAATCATCTATCTATCATCTACCAATCATCTATCTATCTATCTATCTATCTATCTATCTATCTATCTATCTATCTATCTATCTATTTGTCATCTACCAATCATCTATCTATCATCTACCAATCATCTATCTATCTATCTATCTATCTATCTATCTATCTATCTATCTATTTGTCATCTACCAATCATCTATCTATCATCAACCAATCATCTATCTATCTATCTATCTATCTATCTATCTATCTATCTATCTATCATCTACCAATCATCTATCTATCATCTACCAATCATCTATCTATCTATCTATCTATCTATCTATCTATCTATCTATCTATTTGTCATCTACCAATCATCTATCTATCATCTACCAATCATCTATCTATCTATCTATCTATCTATCTATCTATCTATCTATCTATCATCTACCAATCATCTATCTATCATCTACCAATCATCTATCTATCTACCAATCATCTATCTATCTATCTATCTATCTGTCTATCTATCTATCTATCACATATCCAGAGGCATTTGTGGCACACAGACTCACAGAAATCTGGGTTTAGAAGCCGAGACAGACCTGATGAGAGAACTTAGCAGATGAAGATGCTGCCCCCAAGCCTG
Source organism: Peromyscus californicus insignis (assembly GCF_007827085.1). Taxonomy (NCBI): domain Eukaryota; kingdom Metazoa; phylum Chordata; class Mammalia; order Rodentia; family Cricetidae; genus Peromyscus; species Peromyscus californicus. Next base: position 10,589,230 of record NW_026294525.1, read on the forward strand.
ATGGCCCTCGTTCGATCCCTGGTACCCACATGGTAGAAGAAAATCAAAGCCTACAAGTTGTCCTCTGGCCTCCACATGCATGTTTGTGCACCTGCCCCACAAGTAAATGTAATGATTTCTGATCATGAGAAAGAATGTGTCAGAGGGCAGAGGTTCAGGTGAGACGGGGCAGTGAACGATTTTCTGGGTACGATATAGTTTTCCTTCCTACCTTCAATTAAAACACAAGCTCTTGAGCTACATCTGGGCTTGGGCAAATAGATATTAGGATAAATGCTGAAAGGCACAGAAAACTGTGAAGAATAATCAATTTGGCTCACACCCCCACCATATTATCTTCCAGAGGTTTTATATGATAATGCCATTCCGTCTGTGCCCTATCATTAATTTTAGAGATGATCAAATTGGTCTCTAGACAGGTGAGGTAACTTGACTAAGGCTGCACAGGTAAGAAGTGGCAAAGTCAGGATCTGAACCCATTGCCTGATACCAACATGTCTTCTCATCCTGATCCATAAGCAGAGAAACCAGTTATTTGGGCAGGTGTGTGTCTTATTCTACCCTATACAACCTATACAACCCTTTATATCTGGGTCAAGCTAAATGTGCTTGTGGTTTGCCTTATAATATTAAGGGGCTAGCCACCTCTCAGGTTTTTATTTTAAATGTGTTTATTTTACGTGTATTGAGTGTTTCTCTATGTGTACCATGTGTGTGCCTTGTACCCACAGAATTGAGAAGAAGGAACTGGACTCCTGGAACTGAGTTATGATGGTTGTGAGCCACTTTGTAGGTGCTGGGAATCAAACCTGGGTCCTCTGCAAGAGCAGCATGCATTTTTAACTACTGAGACACCTCTCCAGCCCCTCCTCTCAGGTTTGTAAATACTTCCCAGGCAGGAATTACAATCCGGCCAGCTCACCTCTCCACCCTCCCTTCTATTGCTTCTGGCTGGCCTCACAAACTCCAGTAAGAAACCTCGATCCCTAGCCCCCCACCAAGGGCCGCCCTAACTGCAGCCTTCAAGGCCTGTGCGGATGGAGGCTGCCTGGGAAGCCCTCCAGATGGCCCAGCGTAGACATGCTCCTCAACGTCTCTGGTCAGCTGTGAAAATGAGGCCATGTTCAACAAACAGCATTGTTCAGAACGAGCAGCAGTCATTGCTTTTGGCAAGAAAAAAGTCAACTTGGAACACGTGGGTGATTCTCTTTAATTGGATGTGCCCCATGGCTGTAACAAAAATCAATGCATATCTGGTGCGGCTGCAGGTGTACTGATGCATCCAAGGCTCTGCAGCTGCCGAGGAACCACAGGGCCTGTGGGACCAGGACATCAGGTGTTCCTGGTTCTCCTGTGGGTGAAGCATCCAAAATCCTGTTGGGGCTCCTTGGGGAGAGCTCTAGGGATATGGACTGGCTTCCAGAGTGCCAACGGGCACCCAAGGGGCTATGTGTGGTGTGAGTGAGTTCCGGGTGCAAGGTGTGGAGTGGGCAGAGGTGTGCTGGCACCTAGGCTCTGCCCCTGAAGCTCTGAAGGCTCATGGAAAGTTCAAAGGTCCAAATGAGCCCCTGCCATCTGTACCAAGGATGACAGGGACATCAGGCACTCAGGAAGGACAGGGCTGAGCAGGGCCTTGGGAGACAGGGCACCTTTTGATGTTAAGTAGAATGTTGTTGGAGTCCACATGGGGAGACAATAAGACTGAAGGAGAACGTAGCTTCCGAAATCTATAAAAAAAAAGTACCTTTTCTCCTACAGAGAGGGGCTCAGGCAGGAGAAGCTGGTGTGGGATTGTGTGTGTGTGTGTGTGTGTGTGTGTGTGTGTGTGTGTGTGTGTGCAAAATAAATGAGATAGTGTTCTATGGAGCATTTAAGAAATGATGTACCGAGGGGGAAAATAACTGGATTACCTTCCCTGCCCCCTCTCCAGCCTCCGTCCCTTGAACTTGGCCTATACTTTTCTTTGTGGTATATTCTCCTATCCAGCCGGGGCAGTGGGTTTTGGAGACTCCCTGGACTCCTAGGAGCATCTGGAAGTCCCAGGCTGGCCTGCCCTGTGCAGACTTCAATCCCCTTCCGCAGCTGTGGTGGGAACCGTGACTTCCCACCCACGGACTTTGTGAGGGAGTGGTCACACTCTCAAGGGGTGGGTGCCTGTTGAGGAATTTTAGAATCTGCTTCTCTACCACAGTGCAGTGTCACAGGAGAGAAAATGGGGTCCCCCCCCGGTTTGGGGTGTGCCACTGCGGTTCCTCAGCCCTGGGCGGAGCTGCCAGTGTCTCTTCTTGGCTTAAAAAGGACTCCTTTTCACATCCAATAGCATCAAAATGCTGTTAGGTACTTCACGGTAAACTTGCTTACAGCTTCTCATCCCTGACTTTGGTGGGTGTTTAACACACATGAAGAGGCAATCCCAGAATCCAGGTCCCCCCATGGGCCCCCCAGTGCCTGGTTCTCTGGAGACAGCCTTGACATTGGTGTTATGAGGTCTGGAAGCTTGGCTTGTAGGCTGGTCGCTTTGCTACAATGCCCTTGATTTTCGCAGCTGCAGAGGCTATTTTTCTTTCTCAAGGCTCTGCTTTTGTGTAAGAATTTATCATATTTTTCCTCAGCCCAGAAGTGAATTATATATCTCTATATGTATTTTGAAAACTTGAAGAAAATCCTTTAAGCTGTTTTGGACTTACCCAAGCGTGTGAAAAGGGTATTTTCCACCAGTAGTTCAGATGCCTAATATGTTTTCAAAAGGCCCAAATAATTTGAATTTAAAACTCTGAATTGGGCCTCTTTATGTAGCATCTTTAAAAGGTGCCATTTATAAAGAAAAATGTGGTCATGAAATAAAGGATACGGGGAGTAAGTGAGCCTGTGGTTACAGTAATAGATGGAGACCCATAAATCTCAGCTTCTATTCTTGGCTCTGGGAAGAATTTATATGTGGCTGTATTTGGCATCGGCAGGGACAGGGCAGATGGACTCAAGAACTTGGGTAGGAAGGAGATGAGACTGCCCTGCACGGGTAAAATGATGAGATGCACACGCCAGACACCAGAGCAAACTTGGGCAAAGCCCCCTGAGAGAAAGGCCACCTGAGGCTGGGAGGAGTGTGTGACCTGCTCGCTACACACTCGTGAGGACCTGGGTTTCTCGATCTAAAGACCTGGCATGGGGTGTGCATCTGGAACCCTGGTCCTGGGGGCGTGGAGGTGACAAGCACATCCCTGGGGATTGCTGGCTACCCAGCCTACTGGGCAAATTCTAGGTTCAGTGAGAGACTTTGTCTTAAAAAAATAAGGCAGAGATCTTTTGAGGAAGACATCCAACATGGACCTCTGGCCTCTACCTAAACACACACACACACACACATACACATACACACACACACACACACACACACACACACACACACACACACACACAGACCTATATACAAGAAGGAAGGAAGGAAAGAAGGAAGGAAGGAAGGAAGGAAGGAAGGAAGGAAGGAAGGAAGGAAGGAAGAGGAAAAAGAAACAAATTTGCAGATCAGTGGGTCATCCAGAATGGCGCTGCAGACTCACAGAACCACTAAGGGGAAAGCCCGGGGCTGGAGGTAAAGCAGGGACCTCTGGATTGAGTTCTGGGGGGACTCTGCAAAGTGTAAAGCCAGAGAATGTCTCTGGCTAACTGCAGATCCAGGGCTCAGGCCCTACTCTGCCAGTTACCAGTCTGTGCGCTGAGCCCATCACCTCTCTGGTCTTAGTACATTCAACCTTCTAGAAATCAGCACCACAGACTGTGGCTTACAAACCCCAGAAGTTAAATTATCGTAGTCCTGGAGGCTGGGAACCTGAGACCAGGATTCTGCGGCCTCCTCATGTGGTAAAAAGGGCAAGAGAGTTTGATGGCAGCTCTCTTGTAACGGCACTAATGACCCTCATGGGGGCCCCATCCTCACGGCCTGATCACCCCACGTGGCAGCCAATATGGATTGTCAGCTTGACAGGATCTAGACTTAGCTCAGAGCCAGCCTTCTGATGGTGTTGGTGAAAGATTTTCTAGCTCAGGTTAGCTGAAGTAGGAAGACGACTCACTCCCCCGAGGGGTCCTGGAGACCATGACATGGAGTGAGCGGAGCACCAGGCTTCATTTCTCTCTGCTTCCTGACTGTGGGTACGCTGGGATCAGCTGCTCCCGGGACCACGCCTTCCCCACTGTGGTGGACTGTACCCTCAACTGTGAGACACAATAACCCTAGGTTCTGCTTGTCGTGTATTTGGTCTCCACGGTGAGGAAAGTACCTAACATACCCACTAATACCATCACCACTACCCACATCCACTGTGGCGGTAGTGGTCATCATGGTGGTAATGATCACGGGCTATGTCAGTATTTTGTGGCTGGGACGGGATACCCACAATAATTGGAAGGAGGAAATATTTACTTTGGCTCAGACTGTCTGAGTTTTCAACCTGTGGTCAGCTGACTCCATTATTTCTAGTCCATGGTTGGTGAGGCCGAGCATGATGTTTGGGGAGCACGTGGGAGAGCAGAGACTCATCGCAGACAAAAGGCAGAGGGAAAGGGGGGCTGGAGACAAGCTATGTCCTTCAGAGGCACGCCCCCAATGATACACTTTCTCCAACAGGCCCCACTTCCTCAGCCTCTACCCCTTCCTAATGATACCATAAAACTCTGAATCCATCAAGGATCGATCCATTGACAGAGCCCCACACGCTGCGATTGCTTCCTGAAGCCCATCAGTTACTGTTCCCTCAACACACACCCTGGCAGGACTCGGGCTTAAACCATTTCTATTTCAATAGGAGTGATGCTGATGGTGAGTGACTCCAGAAACGATGTAAGTACTTATGGTGGTGATGGTCAGGGCTTGGGGTTCCAACGTGTGAGTGGGGTGGGGGGAGGGACACAAACACGCAACCTAGACGACTTCTTTGAGCCAGACTAACCTCGTTTTGGAAAAGAAGGATAGCAGTATTTTATCTGTAGCGTTGGCAGAAGATAAAAGGCAGATTAAGCAGGGTGATGGCATTACTAAGAGTAGCGAGAGATGGTGAATGTAGCCCTGGTGAAAGTGATGGTAGGGGTGGTGATGGCTGCAGGACTATGGTGATATGGGTGCCAGGTGGCCTTAGCAATGGTAGACACGATGATGGTGATGGTGGTTCTGGCGGTAGTGATTATGGAAGTGATGGTGGTAACACAGGTCTCAGTAATGGCAGCAGAAGTGACTATGGTGGTCCTGGTCCTCAGTGCAAAGAGAGCTAGGCCAGGCTAGCTGAGTCTGATGTCCTTATCAGTGACTAGCAACCAAAGACACCAGGAACATGTGGGTGGTTGTACAAAGTTGGTCTTCCTGGCACTTTTGCCACAGGGAAGAACACACAGCATAGAACACAACCTAGGCTCTGATTTCATGTCTGTTACTTGGACAAACACCCTGACTTAAATCAGCATAGAGGAGGGGATGGTAGTTTAGGTTAACATCCCAAATTCCAGGCCATTATAGCAGGGGGGTCATGTTGTGGGATATTATTTGAACTAGGCAGAGATGTGTTACATTTTGTTGATGCTGCAGACTATTGCTTTAACTGTGTAAAGGTGTGTTACTTTTGTTTATGCTGCATGTGTTTAATTATGCAAAGATGTGCTGCATCTGTTTCACCTTGCCTGCCTAAGGTACCTGATTGGTCTGATGAAGAGCTGAACGGCCAATAGCTAGATAGAGAAAGGATAGCTGGGGCTGGCAGGCAGAGAGACTAAACAGGAGGAGAAACCTAGGCTCAGGAAGAAGAATGGGAGGAACAAGAGATGAAGGAGGAGGAGAGAATGGGGAGGAGGGGAGAGATAAGCTGCCCAGGCAAGAAGCCAGGCACCCGCCCCCAGCAAGCAGTGAAGTAAGATATGCAGAAGAAAAGTAAAAAGCCCTGAGGCAAAAGGTAAATGAAGAGAAACAGGTTAAGTTAAAAGAGCTAGTGAGAAAAGAGCTAAGCTAAGGCCGAGCATACAAAACTAATAATAAGTCTCCACATCATGATTTGGGAGCTGGTTGGTGGTACAGAGTCACGGAGGCAGGACCTTGAGAAAGGTGGTCATACCAAATCCACAGGCGAGCAGAAAGAAACAAATGTACCCATGTTGCATGCCAGCCTGCCTGCCTGCTTGTGTGCTAGCTTTCTTCATTCATATAGTTCAAGGCCTAGCCTAGGGGATGGTGCCACCCACAGTGGGCTGGTATTTCCTGTGTCAATTGACAATATAAACCCAACAGACATGCTTACAGATCAACTGGACCCAGATAATTCCCCATTAAGACTCTCTTCCCACGTTTCTAGGTTGTGTCAAGTTGTTAGTTAAAAATAGCTGGAATGGAATTGGGGCATCTCAGTAAGGGGGTGGTAAGAACTTACCCAATTTTGGGAAGATTTGGGGGTGGTCGCTCTGCATTGGGCATTGGGACATTGAAATCAGCACATCTGGGTATCACTAACTTATGTGGGACACAAGGAATGGAGCGAGACCACGTCTGAACACTGAAGAAGTGGTTGTTACTCATGCTCTGTGGTGGGGGCGAGAGAGGGGACGCGGTCATTTTTGTGGTTTGAACGGTGTACTTGTTTTTATCTGTGCTCAAATGTGATTATGGAGGGGCCTTGCTTTTGTCTCCCTCCGTCCTGGTCACAGAGTGGCCTTGTTTGAAGTTGGTGCTCGATCTGTATTTGGTCAACAGGCAAAGGTCACGGCCGAGCTGTGAGGGCCAGGCCGCCTCCAGCTGACAGCTGACAGACAACTCCTGTTCCCCACCACCTAGCCCCCGCTCCCTGTTCCCGTTCATGGTTCATCAAGCCCCTCTTTAATTATAACTGGACTCCAACATATGGGGTGTGGGGGGGGGAGGGGGGCCTTCTGACTACACACATCTGAACAGCCAGGATCTCTACACTAAAGTTAATAAAGTTCATAAAGTTAATAAAGTCGCCACTTCTGGAGGTCAAAAGCATTCAGATATCACACAACTGAGCTTCAGTACCTCTGGCTAGGGTAAACATGTTATGTCCATCACAGGCTCGCAGGGGTCCAATGTATGTGATCTTGTAAGGCAGGCCTGAACCTCAAAGCACTCAGTATTATCAAGGCGGTATGATATGATATGATATGATATGATATGATATGATATAAGGGCCTTCCCCACAGCACCCCTCTTCAGTCCATCCTGGGGTCGCCACAAGCCATGGATAACTACCAGCCCCAGTAGTTTAGGCTTTTGACCTCCAAACCAAGAAAACCTATATTTCTACTGTTTGGCATCACCAGGGTTGTGGTCTCTGGTGACAGAGACACGGGAAACCAAATTTGAGCTCATGTGGAGTCTTCCTGCAGCTGTGCTTACATTCCTGAGACAGCCAGCCCTGGTCAGACCACCCGAACTGGTGGGTACAGCCTGGCCACATCACTGTGACACACACCTCCATCTTCCCGGGACTGCCTCCTCTCCCTGTGCTTCCTTTTCTGTTTACCTCAAACCTCTTCTAACCTGTGTGTGCGTGCGTGTGTGTGTGTATGTGTGTGTGTGTGTGTGTGTGTGTCTGTCTGTCTGTCTGTCTCTGTGTATGTGTGTATCTCTGTGTGTGTCTGCACATGTGTGGCTATGTGTGTGTGCATGAATGCATACATGTGTGTACATGTGTCACTCTGTGTGTATGTATGTGTTTATATGTGCATGTGTGTGTATGTGTGTGTGTGAGAAGTCAACATGCAGGAGTTGGTTCTCTCCTTCCTGCCGTGTGGGTTCTAGGGATCACACATGCACAGCATGCACTTTATCAGCTGAGCCATCTTGCCAGTTCGCTTCCGTCCCTCTTATGAGATCTGTCAGTGGACTGAGGGCCTCTCCCAGCCCCCCGATTTCTTAACTTAATGACTTCTTCAGAGACTCTCTTCTCCAGTTAGGTCATATTCCCAGGCTCTGGGGTTGGGGTCGGGATACAACCTTTTGGAGGCCACCATTGACGCATCATGGGAACAGCCCAGCTCATTCCCCAAAGGTCTCCCGCCCTGGTCTTCCATTCACGGCCTCACTGTTGCCACTTCCTAACCAGAACAGGATTCTGAAAGGCAGGTGTCCCTAGCCCAGTGCATTATGGGGCCTTATGCATTGCAGTCTGTACACTCCCCATTTCCCCAGCACACTGGACGTCTAGTCCAGGGTCTCTCCCTCCTCCATCATCTCCCTGGCACGTCTGCTGCCAGGTTCTGAGAACACAGGGTGGGGACACCCAGCAGGGCCCTCAGACACCCTGGGTCCCCACCCAGTGATGAGGACTTCAACTTCCCTGTCCGATGTCGCCTCTCCGCGGTAGTGTGGCTACAGGTGGTGATGTCCTGGCCTGTCATCCCGGCCCTGCTTTGTCCAAGGCTGCCAGTCCCCGGCAGGGCTCCTGACTCCCCTGGCAGTGACTAAGCACCTTTCAGTGGGCTGCAGCCATTAATCTCAGCCAGCGAGCAGCCTGGACGTACTGTTCTCCTGGAGCGCCAAGGCTGTCCACGCAGCCATTGATTTAAGAGACAATATCACTTGCTTCCAAGTTTATGAGGCAATAAACAGCCCCGCATATTGATGAACGCGGAGGTGTTTGCTCAGCACATTCGCTGTGTGCATTTATTACGAGGGCTGTGCTTCAGAGGGAAGGAAACGGCAAGTGTTTCCATTTCCTGTGGGAGGGCCGGGCCCTTCCCCCCGGGAGTTTTCATCCATTTGATGCCTCATCCTGGGGTGCAGGGACTAGAAAGTAGTCTCTGGAGACAATATATAGGTGCTGAACTCTGGCTGCTTCTGTGCCCCCAACTCCCAGGGCCTTGGGAAGCCTCAAAGGGCCCAGAACCCATTGCTAGGAGGGGCTGGGATAAAAGGAGAGATAAAAAGAGTCATTTTTTTTTTCCTGAGAGCCCCACCCCTGAGCCTCCTCTCCATCCTCCTGTGTCTCCTGTCTCCCTGGAGAAGCACACACCTAATAATAATAGAAGAGAGTAACCAAGCCAGCACCGACTCCCCTCCTGGCATAACACACCAAATAAAAGTCCTTTTAATCTTAAGAAGCTGGGACGCCTACAAGGCTGGGCTACTAGTCCATAAAGCTGAATCTTCAGAGCATTTACTAGCTGGAATGCCCCACGAATCTAAACTGCTTTATGTATAAAATATTAGGAAGGCTCGGAGGAGGTGGCGAGGCCGGGTGGGGAGCGAATGGGGGAGATTGATTGCAAACTTTGACCAACTGAGCGGTTCTGTGCATGCCGAATGGCTAGAACAACACTTGAAAAATGTATTAGATTATCCAAAACACAAAGCTGATTTATAGCCGCACTGATTCCCATCTCGCCATCTATTTTCGTAATAGAGAGAGATTAGGACGATGGCAGAGTCTGCTGGGCTTTGCCAGCTGGGTCCCCTACCCCCCAGCAGCCCCCAGTCCCACAATGTGTCATGTGGAAAACCAAGAACGTGCACTTTTTACCAGCCATGCTGCTGGGGAGCGGCTTCCCTTCTAAAGCTTGTCTAAGGCTGGGATGGAAACTGACTGCTCAGGGAATTAGCTTTCAAATCTCAGAGACACAATCAGTTAAAGTCTCCAAGTGCTTCCAAGTGAGGGAAAGGAGGCAGGGTCCCTCTCTGACTCTGCTGGAATGTAAGAGGTTGGAGCCCAGCCACCACAGCCTAGAGCAAAACTATGATTCTGAGAACAGGACCATGGGGTCCCTACAGTGGCCAAAGCAAGGACAAGCTTTCCTTAAGAAGATGTTATGTACTCATTGCCTGGCACCGGACATTTGTCTGTTTGGTAGATATTCACCAACATGCTGTGCCTATGCGGACGGAGAGTGTGGGGTCACCCTCCCTCTGCTGTGCGGACGGAGAGTGTGGGGTCGCCCTCCCTCTGCTGTTTGCTAAAAGCTTTGCCAGAGCATCCAGGAGGCCCGTTGGGGTGCTGCCCTCCAGACCTTCCTGTGCAGTCCCCCGCTGTAATTAGGGCACAAGGGCCAGATGAATAAATTACTGGTCTCGGAGAGGGTTCAGGGCGCTATGGTTCCAGGTCTGCACCAGAAGGGGACTTCGGTCTTTGTAAAAGGCTCCAGGGAGAGGTGGGAGTTGGGAAGATGTGTGACTGGGTATGACCATAGGGTCTGCTCACCCACATGTCAGCCTCTCAGAATCGATTACGATTCTATAAGCTGTCACCCCCAAACCACTCTTCTAGGAAAATCTTCCCAAGTTCATTGTTCTAGGATAAGGTAGTAAGCTCTCTCCCTCTTCCTTCCTCCAGTTTTTGGAATGTGCTCAAGGCCAAGCTTGCCCTAGACTCAGGTAACAGTAGAAGACCCCCAGCATGGCTGCTGTGCCTGAGCAGGCAGGAGGGGCCAGCTGTGCACAGCTGTGCCAACAGAAGGGTCTTAGCAGCCCGGAGGGCTTTGGATGACCCTACACTCAGAATGACTACCAGCTGCCAGAGCTGGAGGGCAGAGCTAAGTTCCTTCCCCATGGAGCTGACCACAGGAACAGGTCAGGACAACTGTCCTTGGGGGTGGCCAATAGGGTATGGCACGGTGCAGACCACAGGCACAGTTAGAGTAGCAGTGATGACACTGGGACCCAAGCACTGAAGGAGCTTGTGGAGTGGCCACCATCACCGCCTGCCTCCCCATGACGTCACCACCTGCCTCCCTATGACGTCACCGCCTGCCTCCCCATGACGTCACCGCCTGCCTTCCTGTCACATCACCACCTGACTCCCCATGACGTCACCACCTGCCTCCCTGTCACACCACCACCTGCCTCACCATGACATCGCCACCTGCCTCACCATGATGTCACCACCTGCCTCCCTATGACGTCACCGCCTGCCTCCCCATGACGTCACCACCTGCCTTCCTGTCACATCACCACCTGACTCCCCATGACGTCACCACCTGCCTCCCTATGACGTCACCGCCTGCCTCCCCATGACGTCACCACCTGCCTTCCTGTCACACCACCACCTGCCTCACCATGATGTCACCACCTGCCTCCCCATGACGTCACCACCTGCCTCCCCATGACATCATCACCTGCCTCACCATGATGTCACCACCTGCCTCCCCATGACGTCACCACCTGCCTCCCCATGACATCATCACCTGCCTCACCATGATGTCACCACCTGCCTCCCCATGACGTCACCACCTGCCTCCCTGTCACATCACCACCTGCCTCCCCATGACGTCACCACCTGCCTCCCCATGACATCACCATCTGCCTCACCATGACATCGCCACCTGCCTCACCATGACGTCACCACCTGCCTCACCATGACGTCACCATGACGTCACCACCTGCCTCCCCATGACATCACCACCTGCCTCCCTGTCACATCCCCACCTGCCTCCCTATGATGTCACCACCTGCCTCCTTGTCACATTGCCACCTGCCTCCCCATCACATCATCACCTGCCTCACTATGACATCACCATGACATCACCACCTGCCTCATCATGACGTCACTACCTGCCTTCCCCTTAGCCCAATCATCATCACCATCCTCATTACCATGGTCACCATCCACGCACATTCTGGAAGGGCAGGTGGGCTAGTCTCCTTGCTAAGCACATGTCATAAATCTCGATCGGTCTTCACAATATCAGTGCCCAAGAGACCACAGGGACCCTATTTTATAGACGAGGACGCAGTAGGGGAGCGGTCCCCCAGACAATGGCGGCAGAGTGGGAATTCTAAACCCTATGGCTTGAGCACATGTCACACCACACAGCCGCCTGCCCAGCTCCGGAGGCTCTTGGCTTCTTGAAGATTCGAGCTGGGAAGTTCATCTGCTCAGTGACCACAGACAAACCGTGCTGTGTGTGGCAGGAGAAACATGATTCCTACACTTACTTATTCTTTGTAGTAATCATTCATTCATTCATGCATTCATGCACAGACTACAGTCAGGGTGTAGATGCTAAGAAGAGAGGGAGGTAACCGTCCTCCACGCAGTTCACCCACTGCCCTTCAGGGATCAGGTGTGGCCACCTTGCTGCCCTGGCCTGGGGGGACCATTCAGGGCCAGGCCATGGTTATGGAACCTCTGAGATCCTCATGGGGCCAGATGTAGGACATGCCTTCCTTCACCTTATGCTCTTTTCCCTCTTCTTCTTCCCATCTCCTAGAATATGGTACACACACACTTAAAGACAGGGGCTCGGGGGAAGGAGCTACCCCAGCGGGCATGATGCCCTGGGGTCCATCCCCATCACTGCACAAGACTGGCTGTGGGGCTGGTGACCCCAGAGCTCATGACGCAGAGGCAGGAGGATCAGACACTCCAGGCTTTCAAGGTTATCCTCACCAGAACAAATTGTGGGCTAGCCTGGGCTATGTAAGGTAAGACCCCCCATTTCAACAGACAGCCCCTAAACTACCATCACCAAAACACTACCTGTGAAAGACAAAGTCCCAATTCATTTCTCCGAAGAGGTTTCCCTGGAGGCAAAGCCCCCTATAATTTAAGAGATATGTAATTCACGTGTCTGCATTTAAAACCATCAAAGTGCTTTTTTAAAAGTGCTTTTTGAAATCGTGGAGCTCTTTTGAACCTTTAAAGTTCCTTCTTTGAAACATGGGAGTCACTCATTGCCAAGGATAAAGATGGTAAAATACCAAAGGGCTAGGGGTGGGTTTGGGACGCACACTCCCTGACATTTCACTGTGTGAAATTGGATTTCTCATCTTGAACACTCACTTCCAATTAGACCACAGGCTGCCATGGACTCTCCCAAGCTGGCTGAGCCAGCAGCCAGGTCTGAGACCACCCTTACACAGAGACACACTCCAGGGCTAGGGTGTGCTGGCCGTCCCCACCAGATGGGGTTGGGCATGTGGTCTGCCCTGCGCACAGTTTCTTCTTTCCTACAAAAGGGTTAAAATGAGCATAGGAATTTGCTGAATTTCTACACCCACGCAGATTTGAAAGGGAGTGCCCTGCCCAGGAGAGCACCACACGCAGTTCACAGGCAACACAAGATGCAGCCTCTGGATTGGGTAGGTGTTCCCCAAGGCCCAGGCTCTGATGTCCTGTCCCTTGTTGTTGACTGGGCAGACCCCCATGGAGGCCTGCAGACTGCAGAGGGAGTGGACCCTGTAGGTGAGCTTGACACACCCCTCTGTGCTGGGCCCAGGGTTCCAGGAGGGCTGTCCCCCTGGGAATTTAAAACAGCCTTGGGATCCCTGCTTAGTCCATATGACCATCTGGGGACCTGGAAGAAATGGATGCATCCCTAGCTTTCAGGGGCTACTTGGAACTGGGGCCCATCACCTGCATCTGCCTCCTGAACTTGGGACAAGGGACCTCAGAGAACCATGTTCTAGCAACACAGGGTTTCGTCTCTGGGCTGCCCACTGGGCCACCTACCTGCAACCCTTCTCTGATCCGGTGTTCCCACCAGCAGCTCAGCCTGTCCTGATACAGCCAGGCCAGGTTTGGACTCTCTCCTCAACCTTGCCCAGGCCTGGGATCATTAACCTGGGATTCCAAACGCACACCAGCTTTGGCGGAATGGTTATCCGAGACAGGGGTCTGGAGTATGGACTAGGCTGAAGTGGATTGCCCAGAGCACCTGCCTTCTTCCGAACTATTTCTTGTAGCAGGCCCGATTCCTTTCATGCCCTTCCTGGGGACTTCTGAGGTTACAGGAAGGTCCCCAAGAGGTCACCTGATCTTTGCCTCCCTTCTGAGTGTCCCCTCTTCTTACATACAAGCCCTACCATATTTTGGCTTCCGAGGAAGTTATCTGCCCCCTGTCAACTGTGGTCCAAAAATACTAATATTTGTCTTAATTCTGAAGGGATTCTGCTCTCCCTCATGGAGATGTTCTACTTTATTCTCTTCATTGGTAATCTCTTACTGTGTCTAATTTACAGTGTGCACTGTGTCACAGGTTTGTAGGCAGAGGAGGAAGTGTGTGTGTGTGTGTTTGTGTGTGTGTGTGTGTGTGTGTGTGTGTGTGTGTGTGTGTGTGTGTGTGTATGTGTGTGTGTAAGATTCCCTCTCACTAATATTTTCAGTCATCCACAGGGGTCTTGGAACACTGGCCTGGCGCACCAGGGGGATGACCACACCACACCCACAAGGACTCAATACTAATAAACAGTGAGTCTGTTTCCACGTCTTTCTCTCCCTGCTGAACTGATCACTAAATCCAGGCTGGTCCAAACCCTGTCAGTCCTGTCCTTGAGGTGTCTCTCAGATCCACATGGGGTCAAAGAAAATGAGAGGACAATGGTGGCAGGGGACAGGCCACCCCGTGCTGGGAGGCAGTCAGGGGTTGGGAGGCCTCTACTGTGGGCCCCAGTCTCCTGGCCTTCATCAGAGTTTGGTGGCCAACACCCCTTCTTAGATGCCCCCCCACACCCCTTCAAAATCTCCTTTCTCACTAATTCTTAATTCTACTGAGGAGTCTTTGGAGTCCAGTGATACTCTGTATCTATCACTTATGTCCCAGGGGAGCCATGTGCTCACAGCATCCATTCCTTCGATGTGGACAAGACTTCCTGGGCACCTGAACATACTCCAATTACCCTTTGTGTGACTGTCCTTCACAGGGTCAACAACCTTGTTCTTCTTAGCTTTTGAAGACTGGGACCAGATCACTGTCTTTCCCACCAAAGAGAGTCAATCTAACTTCCTTTTCCCGGGGGGCCTTTCTTCAAAATCCCTTCAAGCAGGCAGGCTGTCCAATCCCTCTATTACAGCCCTTGGATGGCCCCCAACTCTGACACCAATTGGATACTTGGCTCACAGAGTACCCTCAGGGTGTGACTTCAGTGCCACCAAACTAAAGGGTGGTATGTAGGCCAGGCAGGAAGACTAGATCTCTCGGTCTACTCACAGAGGACATTTGTATGAAGTGCGCACAATACCATCAATTATACTGATTCTGTGACTACTGCTGAGCAGTGAGGCGAGGTCACTACCTGGAATCAGCTTGGGAGAAGCCAGGCCGGGTGACATCCAGGTTTGTGATCCTGCAAACCAATAGCATTCTCAAATGCAAAACCCCACATTATAGCAATTTGAGACCCAAGCCCATTTTTCTTTACTGTGTATTTGTAAATAGCTTTCAACTGAATATAGAGATTTCTGTAGCAGTTACCAGTCTTCCAACCAATTACCAGGAATTGGAGAGATCTGACCCAGGGCCTTGTGGCGGGGTGGGGGGAGTGGGGAGTGGCTCCCTGTCACCATGGAAACTTGGTTACAACTGCTTGGAAATAAGGTTGCTTGTTGACCAGACTGGGATGTTCTGAGGGACATAGTCCTTGGCCAGTCCATGGCTGACTTTGCCTGGCATCCTGCCTTTTGTGTCAGTGTCTTAGTTAGGGTTTCTCTCGCTGTGAAGAGACACCATGACCCCAGCAACTCTTATAAATGAAAACATTTAATTGGGGTGGCTTACAGTTTCAGAGGTTTAGTTCATTATCATCACGGCGGGACATTGCGGCACACAGGCAGACATGGTGCTGGAGAAGGAGCTGAGAGTCCTACATCTTGATTCGCAGGCAGCAGGGAGGAGTCTGAGTGTCCCCCTGAGTACAGTTTTTAGCAAAGGAGACCTCGAAGCCTGCCTCCACAGTGACACACTTCTTCCAACAAGGCCACACCTACTCTAACAAAGACACACCTCCTAACAGTGCCACTCTCTTTGGGGGCCATTTTCTTTCAAGCCACAACATTAGCCATGTCTCAAAGGCCACAGTTCTGTGAAGTTTTGTCTATGCATTTTTCTGTGGGTGTTTTCAAGGGCTCCCCTATCACATCCTCAGCAGGGACAGAATAAGGGAATCATCTTGGAACCTGCATCCCAGCTTCTGAGAGCTATTTAGAGCTAGGCACATTATATATTGTCTGAGCCACAGTTTTCTTGGTGAGGATAAGAATGAGAGAGGCAATATCTGGCTACGCTGTCATCTGTTCAAAGGGGATCATGCCCAGGAGAGTGACTCGGATATTACAAAGCACCGTACAAGTATCATTCACTAGGAAGTTCCCCAGGGGCTAGGATAAAAGCTGATGATTTAGCAAATAGGGAGAACAATGAGTAATAATTACACAGTGCATACCACTCCGAGGAATGATACTTCACGTAAAGAACTTCATTTCATCTTCATATTGATCCCCACAGCATAGATACTGCCGTGTCTCTATTTACAGGTAAGGAATGGAGAGCAAGAGGGCTGGTCTGTAAGTAAAGGCAAATATCCTGCCCCTGCTGGACAGAGTCCACCTTTTTATAAGTGTATACTCATGTGTACACTCTATAAAGCACATGTGCCAGGCCTGTCCCTGGAGACCCACATCAAACAGAGAAGTCCTCTGGTCCCTTACTTCACCTCTCTTGCTCCCTGGATCCATTTCTTACTCTGTGTAGATGTGAAGCTATGACCCGAAGATCACACTGGTAAGTCCTGCTTCAATGCCTAGATATGCAAGGCCTTGTCCTCCATGGCTATGGAGATGGTCACCTGGGTAGGCTCCTGGGGTATCCCCTTTGACCAAAATCATGCCCAGAAGCCTACCCACAAGTCTCTGTAGTGTGAGCTCTGAGTCATGACTCTGGCCTGGGGTCACTTCCTTGACTTCCAGGCATACTCATGAGAGCAGGGTCCCTGCAGGTTCATGGAGGTAAGTACAACACTAACTCCATACCTTTGGCTCCACAATGGAAGGAGACTGGGTTCTGTAAAGACTTCTGTTCACTCCAGTTCCCGCCATCTCATGCCCACTTCCATTCACTCCACATGTTCTGCCTATCCACCAAGACTTGATCCTAGATGCCACACCTCTCAGGTCCTGATTGGCCAGGGAACTTCTCCACTTCAGCAGGGTCTAGCCTTTGTGTAGAAGGTATGCTGTGGAAGAACTCCCAGGCAGGGAGAATACCCCCACTGACTCCACAGCCCTTGGGAATCCTTTCTATGCCAAAGGCAGCATCATTAAAATGGACCAAGCTAAGCCATGGGCAGACTGTGTGGGGATGAGATCTCTGAAGTGAAGCCCACCTGTCACACGCTGAGCATATTCTAAACCAGGAACACATTGCTGGGGAGATCTCCTAGGAGCCCTGGCTGTGTTAATAATAACAATGCACTCATAATACACTTTTCAATTTGAATTAATTTGGGTAGCTAATTCTACCTACTGAATGTCTCCATTTAAAATATACATACACATGTATTTTGTTCCGAGTTTTAATTAGGCCCACAGGAATATACTTTCAAATCTGGGTACACTTCATTTGTTATATTAATGAAGAGGTGCTTTAAATCAAGTTTCATGCTCATGTCTCATTATGTATGCTGCCCGCCACAGCTCCGAAGGAGACTTACAACCCAGGCACCAACCACAAATCCTGGCAGTGGACACTCTGTTAATTTAAAAGGGAAAGTTTTCTTTTGAGGTATAGGGGGAAAAAAGTGGTACCCAACTTTCCCAGAATGCAGCTACCCAGAGAGAGCACACCCCGTCTAGGTTAGAGATACAGGAATGGTATTGAGGGTTGGGGCAACCGTCAGGCTTTCCGGCTCTCAGTGAATGACAAAGAAGAGTAACTTGGAGGTCCTTTGGACTCTCCAACTGCTGCTGTGTGGCCTAGTTTGCCGCCCCCAAATCGTGTGTGTGTGTGTGTGTGTGTGTGTGAGAGAGAGAGAGAGAGAGAGAGAGAGAGAGAGAGAGAGAGAGAGAGAGAGAGAGAACGCATGCCAAGGCATGTATGGAGTGATCACAGGGCAGCCTTGAGTATCAGTCCTTCCTGTGCACCTTGTTTGAGATGACAGGGCCTCTTGTTTCCTGCTGTGTGTGGCAGGCAAGCCGGCCCCTTAACTCCCAGGCATTCTCTTGTCTTTCCCTCTTCTTCCTGTCTTGCTGTAAAAAGAGCTGGGATCACAGATGTGTGCTACTGTGTCCAGCATTTCATGGTTGCTGGGGATCTGAACTCAGGTCCTCATGGTCACACATAGCACGTGCTTTACCTACTGGGGAGATGACTGTGGCTCACGTCATCTACCTCTGTGAATACAGCCTCGCTCTTAGGCACAGCTCCTTCCCCTCAGCAATGTGGATGACCTCAGAACAGGCCTTGCCCCTGGGCTACCATGGGTCTGGGTTCTATGCTGAGCAATACTACAATGGTTAATCTTGATTGTCAACACCACAGGATCTGGAATTGCCTAGGAGACAAACTTTTGGGCATCCTTTGAAGGAGTTTCTAGATTGGGTTCACTGAGATGGGGAAACCTGCCCTGAATATGGGTGGTTCTACCCCATGGGCTGGAGGTCCTGGACTGTATAAAAACCAGAGAGACTAGCATTCCCCTGTGCTTCCTGACTGTGGACACGTGACTAGCTGTCTCCAACTCCTGCCCTCACACCCTCCCCACCAAACTAGCCAGCAAAGTAAACCTTTCTTTCCTAAGTTTCTTTTGTGAGAACATGCATAAAGTCACCAGTACAGCCACAAGCCATCCTTAGAATCTGTGCCATGTCTGTAGGGAAGGCCCATCGTACCAGCCCAAGTGTGAACTGGGCCCCGAGGTTCCCTAGGATTGTGAGGGGTAGAGCTGAGGTCTGGAGCCTGGACAGAGACTCCTGCCCACTACATCCTGACGTCAGCAGATGCTGCAGAAGACAGACCTCCCAGGGGCTGATGCTGCTCTTAGGTTTGTGATGTACTTAACAAGGTAAGCTCAGGTGGCTGGGGAAGTGAGGAGAGGGAGAGGGAGGTCCAGTCCCTTCAGTCAGCAGCCACTGATGGATAAGCCTCAAATCATAAGCTTTATCACACACACGCATGCACATCCCGGCATTAAATTTTACCCCAGTGTTATAACAGTGTGCCAAGTCCTCTATCCTGACCTCAGCGAGCTACAGACAACCTGTCCAGGAAAACGCTGCCAGGTATCACCCAGAGTAGAAGTCAAACCACCTTCCTCTCCCATCCAAGCATCCTGACAGATGGAGTTGCCCTGACTGGCACAAGGCTCTGTAGATTGAAGTGGGGTGATGATTTTGATTTCACAGGAGGATACCTGTTCTCAGAGAAGCTGAGCCACATGCTCAAATCGTATGGCAGCGGTCGGGGATAATATGCAGAAGACTGAACAGGAAGACCCAGGCCAGGTATGTGGGGACTGGATGAACTGAGTATCCATGCTGATCTGCACCCCTGGGTCACAGCTCCTCTAGGGACTTACCCGGGCTGAAGGATCCTCCTCTACTTTAACTTTTCAAAATGGACATTAGAAATTTAGGTAGTATTCCACATCTTGGCTAGGTCATATTCTGTGCCACACACACTGAAATGGCCTCGTCAGTGTGAACACAAAATGTGGCAGGCTAAATCACAAAATCAGCATTCCATGGGGCCGTGGAGGTGGCTCAGAGGCTAAGTTCAGATCCTCAGCATGCAGGTAAGAGCCTGGTGCTAGAGCGGGTCTCTAACCCCAGCACCAGGGGGAGCAGAGACAGGGGGATTCCAGGGGCTAGCTGGCAGGACAGTTTAGCTGAAATGATGAGACCCAAGTTTAGTGAGAGACCCTGTCTCAAAAAATAAGAGAGAAAGCAACTGAGGAAGACACTTGATAGTAATCTTTGGTCTCCACATGCACAAGCGAGCATGCACACACACACACACACACACACACACACACACACACACACACACACGCTCTTGCACACGCACACAGCTACACACACATACACATAAGGGGTGGGGGAGAGATACACAATTCATGAAATTTGGGACAGGTCTTGGGCCTGGTGTCTCAGTCAGGGTTTCTATTGTTGTGAAGAGACAGTGTGAACACAGCAACTCTTATAAAGAAAACATTTAATTGTGGCGGCTTGCTTATAGTTTCAGAGGTTCAGTACAGTATCATCATGGCGAGGAGCATGGCGGCATGCAGGCAGACATGGTGCTGGAGGAGGAGCTGAGAGTCCTATATCTTGCAGGCAACAGGAAATGGACTGAGACACTGGGTGGTATCCTGAGTATAGGAAACACCAAAGCCCACCCCTACAGTGACACACTTCCTCCAATAAGGCCATACCCGCTCCAACAAAGCCACACCTCCTAAGAGTGCCGCTCCCTGTGAGATTATGGGGCCAATTACATTCAAGCCTGGCTTGTGAAGTTATAATTTATTAAAATACAATTTATGTACTTTGTTGAACACCTAAGTTGTTCCTACGAAGTATTTAGTTGTGGTGACAAGAAAGTCACTAATGCATCTAGTATGTGGATATGTCATCATTTCCTCTGTCTACACATTTCTCACCTCCGCCAGCCTGGGGACGGCCCAGCCCTGGCCTTGCCCTCATGGGTGGTGCTCCCATCTGATCATTCAAGTGTGTGGCTCACCCAGGGAAGGCATTCACAATTCCTGTTTCACTCTTCTACGTTAAGGGGAATTTTTTTTTAAAAGATTTATTTATTTACTATGTACACAGTGTTCTGCCTGCGTGCCAGATCTCACTACAGATGGTTGTGAGCCACCATGTGGTTGCTGGGAATTGAACTCAGGACCTCTGGAAGAACAGCCAGTGTTCTTAACCGCTGAGCCATCTCTCCAGCCTGGGTCTGAGCTTTTTGAAGTGACCTTTGAGGTCCGGAGGTCATTTGATCCAGCATCTCATTCTGTAAATAAAGAGGCTGACTCTAAAATACAAAACTGAGGTGTGTGTGAGGGGGAGTGGCAGCTAGGTTTTTCAAAGGATTGTAACTCAAAACAGGGTCAATTTTTATAAAACATCTAATTGTGGTGGAAAAAAATCAATAATGAATACAAACAAAAAGTCTCCAAAAGACAACCAGAGGTTGAGAATACACACACGCGCGCGCGCGCGCACACACACACACACACACACACACAGGCCTACTGACAAAGAAATGAAAATAAACCACTCTGCCCATCCCCTGGGAAGAAGCCCAAGGATGGCTGGTTTGAGGTGGGAGATTCTTTTTCTTAGGATTTTCAATGATGTGTCGTTCCCAAGAATGTAACTTGGCCACATGTCCAAAGAGGTTTAAAAAGCGTTCATTCCATTTGACACATTTCCTACTCCCAGGAATTTATCTTAATGAATTAATTACACGTCGTCTCAGAGATCCATCTTCCAGGATGTTCACGGTGGCATTTTTTACGATGGTGGAAATGCGGGGAAGACATAAAAGTCCAATGTTTGAGACTGGGGAAATAAATGGAACCCCAGGCAACCACTAAGGCTCAAATTTTAGAAGAATTAATGACACGGAGAGGCTCATGCTATAATAAATTTTAAAGTTTGCTTATAAAATTAAACTTTATTCAAGTGGATATTTCTAGGTGCCAGATGTACAGGTAGTAGTTTTGCTTTTCAATTCTTATCTTTATGTCCCCATTCCTTTTGGAGTTCTAGAATGGACCTGTTTTCTTTCTTAGTGTGGGGGTTGGGCCCAGGTATTTCCATGCACACTCTATCCTGAGCTATACCCCTGGCTCCAACTAACACTGACCTCTCATTTTAAGGACAGATAGCAGGCCAGGGGTTCAGCCTGTTGATCTGTTTGCTGGGAGACAATATGTTGTAGGCCGGTGGCCACCTGCAACATCCAGTGTGTACTCAGTTCAAGTCCTCTCAGTGGACCCAGTGGACCTGAGTCAGCACACATTTCCTTTGGCCCACCTGAAGACCTCCTTGTCCCAGGCAGTTTTATTTTTCATAGAAATATAAATTTTCCTAGGGGCTGGAAATATGGTTCAGTGGTTAAGAACATTGGCTCTTCCAGAAGACTCAGGTTCAATTCCCAGCACCCACATGGCAGTTCACAGCTGTCTGTGACTCTGGGATCTGACACCCTCACACAGACATACAGGCAGGGAAAACACCAATGCACACAAAGCAAAAATCAATAAATCATCAAACACAAGATAAATAATTTCCTAGAGCTTCCCAGCCACTTACCCTGCTGGCTTTATTCAGCTGAAAGTACTTTCTCCTAGAGACACAGAAGGGCACCTTCCTGCCCTGGCCCCAGCTGGCCAACCACTCCATCCTTGGGGACAAACTGGGAGCACTGAGCAAAGACGTGAAGGTGGAGTGACTACCTGGGTCAAGGCACCAACAAAACGGCCCCATGAAGCCCTCCTGTGGTCAAATGTCCCACATACGCTCCAATCCATAGACCCAAAAGTCAAGGGACACCTAGATGCTACACCTCAGGTGTAGAGTGTCCCTAGGAGCCTTAGTGGTTAGTTCCTAGGCCAGGGTGCTACTGGGAAGTGGTGGAATCTTTAGGAGGTATAGCCTAGTTGAAGAGGGTTAGGTCATTGGAGTATGCCCTTGAAGGGTACTGGGGGACCCTGGCCCTTCTTTCTCCTAGAAACTGACTATGAAGCAAGCAGCTTCCTTCCTCGAGTTTTCCTGTCTTATCACAGAACAGCAACATGGCAACAGACCACAGCTCAGAACTTCCAAAGTAAGGAGCCAAAACAAACCTTTTTTCTTTTTGATTATCTCAGGTATTTCGTTATAGTAACGGAAAACTTACTGACACACCAGGCAAATGGGGAAACCAAGCGAGCACCCTTTTCCTGGATGGGCTGTGCTAACTGGGAAGGTCTCCTTGGGGGCAGACCAAAAGCATCAGCTACGGCAAGGTATGGTCCCAGTCAAGGGCGGACACAGCAGCAACCTGGCCTTGGCAAATGCTGGCATTTCTACTTGAGTCTTGGAGTCCCTCCTGAGGAGGTACATGAAGACAAGGCAAGAGAGAACAGGGTGGGGGGGATGTGGGAGTGGGGGAGGGATGGGACAAGACAGGGCTAAGGGATGGTGGGCCTGGCCCGTGCGTTTAATGACGGGCATAAACCACTCGGTTCTCCCTAGACCTCCATGGTGCTAAAGACAGCGGCACTAAACATTATAACTTAACAGTGTGATTCCCCAGGGTGGAGGGGTGGCTCAGTGGGTAGAGCACTTGTCTATCATGAATGAAGGCCTGGGTTCCATCACCAGCATTGCATTAAAAACAGGCATGGGAGGTGCACACCTGCATTCCAGGTACTTATGAGGTGGACGCAGGAGCATCTGAATGTCCAAGTTATCCTTGGCTACACAGTGAACTTGAGACAGCCTGGGCCATGTGACATCCAATTTCCAAAAAAAAAAAAAAAAGAGGAGGAAGAGGAGGGGGAAGGAGGAGGAGGGGAAAGAGAAAGAGGAAGAAAAAGGAGGAGGAGAAGGAAGAGCAGGAGGAAGAAAGAGAAGTGCTCTTCAAAGCCCACGGGAATCTGTCAGAGGAGACAAATGCAGACATGTAGCCACATGGAATTAACAAGGCACCTGCTCACGCCAGACCTTGGAAGACCCGCCGTGAACAAAACAGAACCACACCTCGCCCTCTCAGAACTCGGCAGAAGGCTAATGATAGCCCAGGCCCCGCTGTGAGGCAGATGTGACTGCAGCCTTGTCAGGGGAAGATGCCTACAGGGAGAGGCCAGTGGCCTCTGCCCAGCCAAGAATGAAGCTGGGTTGAAGTGTGAAGGCCACCAAGCCTGAGGCAGAGGAAGCAGCCCTGGCTGTTCCTGGAGAGAGGCAGCCGCTGCTTTCTTGGACCTGTGCCTATTTCTAGTGGTCGCTATCTGAGGCCGGCTGATGGCTCTGTTCCTAAGAAAGTTCCAGTAGAGGGCTCTTGTCTGCCCTCTGGAAGGCTAATTAGTCCCAGGAACAGCACGTTTGCAGAGCCTGTGGGACGGAGAAACCATCGGCTGGCACAAATGGCTGGGCCAGCATGGGGCAGCCTTCTAATGGCCTCTGAAGGTTGCTCTGCATTTGATTGACAGATGCCATATGTCCCCAGTGCTCAGGGTGTTAGCTCTGCCTGGACTCCTGTTTGCTCTCTCCTTTAGGCTAGACTTTTCTTTGCTCTGATTTTATACCTGTGAGTTCATTGCTCCTGTTCTTCAGAGGGAGGGTGCCCTCAGTCTGTGCCCTACAGGGTGCCTCCAAGCAAGCCAGGTAGGTCTCTCACTCAACCTTTTCCTCACAGCAGCTGTCCTAGTGGTGGGGATGTTTTGTGTCCAGGACAAAAGGCCTTGTATCTGCAATAGCAAGAACTCCGAAGGCCACAGGGTGATGGGACTCAACCTTAAGTAGTCATGCAGCCCCAGGGGTCATGCTGGGTTCAGGGCAACTCCAGGGCCACCTGTCAGTGGGTGCTGCCTCAGGGGTGGCCCTTGTCTGCCTTGCAGAGCAGTACCCAAGCTTCCCAGAAGCCTGGAGGCGAAGCACTTTTTGTGCTTAACCTGTCCCCACCTTCGACATTGCAGCCCCGACTTCTTGTCCCCTGTCAAAGGGGAGCTGAGCCCAGCAGTGGCCCCAGCATCCCTTAGCCACTCAGAACCACCCATTCACGCCCTCCTCCTCCCTTCTTTCCAGCCCCAGCTGGTCTTCTCTTCTCCAAGCAATTCCAGAAGCTTCTAATTGTGTTTATCCATCTTCTCTCCTAGAAGCAGGAGCACGGAGGAGATACAGATCGGCTTTCCTCCCTCAGTCCTGCCGGGACAGCTTGGTCAGAGGACACAGTTGCTCTTGAAGGGTAATTTGAGGCGCAGGACAAATTAGAACCCGGCAGAGCTGTCACGGAGCAGACATGACAAGACTATTATGCTGCCTTCTTAATGACTGACTGCCTGGATGCCTTTCCCTCATTTTGTGAAAAACAACAGCCCCCCCCCCCCCCGTTATACCCCAGCACCTGTCTGTCCCGGATTCCTTCACAATCATGTCTTCCTCATTGTCACCAAGACATCTTTAGGAGCCCCAAACCATTTGGCTTGGTTTCTCCTCAAATAAAGGACCTTTTTTTTTAAAAAAATACAGGGTAACCATTCCCCGTAGGACAGTGCTGGCCCTTGCTCTGTTGTTCCGAAGCCCCAAACATCTATAAACTGAACACTCACAACTGTCCCCAGCAAGCCCTTGTCATAATGAGACCCCTCTCCCCACCAAGTGCACACTGACCCAGGTGGGTAGTGGGTGTCTCAGGATTTTGAGGGGGTCATAGAGTGTTATGGAGAGGCACATGACATTCACTGGCCAGCCACTGCGGAGAGAGGGCTCGATGAAGCCCCAGAGTGTCACTGTCTGGAGAGCAGCTATGGCTGGCTTGGGTGGCTAAGCAGATGTAGAGACTGTGTGAGGTAAATGGCCTGGGCACGGTGGTGCGTCCACTGCCTGAGCGTTGAAACATTTGGTGCTCCACTGCTGCCTCAGTTTCCTGGGCTCAGTCCTGGGTCATTCAGCCCTGGGTCATGCTTACCTAGACGCAAAATGTATGCAAATGGCCAAGTGCACAGGGTCTCTCCACCTGGGAACTTGTATGAGAATTCGTAATTGTCCTAAAATGCTTTTTAAAATGACATGGAAGAAACGTCTTATCCCAAAACCTGCCCTCGCCCTGGGTCACAAAAGAGAAATTCTAACCAGAGCCCTAACCTCCTCTCTGTGGAGGAAGAACCTCTCTGTGCCAAGCTGGTTAAGGACGCCACAGGGGCCAGTGAAGAGACCCGGGAGACATTCAGCTGCCCAACGACAGAGGTCCCATGCCGGCAGCCGTTCAGGTCCCATATAGAAGGGCAGAGTGATTGGAGTGTGGAGACAGCTCCGTAAGTACCCCACGGAAGTGGTTACAGCAGTTAGGGGAGGTTTGCACTTACACCCCACTCCACTGCACCCTTCATTTCCACACTTTCACAAAGCATGCGCTCACCCTGAACTGACACCCTTCTTCCATGTTCTGCTGCCTTCGCAGGCCTCTGGGAAGCCGTCTGTATTTGGGGGGACCCACCCCCCTGAGGTATGGCTTTAGGAAACACATCCTATCGCACTGCCTGCCCAGCAGGGAGGTTCTGGAGCATTATTGTTTCCACAGTGGCTCCACCTCTACCTCACAGCCACTGGGATCTCTGGAATGGTAAAATTTCTTGCACACTTCTGTATGTCAATGAAATATGTTAACACAGTTTTGTATAAAATCCCTCTCATATCCATCAAATTAGAGAAAAAGAATAATTGGACACTTTAAAAGACTCAGGAGATCTAAAATAAGGGGCTTGTGTGAAGGATTCAGCCAATATTTTCCTATGAAATTGTTTATTTTTTTTTCAGGAAACAGGAAAAAAACTTATGGTCTCATCCAAACAGGGAGAGCGTTTGAAAGAACCATTTTTAGCAGGAAAAAATTAATTGTTCCTTTTGGATAGGTCTACAGAAGCAGTGAGCTGTGTATCATGGATACCACGGTAAGTCAAGCAATTATTGCAGAGCACTCCAAGGAAAGCACACGGTGAAAATCATCATGGTTATCAGGGAAGGCGGGGAGCACACAGGGTATCTGACCACATTTGGACAAGGAATGCTCGAAAAAGCAAGATCAAGTATAGAAATGACATAAACCACCGACTATGACAACATGAAAGGGAATAAAAACAAAAACAAAAACAAAAGCCTCCCGAACGGGGGAGCATGCGAAAGAGCAGGGAAAGCCATGACGTCACAGTGTCTCTGGGAACAACAGGGGTTCCACTAAAGGACTGTCCTAAGAAAACAGAACACGGTGTGTGCGACAAAGTTAAATAGAAGCGGCCGCACTTCAGTGAGTGGCCGAGTGAGGAACACGCTAATGTGGGAGGAAGGACAAAAGGGCTGTTTCAGACACTCACGGCGTGGCAGCAGGTACAGCCATGACATGGGAGCGGGTTCCGAGGCTGGCCCTCTGGGAAGGCAATGGAGGGTGAGGATGATGCAGATAGCCCACGTTAGTGAACGAGGAGGGAGAGTGGCAGGAGGGCAGTGTGGAGGAGGCTAGGGACAGTCCGGAAACGGCATGCAGCTCCAGAGAAGGCCAGGCACACACGGGACCGGTAGACTCAAGATTCGTGGGAACACAGAGCACCCCATCTTTTGGTATGGGGAGTAGTTTCAGAAAAGTAAGTTTGTTTTGTTCATCTCCCTGACATTCGTGGTTAGGAGAAAACCAGACTAAGTGACCTGCGATAGTGTAGAAGATTCTTGGGTGATGTGTTGAGGGGGCACCAGACCACACAGCCCCCCTACTCCAGCCTGCTGTGAAATGCCCATAGGGTTCAGGAGTCCACTACAGGATGCCTGCATATGGCTTTAGATGTTGGGATAATCTTTCTGTACGCTGTTTGAAGATATGTCTGTTTAACCTCACCTACCTAAAGCATCTTCTGATTGGTTTAATAAAGAGCTGAACAGCCAACAGCTAGGCAGGTGAGGATAGGCAGAACTTCTGGGCAGAGGTAGGAACTCTGGGAAAGACTCAGAGGCGCTGGAGATTTGCCAGCCAGATGCAGATGAAGACAGACATACGGTACTGAGGCGAGGTAACAAGCCATGTGGCAGAACGTAGATTAATATAAATGGGTTAATTTAAGTTTTAAGAGCTACTTGGGAGCAAGCATAAGCTAAGGCCAAGCTTTCATAATTAATTAAAAGTCTCTGTGTTACTATTTGGGAGCTGGTGGTCCAAAGAAAGCCTGGCTATACTTAGGGGGCACTATAAACCTAGGGGCGTTCCATGGAATGTTCCAGTAGCATGGAAAAGCTGGTCTTGAGGTATTGGTAGCTTGGAGAATGAAGAGGAAGCCACAGTCAAAAAGGCCATGTGGTACTACACCATTCTTGGCTCATCTAGAGATTCCAGCCTTGGTCACCTACCACATGACCTGATATAGGCTCTCTCTCCAGAATCTCAGGGTCCTAGATGTTGGGGCAATCAGGATGAGGAGCTATTGTGGACCTGTCAAAAGCTCTCCAGTTTCTAGACTTATCCCACTGATGAAGGCAAATGTGGTAGTCCATTCTGAACTCTAGGCATGGGTGCTCCACGAGCAGGCTGGTCCTCTCCTGCTTGCAGAGGCTTTGGAGGGCCTCATGGGATGCTCGATTTCAGCCTTCAACTTGAAGTCACCTTCCTCAGTCTTGGGACTGAGGGCAGAGAATGACCCAGCCCTCAACACAGAGGTACACCCTCAGAGAACATCTTGTAGGACTAAGTACCATGGCGGGCATTGAAGGCCATGGCGTTGAGTCCACCACTCCTGAAGACCAAACAGAAGGTTTGCATGAGAAGTGGGGTTGCTGACCACACAGGGTCACGGGACCACTCCTCCCTGAATGCACTGGGAGTCCCAGAGGGATAGCAGACCTCAGAGCTCCTTGAAGGAAAAGCTCGAGGAGAAGCCACTGAAATGAGCTGTAGAACTTCCCTCCCTACAGCAGGAACAGCTCTCCCAAATGGCTCCTAGTCGCCAAGTTGAAAGGACAGTGGCCATGTGTCAGCAGGGTTGTGTCCGAGGCCCTGATGAGGACTGTCTATCCTGGGCTCCACCCTGTTCTCCCGGGCTGTCATCCATTTCCACGCCTTCTACCCTTTCATGTTCTTGTTCTTAACCAGAGCCCAGCCCTCAGATCTCTGCACATACTATGCTGGCCCTGAGGTGACCTATGGTAACCATCCACACAGATGGCGCCAGTTCTGAGGCACTGAGTCTAACCCCTATATCCAGCACCCATGGACGAGCCTCCTGGGGCTGTGTACACCCCAGTTCCAGGGTGTCCTTCCTGTTGCTACTCCTCAGGCTAGAAACAAGACAAATGCAGGGGCTTATGGATGAGGAGGTGCCACGTGGGGCTGGAGTGCAGGTGCCTCTCCTGAAAGGTCTTGTGGACAAGCAGGTCCCTGGTGTGCTGGTCTCTTAGAAGCAGCCATGCTCCCAGACCATGGCCCATCCTCATCTCTTCTTGTTTTGCCGCCTTCGCGCCCCCTTCTGCTTTCTAACACCTCCGGGGCTATTTTGTCTCAGCCCTCGGAACCCTAGATTGAGCCCTGCCAGCCCCTCGATGGTCGCTAAGTCCCATTTCTTCCAGCTGCACCTTCCTGGCTGTGGACTTGGCTGTGTTTCCAGCACTAGCACTCCCAGCATCTCCCAGTGCCAGAGGGAACAAGGGGACATGACCCTGTGCCGACTCACTGCTCCTCCAGATTGCCTCAAGCCTGCAGATGAACTCGATGGGTCTCTGTTAGCCATCAGGATGCCCAGGGCCATCCCTAGCTCCCTGCTTAGGAAGAAGACTTTCCTAGCTTGACCCTCCAAGCGGGGCTGGGTTCCTTGTCTGCATCATGCTATTGCAAGCTAAGCCAGTGTGCCACACTGCTAGGCAGAACGGCTCACACCTGCTCACTCCTCCATAGCTCCCCGTAGGACACACATGATGGTCAATGTTTGTTTTCTTAAGGAAAAAACATGGTGGTGTCTATCCTTGGCTCAGGCCCAGGCCACTGTTTTGCTGTGGGGGATGGCACCAAGGATCTCAGCTGGATTAGATCAGGGAAGGATCCTAAGAAGCCTGGCCTGGGACACTCCCAAGTCCTTGTTCACCAGTGAGCCCTCCAGTGGTGGGTCAGAGCTCTTCCTGGAGGCCAGGAGGACTCGGGTGGATAGATGTGACAAGAGTTGGGACACTGGCCAGGAGCACTGGGGAATCCCCCAGGCGGGGCCCTAGAAAGTCTGACTGCTGATAGGAAGCTACAAACAACACAATCCTTGCTTCTGGCTCCATGTGGCAAACTAGGCAAGAGGTAAAGAGAACGCTCTCCACAGCGTTACCTCAATTCTCCACACACGTGCCTGAGCACAGAAACAGCTGCCAGGCACGCACATGTTAGACTATTAAGTAACAACTACTAAAGACAGGTTCTCTGGGTGGGCGGGAGATGTTTGCTTCTGTCAGGATTTGACTGCTCAGTACTCTGAGCCCCCAAACGAATCTATCAAGTCTAACTTTTGAAAACAGGCTTGCCAATCCAAATGTCCACTAATTAACCAAACCTACTTTCCCCCCTAGATCCATTCCAATATCCCGCTACCACATCAGCCATCGGACATTAAACGTGAGCAGAGGGGACGGCATGTAGACAGTTGGCTGAAGGAGGCCTTCACTGCAAACTCTTCAGAACTGAAGCTCATCTTGACAAATCCCCATGGCTCTATGCCACCAGGAGCCTGTTCCCTTCAGACCATACTGCCCAGGAAGCGCTGCCCATATGCTCATACCATTTGGTGAAGACAAAACAAAACAAAACAAAAAAATGCAGAACTAACAACATAAGCATTGTGCTTTTAAAAATCCTGTTCAATATATCTACACTGGACATGTAAAACGCACCCTCCTGTGAAGGACCAGCATTATTGAAGTCCTGTACCAAACTGAAGTGGTTGCTGCCATCTCCCAAACCTGCCCTGGAGGTCACTGGTCTCTCGGTTATCATCTTTTAAGGCACAGTAAAGGACTGAAAAGGTAAACAGGAAAGAGAACAATCTCGAAATCAGAGCTCTAAGCACCATCCAACAGGGAGGCTGGCGCTCACTTTATCAGGCAGGTGTGCTAGGAGTGTCCATGTAGGAGCTTTGGCGACCTCAGTGACCCAGTGCTGAAGGTCAAGCCACTGCTCATGGAATCGGCCCACCACCGGCATGAACAGCCCTGTATTTCAACCTTCAAAAAAAGCACTTAGGGTCAGATTCACGCAAGAGTCTAGTTTCTCAATGTATTGTCTCTGGCAGCCCATAGGCCCAAAGTAATTTTTGAAGAAATTTAAATACCGATCGATAAGGGATCTGTAAAGGTTCACGTGGGAAATTAACATGTCTGGCATGACTGGGAGCCTTGGTCCCCAACAGACTCCCTGTGTTTAGCAGACTCCCCCAGTGTCGCTCATAGGTGACACAGGTCAGAAGGCTCCATCCACTGGTTCCTTCTCCGTGTTAAACACACCCTTAAAGTTCCTCCAGGACTATGCAGAGGAATGCAAGAGGGAGACCCTGGGGAGGACCCAGCAAGTGTGCAGACACACCTTCCTCATCTGGGCTTAAGTTTAATGCTATTCTAACAGACAGCGGTAGCCAGGCACGCACAGCCTGGGTTCCCGCCTCGGCGCTGCAAAGAAAAGCCCATGAGCACGTGACCTTGTCTCTCCTCTGGTGCAGTAATGAGATCCCCTCCCCTCTGACCCAAGGGCACCATGGCTTCTGTTCTCAATGCTTAAAAGTCACCTCTGAAGCTTGTGAAGTTGACTCAACTTCTTAGGCACACGGACATTCTAGGTCTCCGCCTGGGCCTAGCTTTGGGTTTGTGGGGTGCTGGCCTTTGGTCTTTTGAAGGGTAGATGGGATATGTGGCATCCTAAGGCTCATGGGAATAGCTAAGGGTTATGCAACCCCTTCAGGTGTTCAAATCAACTAAATGTCATCACTTACCAGAAAGTACTGATAGAAACCGCAGTCCTTGCCTGAACGGGCTGGTCATTTGATGGATGTCTTCTAGGGGCCAGTGTCCACATTCAGGGCCTCGACTCTGGGAAAATCTAGTCAGTAGAATACATGGTGCTCGGGCCAGCTGAATGCCAAATTCAAGCAGAAGAGAAATGCTCAAGTATCATTTTCCCATCCATGCTTTCCATGAACATAGAATCAAAGCATGCCCAGAAACGCCCTCCAGTGCAGAGACCCAGCACCATTTGGCCAAGCAGGAAGGGGTATGGTGTCCTTAGAACACTGCTGTCTATGGCTCATGGCAGGGACACCAAGCCAAATATTGTGACCAGTTACCCGGCACACTTAACCTTAAAATTAAAAGCAAGGTGGGGCAGTGGGACTGTATGGTATGGTTTATTCCACAGACTGACTCCCCCAGGCCTGGAAGAGAGGTGGGACCCTCCATCCCAAATGCTATTCAACAGAGAGGTTACGGGGACCACCTCTGACAAAAACCCAGGCAAGCAAACAGGCCACTCCGTTATGGCTTTCCCTAGAAAAGCCACAACTATAAAAAGTCACCGGCTGTGATGGGTTGTAGAAACCACAAGTCTCTAAGACCTTATTTTAAAACTGCAGAATGTGTGTTGAGGGCACCAGGCGAAGGGAATGCGGAGTGTGTAGGTACATACGTACACCAAGGATTAATAACCCCCTGGCAACTCCTCCAAGGCCTTAAAGAGAACATCTGACAGAATCCTTAGCAATTGTACAGGGTAGGCAAAGCTGAGGGTAAAGGATGTAAGTCCCTCGGGCTGCAGAACTGGAGATGGGTCAATGTTCTTTCCGCTAACGAGGGCATCTAGGCTTGCCTAAAGAATACAGTGCATTTCTTAATGCCCTAAACCATGTTTAAAGGGGGGAAAAAGGTGGTGGGTGGTGGTGGTGGTGGTGGTATCCCAGGCTCACAAAGGAAGGAAATGCTCAAGATAAACAGGTTCAGTGAGGATCAAACTCACACTTCCAGGAGGGCAAACAAGCTGTTCCTTTCTGAGGCCTTCTGGTTCTAGATCATAGTCTGGAAAAAAGACAGGGTGGAACCCCATGCCCCTGAGGTCAGATTTGGGAAGACAAGTGAGTTCCCTACTTTTGACAATTTGGTGATCTCCTACCACCTCCCAACTTCCCTGTAACGTTCACATTTTAAACCCCAAAGCAAGTCAATTCAGAACTCGGGGACGTCAGAGGCCTTTGGGAGGGTGGGGCAGGAAGTGGAGGTTGGCGGTAGCATGGGCTTAAGAGCAACATGGGCTTTAATCAGCCGTTGTGTGGCTTTGGTGGGTTCTGTAGTCCCAACTTGGTTACCTGGTTTGGGTGCCCCTGGGAACCAGGTAACTATCCTTTATTTTCCTACATCCCATTGAAAAGCCCAAGAGGGAGCAAGGCATACTTCAGCAAGTTACTTGGTGGACAGGGGCCCCAGACTGTCTGTAGGTTGAGTCTACACACCATACCGGGAGTCTTTAACTGCCATGGCCTCACTTAATTCTAGGTATTGAGGACTAGTTGACTTATCTGACTGTAACCAAAGCAGGACCATTTTGCCCCCTTGGAGCCTGGGCATGGAGTACACACTTAACACCTCCTGCTGAGTTAATGAATAAGGTACTGTCTTAGCAGATTACATACTGCTATCAGAAATATTTAATTGAGTTTTATGAAGCTGTCTTGAACATGACGTTCACTTCTCTTGGTTGCATGGGGTGGTAGTTCTGGTCACTGTGCTGGACTCTCTAAACAAGTGACCACAACCCAGCAAGAAGGGGTTGTTTGTCTCATTTCTCACATCCTTCTAGGTTGAACACACAGGGGACTGGCACACAGTTTGAGGTGGATGGGTCTGGGAGGGAAGACTGTCAGCCCTCAGAAGGGGTGGCTAAGAATGTACATTATATAAGACCACTCATGGCCCCTGTCAAGAACAATTTTGTTTTAACTAGGAAAACACTGTAACTAGTCTTTGACCAGTCAAGCAAAAGCTGACTGGACATCCAAGTTAATCAAACTCCCAAATAGCTATTTGTTAGCTAATGTCACCCAATAATATCTCTTATGTAATATATATAAAAAAACCACTCACATACCAACAGATTTAACTTTATAGCACCATCCAAAATACTAAACTTTCTTGCACCTTTATTTCTCTCTTTTTTGGTACACATTTAGAGTATGGGCATCCTGTAAATTTCTGAGAAGCCCTGGAAAAGAAAACAACTACTTTTTAGGACAGAGCAGCAACTTGGTACAGGCAAGATAACGTCCGTCAGGGTGAGAATCCTGTGTGGGCTTCCAGAAGTCGGTTTTGGGTGAGAGTCAAAGGGAGATGCAAGGCTTCCCAGAAGCGCCTAGACACGGGGCTTGGTGTCAGCACACACCAGCAGTCTGTTCTGGAACGGGCTACGCTAGAGCAACATGACTTTCAAAGAGACTGCTCTTCTGACGAGGAGACTGGGGTGTTAGATACCTGTGAAGTCTGTCTGTACCCTTTATTCAGAGTCTGCAAGAGATTAGGATGCTATTGAATTCTCTCTTACACATCTCCGTATTTTCATCAGGGAACACTAAAATCTGTTCTTTGCAAGCAGATGTATTAAGATCTAGCAGAACTATAAATGGGGTTTTAATTCAACATAGATCTGTTTGCTGAAGTGATGTGAGGGATGCTAGATGATGGGACTGCTTGCAGGAAAAAATAATTTCTTTCTCGTGACACCAGAGAGTCACGTCTCACCCTGGTTATGATTGAATGTTCCTGTCGAGCTCTTCCAGAGGTTAGTGTGAGCGAGGTGAACCACAGTAACAGGTGTGGGAGGGGCAGGAAGTGTAGAGTGAAGAGGGCGGAGAGGTAGAGTAAGAAGGAACAGCAGCAGCATGATTATGCAGCAGTTTCAGAGAGACTGAATGTTTCACAATAACAGTCAATGACCCAGGAAGAAAAACTTTCAATCAGAGCTGAGTATTAGAAAGCGAGTGTGCACCAGGCAGGCAGGAAGATGAGTATGCCCTGAAATAGAATCATCACTTGCCACTATGTACACCACATACAATATAACATGTTCTTTTTAACATTGCACAATATAAATATTATACACGCCGGAGTAAACTAAATGCAGAGTAACTTGGAGGCACACGAAGGACGAGTGTGAACCAGGATTAAAACAGAGACGCAGTGAAAGGCAGAAGGTTATGATTTCAGGCCAGTGAGCTTGGAGGGCCCACTTCAGGGGGTGGGCAGCCACCACCCATGCATAAGGGAAATCAGCACACCTCAAGGTTACCATTGTTAACTGCTTCAGAGAAGGCCTAATTTGCTAAACAATCTGAGAAATCAAACCATTGCTCCCCACTCTCAAGGAGGTATCCCGAAAGTCCCTTCTGGCCTTCAGGCTTCATTACTGGGAGGAGGCCATTACACTTCCCCTATTTCCTGTAAATAACTTGGTTACTAGGCAACCACGTCAGTCAAACTAGAACAGTATTCAAGAACACCCATCACAGTGCTTAACAAGATTTAATGTACATTTATTCTTAACATGTGGGACATAGAAAGATTTTATACTGAATAAATGATATTCATTAAGCCAGAGGAAAAGGAGGAATTTACATCAAGTTTTTTTCATTTTTTTTCTTTTCTTAAACTACATTATCTTGAAATACAAATGTGGATTCTTGTCACAGAAAAATCTTTGAAGCTGTGTTTCTTCCTTTTAGTTGTGTTTTCTTTTTTCTTTTTTTTTGTTTTTTTTTTTGTCTGTACTGGTATCCATTTTCTAAATCAATCCATATGCAACCATTTCCACACCTTGATTCATGAAGCAAATTGGGACCAGCCGCTCTCCCAACAGAGCATGACTTTATACATACAGAAACTTGTACATTACCCTCTTTTTTTTTATTTTTGTTTTTTATATTTTTTGTTTCTTTTTTTTTGGAGATATGGTCCTAATGAAAAAATATATAAAATAAAAATAAAAAATTATTTAAATCTACCATCACTTCGTAGTTACCACATCATGAAAAAGAAACTAAAAACTTTGTACTAAAAAAAAAAAAAAGAAGAAGAAAAGAAAAAAATGAGGGTATGTTTAATGTACAACTTCTATATACATCACAGCCCAAAGGCAGTAAAAAAAATATTTAAAAAATGATGGAAGGAATTGTGAAGAACTGTCACGTGGAGGCTGAACCACAGCAGACATGGCGGTCGTGTTGAGGCAGTGGTCCTGTGGATGGCTGTTAGGAGTGCGTTTTCACCCCCAACCGAAAGCACTGTTTTTTGCTCGTAGCCTAATACAACCACATCCTTGTGGAGAAACCAGCATCACTCATCGTTCTGACTGACTGCCATACCTCCTCCAGCCCCTATACCTATGTTTCTAGAAGTTTCCATTGCACAGAGCTTTGGGTGATGGGATGCAGTTTTGTTTTGTTTTGTTTTGTTTTTTTCCATTCTGTGAAGAATAAAATTCACAGGAAATCAATTCAAGGATCTATTTTCCTTTCACCTTTTTGCCTCAGTGTGGTGAAATTTTCCTATCTTAGCATCTTTTGTCAAAACTTTTTTTAAAGTCAATTCGCTTCCCCAAAACTGCAATACAACATGAAAAAAAAAAAACATTAAAAAGGAAATTCATGAAAAAAGAAGTGACCTTTGAATGCACTAGACAGCAACTTTGGTTAAAAAAAAGAAATAGAAAATCCCCAAAGGATGTACTTATACACACAGACAGCAAATATTAATTTTTATAACTGTTCAAATTAATGATTTAATTCCCAATTGGTAAATAGTGAATGGGGCAGAGGAGCAAAGACTTTTCCTTCTTCCTACGCTGGATGAACGAGAACAGAAAACAGCCGTTTCTGCGTGACCCTCTATCCTCACTCACACATGCGTGCCTTCTCACGTATGTCATGACTGCCCGATCTGAAACAGTACGTCACAGATGACAGATGCCACCAGAGAGTTCAGGACAGCCGATATCGAGATATCCAGCAACCGACCCTCGTGCAAAAGGAATTCTGAGCGGTTTTCGTCCACTCTGGCCATGGCCAGCAAAGCCTTGGCCGCCCTGCACATCATGTCTACACTAGGGGGCTCCAGAGGTGGGGGCTGCATGTGCATGAGGTTATGCTGGCTCTGCTGGTACTGCGCCATCGTGACCCCGTCCTCTAGGAAGCTTATCAAGTTTCCAATGCTTCCTTTCTGGACTGCTATTGCCCTTGCTGCCAGTGCGTCCCCCTGGGCAAGGTTCGATAAAAGCGCCATGGACATTTCTCGACAGACTGGGTTTTTGCGATCCCCAACGTACCTAACTAATGTAGCATAAAATTTCTCCTGACGACTAAATGGAGGTGTGGCCAAGATCAGGTCCACGTTGTTGTCCTGGATACTGAGTTTACAGAGGGTCTCCAGCACAAGTCTCTGTGGTGACAGGACTGAGTTGGGCCCCACGGTGGGAAAGGGGTCCTGTGCCTCTGCCGACGGGCACACCATCCAGTGCAGCAAGCCGTCCAGGATCGGCAAGCAGATGCTCTCCGTGTATGCAGACAAGTCTAGCTGCCCGGAAATGTTGGCCAACGTGACCAATGTGTTATCCCGCAAGACCTCAAGGCAGTCCCACCACCACTCATCTTTGCTGCAGGCCACCCCCTTGTCCTCCTCCTCCTCCTTCTCATAGGTTTGTGGTGCCCGTTTTCTCTCTGGATGCTCATGATGCAGCAGAATCAGCTTTCCCAGGATCAGCACCAGGCCTGGGTGTTTGGACATCTCTGCGTCGTTGCCAGGCACGAAAGACAAGCTCCGCACGATGTTGGACACACAGATGCAGCGCTTGGCCAGTGAGTCCTGCCAGTGTGCGATGGTGCACAGGGGTGTCTCGTCTCGGCTCCTGGGCTCATCCTCCAGGAGCCTGATGTTCCGGTGGCTTTTGGCCTGCTGGATTCCAAAGGGAAACTTGCTACTGTCGGTTTGGGGTCCTGGGTTGGCGTCTTCAGGCAGGGCCCCTGGCCGGGCAGATAAGACATCATCGATGGTGGCTATGATGCTTTTCTCTGGCTGCTCCTCAGAATCACCTTTGCCTTCCGGCTCTTTCTTCCTTCCTGTGGAGCTCAGAGGTGGAGGCGGGCGCCTGCGAGGAGGGATCTCCATCTTGCTCTCGAAGTGAGTCTGGATGTGCTCTGTGGTGTCGCCGCCCCCCAGCTGCCAGTGCAGGAGTCCGCTGTTGAACTCTTGCACGCGGCCCAGCTTGTCAGACCGGTCCACCACAAACAGGTTGCTCTTTTTGACAATCTTTATGGGCAGTTTGTCAAACTTACTGGCCTGCTTTGGTGTCTCCTTGGGGTCCAGGGTTGCATCTGGAGCAGCAGGGGCAGCGGAGCTCTTCCCCTCTGACTCCACCTTTTCGCTGTCTTCCTCCTCATCCTCCTCATCCTCCTCTTCATCAAGACACTCAGCATCTTCCTCTTCTTTCCCAGAATCGTCTCCTGAGGACTGGCTGTCATCTTTCTTCCCCACATGGTGACCAAGTGCTTTTTGGCTGGGGTCACCCACTTCATATTCCATAAGAATTCCGAAAATGTCAATTAGGCATTTTCGAAAGTACTCTACTAAAAGTTCCAGGAATCCAGACAGCTAGAGAGGAGAAGAAAGAGAGAGAATAGGTAGAGGGTGAGAACATCAGATCTGACTGAAGGGGCAGGAGCCTGAGCCTAGGGCAGCTTTGGGTAATGACGCTCATCCTGTTTTAATGTCCTTCTGGTCAGACCCTGAAGGGCACACCACCCATCGAGTTACCTTCCTGATGATGGACAAGGTATACACGAGTGTGTCTCTGGTTCTCTGCCAAGTGTCACTGCCAGCACCGGCACCAGCTTTCCAGAGCCAGGGCCCCAACATGGGGAGCTCCACCACTCTCTACAGCTTGCATGATTTAGGGATTGTGCATTGTGAGCAGTAGGAGCAAGCGTTTTATAGACTCCTGTACCCAAAGCAAATCTGCTTGCTCTTCGACTGTTTATCTGGGAGTCGTCTGCTGGGGGTTTTATGGTTATGATTCTCAGGAATTTTATGGTTATTTTTGTTTCAGGTGTCATAGGTTGCCCTAATTTATGATCTCTCTCTATCTTTTGGAGGAGATAATTTCAGCAATGTACTAGCTTATAAACACTGAAAATTATCAACAAACCAATTTAGTCCCTGATAGATGAGTGAGACTACTCCATAAGATGCAATTGAAATCTCAGTTATTCACGACGCTAAGTGAAAGACGAGAGCCACTAGCGGAGGCGCTGTCTGCAGAAAGCTGAGCGCTCCTACTGCCCTGATCGCCCCAGCTCACAGCCTGTCATCTTCAGGCTGCAAACGGCCGTGTGCAATGAGGATCCTGTGTGACCGACGCTATGGAAACCAGCCACCCTTTCACATCTACTCTCTGCTCTTGGAAGGGGCTTGGGACACCTGTCGGGGTGTGGGGACATAAGCTGTACCATGCAGTCACTTTCGTGATCCCGAAGGTATTCCCTGACGTGAAGTCTGGGTGGTTCCCTCCCTTTCACAAGTTTACCTTTTCCCTGGGAAAAAGGCAAGTTAATCAAGCACTTCTAGGTATAAAAATGCACGACCAGCAAGAGTTCACCTGCCACGAGGATGAAGAAGGTTCTAGGAAAGGCTGGACACACTATCTTAAAAACAAAACATCACCACCAGATCATGCAATATTTATGACATATTAATTTATTCCTCCAACTTAGAATTGTCTCTTGGGCTACATGGAAGCCACAGTGAAAGAAAGAGTGTGGTGGAGAGTTCCGGTCTTATTCACTAGCAGGAAGGGAACGGACAGCCCCGCTTCTTCAGGAGGCTGAGCTGCTCACACCACACAGAGAATAAGCCTCTCCTTTTCGCCCTCTACACCTCTTTAAAGCCCACAGCCCCAGTGACTGGCATCTTTCTCAGGCTTCTTGCTGTCTGTCAGTCATACTCCCAGAAGCTACTTTCCAGCCAACTCCAGAGCGGGGAAGCAGCAGGATTTCAAACAACTGCTTCAAAACAGCCAAGAAAGGCAGAAGTGGGGAGGCTGACCTGGAGGCAGGCGTGGCCAGGAGTCCCTGGTCATTTTAGTCCTACGGTGGGGACATGAGTCATTGAGCGCCATTCTCTCACGTAAGTTACCTATTTTCTACTGGGAAAAAAAAAAAGAAGACCACAGCCTGGGGTGCGTGGTGCACATACACACACAACCCGCCTGGAGCGCGTGGGACACATACACACACAACCTTAACACACGGAAGAAGGAGTCACTTCAAGATCACATAGTGGGTCCCAGGCCAGGCCACATGAGACCCCGCCTCAAACAAATGACTAAAAAACAATGAAACAAATGAGAAAGGTATTATGTTGCCCTAAAGAGTACGTTCTGTAATTGACATCAATGACAACTTCATTTTATGTTTTGATTATTCCTACTGGCCTGTTCATTCCAAGCAACAATTTCTTTGCTACTATCTTCCACAACACACACACACACACACACACACACACACACACACACACACACACACACACCACATGGGGCTACTTTTTTCTATGAGAAATATGGGAATGTATATATGCATATCATATGTATACACATACACCTCAAAGATGGAAATGAATACCAGACTAAGTACTCAGGAAACTATACATTGATTAGTGCTGCTTCCTAATAACTATCGTGATTCCAAGTCTTGGGTGGTCACTGCTCATCACCTCAGGCTCCAGCACGAGCACTGGGCGTGACGTAATTTCCAAACAGTCTCACGAGCTGCCAGCTGCACTGCGGCTGCCTCACCTGGGAAAGGTTGAAGGTAGCGACCGTGCTGTCGTCATAGAGGAGGATGTTGATGGTGTCCAAGGCCCACGTGCTCTCAGCCAGCAGACCCGACTTAAGGGACATCATCACACGCCACGCCTCGGGAGTAACTAGAAAGGAGAAGAGGATGTTAGGAACATTTGCCCCCGAGGAAGAAGGAGAGTGTTGGCGGCAGTACAGATGTAAACAAAACTCGAAGAGTCAGCCATGCACGACCATCTGACTTTAGCTGGAGATGATAACTCTTAGGATACTTTGTTCTTCAGGATGCTTTTTGCTTTGGGTGTTAAACAGGAGCCCTGAGTGTTGAGCCCTGCCAGCATGCATGGTCCTCATCATCTTGCATGTTTCTTTTGCCACGTGAGAAGAGTCTGAAAGGGGGGTTGGGGATTTAGCTCAGTGGTAGAGCGCTTGCCTAGCAAGCACAAGGCCCTGAGTTTGGTCCTCAGCTCCGGAAAAAAAAGAGTCTGAAAGGGCACACCAGGTTTGCATGTTCGAGCCACCCCAGCGCAGCGGCCTTCTGTCACCTCCTTCACTCAAAAGGACCCAAAGTGGCATCTTGGGAAGACTGGCAAGTTTGTGGCATTAGAAGAAAATGAACCCTCAACAGTGTAACCTTAGACAAAGGCCTTGGTTTTCCAGAGCTGTCTTCTCCCCTTCTACTCCCCTCCTTCAGAACATGCTGTGGCCGCACACAGGCATTTGCTTAGTTTTCAGGGTGCGCTGAGCTGAGGGGAGGGAGACTGAAGGCTGCACTTTCTGTTCTTCCTACGCCTGCCACAGAAGGGACGGGTGAATGACAGCTGTCAGGTGTGCTGAGGAGGGGGCCACACAGGGGCTCCCCATGTCCTGAGTTTGCAGTGGGAGCTCTTCAAGAGGCCTGTAGGGGCCTGGGATGTGACCCCAAGGTGGAGAGGGAACCTGATCTACCCCAGTCGCCACAGCTACATGTGTGTGAGTCGGGGGGCGGGGTGTATGTAGGTGTGTCCACCAAAGACATCCTTAGTGTGATTCTGTTTTACAAGCTTTTAAAGAGGAAAATAAGACTTTTGTCATACAAGGAGTCGAACTTTTGAAAATAAGGAGCATAAATTTCCCTAGGTCGAAGGTAAGCACTGATAGAAACTGAACTCAGAGGTAAAAAACAAAACAAAACAAAACAACCAAAACCAGGGCTGGAGAGATGGCTCAGCAGTGAAGCGCACTTATTGTTCTTGGAGAGGACCAGGGTTGGGGTCCGGCACCCAGATAGCAGCTCACAACCATCTGGAATGCCAATTTTTGGGGATTTAATGCCCTTTTCTGGCTTCCTTGGGCAATGCATGCATGTAGTGCAGATAAACACGCAGGCAAAATATCACATAAAAATAAATACAACTTTAAAAAAGTAGGTATATGTATGTATTTAAACATACAATACACACAAAACATAAATATCTATTTAATTTAACTTCTCTATAAAATTGGGCTCAGTATTTGTACTCCAGCATCTCCCCTACAGCTCCCATATAAAAAGATACCTTATTTTTTCTTACTTTGTACCTGCTTAATGTCCAACAATTGAAAGCATCTTTACTATCATTAATTAAATATCTTTAATTTTCTAATCACTGCAAATGATTTTAAGCCAAGTGATT
The DNA here is from genome assembly GCF_007827085.1 of Peromyscus californicus insignis. Classification (NCBI taxonomy): domain Eukaryota; kingdom Metazoa; phylum Chordata; class Mammalia; order Rodentia; family Cricetidae; genus Peromyscus; species Peromyscus californicus. The sequence continues at coordinate 10,631,181 of NW_026294525.1, forward strand.
CCAAAATCTTTGAAAAAGATGTTTTTCTTACACAACCATGAGCTATTACTTCCCTTGCTGGGTTAAATGAACTTTGAAATAAAGGCAGAAAAGGCTGTGTTTACTCCCAGACACTCCAGACCGCTAATTAGTATTCCCATCATCTCACAGAGGACGGGCGAGCAGCATTAGTATTCAGCTGAGGTTACCTCCTTGGCCTGTATCTGCCAGTGTGGTGTGGATTACGGCAGTTCCATACATCACAGCAGAGAACATTCCACATATCATATCCATCCATCTATATAGCATAGCCTGGTTTCTACCTGTCCCCATGGAAACTCATCCTACATTGTCAGAGCGGCTTGCCTTCAATTCCTCAGCCTCACAGTGGGTCTCTTAAGAGGCTTGGTTAAGGTTAAATCTGAAGCCAATGCATAGCATTTGTGGGTCTGTTCCCCAGTGCTCCAGTCTCTCACACAAGCAAACTCTGCACCTACAAGTATCATCATTTCCATGCAGGCTCTTCTCTGGCCTGTTTCTTATTCAGATGAGTGGCTTCTAATCAACACTTCCATATGTAAATATCCTGATAATTTGTATTATTAAGAATCTCACCCAACTGAATGGATGGAAATTACATCTAAATTAAAGTTCTAGATTGCGCAAAGCAACCCACTTTCAGAATACCCCTTCCAAACTCTTACCAATGTCTTTTGAGGTGATCTTTCGCCTTTGTTTCAGGACAGGCTGGGACGCTTCCACAGAGCCAGGAGGGAACGTAATCTCCCTTCTGATTGGCGGTGGCTGAGGGGGTGGCCCGGTGACCTGGGATGTGGGGACTGTGGGCATGACCTTCTGCATCTTCATGGCGGGCAGGAAGGGAGACTTGCTTGGAGACATGCGACTCTCCAGGGAGCGCTGGAAGGAGGCAGGGCTGGGCGCCCTGGAGATGTGGTTTGGCAGTGACGGTGGTGTCTGGTAGGATGACTGAGGTGGGCGCGTGATGGGCTGCATGGAGGCCGAAGACGACATGTAAGGCTGGCGTTGGCTGACGTGAGAAGGCCACTGGCTCTCATGGTTGATCCTCTGATCCGGTACCATCATATCATCTGTACGGTTCATGCCTGGGTAAGGCGGCGCCTGTGCAGGGCCGCCTGGGCCTTGCCTGTTCTGGTAGGGATAAGGCATATCGTTGCGTGTTGCCCACATATTCTGCTGAGGCCCCTCGCTGGAGGATGACTGCATGGGGCCACCCATCATCTGAGGTGGGATTCCATGTGGCTGCATCTGGCCTGGGCCCTGCATCCTCTCTCTGTTGTAGGGGTAGGGATACTGGCCCTGGATGGGCCTCCTGTCTGGGCCAGAGTAAGAGCTTCCATACTGGTTGTACACTTCCTGCTGCTGGCTGCCATACTGCATATTGTACATATCCCCTTCATGGCGCTTGGCTGGAGGCCCGTACATGCCATCCATATGGCGTTTGTAATTCTGAAATTCATATACAGACAAATCATACTGATGTACTCTTAGAGGTATAATCATACACACTCAAATTATGCAAAATAGTTATTACTGGGTAGAATGTTCATTTCAAAATGAATATGGGACGCTCCTACAGACTGACAACCACTAACAATTTAGGCTTGGATTTCAGTATTGCTACACACTCTGAGGAGGGCTTCCCAAGTCTGCTTCCATATGAAACTTTCTGTGAGAAAGACAAGGACCCCTTTCTTTGGGCTGCAATACAGGGACAGCACAGCATGGACAGATGGAACTGAGAGTACCCCAGAGGCAAGGTGCTCTGCCTTATAGGAGCATGTTGGAGATCCCAGGACTACCCTGGGAGGTTCTGGACTAAAGGGACCCCTTAGGCCTCAATAGATACCAATGTCTCTATGCCAGCAGAGTTCCTCAGGCTGGGCCACCACACTTGTTATCCATATCCTGGCTCCTGCCCAGATGCCCGGCTTGTCCAGGTCCAGTTCTCCATGAAACTCATACTGATCCCTCCACACAACTCCTTCCACTAAACTTAACCCCCAAAGATTCTTTCCCAAGTGCCTACCTGGTGGGCGGGGCTTCCTGATGGGGAGCAGATGCTGAGGGGTAAACTATACTATTTCACTTTACTTCAACAATTGTAGGTATGCTCCAAAAGTAAGTATTTCAAAAAAACATTGAAAAATTCTAAAAAGACAATTCATATACATATTTCTTTTTTTCTTTTTTTTTCTTTCTTTCTTTTTTTTTTTTCCCCAGAGATCCCAGGTCAAAAAGGTAGCTCAGCAACAACTGGATCCAAGTGGCTGAGGCCACGTCAGGAGTTCCATCCTCAGGGTCACTGTGACTTCTGCATGACTCAGCTGGGAGCCAGCATGAACTATCTTATTACACAAAATATGTCATTACTTGTTATTTTAAAGAGAAAAAATTGAGTGAGTACACTTTGGGGGGCAGTGGGCAATGCAGTCACTGGAGTAGTACCCACGAAAATACGAGGTGCCAATATCTCATTTTAAAAGAGCCAGCTTTCCGTCTTGGTCTACAACAGTCTGAGTTTCTTCTCTTGTAAGTATGGTACATTTCTGTCCTACAGTGGATTCACTAAATAGCATACAGTTGCCCCTGGGTATCTACAGAGACTAGTTCCAGGACCCCTGCAGGTCACATCCATGGACATTCAAGTCCCTTGGAGAAAAACTGCTCAAGTTCTCAATACCATCTACACACACTCTTTGTCATTTTGGTTATTTCTAGAGTACTCAGATTCATAATACAATGCAAGTGAATGCTACACACACACACACACACACACACACACACACACACACACACACACAGCTGTGCCCTACTTATTTAGAGAATGATGATGGAGGAAATGTATGCGTATGCTCTGTGCACTTGTCTTTGGACCTGTGGTTGGCTCAGTTCATGGATCTGGAACCTGTGGGCATGGGGGTGACCACAGATGTGTCCAGCACGCTATATGTATTCCAGAATACTACATGTCAAGGGCTGTTTTCAATTTTCTGAGTTCAAAATCCCAGGAGTACTTTCTAGTTAACCCACCCTGACTACTCAGTAAAGTGTATGACTTCAGTTAGCCCTCCCCAAATCTTCATAAGACAGACAAAGGGAAAACAGACCCACACCCATTGGCCAACTCACCGGCTGCTGTGGGTACAGGCCAGGCTGGTGTCCTCCATACGGTGGCTGTCCTGTGGGAGGACCTTGGCCTGGATACTGCTGCCCATAAGCCTCATGCCTAGAGCAAGGTATTCAAAGAAAACTTAGTTTACACGGGACTTGAGGCAAACAGACACGAACAGCCCATTTCTAGAAACTCTACCCGATGGCCCTGCCTTCTCTCCACACACCACTTTCAACAGCACAGGAGGACACAGCTGAGTCCCGGCCTCTCGCAGGGACGGTAACACCCATCTCGGAGCGGAGCCAAACTCCCAGCTCAGGAGTTGCTAATCGTGTCAGAGGAATGCCGGTTGGACGGGCAGGCCTTGTGTGTACTTGTCCTGGCTGTGGCCTCTTCCTTTGAGGCGGAAGCTCCACCCATCCCTGAAGTGCTGCATGGTGTTGTCATGGGAGCAAGAAGCAAGAAGAAACCGAGGTTCAGCAGCAGCAGCACTTCTAGAAGCATCAGAGCATGGAGATGCTTCTATCCTCTACTCCCTCACTGAGGACAGACATGTTTTGGACTTTAAGGCTAGAGTTAGGAAGTGAATGTTCAGATGCTAACCCCAGCAGAGGAGTGGTCAAAATTCTAAGTTCCTAGTTACAAAGGGTATGGAAAAGGACTCTAACGACGACTACAACAAACTCCTATCAAATCGCTGCACAGAAATAAACAGCATTCACTTTCAACTGCTCTCACATTTAGAAATTGTAAATGCCATAAAATTAACATCTTCAAGGGGAACAGATCTGGAGTTTTGACAATAAACTGGTTTAATTTAGAAATACTGGATCTTGTAGGAGGGGAGAGTAACTGGATTGGACGTATTATTAAACTGATCAAGAAATGAAAATAAGAAAAAATTAGAGTATCACATGCAAATAGCCAGGGGAAGACTCTAGAAGGAATTTTAGAGAGAACTATAATCAACAAGAATAAAACTTAAGATGGGCAGGTAACATTTTTCAGATTGCCAACGAGGTGAAAGGCTCTGATGTGGCCTAGTCAAAGCCAGGCACTGGGAGGAAATAGGAGGGAAAGCTTACTGGAGTCTGTCCTTGTACATCTGTCTAATCTCATTGGGGAAAAAAAAATCAGTAGCTCTTACCGGGTCCTAAAACCAAACCCAACCAAACTCTTATCCCATGCACTAGGGATCCACAATGGCTAAATGTAAGCCTCATTCCATGCACTAGGCACCGGTGACAGCTCACTGAGCAGAGGGTACCAATAGACATCCATCACACGTGGGCAGAGCATGAGGAAAAATCAAACTGCAGAACACCGAGAAGACCTGCCACCTGGTTACCAGTGGCTCTGCACTTAAGAGCCAGGCTCCCAGAAGAGCCCGGAGACACCTTTCCGGTGATTCTCACACCCACTCCTTGGTATAAGTCCTCTCCACTCATCACCCCTCCTTTGGCTCTAGCAGTGTGCTGGTGAGAGCCTACGTGTGGTCTATCACCCTGCGAAGACACCAACCATACCAGGATCATGGAGGGAGGGACTCAAATCAGTTCTGTCCTTCACCAGCACACCACAGCCACAGACAGACAAGGCCCTTTCCTCTTGAGTGCTTCGTGCTTTTTCCTCATAAACCACAAGTACAAACCACATACTGAAAGCCTGCTTGAAGCATCTCTCATGAGGGAAGCAGAGAATACACCATACAAGAGTGGCCTTTGGTGTCAGCCAGGGGCACAGGAGAGGGATCTCTTCATGAAGGAAGCCCATCGCTGCCACCACTGAACGCTGAGGCTTCTGATGGCCTTCCCATGACATCTCACTGTCCTCCTAAGTACAGTCAGTCTAAGAGTGATCCTGTGGCCTGACCTGCCATGTGGATGTCAAAATGGCTTCCCTGGAGAGGCTCTTGTGTCCCTGAATGGTGGGGTTTCTCAGAGATGTCTCTTAAGAGCAAAATACACCCTTGGTCCAGAACTGAGAAAGCCCGAGAGCCAAGTGTGATATCCTAGATATCCACAAGGAAGTATGGGGAGGAGGGCCTGGTACTGAAAAGCCCGGGAAGCTGGCAGTGTTCACAGGTACCACATCTAGGCTGTCTCACTGTGGTAATGACAGCTGCCTCAGAGGGATGCTGGTGCTTGGGGGGGGGGTGGTGGTGGTGCCGTGTGCTGTGGCTCCTGAGTTCTGAGGGAAGAGTGGCCTGTCCCAGGCATGTCAGGACACCTGAATCTGAGGTATGCTGCAGACACCTGCTTATGAATAACAGCCCCTGAGTGTCTGAGACAACTTCTTCATGTCCGGCTGAGGCCACCCACTCTAAGTAGCCACTGGACACTATGTGGTCATCGGTGGCACAAAAAAGGTTACACACTGTGCCGTCACGGGGGCTCAGCCACCAGGGCTCACACATGTGCATTCCAGGAAGGCAGTTTCCGGTACACTGTCTCGTCTTCATCAAAAGCACTCACCTCCGGTCATAACTGGCTCCATAGGGAAACTGCTGCCGCTGCCCCATGCCCAAATTGGACATGGCGCCCGAGGGACTCTGGTTGTACATGTCCTGCATGCCGCTGTTGGGCACCTGTCCTTGTGCCATAAAGGGCTCGCTACTTCCAGGCACTGTGACAGTTCAAATAAAAAGCACAGAATTAAGCATTTTCTGAAAGTCAAAGGGCCTACACATCCCTTCTAGTGATTTCTGTGGTCCCTGTATGTTGCATGACACACCACAATCCAAACGAAAGGGTATGAAGTCTGCCCAAGGGAACAGAATCTTGAGATGGCCTCAAAGACACCTGCATCCCTGCTGCTTGCTTAGCATGAGCCTCTGATCTTGACCTGGGCAGGACCCAGGAACAGTCTGGGCTGTGGCTCAGTGATAACAGTATGTTCTGTGGCAAGAGAAATTCACAGATGTAGTGATGGTTACAGCTGACTGTGCGTTCACCCAAAGGGAGCATTCAAGCAACCCTTCAAATCTGGGGCTGAAGGATAAAGATGGAGCCTCTGAGACGCTCCTACTGGTTTTGTCATAGAAAGAGGCCCAATCTGAAGGGTGCATGGAGGATACCCAACAATATGATGGCCACTTTGGCCCCATAACCATAGAGACTAAGGATAAATCCTGCCAACGCCTTGAATGAACCTGAGGGGACCAGAAGCTCAGTCCTGGCTAACACCTTGGTGCTGTGTGAGACTCAGCAGAGGGCCAAGCTTCTGCTGTCAGGTGTAGTCTGTGGCTGCCTGTCATGTAGCATTGTGGAAGCTACTAATGTTCATGTTAATTACTGTCTCTAGAATGTGGTGATACCAGCTCATGAAGGAGTTGTAAATAAGACATGAAATATATGTTTAAATTAGTTCCCACCCCTATAAGGAAAAGCCAGAAAACCTTGACATATATATTCACAATGGCTCAAGGGGCTGGAGACATGGCTCAGTCGTTAGGAACACTTGCTGGACCTGACTTTAGTTCCCAGCATCCACAGCGACTGGTGTTTCACTACGGCCTGTAACTCTGTGGGGATCTGAGGCCCCCCTTCTGGCCTTTGGAGGCACCTGCATTCATGTGAGCATACATACAGAGAGACATATATATGTACATCAAAAAAACCCAAAAAAACAAAAAACAAAACAACCCAAAAAACCATAAGAAAGAGCAGCTGAAGATGGGATGAGCCGTGACATGTTCCCATCAAAAAGCAGACCACCAATGAGGGTGCATATGCAAATGATATCTGCTCAGAGCCGAAGAACACTGTATAAAGTCCAGACATTGGCCTGCAAGTATATTAAACATTTTAATGTTGAGTTGCTCCATGGCTCCTACTTGTCTTCATTCTATGACAGCTACTTCTTTGTGAGGCAAAACTAACTGAAGTTTTCTAAGTCAACACTGTCACATGTGGACCAGACACAGGGCTGAGGCCAATGGAGAAATATCCCAATTGCCACCTTCTCTCTGAGCTCACATCAACTTGTGGTAGAACCCGTTTTGAGATTACTTTCCATTTTGTAGATGGAAAGACAGAGATAGACAGAAGTCAAGTGTCATAATTAAAGTTAAGTAGTTTAATTCTCTAATACACAAAGAGGTCTTTAAAAAAATCTACAAAAAAAGATAGTAAGTCAAAAACAAGAAAAACCCGTTCACACGGAAAGGAAACTAAATGGTCACTCAGCATGTGACAGACCTGTGGCCTCACTGAACACTACAGAAATGTAAGTCACAATCTGATTGGCAGATGTTACGGTGGCTGGTAAAAATCGGCTTACTAAGCGGGAGCCCACACCTGCACACTCCGGCCGGCGCATGTAAGTAACTGTTGTAACTTCTGCATGGACCAGCTGTGGCAGCCACCCCTGCCACACACAGAAGCACATCCATGTGTATCCACAGCCCATGTAGGCCCCTCCCATGACGACACTGGGCCGGGCTGCATGGCTAGTTCTGACCAACAGGCTCAGGAAGATGGATGCAAGCAAACACTTGCATGAGCTTGCAAAAGGGCTTGTTATCTTGGATCTTCTTCTTGGACCTCACCTTCCATGGTAAGGCTACCCTAGAATCTACAAAGAGAGGCCCCAGACTCTAGCTGGGTTCCTAGTAAAGGCTCTGCCAACCTCAGCTGTGCCCCTGATGACACAGCCCCGAGAAATGGTGAAGTTCCCCTGACGGAAGTCAGTGAGGTTGGGGCAGTCCACTACCCCATAAAAGATGACCGAGGCACTTCATTCCTATTCTTTGACTCAATAACTCTTCTAGCAACTCATCTCATGGAAACACTGCTACAATCACAGAAACAGTTTATTTAAAAAATCACCAGTGTTTTGTATGAGCAAAATGGGAGGAAATGGCCCATCCAGGGCTAAGCACCAGAGTCTAGTTAAAGACTAAACACAGCTATGTTTATGGGTTCAACAGATACTCAAGTACACTGGGTACCATGGTCAGAGCTTCAGAGAGAGAAAGGAACAAGTAGGTTGGAGGCAGGTGGTGAGCAGGCAAGGCCGGATCCACAAGTTTAGGGTTCTCAGACCAGGCTGACTCTGCCCACCACAGGCCAACCACACCGACATCACTAACAGTGGTTTCACTGACCAAATTGGTCTGAGTTGCAGAATAAGGAAAACTGAAGAATAGAAAATTTTATTTACAACACATCAGAGCTGGAAGAAAAGTTTTTCTGTGGACTGTTTCTCCTTTATTTTGGTAATAAATGCTCCAATGCTATGAGGCAGTAGGTGAGCTGAAATATACAAGAATTGTGCTATTTATCTATGATCGACATGACTGGTGAAGACACATTGTCTCTCCAGCAGCACAGCTCTCCACCTGCTCCCATAACTGCCCACATCCATTCTGTGCTGTGTGCGTACACACAGGTGCACACGGAAAAGCCACGTGGTGTTGTCTGCCTCTGTGCTCCATCTTATTCTTCAGAGGAGGTCTTTCTTATTGAATTTGGGGCTCACAAACCTGGCTAGACAGGGTGTCCAGCAATGTCTGGGGATCCTCCCGCCTCCACCCCAGGGCACTGGAGCTGTGGGTATATCCACTACATCCAGCTTTTATGTGAACACTGGAGATCCAAATTCAGGTCCTCCTGCTTGTGCAGAAAGCTCCTTCCTATAATAGAGATGTAGGTATGAAGGAAGGAGGGGACCCTGCAGCTGTCATATGGCAGGGCGCAGATCTGGCATTCAGGAGATTCTGAGGTCCCATCCCAAACACTACTGATTAATTTTCCATGTTACTGTTATATTTTCAGAGTCTAAAGGTGGGCTATGGACCCAGAAGCACTCTCACACCACTAAACCCCAGCTACTTCTAACAGGCTTTTGGCTCTCAAGGTTACTGCACTTATCATATGTTCTGCAAACCTTTACTTAGAAGTAGTCTCAAGACTCATGAAAGGAAAAATTACAGTGTATCTTGCTTTACATAACTGCTACTTGAAATATGTTTGAAATACTGTAAATCTCATTTGCTTACTAGTATACACCCAATGCTAAAAAATGTGAGATTCTTCTGTTATATTTTTATAGTCCATAATATTCATCAAAGCAAGATGGGGATTTATGCATCTCTCCACTAATGGGTATGATGAAACTCACGGCAGGGGTGGTGGCGCATGTCTTTAATTCAAGCACTTGGGGAGGCAGAGGCAGGTGGATCTCTGTGAGTTTGAGGCCAGTCTGGTCTATATAGTGTTCCAGGTCAGCCAGGGGTACATAGTGAGACTCTATTTCAAAAAGAAAAAAAAAAAACACCTCATGTATCCCAACATCTAAGTATGACACAGTTACTATTCTTTACCAGATCCCAGAATAACGACTGCCACAAAAACATCTTCACAATTTCTTCAGTATTTAAAAAATACTCATAGGGTTTAATTTGACAGGACCTAACTGCATTTGGGTGAATGCCAAAAATAAATCTGCCAGGCTCCTACCTGATGCTGGCATGCACCACCTTGGCTTGGACTCCTTGGGGCTGGCCGGTGTTAAGATCCAACCCTAGTGTTTCTGGTGTCCCTGACACTCCTGCACTTCCTGAGCTCACAGGTCCCACTGCTGCAAGAGCAGCCTCAGCCTAGCTCCAGACACACAGCCTGCGAACTGCCCCCTCCACCGCTGCTCAAGACAGTGAGTTTCTTTCCTGCTCCACTGGCCCTTCTCCAACCAGTCAGAGTCCCCCCGCCCCCCCACTCATTCACCACCCCTCAAAGCCGCAGAAGGCTTTTCTCCACTGCTTGATTCTGACTCCTACCTGCCATCTCTGGCTCAACTGTCCCCAATGCCCCATGGGGCTCTTCTTATCTCTTTCAAAGCATGCCTGGAGACTACCAGTTACTCTCATACTTACTTAAAAAAAAAAAATGAATCATGCCTTTTCCCCTAGTAACATCTCTCAGCTGATGAAAACCTCAAACTCAGGAATGTGCCAGTCAGTTGAAGGGCCCTGGCCCCTGGCAGCTGAGGCCTTCAGCCTGTGTGCCCTTTCTTAAACAGGCCCAGTGACCTCCTGCTGAGGTCTCAGTGGAGAGCTGACACCCCACGTCTTTCCGGGTGACACCAATCTGAGGACCTTGCTTTCCACCAATGCATTCCTACACCACCACTGCCATTTCCACGCCTTTCTGCACACTGGCTGTCTTCCATCAGTCATGGCCTCTGGTTTTGTTCCCTCCTAAGTCTGTTAAGTCCTTGAAGAACTACGTAAGAATCTCTACGGAGCACCCAGCACAAGTTAACACAATGCTGATGATGCTGGACAACAGCCACTTCCTGATCACAGGTGTCCATCATTCTTCTGCTGGCTTCCTGTGCACAGACTTAATCCTTAAGCACACCTGGAGCAGGCTCTACTGTTTCCGTCATTTCTAGATGAGGCAAGTGAGACACACAGAAGCTATGTTTTCCTACGGCTAGAGCTTAAGCAGGGAAATGAGGCTGAGTTGCTGAACGGCAGGTGCTCAGAACTGTCCCAAATGAATGGGTGAACAGTTGTGAGGTGGTGGAGAGAAGAAAGCCTTCTGGACCATGCCCATGCAGAAACTCCGTTCTACCTACCTTTTCTCATTCCACTGAAGGGGTCCTTGTTGGGCTCATAGGGCATCCGGCCCATCATGTCTGGCATGCTCATGCCTTGCTGGTACGGTGCATTTGGAGTCATAGAGTTCCGTTTGGGGTAGGATGAATCACCCACATCTGAGAATGGGTCGTGCACACTGATTGTACTGCTTCTGAAAGAGGCAGAAGATGAAAACTGAACGACACTGCAGCATTATCTATACACACTGAGCTCAAGAAATAAACCACTCCAAAATGGTAAATGCAAAACCACTGCAAATAAATTACATGCTAAACTAGTAGCAAAAAACATTTAAGATCTAATCAGGGAAGAACATTTTTTTTCTAATAAGTTTGCTCCAAAAACAAAGCAAAGCTTGACTCCACATCTCAGAGTCCTCGGAACATACCTTCCACTTTGCATGGGGGTCATCTGTCCATGAGGGGTAGATGCTGGGGTCGGTGGCTTCAGGTCCCCGGGAACTTCTGTCATTGAATTGCTGCCGGTTGACTGTGGAGTCTGTGGGCCTTGTAAGGATCCGGAGTTAGCTAGCGGCCAGGGAAAGAGGGAGAAGCCGGGGTTATTGAGGAAGGGAATTGCTGACAGTCACGTGTATGAGAGGATTAGAAGTAAGACTTTACTGGAAACAGCAAAAGTGTAGTAAAAATCAGTCACTAAAACATTGTGTGAAGAAAGGGACAGAGCGAGAGAGGGAGGGGCGTGGGAGGGAGAGGGAGCGTGAGCATGCGTACACTAAGGAGGGAAGACGGCCTCACACGTGAGGCAAGTGCTGTACCCTGAGTTCTAACCTCATCACCCAGTAAAGGAGTATTTTTGAATAAACGATTTAGAAACATACTTCATTTGTGAGCCATAAAATATAGCTATATGTTTGACTGGTAATTGCTTCCTGGGGTATTATCCCAGGGAAAAGAGTCTAAGAAAAAACAAGGCTTTAGGGAGAAAACTGTTTAACTCAGCGTTGTTGGAGATACTCTAAATGTAAATAAAGAAGAAATGGATGAGAATTTTGGCACATCAGTTTGATGGTCTGTAATGCTGCGCTTCAGAACATGGGTTCTTCAGCAGCGGGGAATGTCTGCCGCTGGAAAGTGGTTCTGTAGGTTAACAAGGCACCTTACATTATTTTAATATCTTTTCAACAATTGGACATCTATGCTCTATCATTAAAAACACTATCATTTGAACTGTAACTCAGATTTGTTATTACAAATATACATCATGCCGGCTTGTAGCTCTTCCACACTGCTGTCGGAATTCTGCGACGGCTTCAACCACAATTATTCAGAATAATAGTGCTCAGAAGTGAGTCCCTTTCAAAACTCAAGCGGGATTATTAATTAACCTTGCCTTACACAAATATTTCAAGAGCTCCTACCTTATCATCTATCGCCGTCTTTAGTATGCTAGATGTTCAATAGATAGACATGGGTTCAATGCACTGATTAGGCAGGAACGGACTGGGTGAATCTGTGCCTGATGCATTTGGGCTCTTTTGGACAGGTGGACACAGAGTAGCAAACTGAAGGGCCACACAACCCCACCCTTAAGGGATCTGCACAACTACCTGAGACTGTGAGCACTGCAGACTGCCAGTATATGGGAAACAACACTTGCTCTCCTGTGGAGGGGGTTCAAGCCTCACTCCAGTCCTTGTTTTACTTCAGACTGTCAACAAGTCCCAGGTCATTACTTAATGAAGAGGTCAGAAATGGGAAAGGTGGGCATCACTTATGTATACAAGAGACACAGAAAAAAAACCAAAATGCTCACGCGACCTCTCCATGATATGGTTAAGGTTGTTTTGTAGATATGAGAGAGAGAACAGACAGGTATCTGGAAGAGCAGAGGCGGAAGTAGACTGGACATGACCAGCACACTGGACATGGCCAAAAATATCTGTGAAAGGGGAGAATAGCAGGGGATAGAGAATAGAGAGCATAGTGAGAACATGGGGGGGGGGGTACTTTATAAAGAGAACAAGAGGGACCCTAGGAGGCAGCATGCGAGCATGGACTTTGAAATGTCTAACAGGTATTTGTGATACTGAGGGAGCTGGAGGCCCCTCATGTGCTCTGATGTGCAACAACAGGCAGCCATTTGTCCTTTCCGGCAGAGGTACCGGAAATGACTCCTTTTGGCAGACGGGGACCAGTTTCACAAGTTCCGGAGGAATGTGGCTTTTATCTATCCACCTGACATCCTACGGTCCAGCTTGAGCTCACTTCTGGATATATGGACTGCCTTTTGGAGTTTGGGGATTGGAGTTTCCTTTGGACGTGACAGCTTGTTCTTAGCAAGGGTGTTCTTAGAAACGAGTGTTGTCTGTCAGGTGGGGGCTGCCCAGCCCGTGGCCCTGTGTATGTGGCCCTGTGGCCTGTGTATGTGGCCTGTGTATACCCACTGTGTATGTGGAGCTCAAGAAGACTTAGGGATGGCTTCACCTCCTCATGGAGGTAGAAAAGCTAACTAACAAACACTGGAAACTTGTATTCAGAAGGCAGTCTGCCCTGAGTGAGCAAGGAGGCTTCACAAACACCGACAGTCTACCAACCCTGTCAATGCCCAGAACTGTGGAGAAAGGATCTGTTTTGGGTCACTTTCCTTGGAAATATGGCTCACAGCCTGCTGTGATGTTAGAATGACCCTTATTTACAGAGCATTCACATTCATAGCTAATAAAACAATGGAAAAATTTTCTTGCCAGTGTTTTTCCTTTCCTTTCAGGAAAAAAAAAAAAGAATACTCCCTCTTACAACTCCATTAGCAGAGGAGGCTGGCTGGCTCTCTAGGATATCCCTACCTTTTGCCAGAAGCTACAAATGTATACTCTAAAGTAAACAATGGAAAGGTTACTGAAGGTTAAGTACATTCACACACTTCAGAGGGGGAGCTGCCAGGCTCCTGGCTGGGAAGATAATTTACACAGCATGAACCCGGTGCCCCAGTTCTGGTGGGAGGGGTGTGGGGAACAGTGTGAGGAGAGCAGCTGATGTGTCCCAGGTCTAGGGACTAGAGGTCACCCAGAGGGCACCTTTGTTACTGCGGCCCCTTTCTCATTTATCTGCCTCTGAGGATTCCCTAGTTGGAACCATGACAGATTTTGTGACATCACTTGTCAGCTAATAATAGAAATGCAGTCAGCCACCTGCCAGCCAAGACGGATCGGTTTTGGTTACAAACTTACTATCTGAATGGCCTGCGCTCCCTTGTCTCTGCCTGCCCCACTCCTCAGCTCCATTTCCCCAAATCCTGGGGCCGTCTGCTGTTGACTAAACTTCTCCACCAACTTGGGGAAGTTCAGGGTAAGGATCCCACGGGCACCTTAGAGATGCAGACTGGATGCCAAGGCCCCGGCGGAGCTCCCGGGTGCATCTGTCTGCAGAGTGTCTATCTGCAGGATGCAGCTGCAGGGGTGAAGGCGACTGCAGCTGCAGGGGTGAAGGCGACGAGCCTCCGAGGCCCGACTGACTCGACTTTAGATTAATAAAGCCGCAGCCAATCAAAACTGGCCAGACTCACACTTTGGAATCCTCTGAGAACACAGACACATGATTTAGGAACTCTTGACTGGGTGAAGGCTGGGAGAACAAATTAGAACAGCCATTAGAAATCTTTTGGTTGGGTTTGGTTTGCCTGGATGTGCTGGCACAGAACTTTTAGCTGACAACTAGCTTTAAAAACCACATGTTAAAAGAGGTCAGGAAAACATCTCGGCACAGCAGGAATAGTTTTCTTCAACCGTCTCCACAAGGGTCTTGGAGTTAGGGAGGCCATGCATGCAGAGCTGTCACACAAAGCTGGCTACGGGCTACAGGGATCCTGGTGATGACTGCCCTCCAGACAGGTTCTGCGCTCTGGAGCACAGCACATGCGTTCTCTGGGATGGACACCGACTTTACAGGCAATACCAGGAAGCCTTGCTTCTACTTTCCCCACACCATGGCAGGACCATGCCTTCATCTGGACCAAGAAGTGCATGGGCAACCATGCTCCTTTGTGCGGTTGAAATGATGCGCTGCCATAAAAGCAGTGGTTCTGAACCGGGGAAAGGAAAGCGCCGGCTGTTAAGGGAACAGGCCTCCACTTTCCGCAGGATCTGTACCTCGGCAGGGCTTCCTGTACTGAGGCTGAGGCATGCTGGGAGAGCTATTCTCCACACACAAGTGTGGGCCATTCAGGGACACAAGTTCTTTCCTGACAAATAAAATGCATCTTTAGATCTTTGCAGACATTACTGCTCTGGACCCTGCACCCCACTGGGGTTTTATTTTGGAAAAATAGTTTCAGAGCTGTTCATGGGCAGTCTCTTTCATTCCGGGAACTGAATGTAACGCTGTGTGGTTTTTAAAATTAGATTATCCAGTGCTCAGGTACACCCTGAATGGTGAGAGTTCGGGATCAGAAAGGGTGAGGCTGGAGGGGAGGGTTTTTCCAACTGGCAGACCTCCTCCAGGGATGGTCAGAGCAGAGCATGGCTGGCTGTATTTATCTGAGACCTCTTGGCTGCCAAGAGTAGCAGCAGCTTTGCAAGGCTGACAGGGGCCAGAGAATCATGAGAAGTGAACAGCATTCTTCCTCTGGCCTCTAGATGTAAACACCAGGCCTATCTCAAAGGCACTTCCATCTAGGCCGAGGTATCTGGTGGGTTCAGTGAACACCACATGGCTAAATATCTCAAACACGCCTCTTGCACCCTCACCGTGTGGCTTTGGGGTCTAAGACTTCATCTGCCTTTACTGTCCCAGGGACATTTAAATTGCTCCTGCATCCAGGGCCGACGCAAAGATAAAACGACACGTATACAGAAGTTGCCTGGCACACTGTACACGCTCAGGAAACATGGGCTAGCTTCAGAACCGGCCATGTGATGGGTCAGTGCGCAGTCTCTACCTTGAACGGCAACTGCAATAATGCCACCAAGTGCTGAAGGGTAACTAGGCTTGAATGTGATCCTGTGATGACCAGTGACTAGAAACCAGGAATGGTGGGATTTTCCTGAGTGAGGCTGCCACTCACAACTAAGCAGGAGGCCAATGTCTTCCTGGCTCTAACGAGGGAGTTACCAGCTCACAGTGTCTGGTAATTTCACACTTGACAGCTAATGGGGGACAAAGGCCAGATGGAGAGCTGATGGGACCCGTTTCCAACAGCATGGGTGGAGGGGCAAGAAGGAACGGCCTCATGACGGCACGTAAGGGCCTTTTCTACGGCACTGGAGGGATTCCCTTCAGGTGAGAACTTGCTGGACAGGAAACAGCAGAAACTAAGTCCAATCTCATATTTTTAAAAAGTACAAACTGGAGTGACCCAGACAGGAGAGGTAGTGCGAGCCAGCCATTGGCCTGAAGGGGGCAGCACTGGGGCTGTGAAACACTAGACTGGGTTCATGTGGGCGTTTACTCTGGAAGTGGATGGGATGTTTTTAAATCCTTGTATTAGAAACAAAGGTGTATGGCTCAGGATTCTAAAGTCCACTCTCATGAGAGGAGGAAAGGCAAGGAGTGCTGCCTTCTAAGTCTGACATGCGGGGCGGCATCCACATCTCTCTCTTCTTGGAAGCACTGCTGAGGAGGTCGGTCACTCTCCCAGGTCTGGAGTCTGGCTCAGCCAGCTGCCCTGAACTGTAGCGCTGTCACTTACCAGGAGATGGCGGCTGCAGCTTGGGCTGTTTCTTTGCGTCCCCTGTGCTGAAGACTTCTGGCGGGGGCTCCTCCCCACGCTCAATTTTGCACTCAAAGGCGAACAGGTACTGAATATACTGCTTCTTCAGGGAGCTGGCCGCGCTGCTTGAAGTGCCAACATTTAAGTTGGTTGCCAGCTCGCGCCACTTCTTGTTTTTATTAACCTAGCCAAAAAAAAAAAAAAAAAAAAAAAAAAAAAAGAAAAAAGGGCAGGATCATTGGTTTGCAGCAGAGTGGCTTGTTTAAAGCCAGGAGACAAACACGCACTTAATGTCCTGGCTTACTTTTTTCATTTGCCTCTTTTAACCAATGCTCATCACTCCCACTCAGCAGCACACAGACAGCATTACAGTTATAAAACCATTAAGGAACCTGCTGCTGGCTACATAAAAGCCCACTTGCTGGGGTCTTCTGCCTGCTCTGTCTCCCAGAGACTTGTATAAGAGTTTTGGATTTCTGAGCCCCAGGATGAATGGAGACCCCGGCCCCCACCACACACGCACCTATCCCCACCTAATCTCTAAGAGGGCACCTACCACTAACATAATAACAGCATTGTACTTACATGAAAAAATAATGTTCCCTTCCAACAGCCACCAGAGTGTGCACCTGTGACCCTGGCTGCATGCTTCCATTAAGCTCTCACCCACTGAGGCTCCTTGTGGGATGGACACAGGGCGTGTCCAGAGCAGCATTACTGCTCCCCAGCTGGAGTGTTGGCCAGCAGCTTAGTGTCTGGGGCACAGGTTGTGTGTATCCTACAGGGCTTCCTACCTGAGGGTCAAGACATCAGCACTCCAAGAGAAGGTGAGTGAGTGAGTGTGCGTGTGCGTGTGAGAGAGAGAGAGAGAGACAGACAGACAAAGAGAGACAGAGAGAGACATACATACAGAGAGAGAGAGAGAGATGGGGCATTGTTTCAACTTTTTCATTCCTACCCAGGAACGGGTTATGAAACGATCGTTATGAATGAAACATGAAGACACACAAATAACTCGGAAGGCGGCGGCTTGTGCTTTTTGATGTGTGTGACGTTGAGTAGCTGGCAATGGTCATGAAATAATGAATATGTGGATCCAAACTTTAGCACAAGGCTCCCTACATCCATTTACTTAGTACTCCAATAGTCATAATAAACACGGCCTGATGGCTCTGGGAAATGCCTCTTTCAGCACTTAACAGAAGAGCACCAACAACAGGCCACGGCTGATTCAGGCTGCAACTTTGCTGCTTGGTCCATTGGAGGGCTAGGCTTAGCTGTCAGGGCACAGCACCTGCTCACACGCTTGCTGCAAAGCAGCATGATGCTAGCAGCACTGCCTGCCGAGTGTCCCCAGCTGCACACACTGCCTCCCGAGTGTCCCCAGCTGCACACACTGCCTCCCGAGTGTCCCCAGCTGCACACACTGCCTCCCGAGTGTCCCCAGCTGCACACACTGCCTCCCGAGTGTCCCCAGCTGCACACACTGCCTCCCGAGTGTCCCCAGCTGCACACACTGCCTCCCGAGTGTCCCCAGCTGCACACACTGCCTCCTGAGTGTCCCAGCTGCACACACTGCCTCCCGAGTGTCCCAGCCATGCATGAGCTATGCCAGCAGAGCTGCACACGCCACCCGGTAAGTGGATTCTAGTTGTTCTTTTAGAGTCTAGCCTGGGGGAGACAGGGCAGAATGGGAGGGGCAGGGGTGCAGAGAGAGGGAGGAGAGGTGGTCCACCCAGCACATGGGATGTGGGCTGTGACATGTAACTTAGCATGGGTTATGGTAAGTTCTAAGGGACCTGGTCATAGGCCTCAGTACTGTAAGGGGCAGGCACCTGAAGAGAGGCCAACAACAAAGATCTGTCCTGTAACTCCCAGAAGCACAGAACTGAGACATGGAAACCTCAGTGACACCTGGGGATGAGGGGCTACCTGGATGGGGTGTTGGTTGCCCCATTCCAACTGCCTAGACTGCGGGGACCCAGCCAGCTAGCTCCAGGGCACTGAGCTAGGGTGGCGATCTGATGGTCAGTCTGTAGGAACTCCATGGGGCATTCCCATTCACAGTGGGAGCGATGGAAACAGCTGTTTGCCATCAGACAGGCCTGGTTCTGCCACTTACCCACCAGCAGGCCCGGGCCATGACACTATTGCAACTGATTTCATTACACAGGAGTTTCCTCCTCTATTCTCGGGGCTAGTGAACCGTGCCTTGTGAGTAACACAGATAAAGGTCAAGGTGAGGTGACGTGCTATGTCACGAGCTAGTACTCCAGCTGTTCTCATGACAGTACGCATCCACTCCAACCAGACACCTCACCAAAAGTAATGGGGTGAACACAGTGGGGGTGCTGAGGACACGAGATTTAGGGGACACCTACCCTGACAGTCAACAAGTATTGGTGAGTATGTGCACAGAGAGATGAGAACCACCCTGAATTCTGTACCTGGGTATGTCTCCTGCCCACCCAGTGTCCTGGCCCTGTGGGCTACTAGAATACTAGTCCTGTAGCTATCCAGGAGCTGGGGCATAGTTTTACCATTATGACTCAATTTCTCCTTCTGTTTTCTATGGAGACAGGGTCTCACATAGCTGAAGCTGGCCTTGAACTCCTGATCCTCCTGCCTCCACCTCACAAGTATGGAATTACAGCTGTTCCCCACTATACTCAGTCTGAATTTATAATAGTGAATTTGATTTTTATCTGACCTACATAATGAATTCAGTCATGTCTAAATCACTTCTGGAGTATCTACCATGAATCTGTAGCAGATTCCAGAGAATTCTAGAGCTGCTGGGTAAAAAAGCTAGCAATCTGGAATAGATGAGGAAACTCAGGCCACACAAGTGGGTAGGAGACTCAGGAGTCATAGCCCTCTCTGGCCACCACAGAGTCCTAGGGAGGTGACCTGCCCAAAGGCTTAGCTTTTCCTCTGTGAAAGAAGACCTGAAACAAAACGCAGCGTCCTGAACTGAGCCTTTCATCCAAAGGCCTGTCTGCAACACTTGCCCTTACCCACGCTGCTCACCTGCGCCAAACCTCCGATCTCTTTGACGCAGACATAGAGTCGGAACAGGTCCAGGGGCTTCTTGCCCACGGCGGGAAGACTGGACACCGGGGAGCCCCTCTCCTCCATGAACGTCAGGTAGCGGTCCACCCACAGCTTCCGCTCCGGCTCGTTTCCCAGCTCATACACTTTCGTGATCTTCTCCCCAGTGGTGGAAGATGAGCTGGACTTCTAGTGTCAAAAGCGTGTGGTGTGGGCACGAGGGGCAGGGATGGGGCAGCGGGAGGAGGTGAGGAAAGAGCAGAGAACTGGTAAGCACAAGAACATATATTTAAAAACCACGGCTATCATATAACAGCTAGGAATGAAGGCTGCTAGTTCAGGCACAAATTATACATTTTCTTAAATAACATATTTGACTTTAAATAAAAGGGCCCAAACTCTTCATTTTAACACTTAAAACAACTAAACTAAAAAAAACAAAAACAAAAAAACAAAAAAAACCACAAAACACTCTGATAGAAGCATTGAAACCCAGAAGGCAAGATTCCAATGAAGTCTCATATGCTTCTGAAAAATAAAAGACCGACGGCCCAGAGAATGAATACCTGTGGTCCAATTTCTCATGGCTGATGTCATAGAGCCCCCTTAACCCCAGTAATACATTCCTACTTTTTTCTCAAAATGAGAATGATTAATATGTGTCCTTATGGAAACAACCACGTGGTAGAAGCTGGTGCTTGCTGTAGTGTGTGCAGGAAGGTAGAAACCACAGACAGGAGGGGACAGGTGTTCCTCCACGCTGCTGGAGTCTGTAAGCCATTGGGCAGCCTAAGCTGTGACATGTGGCAGCCAGTTCTCCCTAGATAAGGTGTCTGAGCTTCTCAGTGTGAACATGGCGTTATTAGACAAGCACCACAGGGTGGCCAGTGCCCTAGAAACCACGCTCCAGGCTCGGCAAGTAACAGCTTCCCCTCTATAGGCCATTCTGCCTAAAATGTTCTGCCTTTGGCTTTACGATTGCTGGGGCATAAAATCTGCACATGAAATACATGGGCGATCTGGGCCCGCTGGTGTAAACCTGTATTCCCAGCTACTTGGAAGGCTGAGGCAGGAGGATCACAAAGTTTGAGGCTAGACTGCACAATTAATATTGAGTCCCTGTCTCAAATTAGAAAAGAATAAAGTAGGGAAAGGACTAGGGTAGAGCTCAGTGACAGTATACAGGAAGAGGCCTAAATTCAGTGCTAAATTCAGTCCTCAGTAATGAAGGGCAGGGTGGGGAGCTGACATGGCCAGAATGGGAAGTAAGGGTGATCTTTTAGGGGTGACTTTGGCATTGAACTTAAACTCCAAGCCATTTAGAAATTACTTTAGATAAGAATTTACCACACTTAAGGTGTGTGTGTGTCCAGTATACATGTATATATAATATCCAAATGATAAGCTTTTGAACTGTATTTCATAAACTATTTTCTACAGAAATATCACAGATCATTTTACTCAGAGAAGAAACTGCCAGCAGGGTTGACAGTGTTCATACCAGTAACCCTGCAGAAAAGCCTGTCTATTGCCAACAGGACGGCCATTAGCAGGTGCCTGCTAAATGGTGGCCGAGAGCTGTGTTTCTTTCAGGATGGGTCACTCTAACATTAGCCCAGTGTTTTTAAAAAATGAAATAACGAGATAAGAGCATGAGGGAAAAAGCATTCTCCCCTACAGTCGGATACTACAGTTCCCTCATGAACAACCGGGAGGCAAGGTCCACCAGGGTGCTTTAAGGAGAAGAGCAGTAAGGCAAGCGTTTGTTTACAGGGGACCTCAAAGACCTGAACTGCTCTGCCACGCTCCTGGAGGTAGGACCAGCTTCCATGTCAGGACAGTGCGCTCTTCCCTAGGGACCAGAGCACAGCAGTGTCTGCCTCAGCAGACCTAAAATACGGGTACAGTTTGCATATGCAGATTTTAATTTGGTCACTTTTCTTTGTTACTCCAATCTGTTCCCTTATAATTAGGAAAGGGCAATGAGCAGCTTCTCCAAAGGTGTTTTTTAAATTATGTGTGTGTCTGTTGTGTCCGTAGGAGCCACACAGCATGAGCTGTGGGTGCTGGGCACCGAAACTGGGTCCCTTATAGGGCAGCAAGCACTCCCTCCCACCACCAAGCCATCTCTCCGGCATAACAGATAATAGTTACTGATAACTGCATCTTCCCCAGGCATGTTTATGCCTCTACCATGCAGGTACAAGCATTTCACATAGCTGAAGTATGTAGGGGACTGTGCGAGGATCTCTCAGGCTTGCTGGCTAATCTACGCCAGGGCTCAGCTTTCCTCCCTCACATGCTGGATTGCTCCTTCGTGGTACCTTGTTTAGCGTGTAAAGCTCTGTTCTGCAGTGAACAGTTGGACAGCTGCTCTCCCACCTACACTCAAGCCTGGGGATTGTGACTGCACGCACTCGGCACAGTGTCCTCCACACTAATGGTCTGAGATGTGGTCTACAAACGCTTAAGAATACAAGAAGTTGTGTGAAAAGTCTGACTGTGCTCAGGTAAGAAGTAACAACGGACTCAAGCAGCCCTATGCACGGGACAAAAGGTGTGACGTGAATGCGGTGGCCAAGGTGAGACTCCAGCGGAGAGAGCAACAGCAGACACCTCCCTGGCCCCAGGCTTGCTTGTGAGCCAAATCACTGTCCAAGGCAGATGTCGGTGTCTGAAGAGAACTAGAGAGCTCAGCAGTAGAGCCCAGCAGAGAACACGAATGCTCACTGCTGCCACTGAACACAGCTCTTTCCCTCTCCTACACACTGGAGCCTCTGCGGATATTATCTTATGTGTATGTTGCCTGCATGTATGAGTATTATGTGTGTGCAGTGCCCTTGGAGATCAGAAGAGGGTGCTGGATCATCTGGAACTGAAGTCACAGATGGTTGTGAGCCACCATTGAGTGCTGGGGACTAGACCCAGGTCCTCTGCAAGAGCAGCCACTGTTCTTATCCCCTGAGCCATCTCTCTAGTCCCCATCTGAGGATGGTCTTTGGGAGACACTGCCTTTGACAGTGGGAAAGGCCTTCAGGAAGACCCAGCATCTTTGGCAGGTGTCCCAGGGCCACTTGGAACTGCTTCTCTGCTGTGAACAGTGTATCCCTGGTTCTGAAAACATTGGGGAGGGGGAAAAAAAAGGAATGGACGATGCTGAGAAATTACAGCAAGATATTCTTATGGTGCCACAAATGTTTTCCTTGCATATAGTTTAATTAAGCTAAAATGCACATTTCCTCAAGGCTCTGAGGCAGATTTACATTTCAGCAGTCTTTACCATATGCTTGGTTCTATGTATATGTGTGTGTGTATGGACAAATCTTTATTTACATTTTAGAATGTTTTCTAACAAAGCAATGTTGGTCCACAGCACACTGTCAAGGCAACCACAGCAGCTCTGCTATTCTGCCCGGCTCCTTCAGGCCTGCTCTTAGCAAAGCTTTACTGGGGACACTACTAAGAGCAATTTCAAGCACAAACTGAAGTGGCATCTCAGAAGGAGCAGTTCAACATTCCTGAATCGCATACCTCTGCAGTGATCAGAAGCAACAATGGTGTGAGATCCTGCACGGTCCGCTCCCTCACTCCCCTTCTGTGATACCCATCCCACAGCAGAGGACACAGCAAGAGCCTAGCATGTTCCACTGGGCAAACACAGCCTCTCTTGTCCTTGTTTAGTACTGGAGCCTGAGGTTTGCTTACAGATTTTTAAACACAGAACAATTTATGGTATGAACAGAGATATGTGGCACTATTTAAAAAAAGAAAAACACTAAATTTCAAGTGTAATCCTCAGGAAATGAGGTCATTTACTTTAGTTTGCTTTTCTAATGAAATAAAATTGAATTTGTTTTTGAGGTAGGGTCTTGCTATGTAGCCCATGTTAGATTCAAACACGATCCTCCTGCCTTATCCTCCCTGGTCTGGGGTTATAGGCATGTGCCATTACATCCAGCAGAATTCTGGGTAAGGATTTTGCACAGGCCTCGCTGGATAAGGACAGCTTGAGTAGGAAGCTGGAACACAGCACCTATCACCATCAGCTGTAATTCCATGACCAATAATGAGTGTTACATCATGTTTCCCGGTCTATTAGAGGTCTTCATTTTCACTAATTATTCTCAATTATTATCTTAAGTTTTAAACATTACCATTTTCTACCACTGAGCCAATATGCAAATGTTTTTGTAAATGTATTTGAATTCTTCCCACTCATTTAGCATTATTAATTAATATGCTTTTTCCTGTTACAAAGAGAGAGAGAAAGGAAGAGAGAAAGAAGAAGAAGAAAAGTCCAGGGTGGTTTACTGAAAAAACAAAACCAAACAACCCCTCCCCCAACTCACCCAATATTGGCTGTTTTCTGAGACTCAAAGCTAACAACACCATCGCACATAAAAACGGGAGGGGGCTCCCCCTTCCTCTGATCTGGCTGGAAGTGGGCCACTTCTCACTCTGCGTATTTCAAAACTGAAACCCTTCTGCAGGTAGGGGGATGCCTGGAGCACCCTCCCTTGCTCTGAAAAGGGAAATGCTGGTTATAGCTGAGTTTCACAAATGCTGCTACAGCCACTGCCGGCTCTTCAACACGCTGGGTTCTATATGTTTAAGCCAGTGGATGGGTAATTAATGGCAGCCTCCTTTTGGGTTTTGACTAGATTGCCAGATCCTACACAGCCAGGGGCTTCTTCCCTCCAACTCACTCTTCCTGAGCTGAGCTCTTTAATACATTGTCTTAACAGATCAGTGTGTTAATTAAGTTTCTTGACAACTAATTTCATGTTAAGTTTTTTTTTTTTAAAGATCTTTTGATTCCCTATATGAATGTAAAGTAAAAGGTTACTCTAATATATCACTTTTTTTTATTGGTACAGAATGAATTTTTTTTAGAAGAAATAAAGGCCCAATTTGGTGGTCAAAAGAGCATTTCCTGGTACGTACATGGTGTTGCTGTCATTTATACATCACACTTACCTCAAGATAGCCAATATTCTGTGCAGAATGCCACTTGTCTCTCTCAGTGGCTCTGATGCAGGTACACATTCTTAGTCCAAAAATCCACATGCACTAACATTTGTATAACTTTGTCTCTTTCAGACAAACAGTTTATAAATGAAATGGGCTGCTGTTACGATTCCCTGTACCCAGCTGCAATATTTATTCATTTATTTCATGTAAGCAGCTTTGGAATCATGTTTTAAATATAATAGCCCACGACAAAGTTATACCAAGAGCCAAACGTGTCATTTATCTCCTGGTGCTACTAGTGTCCATGTCCATGGCAGCAGCTGGTTTTAGAGAAACCCTCCACGGCACACACACAGCATGCACCCCAGGGAAGAGTCTGAGCCCCAAAGCATCAGTGTACTCCACGTGGAGGTGGGTCTTCACCCCAGAACAGCTGCTAATAATGCCAGAAAGATCTGCGACACACGGATTTGTTGTTACTAATGCAATTATGTATAAATTCTGCTTTTTCATGGATTAACGATGAAGAGTCTTATAAAGCAAACCAGCAAGTATTAAAGTGTAACTGACTACCATCCCAAACCCCAAACCCCAACAAACAGCCGGGGCCACTTACAGGGCTCGATGGGGTCTTGGGCCAGCCTGGGCTGCTGATGCTGTCGCTCTCATCTCCGTGGAAGGAGGAGATGCTGGCAGAGCTGGGGGACATCGGCGAGGGCACCGGCAGGTTGCCTGGGGTCGGAGGCTGAGAAATGCCCTGAGAGCTGTAGCTATCCTGTGGCAGAGGAATAAGAAAAAAATGACAAAGGTATAGCCAACTTTATTTAAAACAACAAAAGTCACACCCAGTTTAACAGACTGTGTGTGTGTGTGTGTGTGTGTGTGTGTGTGTGACAAATGTATACATAAAGACATGCCCAAACACACATGAAAATACACACATAGCAAAGTACTAAAAAATTCTTAGTATGGCTGGTCAGTTTGCTGGATGCTGGAAAGGCCACAAAGTCACCATGCTTAATTCAAGCTTAGATGGAATGCTGAGCATGGGATATCCCTTATGCAAGAAAGTAAGAAAACAAGAGGAAAGAAAAAGCCATTCACCTTATTTATGAAGTAAGGCAAGGAAGCAAAAAAATAAGTAGGCTGCTGCTGAGGGGCCAAAACAGGAGCCTCTGAACTAAAGGCAGAGAAAACCGGCTGCAGGCATCCACCCCAGGCGAGATAAACCCCTTGCTTTCCCCAGCAGCATCTCTTGGGTAGGTTTTGTCCTCCACCCCCCGCCCCTCACCGTGATTTGATGCTGCAAGAACTAGTAACTTTCAGATCCACCCCATGAGGAGTGGTGGGATAGGAAAGATCACAGACATGTGGCACATGAAGCCATGAAGAGAAGACACGTGAGTGTCTCAGCACCAGGCAGAGGACAGCCAGGCAGCCCTGCAGGCAGTGGCCACCGCATGCAGGGAGGAGGAAGTACCTTTGACTTGCTCTCGGGCTGGGGCACACTTTCTTCTTTCCCGTCTGCTTTAAGAGGCACGGACAGTTTGGATTCGCCGGGAGACATCATATCTGCAAGACCCATAGATGCTAATGGAGAACAGGAGAGAGAGTCAGGATTATACCTGGGATGTACCACAGCCCTTCTGCTCATATGAACTACGTATGGCATGAAGCGCCCAGCACCCAAGCTTCCCAGGAAGGAAAGAAAGGGGGGGAAAGAGTCATGGGCTCCTGGAGCACACTGATATCTAAAATTCTTTTCCATGGTGGAGGAAGCAGACTCTGTATACCTAAGACCCCCAAACAATGAGGCCAATTTATAGTATTTTTTTCTTTATCACAGCTTAAGAGAGTTGGCACAAGTAGGAATGGGCAGTTGTATGAATCGCTCATGAGGCCCTGGAAGCCACCGCAGTGTGTATCCACCACCCAGGTTCTAGAGGGCTTGGTGTTCTGTTTCTTCAGTGCAAGTAATCTGTTTGCAAAATCTTGGTGACTTCACAGGGTCTAGTCTACAATAAAGGAGGAGAACCATGCTGAGGACTTAGGGGAAGGTTCCTAGACTCTACAGTGGGCTCCTGCCCCGTCAGCTGACAGAGAGCCTGCAGTCACCAACCCGCTACAGCCGATGCGACACCATAGGAGCTCCTGACACAGCCTACACTTTCTATCTTCGGGCTGAGAGATGCCCCAAGCTCCAGGGAGGCCCCAGATAGAGGTCCAGAGAACAACTGACTCATGCATTGTGCACACCAACAGACATACTCAGGTCAATGGCTTCTTTTTGAGGGAGGAGTCAGCCTCCTGAGGGCAATCAGTGTAGCTATCCAGGGAATCAAGCTGAATTTCCATAACACCTACTGTAGAGCCATCTGCATAACCCTGAGCTAGAGGAGCTGCAAGTGAGATGCAAACAGATGTGTAAGGAGCAAGGGGAAACTGAGGCAGCAATCTGCAATCACTCCCTGTCAAGATAACAGAAACATGGGTTTCATAAACGGGACCTGCTTCAGATGCTGCAATGGCAAGTATGGGCTCAGGCGGGCAGGACACAGGGTGCACTATGCACCAGAAAAGGAAAAGCAGACCAGCTTTCTAAAGGCCCCGCAGATCGCCCACTACAAACGATCACTGCACATATTCGTGCATTACTATGTTTTAGAAAATAATTAGTTTTAATTACAGCAGCGAGAGAACGAGGAGGCTCTGGTGAGTTAGCTGGCAAGCTCCGTGGTGCTAATTTGTTAATATCGTTAGCATCGCTGCAGGTTGAGACCACAGGTCCTGCCAAAAAAGCCTACCCCTCCACGTGCCCTGGAGTTTACATCGGCACACTCAATACCGCGCTCTGAAATCCCGTGTTTCCACAGGCGCACTAGCTGGGCTTGCAAAGCCCATTTGCAGCTCAGTCAGTCCTTAAAGTCATCACAACACACACAAATCATAATTGAGATGTTTTTCTTTTTTTCAAATTACTTTCATACTTAGACTTTAAGAACTGGAACAAAAAGCTTTTTCAAGTGATGCAGCTGCAGAGAAAAATCTATTGGGATCAGCTAAAAATGTGTTATTTCTGTGAATGTGTGAAGCCTCAAAAAAAGCAGCTGAGCGATATTACAGCAGAAGACCGCCTCGTTCAAAGCAGTGGTTGCTTTCGTGTGGCTTCTCTGCAGGGTCCAGTGAGACGGGAATTAGTGAGCCTGGACACTTAGAAGAAGAGGAAATAAAAGAAGTGCAGGGGGAAAAGGGGCCTGTGCATGATTATCTGCCTGCCCCCACTCTTCTGCAGACTCTGTTCAGAGCAACCGCAGCCAGCACGATTCGGAGAGAGGGAAGGTCATAACATGTGGCTTCTGCCAAATCCTGCTGCTCCAGAGGTGACAGCTGACTGTTTTGCCAGTATTTATAAGTTATGTCTAGATATTATTTTGGCAGTAGGAATAGTGATGTTTTATGCATTTCACACACTAATGTACACAAAAATAATTTTAAGCACAAAGAACTAAGCCAATTGTACTACAATCATCAGTGGTAATTCACACTGATTTCATAATCAGACTCAGATGAATATAAGCATATGTGGAATTTAAACTCCCCAAATTTCTTCCTTCTCTATTATCTAGTTTAAACTGGGCATCCTAGGTATGCAAATGTACCTGTACTGCCCTATTATTCTGAGAGACAGGGGAATAGAGTGACACTCTCTAAGTACAACATATATTCTTCTTTTACTACATGATTGCACTCTTTCCTATTGTGGATTTTATTTTTCTTTTTACTGAAATGCTTAGTTTGACTTAACCAAACTTTCAAAAAATCACTGCACAGAGCCATACAGCTGCCATCCCTCCAGGGCAGTGGCCTCTCGGGGGCACTATGTTTTACTCTTTCCTCGGGAAAGAGGCCACATCACTGTCAGGATGCTTTCCATCAACTGCTGATTCTCCAATTCCCAGGAATCGAGAATGTGATGTTCGGATGGGTATGGCCAGGGATAGCAAGGGATCTGCTTCAACAGCATCTGAGACTACAGTAAAGGCTGCCTGAGTGATGTAAAATGTAAATATATTCTAGGTACAAGCTCTGGTCCAACCACTGGAATTTAAGCGCTAAAAGACCTCTGAAAGCCACCAGGGTCAAGGTCCTAAGGTGGGTGGATTCACACATTCCCAGGAACTCAGGGAACACAGGACTTGCTGAAGCCAACCTGCTTCCTCACAGCTTCTCTCTCCATTCTTTACAAGGTTGTAACCATTCCCAGAAGGCAGTGAGGCACACAAGGCTCTTTTCCTTTCTTGGTAATATCCCACATTCTAGAGATAGTCTGCCATTCTGAAACACACAAAGGCCTACCTTGTTCATGAATTGGTTGTTGCTATTTTCTGAAGCTTTCCTCTCTCTGTAGCCTAGGCTAGCTTAAAGAGCTCACTAGGTGGTCCAGGCTAGCCTCAAACTCACTGTGATCCTCCTGCCCCGGCATCTCAAGCATCGCCTGCTTGAAGATATGATGTGTGGCGGAACACACAGCACGGTCTATACAGCACGTGTAGGAGCTACAGAAAGATCGGGGGCAACATTCCCCTCTCAGCAGTGGCCAGCAGACGCTTCCTCGCACCACAGCCTTCTGTGGGAACGCCAGTGAGCTGAGGTGGGCATGGCTCCATAATGTGCCCAGGTGACAGACTCTGTGCTGGCCTCTGGAGCTTGGCTTACTCCAGCAGGGAGGTGAGTGTTTCCTCCAGCCAGGAGGAACACCAAGGGGCCTGGCACACTGATGCACTTTGGCATCTAAGTCTTCCAGCTTAAGCCTGGCTGTCCCCGTGTATCGAGTCCCTCAGCTCGCTTTCCTCTGCGTCCCTGGTCTGCCCACTTCCTTCCTTGTCTAAGGGTGATCGATCAAGCAACCACTGTGCAAAACACTCCCTATCTGTGGCTGTCACGCCTGTGCATGTGAAGATCACCCGAGGAGTTGATTACTAATACCGCCTCCTGGTCACACCCTCAGAATGTGGACAGGATCTGCAGCTGTAACAGGCGCTACAGACACCTTCCAGTGGGCAGTCCTCAGGGAGTTCTGCGGCAGTGCAACTGAATTCCTTTCTTCGGGAAGGCTACCAGAGCTGGCACTCAGTGTCTAGGTCAGAAAGTGACAGGACACTTCACTTTTGGGACTGGAAGCTGGCCGAGGCTCCCTGTGGGGAAGTTTGGCTGTAGCAGTGGATGGGCGCTCCTGTCCTACAGGGCAGCACAGTGGAAAGGCCTGGTTTCTACAGGGTGGCTTCTAGAGAGGCACCCAGAGCTCTGGGTAGTAGGGTTTCTTGTTGGAATGTAGACGTCCACTTGAGGGCAAGGCCTCATGTGCAGACAAGAGCGCAGTAAGGAGTGATATAAATGTTAATACAAATCAATGTACCCAACTGCAGTGCAGGTCTTACAAAAGGGTACACACAAGTGTACCTATAATTTGTACTGTTGCTCACAATATTAAGTGATTCTAGCCTTTTAATCCAATTTGCTAAAAACAAATTTTAATCCCAAATGTGATGTGACCATCAACATCCCATTGAACCGAAATTGCTCCTTCCGAGGGAAAATCCCCACTGATTCCTCCCAACATCCGCTGGCACTTAGGGAAGAAATACCTGCCTCATTTAACTCACAGTGCCTCCCTTTAAGTAACTATTCGCTCACTGAGGCCTGTGACAATGTCACTACACAGGAGTGTGTATGTGTGTGTGTGTGTGTGTGTGTGCGCGCGCGCGCGCTGCACACCTTCTAACAGCACTAACTGGCTCAGTGAAGGGAATGCTGGGATGCTAGATACAGGGGGTGCTAACAGAATCTCAGAAAACCCCACTGCTGGCCCTGCCTACATCTCTGCTCCCTTCCTTCCTTCCTCCGCAGGGCACCACGATGGGGGAATGCCTTGCTGCTACCCGTGGGTGTTTATCTCCACGGTCCCAAGTCACGGAGGTGGCCATGACAATGAGCCACTCTCACTGTGTAGGGGGGCACACAGCTCTGGGGGAGCTGCAGAGTCGACACCTGTCACTCCTGGTCCGCTCAGAGATTAACACACTCACAAAAGATGCACATGGACCTGTCAATAGACACAAGAAATGCTAGATGGTCAATACTCCTCAGATGTTCTGAGTGATTACTTTCTATCAGGTACCATCTGACTTAATAATGTGGAAATAAAATCATATAAACGTGTAGAACAAAATTTGATAAATGTTTAAATTATTCAAAATTCAATACTTTGAAATGTACAATGCCATGAAAAATATACTACTATGCTATACAGAAAGCTGTAAGGATAAATGGCCTTTCACTGAACAGATTTCCTCTGCATGAAGTAATGAATCGCTGAATTATCTGAATAATAAAATGAAACCCTTTCTATGAATCCCCATAAAACGGGTTCTTTCTTAAGAATACATAGATCTTCCTAGTCAGGGCAGTGTGCCATCTGTTTACTATTAGTATTTTGGGAGCTCTGGGGTTTAAAGGAAAAGGGAAAAATGAATATTGCTAACAGTAGATAGAAATTTATTCCAGTTTCAGAAGTCATTTTATCTCAGGAAGCCAGACAGGACATAGGCTGTCCCAGCCGAGACCCAGCACGGGCTGGGCAGCTTGCAGGGAGAGGTAGCTCCCAGCTGGCAGGCTGCTGGATCTCCCACTTCATTTCCCCATGGACCACCACCTGCCTAACACTAGGAAGGGACATTTCAGGTACCGAAAACCCCGTGTTTTGGCTCACAATTTAGTCTGTTTTTCTAAACTTACAGACTGAGCCCCTAGAGATGGGAGGCTCCGCTGCTCGTGCGGGTAACACACCTGCCCCTCTGGACTGTTCCCTGTGACAGGGAGCTCTGAGAGCAGGGTGGGGGTGGGGAGCTTACCAGGACACCCAGACACAGAGAACATGGGCAAAGCTGTGTAAGTGGTAACTGATGACCACAGGAGTTAGGGCTCACAATGTGTTTCTGACATGTCCCAAAGCTTTGGAGGACTCTCCATCAGAATACCAAGCCTGTGTGAAACATAGGACCAATCCTACCAAAAGGGATGCTACCATTCAACCAAGCGCCAGTTTCTCATTTCTGACGTAACACTCATCTTTGAGAAGCTCTGGATCTTGAGAAGTGTCTCGAGGGCCTTATACAATGCTCACAACTGGCTAGGAACCCTCAATGTACTAAGCAGGCCTGATTTTGTAAGAAGAGGGCTTAGAGAACTCTAGAGAACCTGCAGATAGATCTCCAGAGATGCCAACTGCCACACACACGGACAGGCACTGTCCTGGAAGGAGGAAGTACCCGGGCTCCTTTGCTCGGCCCTGCAACCCCTCTGCCTGCAGTGCAGAGCCTACATCTTCGCCTGTGTCACTGCCAAGTGACAGTTCTTGCTCTGGGACCCTTCAGTCCTCCTACTAACTCCCAAGGACAGGGGGAATGTAGAATATATAGTTCAATCCACAGATGCTTGAAACACATTGGTGTAGTGTACAGACGATAAAAAAACATCGACATCAAGTCGCAGACTAAGCAAGTCTTCCAAAGCAGAGGCGTGGACTTAGCCCACGACACTGGGGGATGCCCCTTCTCAGGCCACTTGGGCACATTCACTGTGAAGCCTAAGAGGAGGAGACAAGAAGGCAGCATGGCCCGGGTACCTGTGGAGCTGTTCACCATGGTAGGAGCCATGCTGTAGGGCTGTGCCTGTGTGTTCATCAGGCCGGAGCTGTTGTTCATGGGCTGGCTGTAGGGAGAGCTGGAGGCCATGAGTCCACCCTGGTTCATGCCGGGAAAACTGCCTTGCCTGCAGGAGAGAGAACAGGGACACACACACTGAGCGCCACGCCGGCTGCACAGTGCCCTGGCAGTCATCTCAAGACGCGAGAGCAAGCCTGGCACACTTCAGAGGGGCTGAACTCTACCAGTTGGTAAATATTCAATACGCTATTCACAAGTTGCACAAATAAGTTACATTCATAATCGTGTTGAGTGTTCTGAGTTATTATTCACTACGTCTAAGATAAACAGAAGCAGGAGTAAGGGACTCGAGATAAAAGCAAATTACAAAAGCAAGCCAAACCAACATCTCATTTTTAAAAATACTTTTTTTCTTTATCCTGTTTAGCACTAGGGATCCAATCCTGGGTCATCCCACCCCTGCCCTGCTCCACTTGCCCAGTGATTCTAAGGTCCAGTCCAGATGCTGCATTAAGATTTATTTATTTAATTAATTAATTTGTGTGTGTGTGTGTGTGTGTGTGTGTGTGTGTGTGTGTGTGTGTGTGAAAGAGAGAGAGACAGAGACTATGAATATACAGGTGTCCATGGAGGCCTGAGATGTTGGATCCTGTGGAGCTGGAGTCACAGGCAGTTGTGAGTTGCCTGACATGGGTGCTGGGAGCCGAACCCAGGTCCTCTGTAAGAGCACCATGTGTCCTTAACCACCGAGCCACCTCTCCAGCCCTAATTCATAACAAGAGCTGACTACTCACACTGCTTAGCATCCTCTCATCCAAACCAGAAGTCAAGAGATGAAAAACAAAGGAGAAGTCTGAGGAGCCTATTAAAGCAATCCTTGGCCCAAATTTTCTGATATAATGGGTACGAGAAAGCCCTGATTCCGCCTCAGTCCTGTTATTTAACTTTTGACATCAGGCCCTATTAAAAAGACAGCATCTATACATGTGGTTTAAGGAGTGATGAGGAAGATCTCAGACTTGTGGAAGTGGAGTCCAAACGCTTCCTCTGTCCCATGATGTCACAGAGAAGGAAGAGCTGAAGTGTTTTTACTTCAGAGATGCCGCCACCTCTTAGGGATTTAGCTTATGCTCAGAAAGACACAATTTCCTTTCACTCTTGACTGCTACCAGTGAGATGGCATGGAGGTCTGCTGGCCAGGGACATTTCCCCGCAACAGGAAGACTGGCTGATTGTGCAGGATGTTCTGGGACTCTCCGCCGCAGGCTAAGCTTGCCTTAGGTAACAGCACCCTTTGAAAAGCTTGCCCCATTGTGGCTCTGATGCTGCCAGGAGAAACCCCGAGAGACGGGCCAAGTTCACTCTTCTCTCACTTGTTCCCAACAACCCGCTCTTCACTAACTAGTCACTGCCGGAGCTATCTTGGTGGTTCTTAATGTACAGAAGTCAACATTTTCACAAGATATAAAAGACTCAAATAAATTACTGTTCAAAACCATGAAGCATATCCCTTTTGTGCATCAATTTCTAGAACTGAATCAAAGAATCAAAGGTTTAAGTATTTGTTTTTTCTTTTTGTTAATAGTTAAAAACCATTCAGGGGAATTTTTCTGTCCCACACTCACTAGGGTCTTGAGAAGACATTCCTGAGAGGATGGTGTGTGCATGGCTCTGGGAGCCACTGAAAATGTCTACAGGTTGCTGGCCAGCCTCAGAGTGCCCACTGTAGTTGGTGTAGGCAGAACTACCATCACTCAGGGGCTCCTGACTAACTTCTAGGTTGGTGGGTGCTTGCAAGTACCCCGTGAAGACGCCAGAGCCATCTTCCCATGTTGCTGGGTCACAGCATTGTTCTTAGGAACACTGCATTTATCCACAAAGACAGTCTAGCACCACGTAACTGTTTGAGAAGCAGCTCCCACTGGAACGGCTCTCTGTGTCTTACAGATAAACCCCAACAAGCGCCCTGAACTTCTGAACAGGATGCTTGCTGGAAGACGGAGCTCCCACTTCAGTTATCAGCAGCCTGGAGGAGCTTTAGTTAAACGGACCTTGGGTTGGGACTAGGTGAAGATGAGACCTGTCAGTCTATGATAAACCCAGGTTCCTATGAGAACAGTTTACAATAAGGCCGGCAGGTACTGCCCTCAGGCCCTATCCCCCACAAGGCCTCTCTGAATAGGGCTGCCCTTTACTGAGCTGTTTGTGAAAATAAGCCCGCATCATCAGGTCTTTTCAGGGACTTGCATTGAAGACATTAACTTTTTTTGTAGATTTATTTTTACTTTGTAAGTATGAGTGTTCTGCTTGCAGGTGCCTGAGGAGGTCAGAAGAGGGAATCAGGTGCCCTGGAACTGGGAGTTACACGTGGTTGTGAGCCACTTCATGGGTGCTGGGAACTGAACCCAGGTTCTTTGCAAGAACAGTGGTCCTAACCACTAAGACACGTCTCAGTCCCACTTTAAGACATTTTCAAGGTAAGAACTTTATGAAATGCCATTTCAAGAACAGGAAGTAGCCATGAAGGGGCTTTCTTTTGGGAGGCTGGCCTTTCCTTGTATCAACCTCAAGTGCAGTTTTAAATGCTTGGCCACATCAACCTAGTTTTCCTGTCAAGGAAGCTCCCCCTTTGATCAGTTTTATCAGCACTTCTGCTTCTGGGCTTTTGAGAGTTCTAACTTGATGGAGCTGTACTAGGAATCCACTAGGATGATAATGGTTTCTGTGGAGCTACTGGGTTCCTCTACTCCAGGAATGGCTACTGGTCTAGGCGTACACAAGGTACAGGCCACAGCAGTTCCAAACTTACTTCCCCCTGCTTCCTGTAACTCGGCTAGCAGATTCTGCTCTCTAGCCGAGGACGGTGCTATAGCCAAGTGCTCATAGGTTTAACTGGCAGTTCTTCAGGGACATACTTTTATTTAGGAAATCCCTATTAGGAAGGCTTTGGGGTAGGGTATGGCCAACACCTGCAATCCTAGGCCTCAGGTGGCCAAGGCTAGAGGACCATGCAACTTTTGAGGTCAACCTAGCTTACACAGGTGAAACCTTGTAACAGTCAGAACCTCTAACAGTCAGAAACAAAAGGCTTTGTGATAATGATCGTTGTGGTCACCCTGTCTTGAATTGAAACTGAACCTAATTACTAAAGACTTCCATTCCTTCATGAAAAGAATGTAATGCTTCTAGGTCTTGGCGTGCATGGCTCTGGGCGCCTCCTGGTGAACAGCTCTGGCAGCCAGGAAGAGGACAGAGTGTTAATTTAGAATGAGATCAAGTCCATACAGTTTGGGGTGCTAGAAAGGCAAAGCTTTATTGTTTGGGTAACTGACAACTTGTTTTTCCCTTTAAGGGATGGGAAAAAGTGTGAGTGTATCTGAAGAGCAGGGACAGACAGAATACCCTGGCAGAGAACCCCACGTGGACGAAGCCCCCGCAGAGCCAGCAGAGAACCATTCCTGCCCCATGTCTAGAATGCAGAGTTACTTCAGTAGGAACGGATGGTCCCATCTACATCACCTGCTCGCCATGGACGGCCAGGGAGGGCGGAGACACTGGGAAGTAATAACAGTGCTGTCCTGACAAAAGGAACCAGGCTAGCATTGACATTTGGGACACTCTACCTCTTGCCGCAACAGTTAGAACTGGGCCTTGAAATCCTAACCAGCCCCAATTCCAGCCAAGCTTATTTCTTCATATGCTTCTCTGATTCTCTGGGAGGCTCCCTATTTAAAATGCTATCCACACAAACTTTCCACACACCCAGTGCTCATCACCAGTGAAACAGACTTCCGACCTGCATGGTGACTCCTCCCAAGCACCACGGAGAGGAAAACCCTCTGAAACAATCAAGTCTAGTATCTGAAGAGAGAAAGACACTCAGTTATCTGCCAAGGCTGGGGCTGTACACGGGACTAGGGGCAGCAACTTCAAGGGACACAGTCGTGGCCCAAACCACAAACAACAAGCGACCAGCAGCCTGCACAAAGCTACAAGCTTGCTCTGTGAGAGAACAGAGGTCTCCACACCATCAGACCTTGCCACAATGGGGAAGAATGTTCCCTGAGGAAGGGTTAGTGCCACACACCCCTCAGATCTGCAGCCAGTGAGGAGCAGAGACCCACAGAGGCAGGCTCTGAGGCACTTGGTGTGAGCACAGCCTAGTAAGGAGGGGCCCACAGGGGCCTCTTTGAGGCTCCATCCTTACGCTAAGAAACAGAGAGGTCTAGGGCACTTTTAAGCAGCAGGGAGGACAGTGAACATATGTGTTTTAAAGACACAGTCCTCTGACTGTGTGGACAGGAGCAAAGAGCATGGCCTCAGGAGGCTACTGCAAAGATCTAGGCAAGATAATGGCACCTTGGATGAAAAGTGGCAAAATAAGAAAAGGGATTGGCAGTTTGGAGGGGGAGGAGTGACTGAGACGCCGTGGAGAAGTTCAGGTTTCTTTTCTTTTCTCTGAAGAATGTTCTCTGAGAACAGTGGTTTTCCACAGAGGAGCAGTTTGCCAGTCAACCTTCAGAATGGACTCTGCAGTAGAGAAGCCCAGCTCTTCAGATGTCAACTCCCTTGGCCTTGAGTGAGGCTCTGTGATCTGGTGTCTGCTCCAAGGCCATCTCCAAAGCCTTCCACCCGTCTGCGCAACTGTCCACAGAGCTGTGTTTCTCCCGCAGAGTCTTGATGGAACCCTTCCTATGAGGCTCTGCACATCGCTGAGGTCTCACAAAAGCTCACACCATCACGAACATCTCTCCCTCTCGAAGTTACTTCGCATCCACATCCCACTGCCCAACAGCATCACTGTGTGCCTTGCAGACTTACCCTCTTCTTTCCTCTGGTGTCTCACCTACCCTTACTCGCTCCCAGACCAACCTAATAAATGGAGCGCAAAGGCTCTGACCTCAGAGTATAAAGAAAATACAAATTTGGTCTCTGGCAGTTTGGATTTTATTGGTGACTAAGGATGATCTCTTCATCTTCAAAGCTGACTGCGATTTGTGGAGTCTACTGTTCTGTTTCATATGCCATTTATTAATGATAAAAAACTGAACTAAGATTTTGAACACAATTAATTCAGAGATTTCCATTCTAGTCCTTTCCTGCTGGTTCTCAGGGAGTCCACTGCCTTGCATGCTTGGCCTGGTGAAGCCACCGAGGGCAGCAGTGGTCTCAGAGATGGTGCTTTCCTGAGGGAGGCAGATGACTGCAGGACTTTTATGGATTCTGGTACCATGCAATAGTCCACCTGCTCCAAGAAGACACAATTACACAGTCCTCTACTTGGACAAGAAAAAACAGCTGTCATCAATGTGCCCACATAAAATGCCTCTTTCTAACCACACTATATACGAAGATGCTAACAACATTTGATCTTGATGCTAACAACATTTTATCATAACATTAAGAAAATTCTCAATTCATTTACAAGGAGGATGCTCCTCTGCTGTGTTAGAAATAGCCACATTGCATGTCCTTGTCCTACCTGAACATTCCCTTCCACATGACAAGTGTGAGGGACAGTGTCTAGATGTACCTTAACAGAGTGAGGCTCAGGGGTTCTGGAGGTCTGTGAATGCCAGCCACAGACATAGAGGGTATGTGATCTTGGCAGACACTGAGGGGCTAATTAACATGCACTGCGGAGTAATCAAAGCGATGCTTTAGTGGTAAGATAATTAAGGATACATATATCTTGCGGGCATTTTCTGAGATCTTTAGTACCTTAGTAGACCTGTCACTCAGCTTACAAAATTAATTTGGGTCTCGAGCTCCCCATCCTATAGACTGTGTCTTGGCAATATTTCCCAAACCTACAAACAAGCAATGTGCTTCTCCAGGGAACACCAATATAGTCATTTCTGATTTTCCTTTTCTATTTTTAAGACAGGGTTTCCTTCTGTAGCCCAGGTTAGCCTGGAGCTCACTATACAGCCCAGGTTTCCTTTGAACTTGTGGTAATCCTCCTGGCTCAGTCTCCCAAGTGTTAGATTTACAGGCGTGAGCCACCACACCCAGCTTATCATTGGTTTTCAGAATAGTCCTCACAGTTTCTCAATAAGGCTAGGCCATGAAGTCATTTAACTTAGTAAAGCAAGGTACTACTGAATAAGAATCTCATCAGCTCTGCCCTGTGAGTAGAGCCCAGGACTCGATCAGGCCCCCACCTGCAGGGGCCTTAACAAAGACACTCCAGCACGAACAACAGACGAACCCTATGGCTGACAGCTTTGGTCTGATTGTTGATGACAGAAGAATAAGTCAAAATAAGTATGAAGAACAAGATTAGGAGGGACTCATAAGGTGTCACATTCCAGGGTTTTCAATACCAGTAAACTAAGGTCGTCATGAGTGGTCAGGAGTCTGTTTCTTCCTGTGGACTTTACAAGGTTACCAGGTACTAAAACTGGATGACGCCAAGCCTCAGGACACACCCTCTGCACCCCCTACCTTCTCCCACCTCCAGTGAAAAGTGCAGTGGGCTGAGAAGCCTCCCCACTCCCAGGGCTGTCCGAGAGTGTGGCAGGCTGACAGTGCCATCCTTGGCTGCAGTGACACTTGGCATTTCCTAACCCTGAGGAACTGGGGTGTGCGGGGCCATGTAGCTGAGGATTCCCAATGGGTGGGGGACCACGACGCTGGCACTGGATGGGATGATCCAGCTTGTTTAGTGTACATGAAGAGCATAGGGGCAGACACCACAGGAGGGCTCTGAGGTCAGAAGCAAAAGCAAGTGGCCTAGACCATCCAGCAGGGCACAGTGGAAGGATGGGCAGACTACAGAGAGAGACTAACTTAATGAAAGGGGCGGTCCTTCGTCTCCTTGATGGGAGGAGGCAAAGTGGAGATGAACTCTGGCCTGGGTTAACAGAGGGCCCAGTGCTAGGTGTCCGGTTTGCATGGAGCCCAGCTCCTCCTGGTCCTGCTCAGGACACCAGCTCCAGCTGTGTTCCTGAAATGATGCCCATCACGGAGAAGGTTTCTCTGCCATGCCCCTGCCTTTCCCTCCTGGCTTGTCAGGGCGCTTCTGAGGACACCAGTGCTCAGCTGAGTCGGCTTTCTACACAGAACCACCCAGGACATCTGTCAAAACACGGGCGCACAGCCTTGTCCCCCTGCGAGGCTGGGATTGGGCTATGGACTCGAGTCCATTCAAGATTTGCTGTATATTTCATAATTTGATTCACTGGATCTCATCTTTTAAAGAAAACTCTTTAGTCCTCTAAGGATTTGTGCTTTACTATTTTTTATGTGAAGATTTATTAATGTAATTTATAGCTTCCATAATAGTTTCGTAACTCTGAAAGAGTTAATTGATAATCTTAAAATAACATTAATAATATTCATTCAAATTCTAAATTTGGAAAGAAAAAAGGGACCAAGAATGAAAGCACAGTATTTAGATGATAACACAAAGGCTTATATCTAATTTCAGAAATAAAAACTATGTCAGCCTTTGAAATCTGTCCTCTTTGTCTTTCAATAACATGACTTTTCAAATCATAGCTATTATGTTGAAACCTAATTGTCCAAAATCCAAAGGGCTATATCTTAGTTAATTCAAATCATTCACTGTCTCCAGCATGGGGACCGCACTGTAACAGGGGCTTGAGTTATGGGTTGTTTTTTTTTTTTTTTTTGGCTTGGTCTCTTTGACATGTTAATGCACTCTCTCTCTCTCTCCATTAATGCATTTCCACATCGTTGGCTGCATGTCCATCAGCAGAATGGCATCACACTGGCCTCAGAGCAAAATACAGAAAAAGTACCTTGCTGGCAAATAGCAGCACAGGGTAGGAAGCCTATGAGGAACGCGGCTTAACAAGGACAGTCGCTGGGAGTGTGTGGACGTGTGGCACACACCAGTACAGGCAGAGCCGTCTCTGCAGGAAGCCAGACTAACTTCTGTCTGTATCAGCTCCAGCTCCTCTTCCCCAGAGGAAGGCTGCTGGTCACCTTGTCTTGCAAAGCTCAGCTCCTTCAACACTTTGAATGCTTGTGTTGTTAGCCATGATATAGTAACCAACATGATTTCAAAGATCATCCATTCTGCTTCCAACTGAGTAGGATAAAAATGGTATCAGCTCGTATTTACAGCTTCCGATTGGAGCACAGCTGATTTCTGTGGACCTGGGGTAAGCATGGGAATGCAGGTATACATGCTCACATTTTCTGTGACCCTGCTGTAAGCATTAGAACATAAGTATGTATGCTCACATTCCTGATACTCAGTAGGACCTTCTAGTCAAGCTCAGAGAGGCTTCAGACTGACTGATTCTACCAGCACATGACCTGCACACAGCTGCTTCTCCCTCAGTTTTAACAGTGAAGGCTGAAGTAGTACTGGTGTGGGCAACCACAGGGTGAAAAAGACTGGACTCCAACTCATCCGGGTACCAGCGAAGGCCTACTGCCTTTCCTGAGACAAAGTCCGCATGCTGCTGAGGCCCCAGGCTCCAGGCAGGTACACGGCCCATGTCCTCTCCAGCATAGGAAGGTAGAGTTCAGCCCTCTGTGGGTAGGACAGTCTCCCTCAGATACACGTTCAGTTTCATTTTCTAATAGCAGAACAGTCTTTATAGAGTAAGTATGCAAAGTGTGCAAAGCAAGAGTCCACCCCTTCACCAAGTTTAGGGACAGCACTCACAGGACAAGACAGACAGGACCCTTGCATCTGCTGTGCCCTCCCTCCAACTCAATGGCCTTCTCTGGTGACCTCAGCGGACTTGGTCTCCTCCACCATAAAATCAAGGGCAGAGACTGGACAGTGTCCACAAACCTTCTGGCTCCAGACTCTGCCACCCTATAATTGAAACTCTGCCTCTTTGGGGAACTCACACAATGAGAATAGAATAAAGATCTTATAGACCAATGGCAGACCTGTGACACAAACAATCTGAAGTCACTTAAGAAGCCACCACAGTTTATAGGATGCTAGGGGCGGCTGTCAGGAATTTGTCAGACTTTTGTAAACCGAAGTTGTGGTTCTTCCTTGGAAGAATTTCTAAGAAAATTCTTAAATAAATCTAGGTAATTGTCAAGTACCCAGATCCATATATTAACTACTGTATTTGGCAAAGAGGCCAACGGTTTAGAATTGCAGGATTTTCTTGGAAGGAATGAACAGCACAGGACACGGCGCAGGAGTGAGGAAAGCTCCCTCACGTGAGTGCCCGTGCTGTCAAGGCCACAGATAGTGAACTGTCACTGAAAACACCCTAGAAGCTGTGCCTGTGTCTAGGATTCATGGCACGGCCTTTTCAGGAAGCAGGGGGCCAAGGTCTTCCCCGAGCTTCTGGCAGACTATGCTTGGAACAGACGCCACACTCCCGAGTAAAACCACATTAACTACTGATGCTTTAAAACAATACACAGCAAGGCCCCTTCTGAGTGCAGCTACTCCTGGTAAATCATGAACTTGGAATGTTTAGGTACCGTCAGGTGTCTAACTCAGCACGTGCACACTAGAAACCATACCGCTTTCTATTACAGATGCGCTCACTCCTTCATCCGCAGGGGTCATCAAGAGAAACAACGTATGTATTTGTAGCTTATTCAACACAGCAGGTGGATTTACACTTACAGTCACCCTAAAAATGACACTAAGGAGACACTTTTCAAACCGTTAAGCTGACGTTTTCTCCTGTATCTTACACTTCACTTGTGAACTCGTCACCACAACACCCGTGCACAATCCCTCCTCTCTACCACAAGCTGGTTGCCTTGGCTAAATCACAGACACACGCTTCCCACCTTCATCAATAATTTGTACTTTTGCGATTCTTTCTCAGGCTCCAGGCTCTCTGGGAAGGACAAAGAGAACAGTCTAACAAACTGTGGCTGCCCAAAGGTTAAGCTTTCACTTCCTCCCCGAAAAGAAACACATTTCCTAAAGTGGCTTCACCTGCCACCCATCGATGGGAGAAAAAAAAAAAGACCAAACAGTGAGTCTGACGCAAGGAGCCACAGCACAGGACAACAAAACATGCTCAAACCAGGGCTCTCGGTCACGGGGGCACAGACTGGTAACACACTGCTTCCTCACAGCCAAGTCTGCCCTCTGAAAACGGGCACAGGAGGCCAGCGCTCTGCAAAGCGGGGCAGATGGGTGACCTACATAGAAACAAAACTGGGATTTCTTTCTTTTTTAGAAAGGATACTGGAACCAGGAAAAGCAAAGCACAGGTGGCGGGCAGGGGTGGCACGGAGGCCTTTGCCAGGTGTGGGGCGTCTCGGTAGCTCCAGCATTCGCTCCTCCTCTTGTTTTTAGTTAAGGAGGAGGCGCCGTCTTCCAGGCAGCTCTCTGGAAGCTGCTGGCTGAAGCAGAGTTGATCTTCTCAGGCTGGTTAGCTAACATTGATTTTCTGCCCCAGTGGAGGAGATTTTACTCTGATGCATGCCATTTAAATTCATTTTACACAGCTGCTTAATGTGGCTTGGCAAGGCCCAGCCAAACCAGCTTTGTGGGTCTACACGGCACTCGAGCTGGGAGAGGACAGAGCCCGTGGCTCAGCAGCTGACGACAAGTGCTTTTCTGTCCCACGGTAAGCTTCCTCTAGACCTACGGGCTGACCCTGAGGGAACCACGGGAAATGCAGGAGAGGGAAAGCAGGTTCCCAAGAATGAGGATGTCTGCCTCGTTGTGTGGTGACTTTGGCTGGAGGATTATGTTCACAGGATTCTTTGTTGGTCCGTAGTGAGGACCTGTTTATAGAACTAAGGACTCTCCGTGACAAAATGACTCTCGCTGTCGTCATCAAGGCATACTGAAGGGAAGACTATTCCAAAGCTG
This sequence comes from Peromyscus californicus insignis, assembly GCF_007827085.1. Lineage (NCBI taxonomy): Eukaryota > Metazoa > Chordata > Mammalia > Rodentia > Cricetidae > Peromyscus > Peromyscus californicus. The sequence goes on from NW_026294525.1 coordinate 10,674,116, forward strand.
GTGTCAGGCCAAAGGAGGGATGAGAACAGAGCGGAGTTCACTGTTTGTGAGGTTGTCGACGGTCCTCCTTGGTCGAGGTCAGCCAGAGGCCCAGCTCCCCTGTCCTAACTACCAAGAGCACGGAATTCAGTGCGTGAGGGTCTGATGAACATACGCAACAGGATATCGCTAATATTATTGCTTAGTGACCCACTCAGTAACTCATGCAGCTTAGTAGCTGTACAGTTCCACAGCAGGAAAAAGAAGCACTTTTGATGCTGTCTCTGTTCCTGTATTGACATTGAGACTAAGACACCACCGTGTACATGCAGAAAACTCTTGGTTACTATGTTGAATTTTCCTGGCCAAACATTCTAGGCCTCTTTGGAGAAAGAGATAACAGAAGTCATTGGCTCAAAGGTAGGCTCAACAGTACCATAAGGCCTCTCTCCTCTGCCTTGGGGCGCCCAGAAGCCCTACTGTTCAAGTGTCCAGGCTCCTGGGCTGGGGTTCTGGGTATGGCAACACACACAGGTTCCTCCACAGAACACCAACATCAAAGGGGATTAGAGCAGAGTGGGAGATTTCACAGCTTTTGTGGAGGTAACAATATGTACCTTTCTTCTCAGGCATGAAGGAACCCAGGCAGGTGAAAGCCAGGCATAGAAAGGACCTGGAGGCCTGCGCGCGCAGGCCTTCATCATACTGCCCTGGGACAAATGCCCAGGTCTCCCACACCAAGCCCTGGGTATGGGGCTTCCTACCCATAATTGTCAGACTGGTGCATCATGGAAGCCTGCAGCTGCCACATTTAGGGGAGAAAACATGGGGGGTCCGCTAGCCCCAGACTGGCTGGGATAACAGGCGACCTAACATGTGGTGGCCTAAAGAGAAACAGGAGAACAGCTTCTGTGGCTCTGTTCTGAAGCCTAAGCCTGAGGCCCTGTCCACACACTATTCCACATGTAGGTGTGGGGCTTACAGACACTACTCTGGGCCATGAAGCCACCTGGCGTGGCGCTCCGTGAAACTTGACAGAGGTGGAGGAAAGGGCCAAGGAGAGAGAAAAGTAGATTCTCACAGCTACCCTCAATGTCAGTTAAGTATAGTTTTGACTTGAGGTAAATAAAATCAACAAACAGCCTCTGTTTAAACAGCTGAGCGCTAAATGGGGGAGGATGTGACGTTAAGGATTTGGATTGGTCTGCTGATGGAAGACAGAAAACAGACTGTGGACTAACAGGAATTTCTATTACACACTGATCCAGAAGAGGAGCACCAAGACTTGCATCCAGCGGGGTCCTGCCTCGCTCTCTCTAGCCATTGCTCCTTGCTTCCATCAGAGGCCCTGTCAGATGCAATCACATACTTCCTACTTAACAGAAGGGAAGTAACCCGGGCGTCATGAATTGCAACAATGGGCAGTTCATTTAAGCCATCTACATGGGAGCAGCTGTGCCTGTCTCCAGCGGACTGTCTATTCAAACATTCCCCTCAGCCCGGCGGGTCTGGCTGCGGGGTGGACATTCAGGGTCAGGAGACTTTAAGTGCGTGTAAAGGGCTAAGACAGAATGGGGAGGAATGACGGATTTCCACTTAATTCCTCAAAGGAAATGCGTCAGTGTTCAGAGCAGAGAATGTGACTGAGGGACCCTACTTTCCCAGAGGACTAGCTTCAGAGGAAAAGAAATGGACTTCTTAACATGCTCGTGTTCACAAACACATACACACAACTAACCACATGCATGTTCACAGACACACTGATTCATCTAAACACATGCACGTTCACAGATATACAGACACATCTAAATACATGCATGTACCCAGATACATATAGACACATAGAAGCTTCTAAACACACGCATGTTCACAAACACATATGGACATACAGACATATTTAACACACAAGTTCCCAGATACATACAGACACACAGAAACATCTAAACACATGCATGTTCACAGATATACACTGAGACACATCTAAACACATGCACATTTACACACACACACAGACACATCTAAACGGGAGAGTGTTCACACAGACACATCTAAACACATGCACATTCACACACACAGACACATAAACACATCTAAACACATGCATGTTCACAGACACCCACAGATACATTTAAACACACAGACACAGAGACACACACATACACATACATGCTTGCACAATTAGCTTTTATTTCTCTTGGACACAGAATTTCCCTGACTTTTGAAGGTACCACTGAGCTCCAGAGCTTCTGATGGGCTTTTTAGAAAGACAGGTCTGCACCTGATCCTTTCAAAACAAGTTCATCTTTGCTTCATCCATTTTTAAATGATGGCATTCTGAGGCAGGTCAAGTGTTTAAAGAAATTAGTATTAAGAATTAAGATTAAAACCAAGGACAGAGAGGGCAAAGCCTTGCTCAACCAGCTTAAACTTTCTAAAACACTACTATTTTTACTTTAACCACCACCACATTTTGGTTGGGACAGAAAAGCATTCAGACAATGAACTATAAAATCCCATACATGCTCATACTCACTAAGACCAACACAGCACACACATGGACAAAGACAAGGTCTCGCATGTATCCCTGACTGGCCCTGAACTTGCTATGCAGTCTAGGCTGTCCTTGAACTCTCAGGGCCCTGCCTGCCTCTTGCCTCCCAGTGATGGGATCAAAGGTGTGCGCCACCACACCAGACCAAAGTTTCTATGGTAAAGGAGCTTACGGTGTGACTATACATGTTTGAGTATGTGTGCCAGTGCATGTGCAAATAAGTGTGCATATTTGAACTATGTGTTCAAGTGTGTGAGTGCATGCTGCTTCTTCTGCAATGTTTTAGATTTTAAATAGTTAGGCTACAGTGTTTTCTGCTTAAGACTCATTGAAGTGGAACTGGGCAGATATTTCCCTCCATGCGACACAGGACTGGTCCTCTGGCTACAGTCACGGACGCTAGTGACAGGCACTTCAGTTCCTTCCTCGGTCTGTCATCTCTCTGACCTTGCCTCCCATGTCAAGACAAACACTGCAGCTCTTGACTACTACAGGAAAGGGCAGGTTGGTGTTGGTCACGTGGGCACACAGCCTGCCCTGTCTCAGAGGCATACCTGCTTTGTGCTGAGTTGGCAGCGGCCTGCATCACAGCTGCAGCGGCTTCCTGGGCCTTACGGTTCACAGTGGGCATGGGCGGGCCCATTCCTGGCCCTCCCTGCTGAGACATGCCAGGAGAACTGGGGGTGACGCTGCTCATGTTTCCAGGGAACGGTCTGCTCTGCATCCCAGCTGAAGGCATCCGTCCCAGGGGCATAGCACCACATGGCTGGGCTGGCCCTTGTCCATGCATCTGGTTGTTGGCATTGATACCCATACCGGGCCCTGGGCCGCTGTAGCTTGCACTGGGTACACCACTATACGTTGGGGTTCTGGAGTAGTTGCCTAAACAGAAAGCAAAGACAAGTTAAACCTTTTGCTTAAACATTCATGAAAACATTTGCGGGAAATACATTCTGTACAGTGATGTGCCACCACAGGGCACTAGTCACTAGTCATGCTCTGCATCTGCTCCTTCTTCCTGTGCAGACATGGCTGCATTCCCAAGGCTCCTGGAGAACCAGCTCAGTGACAGAGAGCCCACAGGACTCTGCAACACTGACAGAGAAAGCCAGTCTTAGAACACATGGCACCAAGCTGGGCCTGGAGGCTTGGGCAGCTGAGGCAGGAGGATCACACGCTCAAAAACGTCTTGTGGTACTGGGAGGGTTCATTGGCCACCACAGTAAGACCTTGTCTATAAATAAATAAATAAATAAATAAATAAATAAATAAATAAATAAATATATGGCTATAAACACAGGCCAGTGGTAGAGCATTTGCTTAACATGCACAAGGCCTTAGAGTCAATCCCCTTTGCTGCAAAAACAAAATGAACAATCAGAGAGTTCCCAGCCCCAAATTCTGTCAACGTGTTGAATACCTTACACTCTTACACTTCACCCAGAAGGATAATGTTAGCCAGTCTTCAGGTGAGGGCCACTGAGACCACCCTACCACATCCTGCTTCCACCTGACTGTAGACAGAGACCCTTGACCTCACGGGAAGGAGTCATGTGCATCTGCACTGGTCCAGCACGGCTTCTCTCTACTGTTGGATCCAACCCTTTTCAAGCCCAGACTGCATGGCTGGTTTACGTACTGGGGTCACGTCTCATGACTCTGAGCACTAGCAGGACAAGGGGCACAGCGAATGGTGGTGTGAGGGGAGGAGGGCGGGGTCCAAGACTGAGGCCACTGCCCGCACTACCACTCCCCCACTGTGGCCCAGCAGGCACCTGCAGGGCCTCCAGCTGTGGCGGCGGCTCTACTTCCCTTTCCTTCTAAACCTCAACACAGCTTACTTCAATAATAACAGCAGATGTTAACTGCTGAGCCCAAATGCACACGAGACACCTGGGTAAAGTGTTCTGCCCCATGAGTTAATCCAGTTCCCCTCAATAACCAAACACATCATTGTTTATAAATGAGAAAAACCCAAGCTTGGAGGTTAAGATTGAAGCCCATGCAAAATGATTAGAGAATCCATGTATTTTAACCAATGAAACAAGCTGTCTCCCAGAAATAAAATAATGTAAAAAAGACAAGTGTCTACAGTCTATGGACAGACTTTCTCAATTGTTCTGACTACATTCTGGAACATTCTCCCATCACCAATGACAACACATACAATAAAACGCCAGAAACGGCTCCAGATACAGGGGAAATAGTTCCACGCTTGCACCTGGACAGCTCTCAGTTTAGATGCATGTGTAGGTACGTGCACCCTAGTGTGTATACGGTCAGAGGAGGGACGAAGGAAAGAACACGAAAGGAAAACCACACGATGGTCGCGGGAGGCGAGTCTGACCGGGATGGAGGCTCAGGAATTCCGATGGACGGTGGGCTTTTGTCTGCACAAGGAGTGGTGGACTAGAAGCCTCTGGTGGAGGACAGGCTCTGGGGGCGGGGTGAGCCCTGTGCTTTTTGACTGGGGACTCTTGGGAAGCCTGTCTCCAGCTTTCTTCCCCAAGCCATCCTCTGGATGTTGTCACACAGGCGTAGTGTGATGAGGTCTTCCTGACTAGCTGGTGAGTGGACAAGAGGCAAAGAGGCGTAAGCATGGACAAGTCTCGGGACCGTCCACGAGCAGCAGAGGATGGCCAAGGCAGCCACTGAGGGGGCAACATGGAGCTGGGAGGGGGAGGGGAAGCAGCTGGGGCTAGCAGTCCTGAGGGCCGCACTTCTGAGTGTGCACAGGAAGCCAGGAAGGAGCTACTCAATGGTTTTCAGTAGAAACAAAAATGGACCAATAATAAGAAAAAATAAACCCTTAAAATTATTATGTGCTAGGTTCAGTTCCAAGTTCTTCAAAACAATTTGATTCCCTACAAGATGCTCAAGAAAACATTTCACTGGGACCCTCATTTTGAAAGGGAGAACTGAAGACCCAGAAATGCCGTTACCTGTCCCAAATAACTGGGGAGCTGTGAGTGTGGCTTGGAGGGCAAGCCATCTGTACTGTGTACGGCCTCTTTAGTGCTTAAGAAACAGTATGCTTATGTAACCACACCATGAAGATGTCCAAACAGGCTTTCTTAAATCCACATAAAGCAGAATGACCTCAAGATCCAAAGGAATTAAGACACTTTCAGCTCACTGGGTGCCTGCTGTTAGATGCATGGTGGGTGAGCTTTCTTCTTCAACTGTCTGGAAGTATGCACTATTATTTACTGATGAGGTGGAGGCCTCTGTTCATGCAGGCCATAGGCTGGTACAGTATGTCCGCCAAGGGCCAGAGAGTAAATATTTCAAGCATTGGGGGCCCATCTATTCTAACTACTCAATTCTGCCAACACAGATTAGAGCTCCAAAGCAGCCACATGTAGATACTTACACAGCATGACAAGTGTGTTGTGGGAGCCCACAGAGGCTTCCTAGTGAGAACTTACTTAGGGTCAGGGAATGTGGGCTTGCTTTACCCAGCAGGGCTGTGGAAGGAGATGATTTGGCCACAGGCGTGTTTACCAGGTGTTTGGAAGGGTCTACACTTGGCTGTACAGTGTGCTTTGATCTTGCAAGGAGGAGGTCTTTTGCCTCTCCCCTTGGCATTTTATAAAAAGCCCTTTTCAATAAAGGACGAAGCTGTTGGGTATTGATCCAGGCCCTCCTGAAGCTATCCTGTGTTTCTGTCTTTCGTCTCTTCGGCTAGGTCTCTCCTTCTGATACTTCCTCATTCCTCTCTCCTCTGCCTAAGAACCCTTCAAAAGGTGGGAGCCGGCCTCCCACAGTGTATATTTATAAAACAGGGTCAAAACAAGGAGGATTTTGCTGACCCCCGAAGGGGATCAGTCCTGCCACACACCCATAAGCTGTTACCCTGGCTCAAGTTGGTGGTATTAGACAGAATGCCATTATGAAGGCTGGAGGGGGACATGGGAGGACTCTAAAAAGGCAGGGCAGACCCAAGGACACGAACATCTGAGGACCCAGAGGAAGGGGAGTAAAAGATCCAAGAAGTACGAGGCAGGCTGATGACAGGTCTTCCACCAGGACACAGCCTCTTTGCAAAGTTAGAATGTCTAGAGATAATCAAGTACACACTGTTCTCAAACAAAGGTTTAAAACACACCGAAACTGTTCACAATCAAAAACTTCTCCCAGAAAGTTGTAAAGTGGTTTCTGAGTGCCCCACCCTCTGGATCGTCTGTTTGCAGAGGGCCAGGTCAGCAGAAGCAGCACCTTCCTGGATCTTCAGGAAGCTGGTGCAATGGAGGATTTCCCCTGTGAGCAGTCACGCTGACTCCGCCTCCCCTTGCTGACCTCACAGCCTCTCACCTGCAGTATCTTTGTCTCAGCTCCCATTGGCTTTGCTTTTAACCAAACAAAACCAAACTCATTTCTAGTGTGAGCATGTAAGGAATGGATCCACAGACCCACACTTTACTTGGAGGCTAGTCCGTACCCTCCCAACACTCGATAAATGACTCCTGGGGAAGTAGCCCCTTTCTCTAGGAAAAACACCTTTCCTTTGAAAATGATACTTGAAGCAGGCAGTGGTGGCACATACCTTTAATCCAAGTACTCTGGGATGCAGAGGCAGGCAGATCTCTGTGAGTTCAAGGTCAGCCTGGTCTACAGGGTAAGGAGTTCCAGGACAGCCAGAGCTACCCCGTCTCAAAAAACAAACAAGGAAAGAAACTGACACTTGACTCTTGTTTTGAAACAAGCATCTAGACACAGCTTTTCCAACCACACTTGACTCTTCCTGCCTTTTTACTAGAGAAGCCTGTCCCTGAGCTTGCTGAGCTCCGCTTACGGTGCTAGGAGACAGAGACTGAGTTCTCCCATTCTTGCTCTGACTCACTGTGGAGGGGGGACCTAACAAGCTGATGCAGATGGATCTTGATGAGCAGAGGAAAGAATGGCCCTGCACCCTGCTCCAAGCTCTCATCCTTCGTAGACTGGGGGGCTGGCTTGCAGTGGGGCTCCACTTAGCCAGTGAGGTTAGTGAGGAAGCCTGCACTGTGGTTCCCACTGGACTCTCAGTCCATTTTCTTCTGTCAGGTGGAATCACATGTCCAGGAAAGTGTTCTAATTACAGAGGCCTCTATTTGAGGGAAGAAATACAAAGTCCCCTTTCTCTTCCTTGGAGCCTTCAACACTCTCCTCACTGAACCCATGAGCCTGGATCACCACACTCTCTGAAGGCTCCAATGGCTTCCCAGGTGAAGCACAGGCTGCAGCACGGGGAGCTGAGCCCTGCTTCTGACACTGCCTGGCAGCACGACCTTCACAAGTGATTTAGCGTCTCCACACAGTGGCACTGTCATCAGGGACATGCGATGCTAATGGGGAACAGCACAGTGCCCGCAGCGCTACCATCAGCAGTGAGCCAAGGACACCGGTGCCGCTTCCCTTCCACCTCTAAAGATGACTGGATGGGGCAGGGCATGATCCACCCCACCCGACGTAGTCTACAGCTCATATCCGTCCTCTAACAAACAGCATCCAAATGTGTAAGCCAAGCAAAATGGGAGAGGAAATGCCAGGACGGAGGAGTGCGGTCTTCATCCCGTGCTTCTCTAATAGATTAGTAATTTGTTGGCACTGGCTCTGACAGAAAACAGATGGGTGCAGCATTAGGCACAATGAAGGCAGCAGATGCCGGGCCAGCCCACCTCAGCTGGACGGCTCCTGCAGCCAAGTCCGAGAGCCCACCGTTTTCAAGTGGGTTCATCTTGGCACACCAGCTTTGGAAAATCAGTCACGAGTGAATTCAGATTTCAGCCCAGCAGGAGTTACATTCAAGCACCGCACTGAGGAAGCGGCAGCTAGGCGTTATTTAAGTCACCGCCATTATTTTAGGAGGGCTGCAGATAATTTTGTATCTGACTCGAGCACATTGGTATCTGATAGCCATAATCAATACTCCAAGTTCCTGTTCTTCAGTGGGGTACTGCTGCTCTCACATGAGATCTTGTGCCCAGGCTACAAAGAGCAAAGATCTGTAGTACTCTCTACGCCAAGAAGGACAAAAGGTGATATGCTTCAAAACTTAGACTTTCTACCTTGGGTAGCAACAACCTGCATGAGTAGTTATATGCTATAAAAAACACATTCACAGGACTGGAGAGATGGCTTCCTGGTTAAGAGCCTGTATTGCTCTTGCAGGGGACCTGGGTTCGGTTTCTAGCAGCTCACAATTTGTAAACTCCAGTTCCAAAGATTGGACACTGTCTTCTGAGCTCTGTGGGCAACAGGCATACATGAGGTGGGTGCACTCAAATACATGCAGGCAAACACTCATATTCATGAAATCAAATACATGTATTTATGATTAGGGTTAACCATGCATTTACCTTGCTCCTTAGCCAGTGCTTCCCATTTTAATGGTAGTCCTCTACATGAAGTCATATGCATTGAAACATAACTTACATATAATAACAAGCATATACAGTTCTGTAACTGCCAGGGCAATCAAGACCCAGAATATTGTTATCATGACACACATTTCCCTTTTATACTCATTCAACATTGCACTCCTGATTCACCACAGTGCTAATCAGCCCATGACTGTGATTAGAGGTCCAGTTTGTGGACACAGTTTTTGGCAGTTGTGAACAGAACTGTGTGGATGTATTTTTGTTTCACTTCTCAGGCAATTCTAGGTAAGAGCAAGCTGGGATGCAGAGTAAGTGTGCTTTTAACTTGATAGGAAGTCGCTAAGTGGATGCTGTGTGCTTTGAGCACATAGCCACTAGGTATGAGTTACCGACGGCAGCCAGAACTTCCTGTTGTCAACTGTTCAAAAGTCCTGGCCGTTCTAACAGGCATGAGACAGAATTCTCCATGGCTTTAATTTTCATAGTCTCATGAGATAACTAAGTATTCTTCTTATGTGATTTACTGGTAAAAGCCTTTCTGTATTAATAACATCAAAAATTATATATATGTAAATAGAAGCAGAGTTTTTCTGTCCCGACTGCCTGGTCCCAAATAAATACATCAAATCTTATATTAATTACAGAATGCTCAGCTGATAGCTCAGGCTTATTATTAACTAGCTCTTACTTTTAAATTAACTTATTTCTATTAATCTATGTATTGTCATGTGGCCCATGGCTTTTCCAGTCCTCTGGCATCTTGCTTCTTGGGCAGCTCACTCACATCTCTCCTGACTCTGCCCTTTTTCATCCCAGTCCTCAATTTGATTGTCCTGCCTAACTTTATCCTGCCTTGCTATAAGCCAAACAGCTTTATTATTAACCAATAAGAGTAATACATACTCACAGTGTACAGAAGGATCATCCCACAGCATCCCCTTTCTGTCTAATCAGAAAGTAAGGCTTTAACTTTAACATAGTAAAATTACATATAACAAACAATTATCAAGCAAGAATTATAGTTACAATATCTAGTCTATTTGTATTTGGCAAAATCAGAGAAAACACTCAATTATCTATCTTATCTTGGTGAGTCTAAAGTTTTATATCTAATTTACCTTTTATCATAACCTAGGAAAACTATAATTATAACTATTCTCCAACTCCATCAAAGACCTGAGAAGAAATAATATTATCTGAGTAAACAGGAAGTGCTGGCAAGTGACTTCCAAAAATGTGAGAAATGACAGAAACAGCTAGCTGCCTAAACAGTCACCCAAGGTTCCTCTGTAATATTGGGGCATCCATTTCAAGCCTACAGGCCTAGCATATCTGACAGACTTTCATTTCACCCTTCCAGGGTCTTTGATGAAGCTGAAAACTAGATAGTTATAGTTTTCTTTAGTTATGATAAAAGATAAATTAGGTACAAAACTTTAAACTCACAAAGATAAGATAGATAATAGAGTACTTTCTCTAATTTTGCCAAATACAAATGGACTAGATATTGTAACTATAATTCTTACTTGATAACTGTTTTTATTTTATATAATCTTACTATGTTGAAGTTATTAGACAAAAAGAGGGAAATGCTATGGGATAATGCTCTTGTACACTGTAGAGATCTGTCACTCAAATTGGTTTAACAAAACGCTGATTGGTCAGTAGCCACACAGGAAGTACAGGTGGGGCAACCAAACTAAGGATGGGAAGGAGAAGGGTGGAGTCAGGGGTCATCAGCCAGATGCAGAGTGAGCAGGAGATGAACATGCCTTGCTAATAAAGGTACCAAGCCATGTAGCTAAACATAGAAAAGAATTATAGGCTAATTTAAGTGTAAGGAGTTAGTAACAAGCCTGAGCTATTGGCTGAGCATTTATAATTCATATTCAGTCTGAGTCAGTTATTCTGGATGCCTGACAAAGTACAATGAGTTTGTGAAGGAGATGAAATCTCTTTTATTGTGAGTTCTGAACCAGAGAGCAGGCAGGATGGCACTGCATTATGGGCCTACCTGATGTACAAACTCAAGTGTATTCCTCAGAGATGATAGAAGAGTAGGTAGGGATGAAGGAGTACTCAAAGACTGCTACCCCAAGCTACAGCCAACCTTTTATCAAGTGGCAGTCTCCGTAACAAGAAACAAGGGCCCTGAGAGTAAAAGATGCATCTACCACACAGTGCAGGAACTGCACATCTTTCTTGCGCCCAGAGGGGCTTCACCAGGCACCACGAACAGAGGGTGCAGGAGGAGGTACCTACTGAAGGCAGGCAAGGGGTAACCTTGACCTGCTCCACTGGCTGCAGCCTATAGAATCCTCCTGAAAGGCTACTAGGAACATTCGTAGTGACACGTAAGATGTAGTCTAACACCACTGGCTTTCATTACAGAGGAAAACCAAGACTCCACAGGAGTCAAATGTAGAGTCGCTTCACGAAGTTTTCATTTTAAGTTAATTTGCACTGTAAATCCCCAATTTATAGGATTTGATCATATCCTGGTAATAGTAAGTCTAGGAAACAGTCATGCTTAAATTCTGTTATATGAAGGCTAAATTTGAGTATCCAAATACGAGCTGGTTACACTAACCACTCTGGCAATACAATGATCTAATTTGGTTTTCTCCTTAGTATTAGTAAGATGGAGGATTAGAATATTCCTTTAATTGAAAACAAAATGGTTAGAAAGTGGACTGAATCCTTTTGCCCAGAGTGTCAAAGGTTAGCATAGCAGGCATATTGCCAGCTGTTTCAAGGGGGAAATGAAGGGAAGGATGTGAAAGAGAGGCCTGTATAGAGACAGCCTCTGGAAGACTAACCAGGCTTTTGCCAGTTTCCACAGAGTTGGGGGGGGCAAGTGCACCCCTCCACTGGGAAGGAAGAACGCACCAAGTCTTCAGCTGGGACTTTAAAGAATGGAGCTGGAAGCCCTGGGTCATGGTGACACTGGGCACCCGTGTGGGATTCTCAAATGGCTAGCAAGCTGACAGCTTGACATTTACACCTCACATCCCTGGACCTGAAATAGTGGTAAAATTACCATGCAATTCACAGTCCTGGAGCAGCGCTCATTCCAACTGAATACCATTCACAATTTGCTTTGGCTGAATATGGGAGAAAAGAAAGAAAATCCAAGACTCAGAGGGTGTCTCATTACTTTCAAGAAAACCCCTTAAATCTTTCCGAAGATACCTTTTCCGAAGTATCAGAAGATTAAAGTTCCTCACACTATGTCCTCAGATACACACTGTAAAAACAGAGGCAGCTGCAGCCTGTGCAGACTCCAGACGCCCTTACATAAGTGGCAACTGGTGGGAATCCAGACTCAGAATTAGTTACCTGCCGAGGGCAATGCTGCTCATTCCAGCAAACTGAGGCCAGACCCCTGCTTTTGGCAGTTAGGGACACAAAAGTGTTCGAGGATGGTCAGTGTAAGATGCTTTTCTCGGGAAGACACAAGTGAAGTAGAAGGTTTGCTGGGAAGAGCAAACTGATTTCTGCCCTCTTTCCCCCAAATTCATCATTAATAATTAATGTTAATTACATAATTCCCTTCTATTTGCAGAAGTGAGTCCCTGAGGCCTTCTCTCCTCGTAAACACTTTGCAAGGGTGGTTATTACATGTGCTTGCTTGACGGTAGGAAAGTGCTATTTCATAGAATATGCTGTAATTAAACACTTGTACACTTTTAGCTTGGTTTCATCTTATTTGAATACTTAAGAAGTCAATTTTAAAGCATCGTGATGTATTCCTAACACCTTTCCTTTCTGTACCTCACAGGAATTATTTTCCTCATCTCCTTCATATTCTTTCTTCACTGTAAGTTTTAAATTTTAATTGACTGATTTTTTTTTTTTTTTTTTGAGTCAGAGAGTCAATCTGTACCCTGAGCTGAACTTAAACTTGCAGCAATCCTCCTGCCTCGGCTTCTAAGTGCTGGGATTACAGCTATGAATCACCATGCTTGGTAGGGTCCCTAGTATTTCTGATACTTTTCCATTCCTGAAGTTCCAGAATGTTCTTTGTTCTTGGAGGCAGGATGTTAGTCTTTTATCTCTGCCCACTCAAGGGATGGTGCCCTGAAGAAGGAGCCCAACTGAGACCTGGGAGTGGTAGCTGTGGCCATGGAGTGGCCTCTGCAGTCACTCGCCGTGGGTTTGAAGCCTGGTCCTACCTGTGGGGATGAAGGGCACACAGGCTAACCGGTCCAAGCCTGCTTTTCTCACCTGCGAAGTGATGACTGGCTCACTTGGAAGAGACCAGGAGTCACTGCAGAGAGGGAAGTGCGCACTCACGCTGTGCTTGGGTCTTTCTTAGAGATGCAGAGGAGACCTGTGTGCTCTCCTGAATCAAATGTGAACACTCCTCAGGATATGATCACCACATTCATGGCAGGTGGTAAGCATTGGTGTTTTGTTTTGTTCTTGGTTTTCCCAGACAGTATCTTGCTATGTAGCTTAGGCTGGCCTCAAATTTACAGAGATCTTCCTGCCTCTGCCTCCTGAGTGCTGGGATTATAGGCATGAGCCACCACATCTGGCCCTGGCTTCTCTGGCTAATAACAGTTTTAGAGCTGCTACATGTGATGATAAAATGGGTTAGCCAAAGGAGCTGTAAAGTGTCTTCCCTTTAAAATAATGAACCCCAGGATAAAGCCATCATGTTAACAGATGAGGGATGAGACTAATGACCTGTCTTTCACAGCAGTGTCTTTCTGACTGTAAGACACCAGTCAACTATTTTACTGGTAATTTAAATGCTTAAGATGAACAGGGGGAAACCCCTCCTTTAGAGGTCTCTGCTTCACAGGAATGCCAAGGAGGAAGACACAGGAGGGCAGCCCTTGACTTGAACACACCAGTTCCTATCCCTTAGTGCTTGCTGGGACAGGGGCCTGGGGATGCACACTGGTTTTATGATCACTAGTGGCAGTGTGGGACCGAGGAGGGGCCATTGCTCAGGGTACACCATGGTGTTGATGGCACAGAGGAAGAGGCAAGGTCCGAAGGCCTGAGATGGAGGGGCTGGGGGAAGGGCCAGGTGTGGGAACACGATCCTTGCTTCAGGTTGCTCTTATTGTCATCTTGCACCAATAAATGCACAAAATGCTTCCTGACGATACACCCACACTGTTCTGTAGGGATCCAGTGGCTGTGTTGTGGAAAGGGCCCTGGAACTGAAGCAAACAGGTAGAACACTGGACCAAGATGCAACGTCCTTCCAAGGTGACGGAAACCATCTCCTTCTGGGGAAGAAGGAAGTCACAGGAAGGGATCGTGATACAGAGCTTGCGGTTTGTGTGCGGGAGGATTTGCTGGCTCAGTGCTCTTAACCGGAGGCTAGTCCAATGCAACGACTCGGAGCAGCAGAGGGAGGGATTTACTAAAAAAAGAAATCCGTTTCTCAGCGATGGCCTTCACCGATCTCAACTCCTACAGCAGAGCTTGCAGCTTATGCACACAGTACTTCTCAGAGGAGCCAAGGAATCACAAGCATGGAGCTCATGTGTGAAGCCAGCATGGAGCCCACATGGTCCTGCATGAACCCCCCTTGGTCCTGCATGGAGCCCACATGGTCCTGCATGGAGCCCACATGGTCCTGCATGGAGCCCACATGGTTTAAAGTCAAGGCTGAGACCGTCAGTAGCCCGAGTTCTGAGAATGTGGCTCCAACCTTGTCTAAATCCATCTCAGGAAAGGCCCACACTTTCTGTACCTACAGAATTTACAAACACTTATCCAAGCTGTTTTCTATGCTAGCTCTGGCTGTGAAGAGCCCACTCAGGCCTGGGAAGGAGGCAGGCAGGTGGGCTCCCACAGGGGACTTGACTCGGGGTCCACCTCAGTTCAGCTACAAGCAGGGCTGCTCATTACCCCTAAGCTTATGGCATTAGCACGAAGACTTCATGACATGCTGTGAAGTCAGTCATGCAAACCCTCAGTCTCTGTCCACTGTGCCCCTATGCACATGAACAAAGCAGGAAGGGGCCATTTGGAAAGGGCTATCAGGGTATTCTAAGAGTTCTCCCAGCAACTGAAGTAGCTGAAAAGTAAGCACAATACAGCAATATAAGGTAAAGAAGCTGCCACACTGATAACTCTGGGAATACCTAACATCTTTTAGAGATGGAGTTTCAAAACAAGACACTGGTGATTCACTGTTTTCAGACTGAGAAGTACGAGCTACGGGAAAAGAGAGGGTCTCCAGGGCCTCCAGGGCTGGCTGGCCAGGCTCTGGGAACCTATGTTTGTTTATTGTGCAGACACAGATCCCACTAAAACATGGCTTCCTGTGGGCAGGTCCATGTCTGGCTGTGGACTGAAGCAACTGGACATCTTTGGGGCACTTGTCTTAACTTAGAATGTTCCTAGAATTCTCAGATCTGAGGTCTTCCAGCAACTGTACCAGATTATGTCAGTCTACCCAAATGATCCACTAATGTCTAATTTTAGTACACAAAATATAGTTCAGGCATGATACTTTAAATGACTTACTACTAAAACTAACTCCAAAATACACCGTTCAGTTTTAAAGTCATGGCAACAGGGCTCTACCCATACCTGACACTCTCAGGAAGGCAGCATGGGAACTGTATGTGGGTGTGGCTCTGTATACTGTCCCATTCCCTCTTCACCTTCCAGCCTCAGACCCGCATCCATGTCAGCCTGTGTTCTGTGAGGATGCACGGGTCAGGTAGTGGGAGCTACTGTGCATCTGCTGCAGCACCTGAGGAAAGACTAGGCCCTGGATTGCAGACAATCTGCTGAGCAGGAAGCTTGTGGTCCGAAGGTGGGAGAGGCTACCAGTGTGCTGTGTGTGTGCTGTAAAAACGGCAGGCTACATGAACGGCCAGTTTCAACTGGAGACGTTCTGAGGATGTGGCTGTGCCTTTTCTTCACCAGCATCTGGAGCTACATCACAGGACTGGGTCTATACTTAATGAATACCAATCACATGTGAGCATTCACCCAGAGTCCAAGCCCTCCATGCTAAGGACACTGGCTGTACTTAACTTCCTACCATCATGGGTTTGCATCATTCACCATGGCAAACAACACAACTGTAACACATGTTTATACCATTAAACCCTCGATGAGCATGTTAAGAAAACCCCTCCCATCTACCACCACGCAGTTTGGAGAATGTTTTGCTCTGGTTACCTTGGGGTCCATACTGGCTCATTTGTGGACCGTAAGTGCCACTTGAGTTACTCTGCTGAAAGTTACTGATTCCAGGATGCATCTGGCCCCCAGGAGAAGGGTGAGGTGACATGGATGGTCCTGCCTGCTGAGGTCCGTACTGAGACATCTGAGGGTTTCTCTGTGTACCTGCCATAAAACCTGTATGGGAGACAAACAGAAACATGGTCATGCAGGTGTCTTATCATTTCTGCATTCAAAAAGTGCCCAGGGGATCCTGTGGAAGGTAGATGGGGAGAGGGCTGGTACTCCCAGACTCCTCTAAAGAAACATCCAAAGACATCTCAAATCCAGGGTGGAGGATCTGGGAGGACACACTGGTCTTAATCTTGAACTCTCACTGGAGTTTCTGGGACACCAGTAATTGGTGGACTTGACCAAAGGAAATTCGTGGGAAATGGGGCAAAGAGGAAGTCAACACCACCTCCTTTGGAGATGAGCCCCATATAGAACAGTTAAAGAGAGTCCACTTCCACTCACACCAGGCTAGGCTGGGGTTCGTGCCTCCTCTGTGGGGCACAGGTCTACAGCACCCGGCTTCTTCATTTGCACCCTCAGCCTCCCTCCTGACAGCTGTCCAGCTGGACTCCTGGACAGCTTGAGCACCTGTGAGTGCCATGTGGAACCCAGCCCATCTGTGTTCTGCACCTCCAGCTGAGTTTCCAACTTCTACCCTTGAATCTGCTGCCAGTCACAGCCCCATCCTGTGTGACATCATCACAGGCCCAGGATCTGCCTGTGTGTGACATCATCACAGGCCCAGAATCTGCTCTTCCTATCACAGTCCCACCCTGTGTGACGTCATCACAGGCCCACAATCTTCCTATGTGTGACATCATCACGGGCCCAGAATCTGCCTGTGTGACATCATCACAGGCCCACGATCTGCTTTTCCTATCACAGTCCCACCCTGTGTGATATCATCGCAGGCCCAGTTGCTTCCGTCAGCTGTCCCCTCTCTCTGTGGCACACTGGAGCCATCAGCTTGCCTTGATGACTATGGAGACACCGTGAATGGCTCCTCTCCTCAGTTCTATTTCTGCAAAGCCTACTCCAGCCATTGGTCCAACGACTCTCAGCCTCCTCCTCTTAGTCTTTCCGGCAGAACTGTGAGAGTTAACTTTTAGGACTGAAGAGAATTATCAGACACATCCTTCACGTGCACAAGCCCTTCATAGCTTTCCATGGTGCCGAGGCCTGAAATACACCGTCTGCTGGGGGCCGCCCATGTGACCCCATCACCACAGCTTCTCTCCCTTGGCAGTAATGTCCATCCACCGGCCTTCTTGTCCTTCCCAGGATGATGTCAAGCACTGTTCTGCCACAAAAACCTTATTCTCTCCTCTCCCTGCTCCTCCGATGTCTCTTCATGCTCAGTCCTTCCTTCCGCTGCTCTCCCTGACTGCTCTACCTCAGGCTGGGTTACCTTTACCACACCTCTCTCAGATGCCTTCAAAGCACTTCTCATAACCTCTACATGCCGCAGCATTATTATTTCTGTATGTGTATGTGGTACACACACGCACGTTCACGGGTGTGGGTGCACCTGTCTGTACACGCATATGAAGGGACACTGGGTGCCTTCCTCTACCACTCTCAATGTCTCAGTGTCTCTGAACCCAGAGCGTGGCAGTCCAGCTAGTTCAGCTTGCCAGCTTGCCCCCGGGTTCCAGCCTCTGCCTGAGTGCTGGGATTAGAGGCAGCTGCCCCATCTACCTGGCTTTTCTGTGTGTTCTGGTATCCAGGAACATCTTCAGGCTTGGATGGAAAGTATCACGGTGCCATTCTCCAGCTACTAGGACTGCTTTTTAACTTCCTTATTTCTTCTCTTCCTCACTAAGAAAGGCCACAAAACAAACAAACCAAGATCCCACCTCACTCAACGCTTGGGCCTAAGTGTCCTGCAGAGTGGATGGCACACGGGATGCATCCCAGACCCTTTTCTGAGAGTCTCCCTACGTAGGCTGGATCTCCCCGAACAGCGAGCACCTCGTGAGCCCTTCTTCCACGTCCCTCGTGCCAGGATGAGTGGTGGCAGTACCACACCCGACCCAAACTACTTTCTGAATAACTGGACGGACACCCAAGATGCTGCAGAGCAAGACACAGTAGGTACTTGATAAACGGGTATTTGCAATGCACCAAGAAAACGTGTTTCAATTATGCAGAAATACAATGTCGGAAATACCCACTTGAGTAGCCCAGGCCAACAGAAGTCTGTGTTCAAAGTAGCACACGGACAAAAGGCAACCTGGGGCAGGGCGCCATAGCAGGAGTGTTGGGTGAGAATGCTCACGTTTCTCAGGGGAGGCTGTGGCTGGGGAGAGGCAGGTGTGCCTGCTCAGAGCTGAACCCAGAGTGCAGCTCTGCAGCTGCAAGGAAAGAGAGGCCTGCAAGAAGAGCAGTGTCAGCGCGGGAAAGCAGAGCTCTCGAGGGACCGAGACCATGGCTGACACTTCCTAAGAACAAAATGAGGTCTTCTAACATGGCTTCTCCTGAAGAGACATAAAGTAAAAGTGAGGAGAGCTACTCCTTATTATCATATTGAATTTATTTATAAAAAGAAATCTTATGAAATTGGGCTCAACTGGCAGCTCCTAGATACACATCATCAGAGAAAATGTTTGCTCTGCCGATCTGAAAGCAAGCAGGAACCAGAGCACTGACGTGACTCTAAACAATTACATCTTCAGACGTTACACAGAACAGCATCCCAGCTTTTCTAGAAGGTCCTCCAGGTTTTCACAGAGTCCTGGCTAACAGAAAAGCCGCTTCTGCTCCACAGGGACTGTGGGCGACTGCTTCCCTCCTGGCTGCTCAGGACAGACCCCTTTAGCATGCGATTGTCCCTCCCCCCATTGTGAAGGTGTTGGTGCTCAACCACGAAGAAGGAGCCATCCCTCCCCGACTTTATCTCAGCAATCACCAACTGACTGTACGGGCTGGGGGGTAGAAGGCCTGGTCCCCAGGGCTGTCGTCAGCTCAGAACCTAGTTGGACAGTCAGATGTGTTAATGAATACAATGTAGTGCTCATTCATCGTAACTTGTGACTTTACATAATTTCTCTGGGGCCCCAGCTGCCTCCTCCTAAAACAAAGACTCCTGTAAGGTTCAACAGAGCCAGGATGAGAGAGTGCTGTGCATCATGAAAGGTAAATTCCTGGTTCATACATCGCCAAGAATGCCTTTTGACTCCTGGATGGCCCATACATCCAGCTGCAGTTTCCAATTACAAAAAGTAATCTGGCTTTTACTTCTGCATCTGCTGTACTTTAGTTTGTGGAATCTGCATCACCTGGGCCCTCGGGTGTGAGCACATTCCAAGAGCTCTGGGAAGGGCATGTCCTGGGAAACAACCCACTTGTCCTGCTTTCCCACCAGAGTCTCCGGCTAGGGCAGCCGCTGCTTCAGCGCGTTCTTCAGGTGTTCCACAGTGTGTGGTCAGGCTGGCTTTTCTACTTTGCTTCTCCTGACTGAATAGAGTACTGGTCAAGACTCCTTTGAGTTGGTTCTAGGATTCTCTGCTCCTGTCACCTGGAGTCTGCAGAAAGCTGGACTCTTGGTTTGAATACCAGCACTGGCCAGACGATGTCACATGGTAAAGTGACAGGACCCAGAACACTTTTCAAGCTAATGCTGCTGCAATGTGCAGCCTAAAGAACGGGCTGAAGGGGGTCGTGTTTAAAGTGTAAGGCCAGTCAGAGGCTCACACAGTGACTCTAATACAGACTCCCAGTTAAGCACCAGCAGTAATCCCACTAAAGAATACTTCTAGTTGTTTTTCCCTCCCCCACAGTGCTGGAAATAGGACCTGGGACCTTGTGCGTGACAGGAATGTACTACTGAGCTACGCTCCCAGTTCCCAAGACTTCCAATTTTTAAACAGTTATGGAATATTGACATAATCTTCTAAAAAGATTGCTGAAAAGTGAGTCAAGTTGCTTGAAAAAGAGGTATTTCTACTCTAAACATAGAAACCACACATCCATGGTTATTATTTGTTTCCTCATTTGTGAAGTAGGGACAATGTTATGGGCCTCACAGGAGAGCCATGAGCGAAAAGAATGCCACCATAGAAAGACCTAGCACCATCAGCTCCCAATACACACCACTAACAACAACTTGCCTGTCCCCAGGTGGTCAGCAGGAGGGGTGGTCTGGGTCACAGCAGCACGGTTTGGGGCTAGATCAGTGTCAAGGTCTGCTGTGTAGACGCCAACTAGACTTTTAGGTTCTGGCTTTCCCCTTCTCATCTTCAGGGGCCCGACAGTGGCCCAGCATGCCAGCTCTAGCTAGCTTTCCATCGTTCTAGTCAGACATATTTGTTTTTCTCCTGCAGGGTGGGGATGGGCTGGTGGTGGACTCAATAGGTCCGTAGTTACTTTAGACTCGGTCCTTTAATTGTTTTTGTTATTATCTTAAATCTTTATTGAAGGAAATGGGCACTGTTAGCATTTCTTCTCCCGCAAAAGAAAAAAAAAATCAAATTTCAAGAAAAATGTTTCTGCCTATTTATGGTGTTAGCATTTATTTGCCTGTATTTTGCTTTTAGGAAGTTATTACGGAATGGCAGTTTGTGACAGCGGAGGAGAGAAAACCTGACAGCTGAGAGAACACAGCTGTACTTGTGCAAGGTGTGAAGAGTCGCTAGTTAGAAGCCAAGCTTTCTAGCAAGGGAAGCTTAGAGAGGACAGGATGAAACATCTCTGTACCGGGCCACTGATATAGTGAAGAACTACACGTTCCAACCAAACGTCTGGCAGCAGACAATCCAAACTTGGGACAATGCACTAGATTAGGTAATTATTTGTAGTATATAGAACCATGTTTCTTAGAAACTCCATATGAAGATACAATTTACGTATTTCACACACACACAAACACACACACACCCCATCTCCTAAGTAAACGTACTGTCTCTGAGCCTGTACTAATCTACACCCCTCACAAACCCCTGCTTTCTCACACTGCAAAGGAAGACAGCCATGTTTTGACATGGAAATCATGCCCTTTAGGAGGGAGAAATCTGAGCAGGCCAGGAGAGATGCACACCCTCTGACCTGCCTCCGCCATGGATGACTGTGAGCATCCATATGGAGCAGGGCAGGCTCTTCTTTCCCTGGGCTATGGGATGCTTCTGAGAGCCAAGTAGGGAGAGTGTGGCAGAAGTGTGCTTCTGTGCTGAGGAGCTCTCATAAGGCTTGTTATTGCCTGACAGCGAGCCTATGAACCCTCTACTCACTGCGTGAGCGCCAACCTAAGCCACCAGGCTGGTCTTTGGGTTGGTGACATCACACAATCTCCCTGCAGGCCCCATTCTACTCCAGCCCTCGTCAACTAAAGAAGAAAAAGAACATTTTAAAGAAAAGATGAGATCCTTAGACTTTCAGACTTTAAAACTTGACTGAACAGAAACTAAAACCAAGAAGGGGTTAAGTGATAAACTGTAAAATCCATTTGTAATTCCTCTAAAAAATGTGTGTGTTGGTGTGCAAGTAAGTGTGCATATCTGGGTGTGTGGATGTTTAGAGGGCTGGGGTCCAGGGAAGTCCCCCCGGCAAACTCAGGGCTTGCTCATATGGTCACACTCACTAGCCAGCTCTGCTCTGGGGGACTCCTTGTCTCTGACTTCAGAGCCTGGAATCACAGACAGGCTACCACACTCCCCTGACAAGTATGTGGGTTCTGAGGATCCAAACTCTGGGGCTCACGCTTGCTCAGCGATCGCCTGAACCACTGGGTCACCCATCTCCCAAACCCCTTGAATTTCCTAACATTAAAAGTAGCATCATCTTAGCTAACAACCCCTTCCTTTGTACATGATTCAGGAAGTGTCAGGGACTGGGCATGGTCCGTGGGGCGAGGAAGGCAAGGTGAGTCAAATGCAGTGTCCACCCCAAAGGAACAGTTTCTCTAGAGGGAGACAGACAGACAACTCAGAATGGAACAGAAAGGAGTGTGGTCAGAGTGGAGCAGGGTGCCATGGGAAGTGGGGAGGGGGATGGCTAGAGGGAGCTGGGGAGAGAGAGGCCTCCTTTCCTCACAGTCCTATTGAAGCCAGGCTTGAATGGCAAATCTGACTGAGCCTCCTGACTCTGGAGTGACCTGGAAGTTCAGCATCCTGCATTCAGCATATTCACTGGCTACTGAGGTCACCGGAACCCTTTTATTTGGTTAGTTCTTTTCAATGGTTAGGTTAGCATTCATCCCTTTCTCTGAACTCTCCCAGCTCTTGAATCCCAACAACAGACCACTGTCACAAGGGGAAGCATCCCAGGCCTCTTCCCACCCCTCACCCCCACCCTGCCTCTAGCCCTCTGATTCACAACCACGCCCACCCCTTGCTGGCTTTCCTCTGTGACTGAGAGAACTTTGGTTGGTGTACTCTGACCTGTCTTCTCGACCACCTTAGGGGTAACTGAGTAGTGTTAGTTCCCAAACTCTTGACTTCTCCACAGGACAAGCGACCAGGCTTGTGAGCTCAGCACACACGTTTCCACCCAAGCCATGCTCTGTCCTGCTGTGACACTCCCGGATTCCGCCAGACCCACAAGTATCTGTGTGTCTAGTCACTTGGCAATTATCCTAAACGAGGCCTCATGTTCCAGGCAAGCTGCTCTTCCCAGATGCAACAACCTTTGACATCTCATGAGCATCTGTGGAGCCGGCCTCATTAGTAGTTCCTTAATTCAAAATAAGCGGAGGATGGGGGCTTGCAGAGGTTCCTCTGCTACTTACGGACTTAAATACACAACACACAGCTCGTGAGAGACGCTTTCTATCGTCAGCGATGCGCATGTGTCTTATTTATTCGTGGACCCTCTAGCTCACAAAGCAAGCTTTATCCCTATTATGTGCAGGCTACAGTCCGATGGGGAGAGAAACCCACTAGGGGAGGCACAGTGAGAGAGACTCTGTTAGTGTCCTTCTTCACACTGTGCCACGAGGCCTTGCACCTTCACCCTCGGGGACTCGCCCTCATGCTGCTCCCACCTGGCACCGCCCTTGGCCTTGTAGGAAAGCAGGTGCTTGGCATGCCCGGCAGCAGCATGCATGTCTCTGTGCTGCAGCAGCTGCATGCTGACATGGCTGGCGATTTGCTCCTGTACCTGGCTCTCCCACAGACTGTGAGCACCTGAGGCTTTACACCCTCTTTCTCCTCTGTCCAGGCAGTGTCGTCGGGTGTGCAGCTGGAGCGAACCCACATGCCTGGAGTGAATACCAGGGCAGCTCCATTCGGGGCCCGTGGACTTCTACTGTCTACAAGCAGGCCGATCAACAGGGTGGGCCGCTTCCTGCCTTGTGTTCAGAGAATCCTCTCCAAGGGAAGGCAGACGACCACCGAAGGAAAGGCTGTTGTGAGGAGGATCAACTGACAGGCAAGGAAGACAGAGTGCTGAAGAGGGCAGAGGGCACAGCTATTTCCACCCCCTAAATAGGTGCCACATGCAGCCCTCTGCCCAACTCCACTGTGCCTGAAGGCACGAAGCCTGTGGGGCTCTGGTCAGAGAACCCTGGCCAGAGTGTGCAGTTACCACACAGGAGTCAGCCTGCTGCCAACTCTGACAACTGTAGCCACCTTATGTGAGGAAATAAAATGCAGAGCTGACACATGCACACACAAGAGGCTCAGTGAGAGATCGCTGCTATCACTCAGGCATCTCTATATAACCCACCATTCACCTCCTGCCAGAAGGACTCCACATCTGCAAACCATCTCTTTGCCAGGCTCCCCACAAACTGGTCATTAGTGAAGCAAAGCACACTCTAAGTCCCTGTACGTGGTTACGTCCCCCGGGTGGAATGCTGTCCCCAGCACCTCTGGCCTGCAGTCTGAGCCCTTGCCTAGGAAGCAAGTGGCCCTAGGGCCTGTCTGTTGAGTTCTCCCCCACAGTCAGCCAGGGCTCAGGGGCGTCTTGCCTTATGTACTTCGCTATCCAGAAAGCGCGAACCCCTTCCAAATGGCTGGTTCTAGAAATAACTGGCAGGCCACAATACGTGGGTCAGACAAGCTAAGCCTGCCAGTATCAGGCCACTCCAGTCCTGACCAGCTCCGGGCGGCCCATGACTCAAGTGTACAGCCCTCTTGGCAGATGGAGGTGACAGGTAGAAAGGAGGAGAATGAGAGTGAGTAATTCCTGCAGGAGCCTGAGCAGGCAGGTGTAGGGTACAGGCTGCAGCTCTGTTGAGCTCAGGGACTCTGGCATCAGTGTATAGCGATGGCATGATAACCACCAACATAATGGAGAGCGATCCATGAGGACATTCTGAAGGTGTGAAACCAAGGCCTCGCCAGTGTCTTCTCAGTGTCATGTGTGAAGACAGAGAATTTCCAAAGTTAAACTGGAAGGAATTTCAACCAGGGGCTCGATCTCCAACTGTCTATCGTCCTATTCACGCGAAAACAAATTCTGTAAAGCTTGTTGGAGAAAAGGAGTCAAGTGAAAACCCAGTAATGATTTGTTCTGCGCGAGGGAGACCAGGGAGAGCACCGGCTCACACAGCAGAGCCGGACTCCAGTCACACTCCGTTCAACTGCTTCACCAAAGGCGGCCGAGTCAGCCGCGGGGAGCTCAGGGGCACTTGCAAGACACACAAGGCTCCAGAAGCCACAGGAACACAAACATGCTTTTCCTTTGGCACAGGGACAATCTATTTTCATGCTGGCATCTGCTAAAAAACAAACAAACAACCCCCCCCCCCTCAGAATTACTTGTTTCTACAAGCCAGTTCAATAGAAGATGTCACACCACATGTGTGTCATTGTGGTCACACAGGCACCTCCTCAGCACAATGTCTCAACTAGACAGGCAGACATTGCCATTTCTCTTCACAAATAGGTGCCACATTCCTATCTGGGGAGAAAAATAGATTGTAAGAAACACTCTTGTTATATTTTAATATCTCCAGTGTTTATTTGCCTGCCCACTTTTCTTCACAACATGAACTGCTCCGAGGAAGACTAAACTAATGACCCGTTCAAGGCTTCAGCCCAGGCCCCCCGCCTTGCGCCAGCTGTGGCATTAGGTTAACTGGCAGAATCGCTCTCTCCTTCCCCTGCCACTGTGGAGTTCCACACCCAGGGCCCATGGCAGCCGCCAGGCCGCCCCTGCCCACCCCCTCGCTCTCGCTGCTGACATCATCTGTCACTGGGTAAATTAGAGCCAGGGGAGAGTCAGGCTGATTACCCAGCTGGTAGATGGGGACCACACATTCAGCCTTCCTCTACGCAAACGTCTGCTGCAAAAGTTGTCTTCAGGGTTGAGGGCTACGAGGGTAAGTGCATTGCTGCTGAAAGGAGCACGCAAGTGGACGGCCCTGGCGTCCTGAACTCTCTCAATGACAACCAAAAGATGCAAACGATGCTCTCTGTGGGTTCCAACCCATCTCCTCCGAGCGACCTGCTCGAGGCTCATCTTATTAATAACTGATGCCCTGCACTCACCACTTCAGATACAAGGCCTTCTCTGTCTGCAGTGTGCCCAAAGGACATTCTGACCTTCATTTTATGTATGAGGAAGCAGAGATTTCACCAAATGTCCAAGGTCACAAAGTCATTAATGGTTAAGTTGGCAACTAAACCCAGAACTGATCCCTTCACACCTGCAGATGAAAAGGAGTCTGCTCATGGAATATGAAAAGCTGGAATCAGGGGGAAGAGGCCACAGCTCCGGCCTCCAATGGAGCCCGAGCGTACGATGCCCGTGTTACCCGCCTGTGGGTGGCCAAGACGGCTTCCCAGCCTCAGCTTGTGGCACTCAATCAATGGGGGACTGGGAGCCCACCATGCAGGGGCTTCTTCATTTGCCTCACACCTGGCAAACACTGACTCTGAAGCTAAACACGGGTCAGTGATCTGGACCTGAATATTAGTCGAGAGTCAGGCAAGGGGATCCTGGTGGCTCACAGAACAGTCGTGTCCACAGAGGTTCTAAGACAGGGTTAATGCGGCGGTAGCAAGTTGTCAGAGAGGGTGTGGAGAGAGACCAGAAAGAGAAGACAAGGCACGCAGGGAAGGGCCTCAACAGAAGGACACCGAGGTCATGTGACCAAGTCTCCTGGAAAGCCAACTCTGGATGAGCATAGAAAGCAGAGGGCGGGCAGGCTGGGGCAGTAAGACGAGCTGCAGGTCACTAAAGGTACCTGGGGACACAGGCTGCTCAGCTCATGGAGGGAGCTTGGGCAAGGAAGAGCTACTGGAACTCCATGACCACTTAGAGGGAGACCGGGGTGGGGGTGGGGGTGAGGGTGATTTAGCTTTCTGGCTTGGGACTAAAAAACGGTCTTTCACCGAGGTAGGGGACACAAAAGGATCGGGAGAAAAACACGCGCTGTATATTTTGTGCAATGTACAACGTTGAATTGACCAAGATCCAGACATCCTCAGATAGTTGCACTGACAGTTAGAAATACAACTGTGTTTCTCCATGTACAACTCGTGGGCAACGAGAAGCAGACTGAGCAACAGTACTATGCTTCTTTTAAAATAGTGTACAAGCTACACAGACCATTCCTCATCCAATATGAGTTTTCCTGTGTGTAATGGTTTTCCAACTTTCTGTGAGACATACTTTCCCAGAGGCTAAGCCCAGAGGTTCAAGAGGTCAGAAAGTTCTCAAGAGCGAGGTCCAGACACCATCTCTTGTAAGAAACTCATTTGAGTTGACTGTCATATTTTGTAGGTCACAAGACGGGATCCTTAAGTAAGAGCAGAGGTTAAATTAATTGCTTTTGGAGGAGATGGTGGTCTGTTGCTAATGGCCAGCAGGCAAGTTCTCCTTAGGACTAGAAATAGCTAGAAAGGTGGCTTCCAGAACATTCCCTGGTAACCAGTGCATCCCTGGAACTTCCCAGCGTGGGCAGATTCACTGTCAACCTCAGAGCTGAGGACCAGAGGCAGGCAGCTGCCTTTTTCTGCAGTTTCCCAAATCAGAACTAAACACCAAACCCTACTTCCCATTCTTTACCCTCACCTTGGCTGCCTCTTTCATTTCAGCCCCGACGTGCTGGTCTGTTTTTGACAGTTAAGTGGTTCAGTAAAATAAGAGGGAAATCATGCCTGGAACTGGAAACCCAGTCAGCTACCTAGAGTTGGTGAGGTCATGAATCTCGGAGGAAAACCTACAACCACCACTTTATCACAGTCACTAACTACATCCTAAATATTTGTCCTTACGCCCACAGAGAACTGTAGTCTTCACCCTCATCGAAGAAACTTCTCTCTGCAACAGACTGAGACCATTATAGAAAACCACAACCAACCAAATGTAGACGTGTGCAGCCCAGTTCCCAGGGATACATCTACAGTCTAACTCAGCAGGTTAGACAAGGTTCAGGGATCACAGAGGAGGATGGGATGGGAAGATTCTAAAGGCGAGAGGACCAGAGAGTTTGCTGTTCAACCGTGTCTCTGAGAAATAGCCGAAGCTCCACCCATCAAGTCGCAGCACCAAGACTAGCCAAAGGTGAGTAAACAAGAACAACAAGAATATGCACACGTCAGAGTGGGCAGGGGACGCCTACGAGGCCTCGGCCCTGCACAGCGTTACAGGAATGCTGGGAGCGGGAGAAAGTCTCCCCCAGGAAAGAGCATACCAACTGGTTATCCAATACCAAACGGTCAGCCCATGAATCTGAAAGAGAACAAGGAATGGATACAGGAAGGGATGGAAGGAAAAGGAAAAGGAGAAATGATATGATTATATATCATCTCAAAAAATAAAAGAATGAGACAGATTAAAAATCAAAGAAGTAATAAAAAAAGATGAAGTAAAAATAGAAGTTAGGTCAAGATTCAGAAAAAAACCCAACAACTTAAAAACCAGCTTTGGGAAGAGTTATCACTTTGAGAGCAGTTATGATATTGGAAACTTTATAATTTTTACTTATTTCCATGTAAATATCCCCAGGCTCTCAGAGAGTGGCTAGGCAGGATGGTAACTAGCGTCAGCCTCCAGATGTGAGGTCTCCACAACAGGGTACCACAGCCGCAGCTGGAGACGCTTCTGTCACAAGTGCAGACTCAAGATGCTCCCACAACGCAGGAGGAGGAAACCCTGGCATGGCAGAAGACATGCTGGGCAGTGGGACACGCTCTTAAGTGAGAGTGGGCACGTTCACTCTTCCTCCTCTGCTCTGCAAAGACTTGAATCCCGAATGGCATGAAAATTGATTTCTGGGCCTGTGAGTGTTGGGCACTTAGAGGGCCTCTGCTGTTCACAAAGATCTGGGTGTGTGTTCAAGTGGCTCAGGGACCCACAGAGACACTCCAAGAGATCTCCTTTCCATCGCCTGACATCAGAAAGCACAAGAAAGGAGCTGAGAAGATGGTTCGAGAGGCCTGAGTTTGGGTAGCCAGCACCTACTTAAGA
Organism: Peromyscus californicus insignis; assembly: GCF_007827085.1. Lineage (NCBI taxonomy): Eukaryota > Metazoa > Chordata > Mammalia > Rodentia > Cricetidae > Peromyscus > Peromyscus californicus. The sequence continues at coordinate 10,702,580 of NW_026294525.1, forward strand.
AGCCAGGGGGGCTGGCACATGCCTGTAATCCTATTGCCAGGGAGGTAGAAACAGTGGATCCCTGGAACTCTGGCTCACCAGTTAGAGAGAGAAACTGCTAAATTCCAGGTTTAGTGGTAGAGCTCGTCTCAAAAGATAAGATGTAAAGCTGTTGAGGAAGGCACCTGTATACATGTGTGCACGGATACGAACATACATACAAAGTATGAGAAAGGTCTGTTTTGTACAATATGATATGACTAACATTTTGAGGAGAAATTCTGCTCACTTGGAAGAGAAGCGGACATGCACCAGTAGTGGGTAAAGAAGAACATTGTAAGGACAGAAGAACATAGCAGCAATCAAGACGAACCCTACTAACCCAGTCTAAATAAATGCCGACATACCCCGGGAAGAGGACACCTAAGCCCCAAAGGCCGATCCTAACTGCCTGGGTTCTCATCCCCTTTGGCAGCCGTCCACAAAAGCATCTCAATGCATACCACACCCGGTCTGTTACATGCTTTCCTGGGCACCAGACTATTTTTATTAATAAAATGCAGTTACTGAGAAACATCACTGTGATGATTAGATTCCAGGGACAAGTTTCTTTTTGTCTGATTCTGCTGACAAACAACGGCCAGAGACCCTATGGTATTTGACCACACAAAATAATTGAAATTTATAAAAAAGCAACACTTGGTCATTGCTCCTCTCTTGGTTGTACTGATCTGACTCAGATGCTGGTATCTCTCACAGCAGGAGTGGTCCCCAGTTAGGCAAGGCTAGACTCATGCTGCTATGGCAACTCTGCTTCCTCAACAGGGAGAAAACGACATCTTTATGTAGGTTGGCATGGAGGGAAAATGAAGGTTGGGGCTGCTGCTCAACAATTCTGGAAGACTTCACCCCAGATGCCTCCTGTGTTGATCTGATGCTCACACATTGGCACCAAAGAACTGCCTCAAGCCACAGAATACATTTTCCAGCACATCACAGCCCGCGGCACCATCAATTCCGCCTGCCATCCGTGTCCGAGAGGGAAAGTTCTTAGGGGTTCTGTTCCAGTCTATCTCAAGGACTAATTAAATCCTCATTACTACCTTCTAATTATTCAAATACTGGGGGATTAGGCCGGGAAGTCCCTGCTGGCCCGCTAGATGAAAGGGTTAAAGAAGCCGTGTTGGTTTTGTGAATCCGTCCAGCGCTGGTGTAGTCCTTCAGAAAGCCACCAGCCTCAACATGAATATTTAACTAGACACCACTGTGAAAATTAAAAGGGAATTCAATTAAAAGGCTTGCAAAAAATTAATTCTGACCTCTCTACATCTGTCCAAATAAATAAGGCTTCCTTCAACATTTCCACCTAATTGCTAATCCAATAAACCAGAAGGGCATTTGCTGTTTCATTTGGCTTAACGTGGTTTAGGGGTTAAACATGTGATCACTTTAATGTTAGTACTTATTATACTTATTTATCTACGCAGACGACTATTCCATATTCTGTCCAATCCCTGAGAAATGGGCCACACATTAATAAGCCTTTTCAAATGGCTCTTTAGGACATGTAAGACGTATACACTAAAAATAAAGACCGAGGCCACTGTCGGCCTAAACTCCTTCGCTGCAGCTCTCCACCACACTGCGCCTCTGCCGAGGTGACTGCAATTGGGCACCATGTCACACGGGTTCTACAGAAAGATGTGGTTTAAAACAAGAACCAGTAACTAATGTGTTGTCACAGTTTAAGTACGACATGTCCCCCCAAAGCCTCCTGTGGAGGTCTTGGCTCCTAAGGTGGTAGATTCAATCACCCAGTAAGTGATTGGATTACAAAGGCTCTAAGTTAGTCAATAACTTGTCCATGGACAGATTCGTCACTGTCATTTGATGGTGGTGTTGGGAGGTGATGGGAACCAGGGAGGAGGTGGCCTTGGTTGGAGGAAGCCCATTACTGGGAGCCTGTCTGTGGAGGGACTACCTTGCCCTGACCCTGTCCCAGCTATCCGTGTTTCCCAGGTGTCTCGGGGTGAGTACCTCTGCTCCTCTGTGATGTTTCGTCTCACCTCAGGCCCTAATCAAGGGAGCCAGTCCATCTTGGACTACAACCTCTGGAACCCCAAACCCAAATAGACCCTTCCACCTGTCAAATTTCTTATACTAGGACTTTGTCACACTAACAAAAGCTGACAAATACATGTTATTACAGAATATCAAACTCAAGTTTGAACCTTTTAAAAAAATTATTAGCTAGTAAAAGTTTCAGCAGTGAAGTATCAATGGAGTTTTATGTTGGAAAAACAGGTGAAACTGTGGAGAGACCCCCACAGAGCAGTGGTTCTCAACCTTCTTGATGCTGCGACCCTTTAATACAGTTCCTCATGTTGTGGGGACCCCCAACCATAACATTATTTCATTGCTACTTCATAACTGTAATTTGCTACTGTTACTAATCATAATATAAATATCTGACATGCAGGATATCTGATACGCACACTGTAAAAAGGTCATTTGACCCCCAAGGGGTCGAGACCTACAGGTTGAGAACCATTGCCATAGAAACGAACGAAGAGGCCAGTCAACATCAGTTCTCTCCTTTCTGTAACCTACGTTACCACCTGCGTGCAGGTCCGACCACCTTCCTTCTATAGCAGGGAAATGTAAATCTGAAGTGAGTCACCGTCACCTGCATCTAATACAACAGGGGGAAAGGGCTTTGTGACCGACCCTTTGACAGGGCCACCAGGAGTGAGGGAGGAGACTGCAGAACCTAGAGACTCATCCTTCAGGGTACGTGGGCATCGTAAAGGTCTGCAGATACCACAGTTGTTCAGACCCAAGCGAGACCTTGCTGTTGGTGAATCTTTTTTAAACCAGGAATGCTGTTTATTGTATATGAAGAACACAGGTCAAGCAGAAGGGATGACGTCAGGGTAAAAAGCTAAGAGTTCTTTCAGCATCTTGAGCCTGGAGGGACTTGGCTCCAGGACACTGGTGCCACTGTGTTGTGCCATGGGGACTTGGGGCAGGGCTCAGAAAACTGCCCTCCACACAGGAGGCGGCAAAGCATCCTTTTGTGGGTCCATGTTCAGGCAAGTGTTTACATAGTCCTTGACATGAAAGCAAGCACGTCTGTACTACACACACACAGGAGGCAGTGTGCAATCTCACTATTTTCCCTTCATCTCATTAAGACATATGCAAAAGGAAATCACTCAACTTGCTTCTTTAGCCCTGAGCAGCTCAGAAGCTATGCTCTGATCTGATCTGAACTAAATCTGTGATTTTGAAGAAAGATATTTTGAAAATAGAACCTAGCTATCAAACATGTAAAACAAGTGTTTTTTATTTTATCAAATGCTACTAGGAATAAACATTTCTTCTTAAATTTTAACAAATAATAAACTTATTTTCTTTTAATCCCCTTTGCTTACATTTAAAGGAAAATTAACTCATATATGTCAGCCCATATTTAACTTAATAGCTGGTTTTTTTTTTTTTTTTTTTTTTTTTTTGGTTTTTTCGAGACAGGGTTTCTCTGTGTAGCTTTGCGCCTTTCCTGGATCTCGCTCTGTAGACCAGGCTGGCCTCGAACTCACAGAGATCCGCCTGGCTCTGCCTCCCGAGTGCTGGGATTAAAGGCGTGCGCCACCACCGCCCAGCTTAACAGCTGTTTTTAACAAAGGAAGTTTTCCCTTTTTTTGGGAAGCTGTCTAGCCATGTTTCCAGAACTCTTTCAGAGATGGTGGTTTAGGGAATATGCTCATAGAAAAACATTTTAGCTCTAGCAACTTATGAAATGAAGGATTAATTTGCTATTTAAGGAAAATGGTTGCTAGACCCGCCCAGATTGTCAGGTATCCAGGGTATTAACTAAACCACACGAAAGGTAACGCTGAGAAGCCTACAAGCATTACACGGTAATGCTGTGCAGGGGAAATGCCGACATTCTGGCCCGCAAACTGATCACACCAGCTTCCTCATGGATATCAGGTTTTCATGCTCGTGCTTTAAGGGCTGGGGAAATCCTGTCTGAGGGGCTGTGAGGGCTTCTCTCTGCTCGTTAGTGTGCTGTACTCAGTATTTTAGTCTCCAAACAAGAGATGCCTGTGTCCTGCTCAGCACTGGCCTGGTCTGGACGGGTAGGTGCCCAGTGCAGGAATGGTTCCTTTTACTTCCGCCTCACTGGCCCAACTCCAGACCCAGGATACAAGCCAGGACCAGTGAGCCACAGTTCTCCAGCATCCCCTCAGCGCTGGCGACAGCTGCGAGCTTGTCAACATGCTGACGAAACTGTGCCACCCTAACCTCCGATAAGAAATCAGGAGGCAGGCCCAGCAATGGGATTCACAATGTGCACGTGACCCCCACATACTCTAAATTAGTTTCAAAGCCTTCTCTACAAATCTCCCAGGAGTACCCAGGTACACCAGCACTCAGAAACTTCCGTCTCCAAGCCTGCCTGTGTGGAAAAGGTGGTCCATACGGAGCTAGGTTAAAAATCACCCTGGTCCCAGCAGTGATGCGCAGCTCTTCTCTATACCAATCTGGGTTAAAATTGCCTTTCCCGACCCGCTGTGCCAGCAGCAACTGTACCTTCCCCACAGAGGACAAGAGGCCTGAGGGATAAGCCTAAGGGACACCAGGCATTCTGAACACACTATGGAGTAATGCCACGGAGAGTTCACAGAAGGAGACAACATCTGTTTGCAAGCATAAGGAAAACACATGCTCCTTTTCTGACCTGGATGCCACCAAGCCTCTAGTGAGGGAACCACTGTGAACTCTACGGTCTCTCTCGGGGCGGACCATGTGATCTTTCAGGTGGACTCCAGTCTGAAGACCTTACAATTTTATACAAGGTCTTGTTATGTGCTTAAAACCTGCTGGTAAATACCACAGGATTGAGTGATCAGTCAAAACAGTTTTTCTACACACTCATACACATACACACACACTCTCACACATGCATACTAGTGCACACACACACACGCAAACATTGACATTATTTTATCAGAATGTGTACAGGTGATGTTTCACAGTGCTTTGTGAACGCGTATTCTTTGGGTCTTGAGTCTCCCCTTGGCCAAATGTCACTACAAGAAAGACTCCTTTCCTCTTCATGATTGTTGTTACATGAAAGCTCATGTTCACTTGATAGGAAACACTATACCTTCATCTACCTTGTCTACGGTGGGAGTGCTGGGTATGACCTGAGACTCACCTCTTTCCTGTGGCATTGGTGACTGGCTCAAGGCAGGATGGGAACTGGATTCTGACTGGCTCCCAGGTGGTTGGGGAGGCATCTGGCTGCCTGTAAAACACAGGAGGGAAACACAGATTTATACTTAAGACTGCAATCACAAAAGCCAAGATATAGTTAACAGTTCACTTTTATGATCACAAAAGGCACAGAGATGAGACCTCCAACAGTAAAAGATTTCTTCTTTCCCTCTATAAATTGAAAAAGAAAAGATAAAGATATTTACCAAAAGACCTGCTTAAAAAGACAAAAACCGGGGAACCCCTGCTGAATGACTTATTAAACTCATCGACCAGTGGCTGCAATCCGACACACTCTGTACCACACTCCACAAACCCAAGATGGCCAGCCCAGCTTAGCTCTTGAGTCTGAACTCATCCCCACGGGGAAGGAATGATGTCCGATCTCTACAGTAACATCAGCTTCTAATAAGCAGTCGGAGACTCACACTCACTGAAGAGCACGAAGCAAGAGGACGTGAGTAGGGAGGAGGGCACTGTCCGGCCACTGCTGACTTTTGCTGCTGATACAGCAACAGCATCTCTTTAACTCCCAGATGTTTAATGTTCATTCAACTATTTCTTCACAGACGATGTGAGTTTCCTGAGGTGACAATCATGTCTTTTCACTCCTTGAATATCTCCCTTAGCATGAAGAATATAACTCATAATCTCAGAATACAAAATAAAGACACTTATTTTATTGATAAAAGAGAGACACGAATCATGTGGAGGCTTGAGGCATAATTCTGAAATTAAGTATCGTGAGGTACTTGACAGTATTAACTCACTTCCTGGCTCAGAGGTTTAGAGACATTTCTAAGACTAGAGATAGGGCAGAATTAAAAAGTATTGAATTTAACACCGCCCTTAAGGCCCAAGCATGCATAGCGCGAGGGTATTGCTATTTTATGTGCTACCTTCTCCCTTGGTTACAATGAATATAAAAGAGACATCCGCAAACTACACGCAACTTCCCCACATCCCTGTTGAGTGGTAGTCACGTGACCATGGCAGCTTATGCTAACTACTTTGATTCCACAGGTCCTGTTCGCCCATAGCTAAATACATTCCAGACAAGAACCACAGCTGAGTAGAGACAGAAACTAATGGCTTTAAGATTGCCACCAATTCAACCCACTGGAGGTTCTGTGGCACACATCCGTACCACCTCTGTCCTGGAGTCTCTGGGCACTGTCACTCATGAGTAACTGTAATAATGCTTGCACAGGACAAGCAAAGGAAGGCAGAGGATTTCCACCGCAGGTCGGACGGAGGCAAGAGCTATGAAAGCCCAACTGTGAAACAATCCTGAAGTTCTTTTGGGGGGCTTAGGAACCCACTCTTAGAGATATACAATACAATAATACAAAACTTGGCATAGATTTCTGAGTGTTCCTCTGTCACGTTCAGGAGAGAGTCTGAGCAATGAGGGGCCCTAGATGTGCCCACAGCCCAGAGCAAGGAAGGCCCACAAACAGCACGCTGCGCTCCAATCGGCTTCATCTTCGGCATCTAGAGTAATCAATATTAGTACCAAATAATTACCTGTACAGTAAAAACATTTAACATCCTGGTCTGAATCAACTCCAAGGGCAAACACTGGTCATTGACGCAGCTATGGATCTACAAAAATTGCTTTGTAGCCACTGCGGGGCACATGCTTCCCATGAAATGAAATGCCCCATGGCCCCAATCCATAGTCCATTTAGAAATTTAAAGCACTCAGAAGCCAAACTCAGACTTTTAAAAGTGTCACCGGGGAATGAGCTGCCGCAGACAGTATGTGTTTACATTATAATGCTTGCCTCTGCATAACAGGCTGGATTCATAGGCTCATAGGCTCACACCGAGAAAAGCAACAGCAATTCTATGTCAACTCAGGGCACTATGGCTTCCACCGTGCATGCCTGAGGCCCTGATCTCCTGTACGATGCACCAAGCAAAAATAAAAGGGCTGCAAGAAACCCATCCCATCATGCATACAGCATTGCCACAGCCAACACTGCAACCTGGTGCAATGTAACGGTGATGCCCCTTCAAAGCAATGAAGCTTGCATGCATTAAATTTACCCTTTTAACAAAATAAACAGCTGTTAAATGTTGAAGAAAAATAAACCTAAGTTACTTTGGTTTCTCTGCTTTCACCCTTTAGCCTCTTCCGTAACGATTACGTAACTGTGATCACTTGGGAATAACACGCTGTGTGCACGCAGGGATAACTACTGTTAGAGCAGGTGACCCAGAAAACATACATGTGAAAAGGAACACAGGAGAACTCATTCTGTCCACAGTCCATAGGAGGAAATCCAGAGCCTTTTGATGAACCTTCAAATCTGTGGGGTTTTATATATGCTGATTTAAAGTAAAGCCTTTTAGAGTTTGGTAATTAATTCAGAGGAGGACACGGCCATGTAAGGTAAAGAAATCAACCTTAGGAGGAACTCTAACCTCCATAGTTTAATTTTAACCATAATTCAAACCCTTGTTACGCCCATGTTTGCCCCCATCTACATCTGTAATGATATAAGCACAATGGGAAATACAACTGGACAACAGCACTGTCAACGAGAATGAACCCCACCATTTATACCTCTGTCCTTATTAACTAACAGCTGTAGAAACACTTCCGTGTAAAAGGGAGAACAATTTAGTGAGGCACCACCAAGTTACCTCAGTTTCTACTTTTGTTTAGTTGAAACACCAAGAAGAGTATGGAACTCTACCTCCCCTCATGGCTACATATTATGCAACTACAACATAATTATGTAGGGATCTACCTACAGACCTTATTTGAATTTGTCAACTTTTCCAGTAAATGTCCTGTTTCTGGGAGCATCCAATGCTTCTTTTAGCCATGTCCCCTACTGTCCCCTTAGTGTCCCCAGTCTCCCCGATGCCGAATAATCTTGACACTTCAGAAGTGAACTAATGAGTTGTTTTGCATGGTGCTCCCCAGTCAGATTTGGGTAAGACATTTTCACCACTGAAAACAGGGACATGCAATTTGGGACATGTGTGAGAAATACCACATCCTTTTCTGTTCATCCTATCATGGGGCTGGGACACCGACACATTCCATTTCTGGTGTCCATGTTGACTACATGATCTGGTTGGTGTTGGCTTTGGGGTGTTCATTTCCCCTTTGAGGTTGATCCAAGTCCCACATCTCCCTCAACTTTCACCTGCTAATTTCAGCATCTATTAGAAGATCCTGCCTATGAGGTTAACCACAAGGGTATTTATCTGCTAATGGTAACTTCCTGTTTCCCCCTTGACTTCCATGTGTGTTAACTGGATTTCAATCTGAGGAAACCCATGTCCTTATATCACCCTCTTGTTCACTGAGGGAAGGACCACACCTTGTTTCTAAGGAACATGGCAGGAAGGTGATAGACTATTTGTTCCTCCTACATGTTGCTGTATGTGGAAAAATGAAGGGTTCTGTAGTATGTTAGTGGACTTGGACAGGATCAAAAGGGAGATGGTTCCACAGACCTCCAGATTTCCCCTATTATGTGAATTGACTTAAGGGACAGGTAGGAATTCTTCAGAACTTGACAGCTTCACTTCCTATCATGGGTTTTATTTTTAATCAAAACAATTGGCATGTGCATTAGTGCACATGTGTGTATGTATGTGGAATCCAGAAGAAGACAGAGGTGTCTTCCTTGATTTCTCTCCACCCATATCCTGAGGCACAGTCTCTCACAGAGCACACTGATTCAGTTAGTCTAGCTAGCCAGCTTGCTGGGGAATCCAGTGTTTCCTTCACTGCGACTGCAGGTGGGCTACCAACCACATCACCTGGCTTTTAGTGTGCCCTGGGGATTGTAATTCCAGCTCTCAGGGCCTTGTGGTAAACTGCTGGGCCATCCTCCTAGCTCCTTTTTCTAAAAATTTTTATCTGGAATGTTCCCCAAACTCAAGCTTTAAAGGCCTGGTTTCTGGGAAGTAGTGGACTCTCAGAGGTAGAGCCTAGCGGAAGGTCTTGGCGGTTGGGATAACAGTTACTAAGGGAATCCGAAGATGCATGCCTCCTGTTCTTTCTTTTGCTTCCTGGCCACCAGCAAATGAGCAGTCATGTTCTACCCCAGGTTCCAATTATGATATAACACCCAACTTAGGCCCAAAGCAACAGGCACCTTAACATAGATCTAAACTTCCCAAATTAAGGTCCAACATCTACCTTTCCCCTATTAACTTACGTTGGATTTGTCACAGCCATGGAAAGCTAACTTATTTCTACAACCAACAGGAAGTGGCCTGTGCTGTGATCTGAATAAAGTTGGAAGCAGCGTCTCCCCTACTTGGGCTTCTAGAGTTAGTTCCTGTGCTCCACTGTCAGGGCGCCCTCTTTTCATTAAATACATCCATATTTTTAGGACTACCAGAGGCTTCAGGCTCATCCTGGATTTGTCTTGTGCCAGTCCTGGGATCCATCTGCTACTTTTAGAAGTCCTGGTTCCCGTTTCTGGAGACAGTGCTCTACAACTTAGCTCTGAGTGTCAGAGAGGCTCACAGTTCATGGTATACTAATGCTTCTAGCTCTCCCAGCGGACAGAGGCACACCCTAACCCATGCACTACATGAACCTATGTGCTGATGTTTACATGCATAAAGATTAGTTTATATACACATCTCCAATTCCATTCCCAGACCAGAGAATATTTAAAGCTTCTTACTCCCAACTTCTCCCAGTAACAAACCCAAATTAATCTAAATCAATTAATTTCCTTAAGTTACACACGTAAAGCAACTAATCAGTGTCGCTATTCCATTTGTACACTGTGCCGGGCAGAACTTGTTTTGGCACTGTGAGATGCTCCTATAGTTCAAAAAGCCAAAGTTAAAAATGTGCACAGAGCCACTCCCTCCCACTCCCAGTGGCCTGTCAACTCCAGTTCCAGGGGGTGTGATGGCATCTTCTGACCTCTGTGGACCCCGGCACACATGTGGTATACTTACATATATGCAGGCAAATACCCACACAAATACAATGTGAAGAAATAATCTGTAAAAAAATCCCACCCTTATTCTAGTGACTTGACTGGCTATCATTTCACTTACAAATCTGTCATATATATTTGGTCTAATTTTGGATGCCCTATCAGACTAACTGCACTGGAGATAGCTGTATCTTTTTCTATACTTCTTATGCCCTTAATTGAATTCTCTTGTTTAACTTCATTGACTGCTATCGTTGGTACATTGTTGATATTAATGGAAGTGGTCATCCTTGCCTCACTTGTATAAATAGAAATGCCTTGCAAGGTTGTCCACAATATAACCACAACTAGAAACATCTGATGATTGATTGCTATCTCCTTCTTTCTTTTTAAAATCATGATTGGGGATCAGATTTTTGTTAAAGATTATATTGCTCCTTACATTTTATTTTCATGTCTACAATATTAATACAAGTGTTACTATTGAACCATTCCGACTTTCTGGGATAAATTACATTTAGCTAACATACAACTAGATTCTGGTGCTATATTTCCTTTCTAAATCTACACTAACTAGATTTTAAGGGTAAATTTTCTAATTAAAAACAGCGTAAGACAGCCAATAAAATAAGTATTTTTAGTAGAATAAACAAGATATTGCAACTCCATACAGAATTTAGAGAAAACTGACTAATATGTACGTTTTGACACCCTGACACACATCTAGTAAGTGTACTTTATAGGGAAAGGACTAGTTAATAATATGTATGTAGCTGTGATGTTGATACGACTCATTTGACCACTATGGAAACCAACCTCTGGGCCTGTCCGGGAGGGGTTTTCTAAATGACATGAACTGAAGTGGGAAGACCCACCCTAAATGTGGTGGCACCATTCATGGGGCTGGGGTCCGGGACAGAACAGAAAGGGGAAGGGGAGCTGAGCGGTACTCATCTCTCTGCTTTCTGGCTGTGGATGCCATGTGACCAGCGGCCTGACGCTCCTGTCACCATGCCTTCCCAGCCAGGACAGAGCACACCCACTCGGAGCCAGAACAAACCCTGCCGTCCTGAAGCTGCTTTTGGAAGGGATTTTGTTACAGCAACAAGAAAAACAATGAATGCAGTAGCTCAGCATGCACAGCAGCAAGGTGTGGCATGGTTCGGCTCTGACGCTCTAAAACTGCACATTTCTCCCTGATGAATGCTGGGATTAATACTCAGGCTTTTTCAGTTTCCTTCTGTGTTTACTGTATGAAACATCTCATCACAGTGCGAATCCCACAAGAACAGAGACCCCTGTTTGCCTCATTCTTTGCTACATCTCCAGAACCACACACACAGTATGCATTTGATACATATTTGTTGACAAATGAATACATGACTGCTCATTCTAGAAAGCAAACTCAGACTAACAGCTAATTAGATTTCTGTGAGTTAACAGTAATCATGTAATTTTATCTTGTTATTCTAAATCAGGATTAGGCAATCTTTTTTTTTTTTATTTTATAAACTGGCAGATAGTAAATATTTTAGGCTTTGCAGACCATATGTTCTCTGCCACAACTACTTAACTCAGTGATTGTGGATAGTTTAAAAGCAGCCACTGATGATGCACAAAATGGTAAAAATAGAACTTGATTTATGACACTGTGATGCCCTGGAATCGTCCACGGGCACAGTTAGCTAGCCTTTTAGAAATGGTTCTATAAGGAAGGAATCAGGCAGGACAGTGTGCTGAAAGGCCAGTACCCATCAGGCAGTGCTTCATAAGAACAGTACAGACAGCAGTCTGACACACCCTCCCATACTCAACAGAGGCTATGGAAACCCACACACAGCAGTGTGCTGCGCAGTTGGAAGACTCAGCAAGCTAATGATGCCTCCTGATCTCCAAGAGTCCTGGGATTCACAGGCCCCTTCCCAAGGTTCGAAAAGTAGTAAAGGATTCCTGGGAGAGAGGAAACTGTCCCGTGGAGTTGCCTGCAAGCTGTGCATAAAGGTTCAGGGATTCAGCTTTTGTGAGCCATTACACATGCTGGGGTGAGCTTTTTGGCTGCCTCTGAGTCACCATGCTCCTGTAAGTCACCTCAATAAGCTTACCAATTCACTGAACCACACTTGGTGGAATCATTTCTTTGGTCTGTGGTTGGTGGCCTCTCTAGGGTTAACTGATGCTTGTTCCCTTTTCCCCAGAAGTCACACAATGACTAAAGACCTCTGCAAGCCAGCCTTCGGGCAAGCTCACTACCATCTCCTTGGTAGTCCCAGCAAGTGTAGGTCTAAGAGCTAAGTTATTTTCTCAGCTCTTAGATGAAACAAAATCGAAAATAAAACCGACCGATGAGACCTCACGGCACAGATTATTCTGACCAGTGTTGTGTTGGGATGGCAAATGATAAGCAGTGAGCAGACTGCCACAGTGACTGTGTGTCTACAGCAGACAAGATCAGAACTGAACCACAGCACCCTTGGAAAACAAACCACCCACCCAGTCTCTCAGAGAGAGAAAGAGAGGGAGGGAGGCAGGGAGGGAGGGAGGGAGGGAGGGGGAGGGAGAGGGAGAGGGAGAGAGAGAGAGAATAGGAGCGTGTGTGTGTGTGTGTGTGTGTGTGTGTGTGTGTGTGTGTGTGTGTGTGTATGTATGTTTGTGTACCCACACACACGTCCCATGACTCATGTCTGGAAGTCAAAGGACAACTTCCAGGAGTTGGCCCTCAGCTTCCACTATGTAGGTCCCAAGGATCAATTCAGGCAGCAGCCTTAGTAGCAGGCGATGCCCCCCGCCCCCCAATGAGCTGCCTCACCAGCCCAGCAGCTTGTTAGCAGAATTCAAGACTTTGTCACTAAGCACCCACGTGTGCTGAGAACCTCAGAGGCGACTACCCAACAAAACTGCCCAGGTTGCTGGGATTTGTATATCATTTTGGCTATTGGAAAACTAATCTTCTTGATTACTAGTAGAATATTATTAGGAATACTCAGGGTTTGTTAGTTTGGGTGTTTTGTTTAAACTCTTTACACATCAAACCTAGCTACTCCAAGTTTATCTTAGAACTTACAGACCATTATGTGGACATCGCTCTGCTTTATCCCCCAACCTTGCGTGCACACACATACACATACATACGCTCCAAGGATGTGTGGACGGAGTTGGTTCTACCCTGTGGGCTCGGGAGCAGATTCAGGTCAGCAGGCCTGGTGGGAGCCTTTGCCTGCGGAGCCCTCTTACCTGACCTCTCTTCCCTTCTGCATTTCCTTTTGCCCAAAGTCATAGAATAGGAAATCTGTAAAGGGGAGAATGGATTTCTTGCATAAAACTGCAATCAGAGTCTATCCTTCAGACTCGTTATTTTTCATGCTGCACTTATACCAGTCTTTCAAAATTTGAAAACTGGGTGCATTTAAGGCTCGTGACTTTCAGCCACAGCAGTGAGAAGGGAAGAAACACCTTCTCTGGGGCCACCGCAGCTTCTGAAAAGGTGAGTGTCTGTAGCTCTGACTAGACTTGAGGACTGACCGGACACAAAGCCCATCAGCTGGCAGCTCTTACTGACTCTGTAAGAACCCAGCCTCTTGCCGGAGTCCCACAAACACCTGCACACTGACTCTAAGAGTCCAGCCTCTTGCCGGAGTCCCGCAAACACCTGCACACTGACTCTAAGAGTCCAGCCTCTTGCCGGAGTCCCGCAAACACCTGCACACTGACTCTGTAAGAACCCAGCCTCTTGCCGGAGTCCCACAAACACCCGCACTTCAACTTGCAGTGTTATTTTTCTCAACTAAATAACAAAATTGTGGCTGGGCGGCGGCGGTGGCGCATGCCTTAACCCCAGCACTCGGGAGGCAGAGCCAGGAGGATCTCTGTGAGTTCGAGGTCAGCCTGGGCTACAGAGCGAGATCCAGGACAGGTACCAAAACTACACAGAGAAACCCTGTCTTGAAAAAAAAAATGTGATAATACACCATTATTCACTTGGCCTTCTAGATTCAAACCAGAATTTTTCCTATTACTACCTTTTTGTTTTAAAGTCACATTTTATTTATTTATTTAGTGCGCCTGCCTGGGTTGGTGGGGGCACACAGGTGCCACGATGCACCTGTGGCCGCCAGAGGATAACTTGCAGGTTGGTTCTCTGCCTACATCGTGTGGGTCAGGTGGACCGCTTCGTCACCAGGCTGGGCAGCAAGCACCAGTAGCAAGCAAAAAGTAGCCATTGAAGAAAAGGCAAATGTGGAAGCATGTTCATCGGCCTCCTCAGTAACACCAAGTGTGACGATATCAACAAGGGGTGGGGTGGGGCGGGATAAGCAGGCATAATAGGGGCCACGTCTATCTTGGGGAGTCAGTTTGGGAGATATTCCTTGTGGGCGTCAAACAATGCATTCAACTGACTAAACTACCATACTGAAAACGTGATTGTATTCTCATCAAAATACATCCTTTTCTTGCTTTCAAGCTGGGGCAGGAGACTCAAAGTCTGCATTTGGAAGAGTGCACTGGGGGCCAGGGCGGAGAACGTGTTTGGGTATAATGCTGCTCTCCCAGGAAGGTGGCATCCTGATGTCTATTTAAAAAGCGGTAGTTCCAAGTCTGACTCATGCACAACTCCAGACATGAAATGCAGAAGCTCCACCCACTAAATCTGCTCTAATCCTTGCTTTGAAGTGTGTGTGTGGAGGGGGGGGGAGAGTGGGGAGCCAAACAGAGCAGGCAGTTTATATTTCTCTCACCAGGACAAATTAATAGAAACAAAACCTAATTTTCCCCTTCTCTTACCCATTCTTATTCCTCTTCAATATTTTTCCTCTTCCTAAGATTCCTTTCTTTTTGTTTGAGAAGCTTAATATTTGGCTGCCTTGTGAAGAGACGGGTCTAGTGACAGATGAAAGACTTGCATTCATCGTGTAATTCAGAATAAGGGGGAAATCGACCGCTGTGCATTTAAGATTCTAACAACCTTGCAATTTCGTACGGTCGTTTCCCCCACCCGTTCTTTTGAAGAAATCTGCCTTTATTCTGCTAATAACTAACCACAGTTGCAGCAGCATGGATCCGATTAGCAGTTCTTATGATACAAAAGGGACAGGGAGGAAAAAACTGTGACTGGGGTTGCCGATTTGTCCACCTGGACCCCCAGGAGAAAGATTAGTTGAGCGCCCGCCTGCTTCCTTTCTCCCCCTTGATCCGCTCTCTGCCGCGGGATGAAGACAGGCGCCCCGAGAGCCAGGTACTCTCCTTTAATCAAAGGTGTGCTTGCTCCACACTTCCTTGTGACACTGCTCGGTCTGGGACCCGACACTTTGTGACAATTCTGCTTGCAGACACGAGCAGCTATGAAGATGCCGTGCGTGCGGGACGGGCTTGCCCTCAGAGTCACTGCACACCTAGGAGCCCATACACCTCAAGAGAGTGACCAGGGGCGGGCGGGCGCTGCAGACACAAGAGGCCATGTTTGAACACACCGCTCACTCAGTAGGCATGGTGACTACTCCTGGATGAGTCAGGCTGGAGGAAAAGAGGTATGGTCTGGGAGCATCAGCATCTCAGGAAGGAGAGCAACAGATGAGAACACAGCACTGGGGGGCAAATGGGCTCCTCAGGTAAAGCACTTGCTGCGCAAGCCGAGTTTGAGTTCTCCAAGCGGGGGAAAGGGAGAAAGAAGGAACCGACTCTTCAGTTACCCTCTGACCTCCACACGTGTGCTGTGCATGTGTCCTCGGCCACATGCAGACACATAATAAACAACTACTAAAAACCATGGTTTCTAGTCCATTAAGTATAGAATTACTTCTGTTAAATACAGAATCAATCAATGTATGTGTAAAATTCACCACGTTTCTGAAAAATTTAAAAACTTATTGCATTTCAACTACACTAAGTTTATTTTTGTGATAAAACTTAAACTTCTATAGCCTTGATGTAGAACTACATTGACTGCATTAGTCTGTGGTAATGTGTACGTGTGTGAGCACATATGCTGGAGTATACCAGAGGCTGTCTGTATTTTTACACCTTATTATTTTAGACAGGGTTATCTCACTAAAGTTTGAGCATACCGATTCAGCTAAGATGGAGGGCTAGTCAGCTCCAGGAGTCCACCAGTCCCTGCCTCTTCAGCGCAGGAATTGCAGATGTGTGCCACCAAACTCAGTTTTTTACATGGGACCAAGGGGTCCAACCTCAGGTCTTCATGTTTTTGGGACAGGCATTTGAATGAGTTATTTATTTCTTTTTTGAGGCAGGGTCTCCTGTAGTCTAGGCTGGCTTTCAACTTGCAATGGAGCTGAAGCTTGATCCCAAGGGCTAGCTTCAAGCATGTACTATCATGTCCTGTTTACGTGGTGCTGGAGCCCAGGGCTTTATTCTTTCTGGGCAAACACTAAACCAACTGAGCCACTACATTCCCAGCTCCAAAACTACTTTTACAAGTAAAGTGAAAGCCAAAGCACTGTACTGCTTTTGGAAACTCAACTTCAAGCTGCTGACTGAAATCTCGCAGACCAATGGGGTCTACCTAACATCCTACTGCTCCCATTTAAAGCTAATAAACATCTGAGTAACGTGTTCTGATGTCCCCATTCCTAGTGTGCCGTATGCTTGGTACTTCAATCAACAGCTTTTGAAGTGAAGGGAGGTGTACAGTGAACCCTAGGGCAACGGGCAACTGAAACCTTCACCAGTGCAGTCTACTGAGGGGGCTTCCGGTGTGCTGAGCCATTCAGTGCAGGCTACAGCAGAGGCAGCTGCATCGGAGCAGTGGCTGTGCTCCTGGGCACACAGCTGTCAGAACTCTATGAGCTGTACCCAGGTTACCTGGAGGCTCGGATATAGGGAACAATTTGAGGACGCATGACAAAGACCAACAGGCCATGGAGAAGAAGACAGACATTCTGATCCACAGTCTCATGCATCCACCATCAATGCTTACTTTGCGTATTAGCTAGTTATTTATCAAGCACGCTTTGGAAATATCTCTTCCAAATATCTGGAGCATGTTACTCACCTGTTGCTAAAGTAAAGATTAGTCACTAGCTAATGTTTCACTACACATGCTAATGCATCTGTGTGAAGGATCAGACTTAGGCAAGGGCCTTCACACATCAAGACTTGGATCACATCAACAAGAACTAGGTTTTTAAACAGAATGATCTATCATAGTTGAGTCTCTTTTAAGAAGGGAAAAGAATGATCAAATGATAGGAAAAAAACCCAAGGCACAAAGATTATACAAGTGCAGGAAGAAAGTTAGCTAGGGAATCAACTTCAGACGTTCCTTTTCTTGGACTCCTTTTTTTCCCCTTTCAGAACTGGCATTCTTAAATTTGGCCAACATCTATCGAGCGCCCCCTGCTGGCCAGGCACTGTTCTCCCACAACTGGCACACAGAGGAAGGAGAAATCTCCTGTATGGAAGAGGTGTCTGTTGGTAGCTACTTAGTGAGGAGAGAAAGAGACCTCAGCTGATCTGGGGAGATGGATGGCCGATGCCAGGTAAAGGAGTTAGCACATTAACTTTATTCAGCTCTGTGGGCAAAGATCTTGCCCACAGCCATAGTTAGCAGTACAGAAACGGGGAAATCTGTTCCGTGACCATTTCTAAGGGAGAACACAGAGGAAGGGAGGGGAGAGGAAGGCAGGAGAGGGGAGGGGTGAGAAGAGGAGGAGACGGAGCAACACACTGAGGACAGACAGAGTTCAGCTCTCCAAAAGGGATGCATTTCTGGTTTTGTGGGGATGGTGGTGGAATGGACTCAAAGTAATAACTGTGAAGATGGGGATTCTAACACTAACTGATTCGGGCCTGAGACTGCAACTGCATCCTATCATACCCTTGAACTGCGGCGGTACTACAAACTGAGTTCATAACCTAGCTCTAGAAAGGTCAGAAAAACAAAACAAAAATAAAAACAAAACTGGCCACAGTCTGTCCCTAAGTGGGCTCTTTATCCCCAAGCTTTTCAGCGAGCAATAACTGAATAGCAATCACCTAGAGACTAAAGGAGAGTGAGGGAAGAGCCCGTGGCGGACAGTGACTCCAGCACTTCTGGGGCCCGGCCCAGAGGCTCTGGGTAGCTAGAGCCACAGGCGTCTGAATAGGAAACAGAGAGCGGGGACCAGCAGTCTGCATGTCCACAAGCCCTGCCAATACTAACAAGGCTAGGCGCCTCTACACTTCACGTCAAACCCCACAAGGTCGCCATTAGAATTTTCACTGAAATATAGGCCCTGCACTCAGGTTCTTACACCTAACTTTCTGGTTTAAACAAACAAACAAAACAAAGAACCCTTCCTCTGAGTGAGAAGAAGAGCCACTAACAATGGTCAATTGGGACAGGGCCAACACCAAATGCTACACTTCCCTTTCTCCCACTTGCTCCTTCACTGTCTACGAGGCACAGCTACTGCTCTCTAATTTCTTCATCCCCCAATCTTCTACTGCCTGCCCCCCAACACCCACTGTGACTACCCTTCCTGAGGACGCTGCCATGGCCTGCAGGCCCTGATTCTGTCAGAGCAGCCAGAATGACCCCTTAAAGCCTGAATGGGATCATGATATTGCTACACACTCCTTTTAGTCATTTCCCACTACACTTAAAACCACACATCCTAATCTCACAAAGTTCCAGACAAGACTTCTCCACTAGAGGATACACTTCAAAAACTCTAGCAGATGTTCAAGATTGCAGAGAACCCTGAACACTATATATTGGTATATTTTTTCCTTATATATAAAGGCCTTTGATAAAGTTTTCCTTTATTAGGCATACTAAGAAATTAACATTAAAAATGAAGCAAAATAATTATAATGTGCCTGTCTTATTCATTGGGGCAGGGCCTGTCAATCAATCTCTCTAGCTGGCTTGCTCTGGGGATCCCCTGCATCTGGGTTCTGGGGATCTGAACTTCAGTCCAAATGCTTAACTGCCGAGATGTTTCCCAGACTAATAGCACTCATTTATGTACTTCATATCTTTCTCACATCATGAGAACATGGCCTCTACATGCAGGGTCAGTGCATTTCCCCAGGTTTCCAGAAACAGTCTACAGTCTACTCTGTGGAGTGAATGAAGCAAGAAGGTGATACACGAAGGAAGGACATGAGCGGCTGGGCTGGCTGGCCTGCCTGCCACAGGATACACCTGACTGACGAGGCAGCATCCAGAATGCAATCCGACCCTCCTGTGTGGCAGCACTGCATTCTCAGCAAGGTCATATTCCTGGCATTCTGCTGTGTGCATTTAAAGCTGTTTGCAAGTACAAACCCTGATGTCACTTTGTGTTTGGATGGGAGAATGTCATCACTAACAACCTCTGGTTATACCATTTATAAACATGCAGATGTGGATTATTAAAGATGAATGCATTTCAGGATTGGTGTCGGCATTCCGTTTGTCTCGTGCCGGAATCAATTCTGCTCTTCATTAGTCAATGACAACCCACATCATCCTGCTATGGAAGAGAAATCCAAGGTGCAAGCGTGTGGATGAATATAAGTGATGGAACTGATTAGTACCAGACTTACCGGCTATAATCAATCAACACATCATGATACTCCGGGTTTCAGGTTATCAGAAGATAGGGAAATAGACCTAACACTCCTTCCACACCAATGACTTACTCCATTTTAGAAAAACACTCAGAAAAGTTCAGGAGCACCTTGGTTCTAAGTACTATTCATTTAACCATTATTTCCTAAAATGTAGCAAAACGGATTTGGACACCTTTTTCTTCTAGACTGTAATTAGTTCATAAAGCTTTGCAGCCCTCCAGTCTTGAGTCCTCAGCATAGCAGGTCAATGGCAACAGCTTTTCCAGAGGGTGTGGCTGCTGCGTGCAGGTTTGCAGCAGTGACAGTCCACTGAGCTCCAGAAACGAAGGCCAGAGATGAACAAGGTGTCTGACTCTCACTTCAGTGGACAACACGATGAAGACAGACACACAGACAGTACCAGAGATGAGAGATGAGGGCGGCAGGAGCTTAGACAGAACGACCTCCTTAGATAAGAGAGGGTGAGAAGTCAGGTGGAAAGGACATTTGAGAAGTTCCCAAAGTTCCCATGTTCCCTGAATATGGAAGGAGAGGAAGAGGGACTTCATTTCAAATGTGTTAGAGGACTGAAGACCTGTATCTTTTTTTTTTTTTTGGTTTTTCGAGACAAGGTTTCTCTGTGTAGCTTTGCGCCTTTCCTGGAACTCACTTGGTAGTCCAGGCTGGCCTCGAACTCACAGAGATCCACCTGGCTCTGCCTCCCGAGTGCTGGGATTAAAGGCGTGCGCCACCACCGCCCGGCGAAGACCTGTATCTTTAGACAATAGAAGCCACACTCATCTTCCAGCCAGGAGAATGCCAGACTGGGTGTAGCTGCAGGTGCCAGAGGGCAAGGCTGGTGTGTGTGTGTGTGTGTGTGTGTGTGTGTGTGTGTGTGTGTGTGTATGTGTGTGTGTGTCCACCAGTACAGAGCCCTTTCACATTGGGCGGACCTTGGTATGAACTCTTACAGGCTGCTAAGGGAGGCTGAATGTCACGCTTTTCCTACCCAAGCTCTCCAGGGCTGCGCACTACCTCTCAAAACCAAAGTACATTTCCGCTTCCCGCACTGTGGCTAGGCATCATTTGGAAAGGATGGGAAATTACTGCTTTGTTTAACACACAAATATTTCACATTGTAAGGGGGAAAATACTGGCTAAGTTCTCTGAGCTTGTAGAAATGCTGAACTGATGTTTTCTGTGCTGCCGCAGATTAGAAGCATGGATACATCAATGGCACTTTGTGTTTAATTTTTTTTCTTTTGCCTGCTCCCTTTGCCAATGAGCAGCATGCACTCCCCTTGGAACAAGCTG
The DNA here is from genome assembly GCF_007827085.1 of Peromyscus californicus insignis. NCBI lineage: Eukaryota > Metazoa > Chordata > Mammalia > Rodentia > Cricetidae > Peromyscus > Peromyscus californicus. The sequence continues at coordinate 10,723,615 of NW_026294525.1, forward strand.
TTGCAGCATTTCTACCTCCAGAGAAGCCAAAAAGGAGCATGTGATGGATGCTGGGAAGTGAGCTCGCAGGTAGGAGGCTCGTGCAGACCCACAAAATGGTTCTGCTGTCCTACAACGCCACATGCAGCCTCATACCTGCCATCCTGGAAGAAAACTGACCCAGAAACGTTTACACACAGAAATAAACCTGTGATTTACCCCGAGGTTTACTACAGATAAATTAAAACATGGAAAATGTATTTCCTCAGGATGGACTTGGCTTGAGCCTTGAAGGATTTGAAAATCTATGGAGGAAAGATTAACCAAAGGGAAGCCACCGGTCTGCACCCTCTGCAGTGCATTTGACAGACACGAATCTTGACAAACATCAGGGATGATCACTTCCTCCCACGGAGACCCCTCCTGCTCACCCTGGCCCAGGACTAACTCCAAGCCGCCATCCATCTTCCTCTTGTCTGTTTTAGCATCTTGTGAATGTTTGACCAGAATATCTTCTTGTTTGAATCTGCAGCTCTGGGAGCCACTTGGAATCCTGGGGGTGGGGGGTGGGGAGGGCTGGGGTTGTTTTAACTATCACAGGGCAGCCCAGCAACTTGTACCCCCTTCCCTCCCCACTACTCTTTTTTAAAACATGTGCATTTGTTGTTTGAGGACCAGTTAGAAGAACAATTCACCCTCCAGGAGCCGAACCGACAGAGCTCTGGAATGAGACCAAACTCTAAGGAACAGGAGTTCCCAGAGCACAGACCATCTCTGGCCATGCTTCCTTTGCAAGCTCTATCCTGGCAAGCTTTTGCAAGGCAACCAACAGAAACTAGAGGCCTTTGCCAGGCATGGGTGTGCCGCCTCCTGGGAAAGGGACAGGCGTGCAGGAGCTGTGTGTGTGTGTGTGTGTGTGTGTACACTCACGCTTGCATGTGCACCAGCTGCAGAGCACGGTGGGGGGGGGGGGGGTCCTGAAGAGGGAGGAATGCACAGAGGGGTGTGGTGGTATTGTGTTCCCCGAAATATTGTTCCACACTAATAAACTTATCTGGGGTCACAGAACAGAACAGCCACAATATTAAACATAGAGGATAGGCAGTGGTAGCACACGCCTTTAATCCTATCACTTGGGAGGCAGAAATCCTCTGGATCTCTGTGAGTTCAAGGCCACATTGGAAACAGCCAAGCATGGTGACTCACGCCTTTAATCCCAGGAAGTGATGGCAGAAAGCAGAAAGGTATATAAGGTGTGAAGACCAGAAACTAGAAGCATTTGGCCTGGTTAAGCTTTTAGGCTTTTGAGCAGCACAGTTCAGCTGAGATTCATTCTGGATGAGGACACAGAGGCTTCTAGTCTAAGGAAACAGAGTCAGCTGAGGAACTGGCGAGGTGAGGAAGCTGTGGCTTGTTCTGCTTCTCTGATCTTCCAGCGTTCACCCCAATACCTGGCTTAGGTTTGATTTAATTAATAAGACCTTTTAAGATTCCTGCTACAGAGGGGAGTGGGCAGAGGGCAGCAGCACTCAAGAGATGAGTCAAGGGCTCCTCCTCACCAGGCTCTTCTCTCTTGCTCTCTAGACTCTGGCTTGACCTACCAAAGCCCTCACTCTCATGTGGACAAGCCGTCAGTCTGAGGGGAAAGTGAGTGAGTCATCTCCATCAACAAAGCACACAGCAATGCGTACACAATCACACACACACACACACATACACACACACACACACACACACAAACACGCACACAAACACACACACAGAAAACATCAATGGGGTAGGAGGGATTTGGCCTTCGCATTTGGTGAAACTCTCGTTTTGCTCGCGTGGCTAGGAAGACGTGCCTTTGATTAATCTTCCTATAGTAAAAACCAATACCACACAAAAATGGCCAGAAAGCCACGTCCCTTTGGTGAGGCACTCATGTGAATAGCTTACTTTGGACTGTATTTTCTTGTCCTGACCTATTCCCATCCATGGCCGTCTGCAGTCAGATGAGGGTGACTGAACCCCATGCACAGCAGGACAGATGCAAAAAACCAGAAAGGAGGATGAGCAGGAATACCTTGCAGTTCACACCCTTAGACATCATTAACAAAAGCAAACAGGCAGCATGAGCGAACGCAGCGTCTACCAGGCCGTGACCACCTCCTGCCCACCCCGCCTTTGCACAGCTGCTCTTCCAGTCCTTAACCTTTACACTCAGGGCACAGGCAGGAAAAGCTGACAAACCCCTCTGTGTTAAACCTAAGTTGTAAAGTGTGGGCTGATCCACATTTGTTCTTTGTTAGTAATCCGGGAGGGGGCTCAGGAGGCAAGGCCAGCGAAATCGACGTACAGGACTGTCGTCAGGCATCAGCCCTGCACTGACTGGTGCTGACTCAGCTTGGGCAGAGCTGGGGGATCAGATCCTGTATTTGTGCATTCAAACCCAATACATTCAAAGGCCTTTTTTTCTCCATAAACCCCCGTAAGGGACTCTTGAACTGTAACTTGAGGAACTGCCACACTGCCACGTGACCAAATCTGTCATTAGAAGACATTAATGGCAAACACTTCAGAATTAACCACAACCTAACCGAAATGAAACACATGTGCCCGACCAACAAGGAACATGAAGGCTCTTCACTCGGGTCTTAAATACAAATGCATCACTAACGGAAGGTGAGAAATGAGAAAGTAACAGAAAGCAGACCTTCTAATGGCAGCAGGGGAAGAATGCCACACAGGCTGGCCTGAACTCTTGGATGCAGGTTGAACTTCTGCCTTGTAAAGACAGGCGTCTGCAAGGCCGGAGCACATTGAGTGCTAAGCAGGCAATCCGTGTCCCTAACAGGACATCTCCAGCAGCTTCCTAGCTCAACATGAAGCTGAGTCTTGGACACACATGAGGATTGGGCCTTGGCCTCTCAAGCACTGTGGAGTGGCAGGCAGTGTAGGAACATCAGGAATCTGAATCAGCCATTCGGGCACCTTACTAGGGTGTTGATCTATCTGGGAGGCCCATTAGCTGACAATTGCGTTTATCAGGGCAGAGATGGAGAAAGTGGTTATTCCTCTTCAACAGATCCTGGGCCGGCAGCCCCAGGAAGGAAGAGCAGAGTGTCTGGCCCACCTTGGCCCAGCTGTGGGCTGCACAGCAGTTGAGTACTTCCCAGTGACCTGCGCCACAGGTGACTGGAAGAGCCAGTCCACAGGCAAACAAGCTGGGGCTGAGGGCAAGAGCAAGCCAAAGGCTGCAACAATGTTCGGGAACCACGCTCTGGGAACCATGCAACCTCTACAGGACAAAGATACATGGGTGAGTGGACTCAGAATCAAGTGCAGGGAGTGTTATGCCAGCCTGGAGTGTACAGTCAACAAAACTAAAGATGAGAAATGGGGATGGAGATAGATTCAGGCTGAATTAGTCTCTAATGGAAGGTATATTAGCATTTAATTAAAAGTAAATAAATAGCAAAAAGAAACTCCGATGATCAACTCCAACCTATGTGAAAAATGAACATAAATGAGAAAACTTAAGGTGCCGAATACTTCCTAGAGACTAGTTTCATCATATAGCCCAACTGGACTCATCCTCGAGATTCCACTGCCTCAGTCTCCAAAGTACCAGGATTATAGACATGTACCACCACACTGGGTAATAGGTCACACCTTTAAAAGAACTCTCAAGAAAATAGTGCCATGAAGGTTTAATGAACACTATAAAAAAACCTTACATTCAGGCTGAGGACGTGGCTCAGTGAAGGCGCACTTGCCTAGCATGTGCCAAGCCCTGGGCTTGAGTCCCTGAAATCAAAACACAAACAAACAATACCCGAAACAAACAAAAACCCAAACTATGTTTGAAGGTTGTGTGTACAGTTCAATGGTAGGGTGCTTGCCTAGGATTTGTAGGGCCCTGGGTCATCCGCAAGGTGACTCCCACTGTGCTCTGGCCCTGCTCTCTTAGAACAACAAATATATAATCTGTTTTTGATGTCACAGGAATGCTCAGCTAAGAGACTGAGTTCTAAAACAGAACCTGGACTTTTCAATGGTTAGATTCAGACTGTGGGACTTTTATTGTATTCTGATATTAACATGAAATCCTGGGAACAGGCAAGGAAGGTTATGGTTTAACAATGATGCATCTGTGTGTCAGTCTGACAAGGATCCACAAGGTTATGGTTTAACAATGATGCATCTGTGTGTCAGTCTGACAAGGATCCACATATGATGGCTAATCTTGGCTGTCAACCTCTGACACACACTTGGGAGGCTGAGGCAGGAGAATCAGTTCAAGATCCAGGCCAGACTCAGGTACAGAGCAAGACTTCGTCTCAGAAACACAACACAGGATCTCTATTTGGAACGGTAAATCTATCGTGAACATTTACACCAGGCTTCAAATTAAAACCATCACTGTCCTATACCGCAGAAAGCTGCGGGAGGTCATTCAGGTGCAAATCCACGTCACAAGGAGCTTTTGTGCCATTTTCCACCAATCAGGTAGTGCCACAACTCTGGCAACTACCAGCATCGTGTTAGCAAAAGCCATCTGAACACAAACCTGCCTTGGGGTTCTGGAGAGCTGAGCAGTCCTAGCGCTAACACTGTTAAGAGCAGGTCCGTGCAGGGTCACTGGGACCACTGTGAGGCCAAGCAAGCATTCCGGAAAGAGAGTAACATCACAGTGTGTGTGTCACACTTTACCCAAACAAGACTATACTGTGTGTCTGTGCAAGAGGCAGAGATCATCAAGAAGTGAGTTCGAATGCTGCCTCGCCTCAGGACTAAATGCCACTGGATGGTGTGACTCAACACAGTATAGCAGCTGGTGACTGGATCCAGCCTGGAAGAGCACAGTCAAATGCCTTAGCCAAAATGAACTCAAACGCCAACTGTACTGCCTAATAAGTTATGGCAGATCATAAAAACATAACATTTAATTTTTAAAATAGGCAAGATAGAACACAACACATATACGTTTTCTGATTTGCCTAGGAACTTCCTGGTCTTCAGAGCTGTGTGCTGTGGCTATTAACAGTCTCTCAGTTTGATGAAATATTACAGTCATCCTAAGGAGGATAAGTTTCCATAAAAGAAATGTAGTAAATAAAAGTAGTAACATAAACTCTAAAAATGTAATAATAAAATTCTTTTAAAAAGTGATAAAATATATACAGAGGGAGAGGAAACGGTGTTGGGACAAGGAACAAGCAGGCAGGTGGATGCCGTTATCTCTAGCACACCAGAGGCCTGGAGGTCTGTACAGACAGACAGAAGTGACAGAGCTGTGCAGGAAGAGGAAGTGAGGTAGCTGGGCTAAGATAGCCAATGAGAAGGCAGAACAGCAAGGCAATAAAGGCGTGGGTAGACAGGAAGTAACTCTCATTTGGAAGCTGCAGAGTTGGTGAGGTAAGGTTGGCTGGTGGCTTTTCCTATTTCCCTGATCTAAGGCTTTCACCCCCTAGAGAGAGAGAGAGAGAGAGAGAGAGAGAGAGAGAGAGAGAGAGAGAGAGAGAGAGAGAGAGAGAGAGAGAGAGAGGGAGAGAGAGAGAGAGGAAAAAAAGAGGATATAGATAAGTAGATTATTTAATCTACTCTGAAAAGAAAAAAGAGAGGATATAGATATGATATAGATAAAAAGGTAGATTATTGAATCTACTTTTAAAAGACAACTACTAGTTTTAAATACTTTGATTGGATTTTTATATATTATATACAAATTATATATATTGAGATTGATATTGTTAGAAAATGCTGTACGTGTATTTCTAATTTTGTTCAGGATATTATATCTATACAGTTCATTTAATAATGTAGTGCAATTTGCTAATCCTTGAATGTTATTATTACCAACTATTAGAATATAAAGAAATGGAAGTAAGTAGTCAGACATTACAATCGAACTTAAAGTCATGTTAGGTATGTTTTCAAGGTCAAGCAGAGATATATTTTAGATAGACAGGTCATCTTCAAACCCTTCAGAGATCTACAGAATATGGCTTTTAAAATGTTTTCATAACATAGATTCTTTTTCTTTTTTTATGACTATGAGACATGTCTGTTCTTGGAAGCACCAATATACTTCAGAGAAGATATGGGCATTGAAGAAACTGCATATGGAATTAACTTTCTTGTTGTGAAAGTTAGCTATTGAGCAACAAAGTACCCTCAAATTGACTGCTTACAGTATGCTATCCAAAATGGACAGACAGGACACAAAACAAAGGACTACCGATCCTTGCCAAGATAAGTGTGGTTGCAGCTTTGGCAATAGGCGTCCTCTGAGGCCAGGACAATAAGGCACCATTGCTGAAGTGGCTTTGCAATCCAGAAAAGGTACAGTGTCCCTTTCTTTGTAGGCTGCTGAACAGGCAATGGACCGATGGCTTCTGGTGTGCAGTAGAACAGTAGCTGAAACAGTTATTCTTGAAAGAGTAACGAGGCTGATGGAGTCTAGCCTCTCAATGGAAGACTGGCATTTAATAAAGGAGATGAAGTCACCCACAAGCCAAGAAGAATGGGCAGCTGAATTCCAAAAATACCAGCAATTTCCAGAATTTAAAATCCTGAATCATGACAGGACACTGGTGGAATTCAAGTTTATCTGGTACATGGAATACTTGCACCGAATGTGAGGTTGAGCTGTAGGCCTTGTGCACATCCTACTTCACAAATGAGTCTGTGAGATACGCTGAGCCTGTAGCCAAAGATGATGCCCCAACATGCAGAGAAACCTCGGGTGACTGTCCAGATAGCTGGCTGTTTCTGTCATAGCTCATTTTTTAGAAGTTGCTTGTTTGCATTTCCTGTTTTACTAGGTAATATTATTTCCTTCTTGGGTCTCTGAGGGAGCTGAAGATTAGATAGTTGGAATAATAATTTTCCTTGTTAAGAAATTCAGAAAAGAAATTCACTAAGAGGTGTTAAGTGTATAAGTTTGAAAGACATCATAAGATAGTTTTCTGTTGATAATACAAGATAGAATAGAAAGTGAATTAGGTACATTTTGGACTCACCAAAATAGGATATATTTTCTCTGAATTTGTTAGATATTGTTGGAGTATTTATTGCTTGTACACACTGTATATAGTTATTGTACTTATTGTATATAAAAAATTTTTTATTTTTATTAGACAAAAAAAGGGGAAATGTGGTGACATTTTATTGTGCTGAAATGTGACATTTTATTTGTATGTTAATAAATAAAGCTTGCTTGGAGATCGTGGGGGGGGGGAAGGCCAGCCATTCTTAGTGAACAAGAAGTCAGGCAGCACACGCCCTTAATCCCTTAGCAGGCAGGATCTCTGGGTGTTCAAGGCCACACTAGGGAACAGAGTCAACTGGAGGTGACACATGCCTTTCATCCCAGTACCAACCATAGAGACCTAGAGGTCTGTGCAGACAGACAGAAAGTGACAGAGCTGTATAGGAAGAGGAAGTGAGGTAGCTGGGCTAAGATAGCCAATGAGAGGGCAGAACAGCAAGGCAATAAAAGCGTGGGTAGACAGGAAGTAACTCGCATTTGGAAGGGGCAGAGTTGGTGAGGTGAGGTTGGCTGGTGGCTTTCCCTATTTCCCTGAGCTAAGGCTTTTACCCCTATATTTAGCTCCGTGCTTTTTATTTAATAAGACCATTTAGAAATTCATCTACACACACCAGTTCTTAAGATTAGATTCATTTCATAATTACAGTGCATTGTGCATTTATACATAATATTCTATGTATAACTATTATTTATAAATATGACACAATACAAATTTTATAAAACATGAAAGGAGTATAATATAAAAGAGGTAAAATTATCACCTATGTTTTGGGGGAGAATATGATAAATTATCAAGCAGTTTACTAGCTGTTCAATTCTCATTTTAATAGGTTAGTTGAAGGTGCTCTCTGGAAACTATCACGTTAGCAAAAGTTACATGTCAAAAAATTACATCTTGTTCTGTGAGAGTGGAAAGCTAGTTATTGGTGGGTTGGAATAGCTGGGACAATGCCAGAGAGATAAATGTGGTTAAGCAATGAAGAACCCCAAGACAACACACACACACACACACACACACACACACACACACACACACACACACACACACACAGAAGATACAGATGTCAAGTGAACCCAAGAGTTAGCGAGAACACGAATTCTATCGGAAAGGAGGTGTGAGCGTGTATCAGTTTGGCACTTTGAACTGTAGTTGGCACCAACCAGTGTGTGACTGTGATCAGACACAGATAAACACCAACTCTGAAAACACGTTAGAAAACAACTGTTATATTATATCCATCAAACAGAACCAGATCCACGGTCGACACCGGTCAGCCATCTCATCTCAGGACACTTCCTGATAGAGGATCTTCACTGTCGAACCATTCCAAGAGAGCTGCCATGAAGGCTTTCGTTTATGGCAAACTGAACGTGTGAAAGTAGTTGGTCAGTCTTCAGTCATATCACCCCAAATGCCACATCTCATCAGAAAGTAGTTGGTCATTTATTATTCATTTGTTGAGACACTTTAGAAACTGGGACTCTGGTATGTTTGGTGGGAAATGCAGTTAGATCCCTAATAGTAAACATATCCATGTCTTAAAGAACTAAGACGGAGTGAATAGAAAGGTAAAGTGTGAGAGATGCTGCTGAGGCCAGACCTGTCTTCACACTGGGGTCGGAAGGGGGTACAACGGACAGACCGAGGATGGGGATGGCAGACAGTTAAGGATGACAGTACCTGGAATACTTGCAGGGGAAATCGGACCAGACCGAGATTGGTTGCTTCCCACAGGAGAGCCAACAGGAGAAGGTGACGGCCCCCCAGGGATGCTGGAGAGATGGGGTGATGCGTGTGGGGAGAAAGGAGACTGAGCCGGGTTGCTCTGATCCCCCTGGCTGCTCGTAGAACCGGATGCACTGACCGCGGAGCTCAGCGTTGCTTCCGTTCCTGTGGGGAGGTCGTCAATGGAGCCAGACAGGTCCTGAGGAAGAAAGAAAAAGCATGTGTTCACACACTTGGAGCACTAAGCACACAAAACCTGACTTGAAAGTGGCAATGCCACTCCTTGTGAGCGGGTAAGACCGAGATTCAGTGTGGCCGCTTCTCACTAGACTCCAGCGAGCTCACTTAAAAGATGAGGCAAGCTGCATCTCATACTCACAAGCTACCCTTGAAGGTTCCCAGCTGTGGGCCTATTCAAAATGCTATACCAGGCAGCCCTCTGTAGAGCAAATTACCACAGCAATGAGGACTTCAATCAAGTGAGCAACTACAGGCTTGGGGGAACCTTCAGATGGAAATCAAAGCTGGGGTGCTGTAATCTAATGATGGTCAAAATTCGAACTGAACTTCATGGTGAGAAATTGCCCATGTTTAAGCATTATAATAAAATAGTGGCATTTGCATTTTAGTATATTATGGAAATACAATCCTGTTGACATTATATGGTCAGAAATGAGTTGTAATGTTACACAATATGCCCTTATGCAACAATTCTGCACTGTTAATACCATCTGGTTTGACTATAACACCCTTGGAGGAAGCTACTCGAGTCTCCACGTGAAGGATCCACGGAACCTAAGCTTGAAGTAATAAACTCTGAAGGGCGCGTTCCTCAGGTGAGAATGCAGTAACTATAGAAAAGGCAGGCAAGAAGAGAGAGCAGACGTGGACAGATAAGGAATACAGCGGCTGTGTTCCCAGGCCCCGAAGGGGAGCCACTGTCCCGAGATGCCCAGAAATTAGACACAGGCCGGCTGGTGTGACAGCTCTCTCAGGTGGTCAGCACAGTGAGGTCCATCCAGACTGGAAGCCGGATGCAGAGGGAGTGGGAGAGCCTAAGCTGCAGTCTGGAATAGCAGCGCATGCTGCTCGGAACAGATGTGCTCCACTCGGTTCTCTACCCATGCGTAACCTCGCTTACTAGAAGGCCTTCTGGAGCAAGAGCTCTCAGGACTGATTCAGGAAGATGCTTGGGGGCTCAGAAGAAATGCAGTTGACAAACCCAGGGCTAGACCCTTGGCCCTGGACACTGAGCTGTGCCAGGAACTTCCCTCTTAGGAGGATGTTATCAAAGAGAAAAATGTACATCAACTACAGCTGATCAGCCCCATGCAAACCTGGAGTGTACACTGAAAAAGTTTATGACAAGAATAATATTGGTTTAAGTAAAATAAAAAGTAATCTTATAAAGCCAAATAATTCTGCTTATGAAAAACAACACGATGATTGAAAATATCTAACCTTTGGAAAAAGTATTATCAAATCTCTCAAATAAGATGAGGTAAATTGAATAAGATTTTTCCGAATTCAGAGCTAAAACAAACACTTTTGCTCTAGGCGCATGGCATACGTGATTGTGCACACACTCAGCTGGTAAAACTTCCTATTTAGACTTGATTACTGACTGGCTCAGTGATAGTGCCACTTAGATCTTACAAATCAGATATGGCTTTTACAAAGCCAGGTAGGAATAGAGAAAGGTTATTAATCCAGTAACATGCCATACACAGCTCAGAAACCAAACACCCTCTGGCAATCAATACAATTAGCACAATTCCACGAACAAATTTAGGCTGACATGTCCAAAGAGAAAGGGGTTGCTTGTCCTTCACCCCAGGCTTCCTGTTCACTTATCGATGTACCCACTCTGCGAACTGGGTGGGTGTGGATCTGGGGGAGAGGAGCAGGTATCCTGGGCTGAGCTTCTCAGGGTTTGCCTGGCAGGCACTTGTAACCAATCGCAATCAATGACCTGTGTGTTAAAGGTGAGTTGTACTTAGGCTCTGCCCACGAGCTACCCACATGGTTATGTGCAAAATAAACAAACAAACACAACAACAAAAGCCCCAACAGCAGTATTTGTTAACATACTGGAAATATATGAAATTCAAACGGTGGCCTCCTGTATTTCCTTAAACAAGACACACCCAGCCCTTAGCACTGCCCCCTGAATGCTGTGGCAATGTGGAGCAGAGCACCTGGGGCAGGTCATGTGACCCAGGATGTTTACCATCTGACTCCTGATGCAAAGACCTAGTTCCAGGTGCTAGGCAGGTCTCAGGTGAACCACACAAAGACCTCACTGCATGTGATAGTTCATGCAGACTTTACCAGGAACAGTACCACACTGTCTTGAAAGTACTGACTGAGAGATGTAGGTTTGTGCTGGGAATGAATAATCTCAGCACTGAATGAAGAAACACATAAACAATGCGAAGGTAGCTGTGCAAAACCGTTTGTTTTGCAAAAAGGATGTCCTAGAACGAGAGGTCTGGCAAATACACTAGCTGCAATGGATTTTGGGTTTTTTCACCCCCTTGATAGGGGTGGTGATGGTGTCTTATCCCATTGGACCAAGCTCAACTTCACAATTTGATGTAATTGGCTAATCAGTCCAAAGGAATGGCAGGCTTGTCTCACTCACCAGCTTTGATAAGAAAAAAACAAAAACAAAAGACAAAACATTTCCCATAGTTTACTAGTTTTCTCTTAAAAAATGAAAGACAAAACAAAACCTTTCCCGGGACTGGGATGACTTAGCAGGTGAGGTGCTTGTGACTGAGCTTGACCACACAGTGGAAGGACAGTAGCAACTCCTGCACCAGGCCGCTGATCACCACAAGCCAGCCACTGTGACAAGCCAGCCACTGTGTCCTGTCACCTCCATCTGAGCCAGGTGCTTCCCCAGCACTGGCAAGAGGGTTGGGAGGGGACACAAGTCCCACACCTTTCCAGATAATTTGGTAAACAGCTAGACAGACAGTCATTTTCTACTGCACACCAAACAGAGTTGAGCAGACACAATGTAAAGTCAGCGTTCAATTGTAGTTAAATAATTTTATGCAAATCTTCCTTCATAAAAACTGGAATGTTACTCATAAATTTTTGTAATTCTCTGCATGACCTACAAATTTCTTCCCCAACCTCCCTTAAAAATACACATTATTGCTGGAAAAAGCAACGAGGACGGTGTCAAGAGAGCACCATTCAAGCTGCAAAGGCATCGAAAACATTTCTGTTATTCAACAGGCTGATCAAGGAAGCACCAGGAGGAAAATATAAAACCGGTGGCTTCCTTCGTGCTCACGTGTCATCAGAATTTCAGTGCTGACTAGACCTTGGTGCAACAGAAGAGCAATAAAAAGATATAATTTTTATATTACTGCTATACCCTCTCGGAACTTTTATATGTAAATGATACAGAAATACTCCCGCCCTGCAGATACTTACGGTATCCATATGCAGAGCTATCTTAAGGCGCACTAATAAAGGAAGTTCAGCAGTGGTTTAAGCACACAGCCTCGTTAACACACAAGTCCTGTCACTAACACTCCCCCAGAGGACGATTAGTCAGCAGGGCACCAGCTCCCTTTTTCTGTAAGCATTATCAGATCTGTGATGCCTGCAAAGGCTGCCCTGCCTCTCCTCAGGAAGGCACCTTCAAGCTACAGTGCTTCACTCATCTTAGGGGAGAGCTGGCTGGTCAGGTCAGGGGACTGCAGCAAGGGCTCTTGGGGGTTGTAGTCCTTACCCCACAGCTCTCCTTACCACCTCTCTTTCCTGATGGAGGGATGGGTAAGGCAATGACGGCTTACTGCTTTGCCATCATAATTTGATGTGGTGAGATACTGCTATCAAATTAGGTGTTTTCTGTTTAATGCCACCCACAATACTGAATATTTTTCAATATAACAAAATTAATGTGAGCTCAGTATCAATGGTCCATTTATTTTTAAAAGTCCTTGTCTCCAACATCACAAAAACGTGCAACACTTGCTTTACTTTTAAAACCATTTCAAGAAGGTCTCTGCACAGACAGCACTGTAACCCCACACCCTTCACCTCCCTGTGTCCAAGCAAAAAAACCTCCAGTTAACTCAAGGGACTGGGTAAAGAATGAAATGTGACAGCGAGCAAAGGAGTCTCATCAGACTTTTACAAGAGGAACAATTAGGAATGAACACAGCACAACAATGTTCCTGATTCCTCATGGACACAGGTCTAGGGAAAGCATGTGGAAAATTCCATGAAGATGGTTTGTAGGAACTACTTTAAAAGAGCTCCATGCAAACTGGAAACAAGGAACAGTAAGTATGAGTTCTCTGACATTTACATACTGCACATGAACCTCCCTGAAAATACTTATATTGCTATTTATCTTTGGCTTTGATGGTATGGTGTTCAATTTAGCCCATGTTAACCCAGAGTAAGTTCAGTCAATACTGGCAATGTGTCACTGATTCAGAGAACTGGGAATAAGCTAGGAAATTGTACTCCCTTGCTTAATTAAGTAAGTGGGTTTTCAAAAAGCAAATGAACTTCCAAATACTCCAAGCCGCAGCTCTCAGTACAATTAGCTGCTGGTGGAGCTCAGCTCTAATGGTGAGCTGCCCCACACTGCACACATTTGGGCATCCCTTGCTCAGGCACACCCCATGAGAAAAGGGGATAAACAGAGTTAGGAATAGAGAAGATATTTCAATCAATGCAACAGGCACAGGCCTCATTTCAGGACTTTAATAGGACACAGCTAATGATTTCTCACTGCGACTTCCCAGAGGCTTAAGGCATGGGTCAAAACGCCAGTTCACAACTCTTCAAAATTCTCAGTGATGTTCAGAAGCAGGAAGACCATGCTCTGTGTACACACACACACACACACACACACACACACACACACACACACACACAAACTCACACACAGAGAAACATACATTCTCACACAAAGACACATACACAGAAACACACTCTTACACACAGAGAAACAGACTCACACACATGCACACAAAAACACACATTCTCACACACAGACATACACACATATACACAGAGAAACAGACTCACACACAGAGAGACACCTCTCTCTCTCTCTCTCTCTCTCTCTCTCTCTCTCTCTCTCTCATACACACACACACACACACACACACACACACACACACACATACACACACACATATACCACACACAACCTTCAACCAGACCTTAACTTTAAGGGCACTGACTCTCATGACAGGCATGGGGCAAAGACGGGGGATTTAAATGTTCAAGGGCAAATTCAACTGAATTTATGAGTACATTCCAGTGGCAAACACTACATGGCATCATCTAGCACCTGCAAACAGTTCTAATATTTACCACAAAAGTTCTCCTGAAAACTACCAACTCAGCTATTACCTTTTATGAATGAATTCTCAGTCTGACTCCCAAGCAACACCATGGGGGTCAAGAATCGAGCCTCATTAGCTTCGTAGCCCTCTTGAAATGTAGCAGAAGTAACTTTACACTGTCCCAGCTTGTTTTGGTGCTATAACTTCAAGCATTTGATACAAATATACCTTGAAGTTGATATTAAAACTGAGCTAATAATTTGACACAGAAAATAAAAAAAACCTCTCTGTGGCTTCGTTCCCATGACTTTTCTAGGTTTTCAGCACAAAACCCATACTGCAAGCTGTCTACTTAAGTCCCTGCTGCCCATTTGTCTAGACGGCAAATGAGTTGTTGTTTTTAAAGCTTAGAGTTCTGGTCTCAACGTGAAACATAAAAGCCATCAGGCAGACAGTCCACAGAGCAGATCCTAAGCACTGATCTGAAGGCTTAAAGCCATCCTCCTTCCAACTTACACGTCTTAATTTTTCTCTTAACACGTCCAAATGTGCCTCTTCATCCCGCAGGACAACATACACAACGCACGGCCAACTGATGTGTGAGCAGCTGGAGAAAATACTCGGCACGGGTTTGAAAGTCACAAACTCCATGGATGACAAGAGCATACCCAAAGCCAAGGGAACCACACGGAAAATGTGGTCAGAATCCACGCCGAGGCCGAGAGCGGCTCTTTGGGAAACTACTCGCCCCTGACGCATCCGCAGTTCTACTCCAGCAATAATTGCATTGTGGGTAACTCTCACTTCAAGGGATGCTTCCAGGGTAATGACTGAAGTGACACTTCACAAAAGCAGAATTCAGGCTTAGGCATACCAGTGTTTGTATTTTCTAAAACAAACAAACAAACCATGGAAGTAGGAAGGGGGGGTCTTGTTTGGGAAAGAAAGAGGATAAGATAGGCCAATGGGGGGGTTATGATCAAAGTATATTACACATGTATGAAGTTGTCAAAGAATAAATAAAATTTGAAAATCAGTACATAAAATGAAGTGACTGCTAAATGTTTTGGGGTGAAAACTCTCTCTCTCTCTCTGGTGTGTGTGTGTGTGTGTGTGTGTGTGTGTGTGTGTGTGTGTGTGTGTGTGTGTGTTGTATGTACATTCCTGTTTGTGCGCAGTTGTATGTGCAGACAGAGTTTTGTGTACAGGACTGTGGTCAGCAGCAGGTACCCTCCTCCATCACTGTTTATTTATAGAGATGGGGTCTCTCACTTACCCCGAAGCTCACCAATTGTCTAGACTAGCTGTCCATCAAGCCCCCGAGATCCTGCTGTCTCCACAGGATTGCATGGGTGTTGGGGATCTGAACGCAGGTTCTTTATGCTTGCCCAGCTTGTCACTAACTGAACCATCTCCCCAGCCCCAGGTGAACACTCCTAATGTGAAATGTGCTGCCACTGCAGATTCAGAGGGATGGGCAACATACCATGAAACATGTACTGTGCAAAGGGAATCTTTCTCACTGCATGTGCCTTTTCTGGGGTCACAAAAATACTCCTACTTTTGAACTCTTCCTGGGTGACTGTTCTCCATGACTGATAATCATCCCCAGATGTGTTGGTACCAAGAGCAACATACAGGCCTTTTTAACACAACACACAGAGTCTGGAATTAAGAGTCAACTTGGTAAAAGAGTTTATAACTTCAGTTGTATGAACTTTGGAATTAACCTGCATCTGGAAGTAACCCAAACCCTTTGTTAAAGTGCCTGGGAACAGCCTTGTAAATAGTTCTAAATGTGAGCAATGACTCAACCCTACTGCCACGATTTGGCACCTGGGATATTACAATTATTTCCTCACCAGACTAAGCCACAGTATATTGTTTGATGAGCTCTCAAATATTCTTTCCCAATTCCTCATCTAACACAGGCAAGACCCTTCAATCAAGGCCTAAGCCAGCACGGAAAAAGTAAGGCTCATGTGTGGATAATTGCTGCCCTTTAACTACCGCGAGAGGGTGGTGCTTTCAATCCAAAGTGTAGGCTAGGAGAACAAAGCCATGTAATCAAACAGCAATACGGCAGGACCTGGGGCACATGCTGTACCTAAGGTGTAGCCGTGCAGCAGGAGGGAGAACTCAAGAGGGCAGCGTGCACACATGGATCCTTTCAGACTTCAGTGGGCAGCTCCTGTGTGGATTTACACTCTTAAAACTCCTGTCACCAAAGTTCAGTGGAGAGAGACAAGCAGATAAAATATGGTACAATGCGTCAAGTTCCCTGGAGGAGGGGGGAAGGTGGAATGTACTGTAGCAAACACAATGGCCTGTTCACCCCAAGGAACACCTCTTGGGGCCATTGTGAGGGGCAGGCAGGTAAGTTCTGGAGGGAGGGTGGTCCTCTGGAGGAGGCAGGGTAGAAAGGTAGGCGAGTCAGAGGAAGAGAGTAGGGGATCTCTGGAGGATGAATGAGGAGGATGCAGCCTAAGGATGTGTGCTCACTGGGAACAGGGGGCTGGCCAGAGAGAGGGACGATATGCAAACAATAAGAGAATTAGGGCTGAAGTGAGGGCAGTGTGGTTCAATGGTTGTGTGTTCTCTAGACTGCGTGTACACAGTGTACACAGCTCTAAAAATCAACACACAACATGAGTCTAATGTCTCAAAACATCAGGCAGTATCCTAAAGCTGGCTGTGAGTAACACACACCTTTAACATTCTACAGTCTACTCTAAAACCACGGGTGGTGACTCTGGGGTCACCTGGGTCTAACAGGGAGACACCCACTGAAGCAGAGGATGGCTCTGGAATATGGTTTGGTGTTTTATAAATATCACCACCAGGTATGAACCTATAAATATTAATGACCCATGTGTTCTGGGAGGAAATTGACAAACTAACAAGGTCTGTAAATATATAAGATTTAGACTCTGTCTCCTGATTCCTGTTTTTATCACTGAAAACATACTATAAATTTTTAGGACAGAAAAGCCATCAATACCACCTTTTGCATCTCTCAAGGTGCAAAACGTCACTGTTTATCTTAGAAGTTCAATGCTAAGCATGCAAAAACTCTAAAAATAACACTTAAAAACAAAAAGGCATGAACCCTCAGGAGACATTTATTTCTTCAACAGCGTAGCAGGGAAATTCTTTAAAACAGCAAGATCCGTAGAAACTGAAAATAAATTAGCAACTTAAGAAAACAATGACTGAGAAATACACAACTCACAACTATAGTGAGTCCATGTGGAATAAAGAGAAGTTTTGTTAGTAGAAAAACATTAAACTTGGTTGTCTAGGTATTTTTGCTATTAACTTGAACCACACGGATACATGTTTGCTTTATAGCCTTCCCTGGTTTTTAAAAGCCTGTTTGTTTTGAAAGTAATTTGGCCTACGAATGCCACACCAGTACTGGGGGAGAAAGGGGGGTCCTGCACACCCTGACCAGGCCTCTGTTGGCTTTACACCTTCCATAGCCAATACTGGGGGGCTTCCTGCTCACACTGCCCAGGACTTCCACAGCCAATACTGGGGGGTTTCCTGCTCACACTGCCCAGGACTTCCACAGCTAATACTGGGGGGTTCCTGCACACGCTGATCACACCTTCCACAGCCAATACCGGGAGGCTTCCTGCACACCCTGACCATGCCTTCCACAGCCACACTGGGGGGCTTCCTGCTCACACTGACCACGCCTTCCACAGTCAATACTGGGGGGTTCCTGCACACGCTGATCACACCTTCCACCATCAATACTGGGGGCTTCCTGCTCACACTGATCACGCCTTCCACAGTCAACACTGGGGGCTTCCTTCTCACACTGACCACGCCTTCCACAGTCAATACTGGGGGGCTTCCTGCACATGCTGCCCAGGCAGGCCTCTGCTGGCTTTACACCTTTGCACAAGCCAGTGCTCCAACAGTGATGCTCCAACAGACCTGCAGACTCAGCTGGTTCCATTCCAGTCTTCTCTCCATTCCAAGGTCCAATCCAGGGAAGCCTTGCAAGGATTTCCCATCTCCATAGTACCTGGACAGTTTCTGAGTCTTTATGTGAGTCCCATGTCTCATTGGGTATTTTCACAAATGCTCTTTAATTTGTGACTGTTTATTGTTTCCGAATGATGAGCCCAGAGGTTTTTTTTTTTTTATTTTAATGAGCCCAGAGTTTTTTGATTTTGGGCAAAAAAAAAAAAAGAAAAGAGAAGAGACACCCCCCCCCCACAAACACACACATCTTATCTCAACAGGAAGAGACTTCCTGCGTATAGTGGTGTGGTCCAGGACCCTCCAGGGTTAAGTGGTCCTTGCTCTGTCCTTACTTATGGGGAGAGTCAGCAGGTCCGGTCCAGACACACGGAGGAAAGTGACACTCGGGCTCCTAGAAACACCACGAAGCTTGTGGCTTCTGCGGCCACCACAAAAGGAACAGACACTCGGGGGATGACTCTTATGCTACACAAGTGTCTTCTCCTTCGAGCTTTGTTTGTTAGTTATCACATTTGTCCATGGATTTTTGCATGCAGCAATTATTCACACAGTGCTGTTACTCGTGTAGTGTAGTGTGTGTGTGTGTGTGTGTGTGTGTGTGTGTGTGTGTGTGTACATGTGCGTGCGCGTACATACACACACACATACACACACACACACACACACACACACACACACACACACACACACACACACACGGAGGCCAGAGGTTGGCTTCAGTGTCATTCCTGGCTGTAAAAGCACACTGATTCAGACAGACAGGTTGGCAGTGAGCTCCAGGGATCCTCCTGTGTCTGATCCCCCAGTCCTGGGATAACAGGTACTTTAATTGGCTTTTACATGGTGTTGGAGATATGAGCTCAGGTCCTCATGGCTCTGTAGCAAGCAGTTACCAAACTGAGCCACCTCTCTAGGCCTGTTACTTTGGAGTGTGTAAGGGAAAGCTGCCCTTTCTCCATTCGCGTTTACATGGCCAAGACAATCACTCCTCCCACACCTGATGTGTGACGTGACTTCTTCTATAAGGTAGTTAGGATGACATCTGTCAACACTAAATGACAGTGATGCCACAAATGGAGATATCATGATAATAAAACAACAAAGGGGACAAACCTCCTCCATTCTGGTGCATGCACAGGGTGGGAAGGGAAATTAGCCTAACCTCTCTGGACAACCATTTGTCAGCAATTCAAGCTAAAAGTGCATCTATTACATAATTCCCAACTTTACACCTGTCCTGTGCACAGAGATATCTAGAAGCAGAGTGGACTGCTTCCACGTGAGAACAGTCACCAACATGCAGTGGACATGCCACTCACACAGGGAGAGGGGGGAGGGGACAGTCACCAACATGCGGTGGACACCAAATTCCTTTAGCAGTAGTAAATGGCCCATGCTTATTTATTTACATTTTTAACGCTACTTCCATTCATTTAATCTATACTTGTTTTAAAAATACAGTTTAAATTAAAATATAATTACATCACTTCTCTCCTCCTTTCTCCCACCAATCCTCCCATGTTCCCCCAGCTCTCAAACTAAGAGCTACTTTTTCTTTTATTATTATTGTTACATATCTCCTAATTGATTATCCAATACAAAATGGTCAGCCTGAAACCATATACACTCAACAACAACAACAAAAATGGACTCAAAGATAGTTTTACACAATTAGCTTAATTGGGTCACAGACAGAAAAGATTTATGGAGACTTTTTCTGTTTTAAAATGAAGTTCATGGCATTTAGTAGTCTTCTAAAAGTCCAAGTTATAATATGGATTTCTTATTTTGTATGATTCACAGGCTCACCTAGATAAGAGGTTTCCAAAACAAATTGTTTTCCATTTTCTTACAAGGCCAGCTGGTCACTTAACATCTGAAGAGCTGGCATTCAAGTGCACTTTTACATAATAATTTTTCCTAAGAGCACATAACCACTTCATGTTACTCCAGAAACTCCTCGAGAGGAGGTGGTCATAAACCCATTCAAGGTTGCAGACAGAACTCTCCAAGACTAGTAATCATAACCGTGATAATAATGATGAAAATAATACTGTCAACAGAGGCCTCAGGGTGAGTTGGCCCCACACCGCACTCCCACTTGGCCCTGCAGAGTCATTTCTGGGCCACTCAGCGGCTGCTTGGAGCATGGCCCCACACTGGAACAGAACACAGAGATTCTCTAGGGGTGGGGCCACTGCCTGTCCCACCGCCCAATGTCTCCGTGAACCACACACTTCCAAGGTAAGCTGGATTCTACTCCAGGCACCCATATCAAAGCATGAAAGGGGTGATGGTGCCTTCCCCATAGCAACGCGCGAAAGGGGTGATGGTGCCTTCCCCATAACAACGCGCGAAAGGGGTGATGGTGCCTTCCCCATAGCAACGCGAGAAAGGGGTGATGGTGCCTTCCTCATAGCAACGCGAGAAAGGGGTGATGGTGCCTTCCTCACGCCTGCCTCCTCTCGCCTCCCCACCCAGGCCAGCTTCCGGAAGCACCTGTGAGATGCCCAGCTATCTTGTGAACGTAGTCTCTTTTTCTGGGGCCTCGAGGTGGTCACAAGAAGGAGATGACTGTGTTCACAACTGGCTCCTCTCACCCACAGGTAAACACACAATGTGGGCAGATGGCTTGCAGGCCACCATACCCAATCTGGCTACAGTATGATGAACCTCACAGTGTTGCCACAAGAGTTAAGTACAAGGCTACAAGACAAGCACAGAGAACCAAAAGAAGGGCTCCTTTCATGTCCTCTATAATGTGGATTCTAGAGGGACAGCATGGCAGGAAGTGCTCCAGGCAGGACTCTACAGCAAGGGCAGTAGGAACTGACAGCTGGGCATGTCGAGTATAAGGTGAGGCGCAGGTAGAGAACGAGGAAATAACACTTATGGCAAGGTGATTATCAGACATGGTAAAAATGCTAACACTGGGAGATGAGTGAGATGGGACAAGCATGGCTCCCTTTCATTCCTGCAAACTTTACCTGACAACTTTCTGTGCATGTGGCAGAGCATGGAAATGGTGAAGGGAGTCTTTGTTGGCACACCTTTGTAATAATACATAAGCTGCCCAGCAGAGGACGCACCACTTGGAAGAGGAATGCCTGGGCTGGGTGCCTGGCTAGAACCTTGGCTGCACCACTTCCCAGAGGGTAACCCTCGTGCTTGTCTCCTCAACTCTATAAAACTGGTCTATGTCTCAAGGAGACTAAGAGAACTACATGTTAGTACAGACTCCTTTCATGCATTTTGACCATCATTTTGATTACTCTGTATTACAAATAAATTTAAAAACAAGAAATAACGAAACTGGACAGACAATGGCAGATTAGAAATCATTTAGTGGTTTCCTTAAAACATGAATTATTAAAATTTTTATGTTAAAAACAATGTAATTCTTATTGGAGAGAAAACTGAATAAGTGCAGAAAATAAACTTACAGATTGGTTTAACTTATGAAGAAGAACACAAAGTATACGAATACACATAACCTACATTCACACAGACGTGTGTGTGTGTGCATACACCCTTTTATGAATGTCAAAGAGGTAAGGCTGATGACCCATAAACCCTAACAGTGCTCACGTGGAAGGGCAGTGAGCTCCCGTTATACTTAGGAAATAAGCTACATGAGTCACATGTCCCTCACAGAAGCTGGCCTCTGGAATGTGGAGACACACAGGCCACTTGCCTACTTCACACAGAAGCCTGCTCTTCTGTCATTACAGCAGCAACTCCATGTCCAGGGACAACCCAAGAGCAGCAGCTCGGCCCCGGCTTTCCTGTGCCCTGAGCGAAGCCACGAGGGACAACTTCTCATTTCTCTCATTTAAGGGTTCAGTGTATAATGTTACCCATTCTCATTTGCAACCAAAGTAATCACAACTATAAAGACAATTCTTTCTGAATGCTTTTAAAATTGCTGTCTCATTTGGAGGGGGAAGACAGAAACGAACAAGCTGAGACGACGTGAACGGACTGGACTGGAGTTAACCTAACAACCAGTGCGCTGTGCTCCAGGTCACAGCTCCAGCAGTGTCAGCTAGCTAGCAGCAGCAGGGTGCTACGCGGCTTTCTACCGTCCACCTCCACCCTAGACCGGACTCGCTCGCCTCTCCTACAGCCTGCCTGCCCTCTTTTGAATTCTTCCACTGTGCCAAAGAGCACTCCGGATGGCTCTGAGAATAAAAGAGATATCTTCTTTAAAAACCACACACAGAACGATTGGCGAAAACTACTTAAGAATTGAAGAGAAGAGGAGTGAAAGGAAACGTAAGACGATGGGCAGCTCTGCAATCGCTTATGAGCTGAAAGGCTGCCAGCCTGTGGGCCTCGGGGCTCGGTAGGATTTCTCTGTACAGTGCCAAACTCCAACAATATTGTTATGGTTAGAAAGGAATTTCTCACAAGAGCTAACAAAGGCAGAAGGTCATAAATAAACCCAGCAGGGCCGCCTTGTCAGTTCTCATTATTAGCGCTGCAGGCCCTTGCTTTTCTCTGGGTTGCTTACAGGTTCATTTAAGTGTGAGGTGCCTCCTCGAAAACACACATCCTCATAAATAAAACCATCGGAGCCTAGCCAAGAGAAAGGCGGCGAGTCAGAAAACGAGCAGGCAAGCACAAAGGCTAAGAAAGCGAAGGCCAGAAGCCCCGCAGTCGACGGGCAGTGCCCGTGTGGCAGCCCTCTGCCCACGTGGCTCTGCTCTGGCCTGCCTGCTGGTCCTCAGCGGTGGCCAGCAAGCCACTGGGCTTCCTCGACGCCACAGGCTGAAGAACTGGATCTGGGCAGGAAATGAAGCAGAGCGCCTATGCTGCGCAGAGCACAGCTGTGTGGTCATTACAGCAATTATGAAGGGACATTTGCTGCTAACTTTATTTTGCCGAAGACTTTTAACAGAAAAGGGGGTCTTCTGAAATTCCCTCCAGGAAGGAAGCCGATGTTAGCAATGAAAAGAGGAGTTTCAAGGTAGCATATACTATCTTAAAAAAAAAAAAGAAAAAATTAAGGCAACACAGCTTATGCCTTAGAACAACAACAACAAATCAGCAAATGAAATAAAAATGACTAGCAGTCCCACCGTTATATTTCTAACTATTGCCACATTTCCTTTTTTGTAAGTGAAACATATCTTTGCCCATAATTATGTATATGAATGTAAGATGTCAAAGGACCAACCTGATGTCCTCTATCACAGTGATGTATAAACTGACAATTTTATGATTTGTGCATCTTTAAAAAACTGTAGTTATAAATTACCTCATTCATCTTAAGAGAACAATGGACAGTACCAAGTGACAAGCGCTGGTCTCTCGGGCTAGGGTGTGCAGTGTGGCTCGTGCAGTGTGGCTGCTTAGCCCGGGCGCTGCTTCCTGAAGAGGCCGAACCACTGACTGCTGCTTGCTATAGAAAAGTGGGTATGTGTGGAATTCCTTCTCACTGGCTGCAGCCTCTCATTATCTGCTACTCAGGATTATCAGTGTCAAGCTGATGCTAAATTCTTCACAGAGAAAACTCTCCGTGGTAGCTTTAGACCCTGGCAGTTGGTCCATGGTCTCAGCATTTAAGCAGGGTCACTCTTGGAAAAGAGAACATTCCTAGCACAGGAGATGTGAAGAAACCCAGCTGGGTCTGTCTTTCCCGTGGTGGGGAAGTGGGTTTTGCTAGAGCACATTCCAGAAGCTGGTAACTGCAGCATCCCTGCAAGAAGTCAGTGGTACTGACCCTTAACAGGCTGCAAACATTTTTTGTTTTTGTTTTTGAAATTTATTTGATTAAAAGCTTTCTAAGCAGCTTCTGATGTCCAAGGTGTACAGTGTGAGGCCACCAGTGGTCTTCTGGAACATGCCACTGAGGATTGTCAATAGTATTTCAGGTAAATGAAGGAGAAAGAAGTATTAAAATGTAAAGAGGTGGAACTTTACCCCCATCCCCCTTGGAAGAGGCACACCAGGCTGTTAAGACCTGTCCAGGACTGTCAGAGCTGACACTGGCCCCGGGGAACCTTTACCTCCCACACTGTGTGTTTAAAATGAGAAGTGGATATTTATAAACTCATGTACACGTTCTGTGACTCATTGTATGGGCTTCAGTTTGATAGCCCACCAGCACATCATCAAACAGGACAAAAAATGTGTGTGTGTGTGTGTGTGTGTGTGTGTGTGTGTGTGTGTGTGTGTATGTGTGTGTACTCATTTATGTATGTGCACGTGTACTTGTATACAAACATGCACACCAGTACCTAACAGCATTTCCTAATACTTATTATTTCAGTCTTTATGTAGCACACAACTATCTCAAAACCTTGTTTCATTTGGTAAATAAGCATATAACTTTGAGACAAGCAAGGTGCCTCATGCCTGTAACACCAGCCCTGGGAGGCAAAAGCAAGAGAGCTGCCATGTATTTGAGGCCAGCTTGGGCTTCAGAGTGAGTTCCACGTCAGCCTAGGCTACAGTGACAGCCTGTTTCCAAACAACTTTGTAAGTGAGAAACGGAAAAGCCGACATGCAAATGCACGCAGAATCTACGATGTAGTGTGCACAACAGAAGACAGTCTTCTGCCTCTTCTGGGGACTGCAAACAGAGCTTCGATATTCCGGTTTCTCCCTTTTGGTGTGTCTTAATATATGCTCTGGTTCTCCAACTCCTTGGACTTACAAATGCATTCACTCCATCTCCTTGGAAGTGGCTCACACGGGGGTTGTACACAGCCCTGTAAATCAAGTGACCATAAACTGATTCACCTGAGAACAACTACCTCCCACTATTACAGGCAGTACACTACCAAGCAAGCCTTCCTGACTGGGCAGGATGCCTCCAACACAACAAAGAATTCATAGTCAGGGCCAGAGGGAAGTCAGATAGCAAGAAGTTAGATGAATTTATACGGAGTCGCTAAGAATTTTGCTAGAACTGGTCAATCATCAGCTTTTGCCCCATTCTGTACGCTGACTGCCCCCAGGTCTCACAGGACTGACAGACAAGAGAACCCAGTGGTGGAGGCAGACTGCTTGGGGAGCCCGAAGTCACGACCTGACCATGTGTGACCTAGCACAGTTCTCAGCCCACAATGGATCCCTGCTTCAATGTAATGTGATAAACAGCTTGCTTATTACAGAGCTCTGTGTTCTGAAGTGTTTATAACTGTTTTAGTTCACAACATATGGGCTACAGCAGAAACTGAACCAAAACTCAACCTATGGAAGAGCCGATCATGCATGCTTACATGTACACAGAACAGAAGACAGACCAGCACGGGCAATGTGGCACACACGTTTTCTGGGTGGCTGAATGAAACAGACCAATGATGAAATGGGCAAATGCCACAAACATTAAGCATCATTTAAGACCAGTTTAGCCCACTGAGATAAACAGACACACACAGCCAAGCAAGCAGGTGCAATGGTGAGCCTCAGAGAAGGAGGTCCTCTGGGCGGACACAGAATCCTGGGGCCACCGGGTCCTGTAGAAGAAAACTGTGCACCCCTGCCCGTTGGGAACTGGGGGTTGAGGGTGACTCTGCTTCAGCAAGAGCCTGAGTGCCTCAGGTTAATTCTGAGCCCAGTTTGTCCTCAAGAATTTGTCACTAGAGGCCCCAACAGGGTGACCCTGTTCAGTGCCCAGAGATTCTTAGACTCGCCCAGTATGTGAGCGAGATGGGAGCTGATGCAGACTTGGTGCTTCAGAGCATGGGCTACTGGTCCGAACTTGGCTCTGTTCCTTCAACTGCTCCTCACTAACCGTTTAGTCTTAACCACATTTACTTAATTATCTGACCTCCACTTCTTCATTGGTAACTGGTTTATAGTGATAGAACAAGGCACCTGAGCTCCTCTTTGAAACTACAGAGAATACAGTAAATGACAGCTCTTATCACAGCGTGAGTGTGTGTGTGTGTGTGTGTGTGTGTGTGTGTGTGTGTGTGTGACACACCCTTCTCCCCCGCTTTTTATTTGAAGGAGGAGGAATGAGAGGGCCAGCACATCAAGCCTCTAAAACATTTTTAAAGTCACTTAAGCCTGCCAGCCATCATGATAAATAGGGAAAACCAATGTATTTCACCCTGCAGGAGACCAGTGGAGGGTGAGACTTCAGTCCGGCTCTCCCATTGCAAACCCAGGTTTCTGGTTTCCTGGTCACTACTCTAATGGAGGTCTTCCTCCTGTTGCTTCCAGTCAACTCCACAACCAACCTATCAGGGTGTTTTCCAGGAGGTTCACTGTTTTCCTGGAATGGAAATCACTTAATAATCCAAGTGTATTCTCTTCATCTTATTGGGGGGAAAAAAAAACTTAGTTCTGCTCTGTTGGAAATATCAAAACCTCACTGCAATTAGTACCTCAACCTCCTACTGGAACAGAAAATAGTGAGACAACACCCTGGTGTCCTAGCAAAGGGACTTAGGCACTGTGGGCTTAGAACCAAAGCTCACCCCAACTCAGGTATATGCAAATTATTAAAGACCATAATGCGGCATGTAAGCAAGACAAGGCTTTGCCTGAGGTCATATCATTAAGGTTCCTTCCACAGAGCCTTTAGGGAATTTAACACATGATATGTTTAAGCTAATGTGCATCTTGTTTTATTTTTCATTATCAAGAGGTAAATAAATATTCAGATTGTGCACACTGCTCTGAATGGACCAGTGAAATGGCTTGGTGTAAGGGTGCTTGCTATCAAGTCTGATCCCAGGACCCTAGGTGGTAGAAGAGAACCGACTCACTCACTCCTACCAGATCACTCCCCTGATCTTCACACATGTGCCCCATCAAACACCCAAGTTAAATGTAAAAGAATTTTTTAAAAAAAGGAATGGAAAGGCAAAATTGAAAGAAAAAGTTATTTTCCTTCCTTTCTGCATATTTTAACTCTTGAGAATTGTTTTTCAATGCAAAGGCTACTCTCTTGTAGAAATTTATCACTACCAAATCATTACATATCATTTGAACGGATGCTGAAAGCAGCTCCAAGTTTGGTGGCTCTTTTCGACAAAAAACTTATGACACGCTCAAGAGGAGAAATCGGCCTGCTTGGCTGATCGCCACCAGTGGCATGTGACGTAGTAATGCCCTTTCCTCAGGACGGTCTTGATCTTGGTGGGGATGGGGTTGGCTGGAGAATGATTCAGGCAGCCACAGGGACTTCTGGTGGCATTCTGAACCAACTACTGATCACGTGAGCATGTGCATTCTGAGACAATGTATCAAACTAAATATTAAGATTGTGCAGATCCTGCATTTGCTATGCTTGCATAATATTTATTTAAAAATTGACCTCTGTAGGAGTCTAAAGTCAGCCTGGTCTACAATCCAAATTCCAGGCCAGCCTGGGCTATACTGCCAGACTCTGTCTCAACAACAAACCTGATCTCGAGGCAAGGACAGCAAAACTAGCACTAAGACATACTATTCTTGCTGGGCATGGTCGTGCACATCTTTAATCCGAGCACTTGGGACACAGAGGCAGGTGGATCTCTGTGAGTTCAAGGCCAGCCTGGTCTACAAAGCGAGTTTCAGCACAGTCAGGGCTAATACAGAGAGAAACCCTGTCTTAACAAAACAAAACAAAACAATTTAAATAAAATAAAAATGAGACACACTACTCTTGAGCATTGTCCTGGAAATAAGAAATAAGACCCGCTTTCACAAAAGCAACAAGTCCAACTCCAACAGATGTTCTTAAGGGTACATAATGATCTGACCCCTGACCCTATGAGCACAACTGTTCCAAGCCACTAATGATTTCTCAGCAGGGCTCATTTACCTGTTCCGGTTCAAACAACAATATGCCCGTTAAATCAAGAGTTCACACAAACTGATTTTGATGCATTCTTAATTAATGCATAATTGATTAATTTTTAAAAATTAAATTAAAATTTTCTAATAAAAGTAATTAATATAGAGGGATACACAGATATAATGATATATCTTGATTAAGTATAGAACCAATAATACTCAGAGTCAAAATAGTTGTAGCTTTAAAAAAGGGGTGGGGGCAACTTTTTTTTCAGAGGTGAGCATGGTGAACATCCCCCTTGATGCGCAGTGGCCTGGGTTACACAGGGGTGAGAAGGGTTGGAAGTATGAAAAGGAAAACACCCGTCTTCAGCAGTCACTGTGAGAAACAATATATTCACACCCTAGAAGAAACACTAGGAAAACCATTTATGTATTGACACCAAACAGTTCAGGCTCTGAAATCACATTACAAATGGATACAACTGGGGGCTGGAGCCACTGCCCATGAGTTACGAGGGTTACGAGCCCTGGCTGTTCTTCCAGAGAACCTGGGTTCAATTCCTGGCACTCACAAAGCAGCTCACAAAGCCACCTGAAACTCCAGTTCGGGGAGATCAGATAACTTTTTCTTCTGGCCTCTGTGGGCACTGCACACACATGGTGCATAGATGTAAATGCAGGTGAATCATCTAAATACATATGCAATGAATAAACCTTCAAAAACAAAGATACATCTGAACAAGCTCTCTGGAAAAATAAGCTTTGAATTCTCAGTGTTTACAAACACATGGCAATTTTTAACTCCTGAAAAAATGATTCTCTTCTACGACATCTGCTATATTACTAAAAATAAACAGGATAGATAGTTATCAGCAGGTATATGGAAGGTACCTTAAGGAGACAAGCCAGCACCCTGTGATCAGAACAAATGCACTGGTCTATCTCAGGGAAACTGCAGCACTGTAACAAGGGCCATTCAGCCTAGGAAGGAGCACAGGGTTCTGGGGACAGCAGTGGTAACGGCCCCACTCTGTGCCTCTGCAGAACCCCACTGATGAGACAGAGGTGCTGGGCTGTCCCAGGCCTGCATCAGTACTAGAACCTGGAAGTATTTAATCACCAGGGATGGCTCCTCCACAGCATATTCTACTGGTAACAATGGCTTTCTGAGCTGTGTGGGGATTCAGACCCAGGCTTACAGATATCTGCTAAAGTAATTCCGTCCCGGGACAAACCATGAAGGACTGAAATTCTCCTTGGTAACTCTCTAGCCATTTGGAATCTAAAACAGGAAATAGATGATTAGGACTACAAATCAGCAAGATTTCCATACATTAAAAACCACCATAAATAGAACCAGGAGGACTGGCTTACTAACAACGCACACTACACAGGAATTGGAGGTCTTATTTGGAAACTCACATATACATGTCTAGTAAGTCCGATCCCTAACACCCACATAAAGGTGGCAGCACATGTCTGAACCCCCAGTGCTAGGGAAGGGGGTGCAGAGATAGAACAACCCCTGGAACTCACTGGCCAGTACGCCTAGCCAAATTGGTGAGTTCCAGGTTCAGTGAGAGACCCTGCCACACACACACAAAGTAAGTTGTCAACCTCTGGTGCATGTGCACTCATGCACGAACACGGCATGTGTGGAGTACGTGGCACAGCGTATATAGTATTTACTTGTGCAGTAAATGCTAATGCCCCCCCTTCCACCAGCACCACACAGTTCATGAGAGCAAGAAGAAAATGATTGGCAGCTTACTCACCCGTACCAGCGGATGACTTACCTCGGCACTTGCTACAGTCTAAGAATTAAAAATACTTTTAAAGGGAGACAGAAAAGCCACCACATGAGGCACTCTTCATATTCTTCAAAGCCCAGGGTTAGGATGGTCCAGCTGGACACATTCCAGTGTAATTCGGTTCTTTAAGACATATTTCACAACACTGATTAATAGATGCTTTGGACAGAACAACCAACAACAGCACAGGAGGGACAAGATTCAAGACAGTCCTGAGGAGAGAGCCGCCATCAACTTCTCATTCTATAAACACTCAGCAAGTTTTCAAAGCAAACTCGGGTCAGCGGCAATCA
The DNA here is from genome assembly GCF_007827085.1 of Peromyscus californicus insignis. Classification (NCBI taxonomy): domain Eukaryota; kingdom Metazoa; phylum Chordata; class Mammalia; order Rodentia; family Cricetidae; genus Peromyscus; species Peromyscus californicus. The sequence goes on from NW_026294525.1 coordinate 10,753,524, forward strand.
GCAGCAGAAACAGAGAAGCTCAATGGCAAGAGACAGCGAAAGCCTCCAGCGTGGGAGCTTTGTTTTCGGGGATCCAGATTCGGCACTGGGGCTTTGCTGAACACCGCATTATCTCCCAATGCGGCAGCTCACCTGGGTTATCTTCAACAACACTCCTATTTATTATTTCACTTTCCCTCTGCAAACTCTGCATATTAGCTGCTGGAAAGAATTTAGCATGATGTCCCTTCCATGAAAATACTTCCTAAATACAACACGCAACAGGAAGACGGCAGCAGAGACACTCCCATTAAGTTGCCAGTAATTGGATTGCATAAAAACAAAAGCCATGATAAAGCCCTAAAGGGCTGAACCCAGAACCACTCCTGCCTACCATTGAAGAACTGGCAATGAGCAGACACAGTGTCTATGGATTAGGATAATCAGGTGAGATACTAGACCCCACTGAATTTTCACTTCAGAGAAATAACAATTTTTTATGTGTATGATATCTTGCCTGTATGTGTGTCTGATGCGCCACTTGTGTGCTTGGAGGTTGCAGAGGTCAGGAGAGGCTCAAACCGTAGAACTGGAGTCACAGACAGGTGTGAGCTACTGTGTAGGTGCTAGGAATTAACCCGGGGTCTCTCTGCAAGAGCAGCCAGTGTTCGTAAATGCTGAGCCATCTCTTTGGCCTAACAACAAATACTTTTTAGTGTAAGTATGAGCTACATGGTATTTGGACTCACTAAAATTTTACTCTTTCTTTGAAATTCAATTTGTGTTTGTTCCAAATCTGGCAACCCTACGATGGTGAAAGTCATAAGAATAGGAATTAAGTAAAATACTTTCCACCAGTGCCTAGCTCCCACCCACTAGGTGATGGACAGGATACGTTCATCACATAGTTCTTTTGCCTACAAGATGGGAATATCCCCTGCCACAGCCACCTTGCAGATCTGACATAAGACCCAAGCTACAATACCAGTAGCAATAACACAAACAAGGCCCTTAGAGGTGCTGGGGACCATTGGGAGCTCCCTGAGGAATGCATGCCATCCTCAGCATGCCTTTCAGTATTTTATGCTATTAATGTCATGTGCAATTCTGTGGCTGTATGCTATTCAACAGCTGACAAAGATGCATTCAGGTGCAGCCGGGGTCCAGGCAGCATGCTTTCTAATTTATTACAGTCTAAATAAAAACATAATTAAATGCATGAGAGATACTCAACTAGATGTTCATACCACCATTAAAGGACAGGAAGGAATTAGAGGATGTCCCGGTTGCAGAGACAGCTTGAGTAGTGTCAGAGAAAGCCAGCCAGCCCACGCAGAGCCTACGCATACAGGGTGAGAGTGGGGGCGTGTCTTCAGAAGGGTGCAGGAAAGGACCAGCACTCCACAGGGAAGAAGCCATAAAAGACCATTTGTGAGTTAACTAACCATAGACTGACAAAATTAACCTTGGTGTGGACAAAGAATCTGCTGAAATGGAAAGGAAGGACAGAGCTCAGAGAAGCCGAAGGGGGAAAAATAGCAGGGGGCTAAGAACCAAATCAGAAACATGGAAAATAAACCACAAGCAGATGCTTAATGCCCTCGTAGGCTGGATCTGTGCTTAGACTGCATGGCGGGCCTCTCAAATGTGAGGAACAGAGGAAAGTGATGTTTCAGATTTGGCCTCCGTGGATCTAAAAATTATTTTTAAAATTAAATTTTAGGCTGGGCAGTGGTGGTGCACACCTTTAATCCCAGCACTGGAGAGGCAGAGGAAGGCAGATAGATCTCTGAGTTAGAGGCCAGCCTGGGCTACTCTGCATGTTTCAGGACAGCCAGGGCTACGCAGAGAGACCCTGCCTCAAAATAAATAGAGAGATAAAATTGTACTTGCATGTGCGTTTTGCCTACATGTATATACACCACATGCATGCAGTGCCCACAGAGGTCAGAAGAAGCTATCAGATCCCCTAAAACTGGAATTACAGATGACTGTGAGCCTCCATGTGGGTGTGGGGAACTGAACCTGGGTCTTCTGGAAGGACAGCAAGTGCTCTTAACCACTGACTCATCTCTACTGCCCTAGACTTTAAAATTATTTTAAGATAATTATAAACCTGTATAGGTAAATTTGATTAAAGCTTGGGGTGTTGATTTAATCTTTAATGAAAAATATTGATTGGGAAAAGCTGCTGAGGTAACGAAGCAATGAAATCATTTCCTTCCTCTGCACAGATCTTGGGGTTTGCATCCATTCATCCATGTACATAATGCTCGTCCAGATAGTACACTATTTGGTAATTATTTCTCTTCTAGAGAATTACTCACTCCTAACACTTACACACACACAAACAAAACAAAAACAAAAACAAACAACAACAACAACAACAAAAAAAAAACCTGAGCACCATATGTGGTGGCATCGGTGTTCTGAATGCAAAGCTGAAAGGTGCCCCTGGAGGTTTTAAGGAAGGGTTCTAGCACTGACGGATGGTCTGCCCAGATGCGGACTTAGCAGGTTCTGTTTAGTGTTGATACCTAGACAGGGAGCTGGCAGCAAAGTTCCTGCTTCACTAATTACATTCTTTTCCAGAAGTTCACCCTGCCTGGGTGTCCAGGTAATTGCAATTAAGCCAGGAATCTGGTAATTAGAAACTCAAATGCCCTGCCAGGAATAATACACTTCCTGCCATGCTACTCACAGACCCAGCTCTCTTGGAAACGCAGAAGCTGATGGGAATGGCAGTTCGGATGCTGATGAAGGACCACACTGAAATGAGCGGCAACTCTCCGCTCTCCCTCTAAGCCAGAGTGTCTCATGTCAACTACAAAGTGTTCCTTCTGTGAGCCCGGAACCATGCAGACACGAAGAATCACTAGTCTTCACAAGCCATGGGCACACACCCACTACCACCACTGCCATCTCTCCCGGGCAGGCGCTTCACGGCTGCCTCTTACGCCAGCAGTAGAACTCAAGGGTGGAGGAAATAAAGGGCCACTAGGGTCTTGCTCATCATCCTAAGCCCAGTGCTACTCACAGGGCCTGTCTCACCGAGAGAAACTGAATGTTGCTTGCATGAGCCAGTCCCAGAAAGAGTGGGTAATGTACAAAAACAAATATTCTTTAACCTATTTTTATTAAGAAGCCAACTTCATCCTTAACAAGCCTCATATTCTCTGTATCCCACTGAATATTTACAGAAAGATTCACTATGTGATAAAATTTTAAGGCAGGGAAGCAAGCACCAGAATTTTTCTACATCATCCCTTATTATAAAAACCAAAAAGCAAAACCCACAATGATGCAGCTTAGTTGATTCTTCATCCAAACCCAAATACAATTGCCAATTTTCTAAACACCCATTTTCTCATTTGCTCCTAAAAAGCTTAACAACATGCAACCATCGACATACCATCTCCCAAGTCTTTTGTATGCCAATAGATATCACATTACTGACGCATGCAAACCATCTTTTTGGAGAGACTCATTCCGCGGCAGCTCACAACTCATCTTACTGAAACACCAAAGCATCGCCCATCCTCCCGGTCTTCCATTCAAAAGCCAAGTTTCTAACTCTCCTCCTCCTCCTCCCGGTGAGACAACTGGCCTCACAAGAACAGACTCAGAGACCCTTCAATGACCCCCCCTGCCCAGGGCCACACTCTGCCTTCTTCTCCCTAGGACCTGGGTACCACAGGGGCACTATCACAGCTATCTTGTCCTGGTCCCACTGTTTCAAGTGCACTGCAATCAGGGAGAGCTGGAACCACACCTGGAGCGTCCTGGTGTCCCCAGCACGGGAGCCAGGGCAAGTGAGCAGAGAACCTGAGCAACAGGCCCTTTCCCTCGAGCGCGGTGCTTGCTCCTCCTGAGCACAGTGCACTGAGGGGGTGGTTGCCCCTACTGTTTCATCCGAACCTAGCACAACTGAGCTTGCAAGAGACAAGTGAGAGGGGACTGTAAGGAAGGTAAGACCTGATACCAGGGACCTCAGCCTGCAGGGGAACCAGCGGCTCTCTGGCCACACCTCAGACTTCATCTTTTAATTGCAGACTCCCACAGAGAACTAGATCCATAAAATATTCCATTAAAACTGAGAAAGTTCTGAGAAAGAAAAGAAAAACAATGCCTGCTGACATCAGAAGCTCATTTACCATGCCAGTCATGGGGTAAGCTATTTGTTTTGGGTCTATCTCAAATCAACCCTCCCAAGCTTTCCTTTTGATCTGGGAATCAAGTGCAGTAACTACTACATTTACATTTTGACACATTTTCCAAATATGAGTAATTAAAAAACTATCATTAGACCCTGCCTCAAGCCTTCCTGGTTACATGCTTGGCTCCTCAGAGCTCCTCGACAGAAGGAACTCAAATCAAGTTCATAGAAATCCTACTTAAAACACGTCATTATCCTTTAAGGTTATTCTGGAAGGGACCAGATGTTAGCTGAGGTAAATTCACATCTTAGCACAGACGAAGAGTAACCCTCAGTTTTAGGAGACAAAAAAGTAGTTTAAAATTTTAAAAGAATATATACTATATTATATGTGGTGTTTATTCACAGAACTTAGAGAATATATTAGTAATTATTTAGAATGTTTTAAAAAGTTAATTTTGCCAGGTGGTGGGGACGTTTGCCTTTAATCCCAGCACTCAAGAGGCAGAGGCAGGCGGATCTCTGAGTTCAAGGCCAGCCTGGTCTACAGAGTGCGGTCCAGGACAGCCAGGGCTACACAGAGAAACCCTGTCTCAAAAAAAGAGAAAAAAAGTGTATTTTATTGGTATTTTCACATTCCAAATTGAGTATTCAACATCAAAACTCGAAATAATAATAATATTTTTCTTTAAAACTGACTCTTTCCCTCCTTGGCATCTCAAGCCTCCACAGCAGTGGTTCTCAACCTTCCTAACGCTGCGACCCTTTAATACAGTTTCTCATGGGATGGGGACCCCCAACCATAAAGCTGGATGCTACTATGTAACTGTAATTTTGCTACTATCATAAATCATAATGCAAACATCTGATCTGCAGGATATTGATACGCAACCCTCAAAGGGGTTCCGACCTATAGGGTGAGAACCACTGCTCTAGGGCTAAGCAGACTTCATTTTCTCCACACATGGCCACCGGAAGAGGAGACAGAGGTCACCAGCACCTGTGGACGGCAGCACTGAGAGCAGAACCACCAGACACCATCGGCTAGCCGGAGTGCCGCACCAAAGTCTGTGCAAGAGCTTCCCTTGCTAGAAGACAAATGCCCCTCCACAGGCCTATAGAAGCCGTGTGAACAGAGCTGTGCTCGGAAGGAACGTAATTCCTGGGATCATGTTACTTTGGAGAGCAGAGGGATTTTTTGTCTATGCAATTAATTAAGGTCCTAATCAGTTGACTCTAAGCTAACAATAGCATATTGTCCTGGGTGGGCCTGGTTAAGGAAGAAAGCTTGATAAAAAGGCAGGTGAGACATGAAGCAATTCTTCTGCTGGACCATCACATGGAGCTGCTGAGAGCTGAGATCTCCAAGAACTCAGTATGGTTCCTGGCTGACTGCCCACAGGAACTGTAGCCACAGAGGAGAATTTGGCCAACCAGTGATAAAATCCCAACCTCACTGGTCCTGTTAGAGCTACTTTTTGAGATCCTGAGCAGAGGATGCAGGCACTGGCCACCTGGCCCCCAGACACGGTGACATAGAAAATGAGTATTTTACTAATGCTTCTCATTCTGCCATAAAGCAGAAACGACCTGTTAGAAGAATTGCTTTAGGTAGCTGACCACCCAGCACCCACACCTGTGACCCCTGTAAGAAGGTATAGTCCGTGTCTTTCTCTCTCACCACCACGTTCTACACTAGCTCATGAAGCAGGAACCTACCGCACAGCAGAGGCAGCAGCCCCAGATGAGAAGGAAGCTCTCCTGGTTAGCATCCTCTCATGAGACCCAGTTCCTAGTCTGTGGCCAAAACGGGCTGCCTAAGCCCCCATATTCACTGCAGCTAGTGTGAAATCCCCAAATGAGGTCAGAACCTCCGGTACAGAGTCAGATACCCACATACTAAAAAACCTTCTATTAGCCCAGAACCATTATAAACACTGTTTTTATTAGCCCAGAACCGAAACGGCAATCACCTGTAACTGAGCAGTAAGGTCCACAGTGAAGCTGAGGAAACAGAAGGAAGCTGGTTTTATGTTGCTTCCGGTTACGAAGCTGTTTCATGTCCCAGCATTTTTCAAAGGGAAGAACTCAGTCTAAGGCAAAGAACGGACAACACACAGTTCCTGACATACAATTCTTCAACCATAAAGCAAATTTATAGTGAGACATGTCACATCAAGCAAACAACAAAAAGCTATAGAATGAAATTTTGGTTGTTTTTTTAAAAACATGTAAAACAAAGCAAACTCTTCGTGAGCAAAGGTCTCAAAGAAGTCCATATTTAAGAGAAAAATTGGTTAAGATTAAGACACAAAGTTGAAGCATTCAATAACTACCTGGTGGGAAGGGTGGGGGTGGGGGTGACCAGCTTGTATTTCTTTTCAGTACAAAAGGACACAGATTACTGACAAGAACGGTCAATACAGAACAGCATTCCCAGGGTAGCTGTGGTGTTTTGCTTTCTGAAATGTGGCGCTTGTATCAGGCGCAGGCCGAGCTTTCAGTTCTTGGTATGAATTGGTGTTTGCCCTAGCCATGGTCATTTAATCCTAAATCTTTAAGGCTGCCTGCATGTGGATTTTCTTTCTATCTTCTATTCTGTCTCACGATGTTCTGTTACATAGCGATGAGAGCCCATTTTGGAATCCCAAAGACAGCACTAGAAAGTATCCAGGTAGAAGCTTTACTGTGTTTCAGATCAAATCCGAAAAACAAGACAAGCAAGTAAGAAAACAACAGCAAAGAAAGAAGGGGACTGACTGTACTGGAGGAAGGCGATCAGCCCCCAGAAACCTTAAATCTGAGCACAGAAGGCAGCGCCATCTTCAGATACGTGATTTCCCTACAGACCCAGGCACCCTGGGGCTGGGCTGGAAGCTACTTCTCGGTCAGTATGCTGAGTCAGCAGACTGAAGCCTGGCTGGCTGCAGAGAATTCAACCATGTAGAAACATCACCGCCTTCATTTCACAGAAACACCACCTCTGTGCACCCCCGCTCCCCCCCTCCGCTCCCCCCCCACATTGCTGCGGCCTCACCCACAGGATAAAACAGCAGTTCTGTGTGGGGTGGGGACATTTTCGTATATTGCTGTTTGGTGTGTTATATGATTTGCATGGGAGCGAGCTAGCTAGCGTGTGCAAGGCCTGTCTTCATTTTGAGACACCCACTTCTACAAACTGCTGCTCAGCCTGCATCTGCCACACCATTTCCTGTTAACTGAACACGACTAACACAAAGCAAACCAACATCATACAAATGAGCACAGAAATTCGAAGATATCATTTAAATACTGTTGAGAAATGTGGACAGGAGACTGCCCATGGGTGTGGCAATGGGAAACACCATGAAAAGGAACTCACACTCTTTCCTGTGTTTTTTCCAGGAAAATGCCAATACCTCACTGGCTCATGAGGACACGTCACCGAGTGCCCTGACTCTGTCACTCAAGAATTATCTGTACTCTCTCACTAATTATATTATTACACTCTCCTGGTATTATAAATATTCATCCTTCTTAGTCTCCCTGTCTGCATTGATTCAGAAATAGGCATACAGAACGTAGAGGCTTCGAGGCTTACATTTGAAAGATGCGAATTCAGAAACGCTGCATATTACATTCAGCAGGAGCTGAAACTGTAAATTTAAGAGTTCACAAATCACAAATATTGCCATCTAAGGTAAAAATGATTCTACAATTGTTTTTGCTTAATATAGAATGTTTTATATATTCTCATTCTGCTTATTATTTACCGAGCTCTAAACGACATTTGTGTTCATATTTAAATTGATAAAACAAGATCCTGGAAGATCTAGTTGCCTCGTGCTCATTGCTATTTGCTGCCTTAGTTTAGGGCACATTTTCCTTTATTTCACTTTTCCACAGCCATAAAAAACCTCATTTCTAATTCATCCGTTCGTTCAGCTTAACCTCTCTTCTCAGCAATTAAAGCACTCTGCGCATCCCTCATCTATCTCACAGCCGGCTAAATAATGCATTGCGTCCCCCGCTCATCTTTTATCATCCCAAATGACAGGTATTAGCATATCTCCCCAGTCAATTACAGTGCCGCGGAATAATCACAGCGTAATTGGGCGAAAGCCACTCTAATCAGCAGCCGCGCAAAGGCAGAGTAAGAACTGAGTGGCAGTTCAGACGGGCCTTGCTCTCGTCCGTGACTCCAGCCAACAAGCCTGGCAGACCTCCATTTCCTCCCCTTCAGAGCCTGCCCTGTGGAGAGGTCAAGTTCTCCACGTATCCTCTGTACACAAGAGAACACGGGCACGTGCAAATGCAAGCTTCACACCCGATAAACGACATCCATGCCTGCCTGGTCTGCTCCTCTCCCTGGACTTGTGACGGTCACACACGCTGTTACACAGCACATTATAAACATTTCCACAGCTGATCAGAATGCAAAACTCATTTCGTAAGTGTGATGTCATCAGATGTTGTAGTTGACGCCTGAGATTAGTTTTTATAAAGGCTGTAACTGTCGACCCTGCAGACCTTTGAGTATCCACACAATAAAGAAATACTTTTTGCATGAAATAACCAGGGCTTCTCAGCTCCTTCCTAAATCATTCCTTTATCACGGAGAATATGTTTTTAAGTCTGACAACTGCTGTTACCCTTGTTACAGCACACTAAATAAATCTCTAAAATTCACAATGTCACATTGTTCACACAGTCAGGTGACCAGAAAAAGCTTTAGCTTTGTTAAGGGGGTTAAAAAACTGAGTGAGGCAAAATACAAGTATACTTTGGGAAACTTGGGGAAAGTAACAAATTTAAGACACAGTAAACACATTTATACAAATTTTAAGAAGTTCAATTATTTTTAAAATACTTCCTCAAATTGTATTAATTTCACCATGTCTAATACGGACTATTCAATCAAAGCCTACACTTCATTCTCATGTCAAATAATACGTGTTCATTTACTGCTATCTCATTTTTCAACTCCCTTTCACCACAATAAAAAGCCAACAATTCTGAAATGGGCATTTTCTTGAAGGAGAGGTGGAGGGAAGATGGGCATTTCTTTTAGAAAGGGTACGACTTGCTAGGGAGCACTCAGTTAAGTGATTTAAACTGCCAAGTGTCACTGGAGGGACAGAACCCAGTTTCTATACATAGCTCACGGGGCCGCAAGGAGCCCGAGTCAACCGCCTCAGTGCCTCTCTGACCTTCCTCATACTCCTCAGTCACGTTCACACATCCATCTAGACTCACACTGCAAAGTGAGCAGCTACACAAGGAAGGCCACACCTGAGCGTGGCAGTCCTTGGTGGACAGTGAGGGGAATTTCGTGTCCTCGCACATGGGTGTAGCACGAATCTCTAAAAGGTCTTATTAATAAAAACAAACCTGAAGCCAGGTATTGGGGTGAACGCTGGAAGATCAGAGAAGCAGAACAAGCCACAGCTAACCTCGCCTCACCAATTCCTCAGCTGATCTCGTTTCCTCAAACTGGAAGCCTCTGTGTCCTCATCTAAATTGATCTCAGCTGAACTGCTGCTAAAAGCCTAAGAGCTTAACAAGGCTCTAGTTCCTGGTCCTCATGCCTTATAAACCTTTCTGCCATCACTTCCTGGGATTAAAGGCGTGTGTCACCATGCCTGGCTGTTTCCAGTGTGGCTTTGAACTCACAGAGATCCAGATGGATCTCTGCCTCCAGAATGCTAGGATTAAAGGTGTGTGTGCCACCATTTTCTGGCCTCTATGTCTATCTAGTGGCTGTTCTGTTCTCTGACCCCAGATAAGTTTATTAGGGTGCACAATATTTTGGGGGACACAATATATCACCACACATGGGGACATACAACCACTGGCTTTTGTTTGGGCAAATTGTTGAGTTAGTGATAATAAAACCTTTGGCCTAACTTTTCAATCAGTGTAGTGAAGGCACACCAGATCTCAGTGACGTATATACAATTACGGCAACAAGGTGAATGGAGTATATTTATTACTTCTGCTTTAGAGTTGTGAGAGTTTTCAAACACAATTCTGTGACACGGTCCAGGCCCTAAATCCACGTGAACACACTAAAGCAACCCCACACGATGGAAAAGCCAACTGCTAGAAGAATAAAAGCAGAATTGAGAAACCCATGGTCCCCAGACCTTTCTCACTTCCATGTGTATTTTTGAGTTCATTATGAAATGCTTTCTCTGTATTTACTGCTCCAAGAACCTCATTGGCCTGTCTCTGAAGTGTATCCCGCAGGAGACAATACTTCAGTCAAAAAAATGATAACTTGGCCGGGCGGTGGTGGCGCACGCCTTTAATCCCAGCACTCGGGAGGCAGAGCCAGGCGGATCTCTGTGAGTTCGAGGCCAGCCTGGACTACCAAGTGAGTTCCAGGAAAGGCGCAAAGCTATACAGAGAAACCCTGTCTCGAAAAACCAAAAAAAAAAAAAAAAAAAAAAAAATGATAACTTTATTTCTTGTTTGGGAATTACTTTTATAAGGATTTATCAAAGACATGTCTGATATACAAGTATTAACTCAACAAGTCATTCCTAACCCCACTCAAATCTGACTTTTCAAAACCATCCACTAATATAGTCTTTAATTCATGTAAACGTTCTACTTGGCTTCAAGCATCTTCTAACATATTGGCTCTTTCAACACCAGCCACTTTGACATTCTCAACTGACTTGAAAAAACTGACACAGCTTGGGAAGAAGCCAACTTTAAGTCATGGGGAAGGGAGGGAAGGGAAGGTCCGTGACCATCGAAAGAAACGGGGCTGGCTCAGCTTGGCACTGGAGAGACGCGAGAAGATGCACAGTCAAAACCGGCACCTATTTCCCCAGGCTCTTTCCTTTCTTCTGCCTAGCAACACTGTAAGCAGCCTGCCAATTACTGACGTGGTTAAAGCAACACGATCAGGGGCCCCCGGAACCTGCCTCCATTGTAAGAAGTGTTTGAAGGAAGGGACAGAAGACACATGTTTTTATTATTACTAGAAAATTAAGACCTCAAAAAATACTGCCAAGATCATGTCCCCAGAGAAAGATGGAGTCAGTGAGACTTCAAACTACATGAGGAGATAAGCTCAGTCCCACACCGCCTCTTCTCCACCAAAAAAACCCTCTTTGAGAACCACAGCACCCGAAAGCATGTTCACCTCCTACCATCTTTTGCAAGATGTAGTTCTGCAAAACTGAATAGAAGCTAAGCAGGCATGAACTGTTCTGTCACGGCATCCTCTGCTCACTTAATGCATAAGCATCATTAGTAAAAGGCACACTTTCGCACTGTGGTACCTAGCAGACTCAGGAAGGTACACAGCAACCAGCCCACCTATCCAGTGTCTGCCACCTACCATACTGGGAAAGAAAACCCTCCCAGAAATGGAGTGCCTGCCACACTAAGAACCACTTGGTCATGCTAGTTCTGGCTTCTCGTATAGTGTGAAGGGATTGTCTATAAACAGTATATATCTTTGACAAGGCTAAGTCATCTACTGGGTAGTTTCCTGCCATGTCAACACTACACACAGCTTGTGATGCCCCAGTACTTAAAAAGAAATGCATACATGTCTGGGAAGAGTAATTAAAAAATTTATTCCTCTGTTTGCTAGGTGTAAATCATTTATAGGAGGCTTAGCACACTGGATGAAGCGTCGGCAACACTGGACTGTTTTTAACACCTGTAAAACTGACAGTTCGCTAAGACTCAGTCTGATAGGCAGCTCTGGGCTTGGAGGACTAAGAGCGAACACTGCTCTAGTTTTGTGTAGAAAGCTCTCGCCTGGGAGCAGGGGCACAGCTTCTTGTCCCATTTTGTTACCAGAGAGGGCCTGAAATACAGGCTTTACCTCTCAGCCTTCCTCACTGTGGAAAAACCGAGATTAATATTTTTGGTTACTCTTCCTCTTTGGGAAAATGAAAAATAACTGACCAAGACTCTACAATCAGTCACGCCAGCTTTTAAGAAATTTGAAAAGGAGACAAAGCTGGCAGAAAAGGACATTCCTACCCATGTCCTCTTTTAAAGCTCTTTACCTGCCTTTACTGAATAAGAAGATGTGTTTGCGGATGCAACACGTTTCTCTTTCCCCCAGGACATGGAGGCCATCTTAGGCTGGCAAATCCTAGCAGGCAGCAGTGTGGACAGGAGAAGGTCTGGCTCAGTGAACACAGGAAGAAGACGGCTGTTAGCACAGGGCCTGTCATGTAGGCATGAGAACGTGAGTTCAGACCTCCAGCCACGGAAAAGGCAGGTGCCGGGGAGGTCTGTAATCTAGCCCTAGGAAGGCAGAGACAGGCAGATTCTCGGAGCTTACTAGTCAGCTAGCCTAGCCGATTCAGTGAGCTCCATGTTCAGTAAGAGATGCTACCACAAGAAGGAGGTGGAGACTGACCGCAGAAGATACCTCAAGTTGACCTCTGGCCAGCAAGTGCCTGAGCACGCGTGAGTGTGTATGAGCGTGTGTGTGTGTGTGTGTGTGTGTGTGTGTGTGTGTGTGTGTGTGTAAAAGGACTAAAGGCCCAGAGAGTCCTAGAGCTGACCATAATGTTGGTGATAGCTAGAAATCAACTTGCCTACCTTATACTGGGGAGGGACAGAGGGGGAGGGGGAGGGAGGGAAAGAGAGACAGAGACAGAGATCGAGAGAGAGACAGAGAGAGGCAAAGAGACAGACTGAGTTGAACATATATAATACAAAGCTCGAAATTAGGTAAAACCCAATCAGCTCTCAGACACCTCATCATGTCACTAAGACCTCACAGCCAGGTGTCAGCCCAGCACTTAGGAGGTAGAGGCAAAAAGATGGCCAGCCTGGTCTATATAGCAAGTCTACATTATGAGACCTTGTCTCAAAAATAAAAATGAAACCAAACCAAACCAAAAACCACCGTCTAACAAGTGTGTCTCTGACTCTGAATTTCAAATAATTTGGTCCTCAGAATTTTTTTTTTTTGGTTTTTCGAGACAGGGTTTCTCTGTATAGCTTTGCGCCTTTCCTGGAACTCACTTGGTAGCCCAGGCTGGCCTCGAACTCACAGAGATCCGCCTGGCTCTGCCTCCCAAGTGCTGGGATTAAAGGCGTGCGCCACCACCGCCCGGCCTGGTCCTCAGAATTTTATATAATTTTTTTCTGTTTTATATTCATGTGTTCCTATAAAGCCAGGGATGAAGAATAAGTTAAAACAGCCTCCAGTAAGAGATTAAACCTAATAAGCAACACTTCATCAACACTACAGGAGAATATAAACAAACACGTCCCCAAACCTCTCCTACATAACAGTAACAGTAAGGCAAATTCAGCTAAAAATCAAGCTTAAGTGTGTCTGAGCTACCAGCAGATGGCAGAAGCGAAAGCAGATGTCAGGAACCAAAGAGCAGGGATTCCTAGACCTGTAGGGGCTGGGGCTCCCCACCTGAGGCTTCACTGCTACATTTTATCATTTTAAACTGGGCTCCACCACCAAGGCAACAAGGGGTAAACCTGGTTCTCTGCCTTGCTACGATTTCTAACAGATGTCAGCATTTCAGTTAAATTAAAAACACCAAAGCAAACCCTTCATATTGAGTCCCATGAACTTGTAAGAACTTCAGAAGAAAGTGCTTGTGGCTTGATTTTAACAGCATTATGACCTAAACACTCCTCTGTCTGAGTTACAGTCACATCCACCGTGCCGTCCGGCCAGGAATTCACTAGAGAGCACATCCTGGGAAGACAGCAAGAGTGCCCAAGAACCCATCCTGAGGTAACTTCAAAGGAACGTGAGTGGACCTGTCTTCAACAGGCCAGTGTGCTTTGTGGTGAGCCTTACTGGGCTGGACCACACATTGTGAGTCAGAAGGCTGCTCCGGAGTCCTTTAGTCCTCCACCTTTTCTCACGCCTAGTCATCGGCTCTTCTGTGAAGTGCGGTACATGAGTGTCACAGAAATGGTCTGGGGCCTTCACTTTGGAGAGAGTCGGCTTAGACTATGGACCTGCTCTCTATGTCCTGCGCCAGTGTGGCCACCACTAGCAGGCTAGCTACTGAACTGTCGCTGGCCAGACTCAAGGGATGAGCTTTACTTTGGTTATCTTGTATTAATTTGAATTTGCATGGCTACGTATAAGTGATAATTCATAGATCCAATGTCCAAAATGAAGATGCACTCAATCCAGAAGGACTGAGAAGAGGTCACAGGAGCAAGCACATAAACTTCACTCTGTCCTTACCAGGGGCCCAGCAGAGGGAAAGTGTCAGTGCTGTTTTCTCCTCAACCGTGACAGAGTGTATCATGTTGTGACACTTTCTTGTATATGAAGGAGGTAAAATACAGATCATCTTCCCAATAGTTTATGATGTCCAAGCTGAAATAAACTCAAGTACAACTTAAATTGTGGGCAAATATAGTATCTAGCCTATGCAGTTGTTCACAATTAGAAATACCTTATTTTAAAAAACAAACCAGAGTCCATGTCTACTGGTGTGAAGTTCTACAGATGAACCCCTTGGTCATTTGTAATTTTTAAGTGACCTGAGCCCCTCTGTTCTGTAACACAAGAAGCAGATTTCGGAAGTCCTGCAGTCAACACTAAACACACAGCCACGGACAGCTCTATGAATGGAAGGACAGGGTCAATAAACACTACTGTACAACTTGACTAACCAGTGTATTTAAATTAAGCACGATAAACCACAACCTGCTAGCTTTCCACACTCACCAGCCTCAGCCAACACCCAGAGAGTGCAAGTGAAAATTACCACACTCTGTGTGGACCCAGATGAGGGGGAGACAGGAATGTAGCAGTGCTGTGCTAACACCAACAAGGCATTCACTCTCAGCAATCACAACCATTACACAATCAGAGCTCTTGAGTAATCATTAACAGGCATTCACTGTTAACCATGCGAGCCAATATGAATAGAAAGAAATGGAACGAAACGAAGTCTCTAAGTGAACAATCTTGCTGGGAACAAAAGG